>NC_068550.1:19274766-20474766 GCF_026212275.2 Microplitis demolitor | reverse complement strand
GGGGAGTGACACTGCGGGAAGACCCGCGAGTCCACGGCTTGTATGTGGTGAGGGAAGAATAGATGGAGAAGCGTGAATGTGAGAGTGACTGGGAGTAGTAGAGAGTAGACATGATTGGAGTAGGGGATGAGAGCACGGGAGTTGAGAACTGACCATGGTGTCCGAGAGTTGGATTTTGGAGTCGCTCGAGTATGAGTCGACCCAGTAGTCGAGTTTGGAGTCTTGTAGCGAGTGGTTGTGAGTCGGAGAGCCCCAAAGGTAGGCCTCGACCACACCCTTGGCTGATGTCGTTGGAGCTTGTGGCTCTATTTGTTGAGTTTTGGAGCCGTTTGCCGTGATTTTGCCGTCTTGAGTTACCGCATTATTTATTTTAATTTCATTATTATCTAGAATAGTGTTGAGTTTTGTGATTCGTCGTCCACGAGAGGTTCCCGATGTCATACCCAGGTATTTCTTTGTCTGAGGGACCGAGAGTACTCGACCGCGAGCCGATTGGGCCCTTCGCGTCGCTCTCGCGTCCTCTTTACGATATTTTATGTAGTCTTCTTTACTTTATTTTGTTTAATTTAATTTTAATTACTCGGCTTCTTCCGCGTAAAAAGAACCGCGACCCTCTCTCCACAACCTAGCATACTGAGCGCTCCAGGACCTGCCGCTACCACCGTTCATTTCTCTCATCTCCGAAGGATTTAGATAATAGATTTTAATTTACGTGTACGTTTAGACCGGTTGCCGATACCGGGGAAATAAAAGTCGGCTGGCGCCCGTCAGGATCTGGAGGAAATGAGAGGAGTGATCGGTGGGCGAAGTGTAACGTAGCCCGATTTGTGTATTTTGAGTTTGAATATCGAAGGAAATTTATTGAGTATAAGTTACGTGTAAATTTTCCATACGTTTAATCGAGTTATCTAAGTGGTAAGCTAAAAAGAATTACGTTACAAATTGGCGCCCAACGTGGGGCACGACAGTTAAAAGAAGCCGCATTTCTTTTTTTGTTATTAACATCTATTTTATCTTTCGTTATTTCTGCATTTTATTCTTATTTAATTTAATTTTTTTTTCTCTCTCTTTGTATTGTGTCAGTAAAGAGCCTCAGTTGGTTCCTGGAATTAATTTTATTTTATTTTCTCTCTGAGTTTATTTTTTTTTTTGTTTGTTTCTGTTTACCGATTTATCTTAATCTTAATATTTTATGTCTGCTCTGTATATCGAAAACTCAAGAGCGTTTAGTTTGTTTTTTTTTTGTATTCATTTGTTGAGTATGGAATTTCTTATGTATGAAATTCCTTTGATGGGTACGACATCGGAACCTAAAAAAAAATAATATTTTAATCCTTGGAAGAATTTTTCGGCGAATCATGACGTAACGAGGAAAGTATTCCGTCGTTTGACTACGTACTCGGGTTGGTCTGGCTTCGGTTGACAACAGCCGGCCGAGCGCCGGGACCGCTTCGAGGTGCGAGCCGACAGTCGGTGCGGCGAGTAGCGAGTCACGTGGCCCTCTAGGCCCGCCCGTATTGGCTCGCCCCACTATTCCCGACCACGAGACACTGGAGCCGGCCCGAGATGCGCCACAGTGTTACAAAGTTTTCTGTGCGACCGGACGTGTTCCAAAAATCCAGAGTTAATTTGTACCGCATTTCATTGTTCTATTACAACCTATCCATTCTTTTGGCAATCAAATTGAGTTGTCACAATTCAGCAGCGATACTACCAAGATTATTCACTTTATTATCGTGCTGATATCGAGTCTACGGTGTTTCAAGGAGTTCTACGAGTCGTAAGTACTTATCGATTTATTATTGATTATTATTATCTCTTTGCTAGGTATTATAATTGACCAGTCCTGGCCACGCAGTTAGTGTGTTGGGTATTTGGTAATTTAATTAATTAATTTCGTGAGGCTGCTTGGGTTTCTGAGTTACGTTTATTTATTTATCTTTCTTTGGCTTCCCTTGAGTTGAAGTAATTGATCGAGTCCAACCGCACTCGCGAGTCGGACCGCTATTACAGACGACTTTCGTTAATCGTGTCGAGTTATTTATCGTTTCCTTGTTTCATTTTGGGACTTTGGGTTTAATCTTTCGAGATAAATTGAGGGTCGTCGGGGAATATTGTTTGTTGAATAAATTAATAATTATTTAACAGCGCGGTGCGCGACCAGTTCCTATAATCATGAGTCGAGCAGGTAGTGATAGAGTTCGGGGACGGGATCATGCACCGGAAATTCGAGTAGAGGCGCCGAGTTCCACCGGCACTCCCTCGGTCCGGGGCTCTCCGGCCCCGAGCCATGTAAGCGATCCACTGCCTCGGGCTGTGGATCGGGAAGACCCCGCACTCCCGGTAGGCGGTCAGGAACATCTCGGACCCCTGGAGCATGGAAATGCCCCGAGGAGAGCCGATGTCCTGGCTCAAGACAATTTACCAGGACGGGAAGAGTTACCGGATCCTGAGGTGGAGAGGCGACAGCGCATACCTCCACCTCCGCGACCATACGGCGGCGTACGGGCGCGGAGGCCGGTGAGGCCCCGCGCGGAGGACTACTGGCTAGACTCCGACGACGAACCCGCCGCATATCGAGAAAGACATTTGTCGGCTTCCGAGGTCCTCACCGCCCTGAAGAGATGGAACCTCACATTTGGGGGGACCAAGGGTGAGGACGTCGAGAATTTCATAACTCGTGTCGAGGAAGGACGGAGACTACTACCCATCCGGGATGCGGATCTCCTCCGTGCACTTCCGTTTGCTTTCACTGGGCCTGCCTTAATTTGGTATCGGGCCCATGTGGGATATTTCGCGACCTGGGCGGCAACAAAACTCGCTCTTCATCAGCGTTTTGCCGACCCAGACTACCAGATCGCACTGCGACTGGAGATTACGAATCGAACACAGGACGAAAATGAGCCTGTGGGTGATTTTATCGCATGCATGTGTGGCCTTTTCGCCCGGACCAACCCGGCCTGGTCGGAGTGGGAACGGGTAGTCCACGTTCACAGGAACTTGCTTCCTGCTTATCGTTTGGTGATTCCGCTTCAGGAAATGATGACTTTGGATAGTCTGGAGGTAATGGCGGGCCGGCAAGAGCAAATCTTGCGAGGTGCAGTCGCACATAAGCCGCCACCATTGCCGGAAGACTCCATGTGTCCGAGTTTCGCATATGCGGGACCCCGGCGTAATAAAACTCACCGGCGGGCCCTCTTGAACCAGCTATATGCGGAGGAGGAGGGGGAGGAGTACGGTGAGGAGGCACCAGTGGAGCTACTGGACGCCCTCATGACTGGACGGCGGTATCCGCCACGCCGGAAGACTTTTGAGTCTCCGCCACAGTCCTCCGCCACTCCTCGGAATGTGTCATACCCGAGAAGGACCCCAGACGGTTCCCCGGGGATGTCTGAAGTCCCGAAGGGAGTTCTCCCGGAACCCCTTCGATCGGTACCGACCCCAGCTCCTAGAGTAGCCTCGAGTGCTCCCGTGGGAGATACTCGACGCGCGGCTGACCTAGTTTGCTGGAATTGCAATAAGAATGGTCACCGGCATCGTATGTGTACGGAGCCGCGACGACTTTTCTGCTACCGTTGTCGCGCCCCAGGAGTCACCCGAGCTCAGTGCACGCACTGTAACTCGGGAAACGAGCGGCGGTGAATGTTGACCCGACAGCAACATCCACGACTACCGAGCTGTCGGAAAATATCCCTCCCGCCGGCATATCGAGTTCGACAATCCCGCCAGAGACTATCCTTGGTCTAGATAGCTCACTGGAAGCACCCCCTGCCTTTTATATCAGCCTGGACATTCAGGGAGTCCAGATTCCAGCCCTTGTCGATTCAGGAGCCAGTAAAACATTTATAGGCCCTGAGTATATCGCCCTTTTCACTGACCTCGGAATCTCCAGTGTACCAACCCCACCTAGGCGGGTACGAGTAGCCACTGGAGAGGAAGTAAGAGTTTGTAGTGCCGCTGATGTATGTGTGGGTGTGGAAGACCGCCAGATACGCCATCGCTTCTACTGGATGCCGTCTTTGACCCAACCATGTGTCTTAGGTTTAGATTTTCTTCGAGCAGCTAAAATCACGATTGATTTTTCGTCCAACACGTGGTGGTTCCAAAATCGTCCAGCTACAGTACACACTTTCACCCCTGGGACTCGCCCATGTGCGGTGATGGTATGCAACGGTCTCCAAACGATGACCGAGGACGAGGCAACTCGATTAAAAATTTTCCTGAACTTCCACCTACCTACTAGCACTGATAAGCCCGGAATTACGACCCTAACCGAGCATTCTATCGATGTCGGTACGTGTGAGCCGATTAAACAGCGCCACTACCAAGTGTCGCCAGCCATTCTCGAGATCATGTGGAAGGAAGTCGACTACATGCTGGAGAACGGAATTATCGAGCCCTCGAACAGCAACTGGTCTAGTCCAGTTGTCATGGTCAAGAAACCTAATGGCAAGTACCGTTTCTGTATCGACTTCAGGAAAGTCAATGCCAAAACTAAGCGGGACGCGTACCCGATTCCGATCATGACCGCCATATTAAACCAATTGAGGCGGGCTAATTATCTTACTACCCTCGACCTCAGCCAAGCGTATTTTCAAATACCACTGGCAGAAGATAGTCGAGAGGTTACTGCATTTACCGTACCAGGTCGAGGATTATTTCAGTTCAGGCGTATGCCATACGGACTTACCAACGCTCCAGCGACCTTTCAACGGTTGTTGGATAGTCTTATTGGCCCTGAAATGTATCCTCACGTCTTCGTATACCTGGACGATATTATCATCGTCACTGAGACCTTCAAAGAACACCTGCACTGGCTGGAGAAGGTCCTGAATAAGATAAAGATGGCTGGACTGACCATCAATAGGGACAAGAGTGTCTTCTGCCGTGCTGAAGTCCGGTACTTGGGCTTCTTAGTAAATAGTGAAGGAGTCCAAGTGGACCCAGAAAAGACCTCGGCAGTCCGTGAATTCCCGGTACCAAGAAACCTCAAGCAGGTGAGGAGATTTCTTGGTATGGCATCTTGGTATCGACGATTTATACCAGAGTTCGCTACCGTGGCTGAACCCCTGACCAGGCTGACCAAGAAAAATATTTCTTGGCACTGGGCGGAAGAACAGCAAGAGGCTTTCGAGATTTTAAAGACTAGGTTGACGTCAGCTCCAACCCTAGTCTGTCCTGATTTTTCAGTGCCGTTCACTCTCCAGACCGACGCAAGTAGCGTAGGGTTAGGGGCAGTATTGACGCAGACAGTTGATGGCCAAGAGCGGGTGATCGCCTACGCGAGTCGTGCACTCACGGAGGCTGAAAAGAAATACACCACGACCGAGCAGGAATGTCTCGCAGTCATCTGGTCGATCAGAAAATTCCGCTGTTACTTAGAGGGGTATGAATTTACTGTGATCACCGATCACAGTAGTCTACGCTGGCTGAATAACTTGAAGAATCCGACGGGCCGTCTAGCTCGATGGGCCCTGGAGATGATGGAGCACACGTTCACTATCGTTCATCGGCGTGGAGCCTGTCATCATGTACCGGATGCGTTGTCACGAATACCAGAGGGTGAGGCAGATCTGCTGAACCTACTCGAGGAGGTACGAGACCCGTGGTACCTGCGTAAAAGTCGAGACATCACGCGGACCCCTGATCGATTTCCCGACTGGCGCGTGGAAGATGATAGGATGTATCACCACCGGCCCAATCATTCCGTCAACTATGAAGTTGAGGATCTCGACGCCTGGAAACTGGTGCTACCGAAAGAGATGAGGAAGAGAGCGCTCCAGGAGAATCACGAGACCCCGCAAGCCGGTCACCTGGGCGTGGACAAGACTCATCACCGTTTGGCCTTGCACTATTACTGGCCGAACATGTTCCGAGATGTGACGGAGTATGTGCGAAGGTGTGATGCGTGCCAGCGAGGTAAAGTGGAGCAAGCTGCACCCGTGGGCCACATGCACCAACGTATTATTGAGTCACCTTGGGTCATGATCGCTGCAGATGTTATGTGCGCTGGTACTCCAAGTAAAGCTGGTCATACAGCTATCTTGGTGATCCAGGATTTATACACCAAATGGTTGGAATTATACCCACTTAAACGAGCAACTGGAGCGAAGATCGTGTGTGCCTTGGAAGACCTAATTATGTGTCGCTGGGGCGTACCGAAAGTTTTACTTACCGATAATGGTACCGAGTTCGTCAACAGAGATTTACAGGCTCTGGCGGCGAGAGTTGGGTATAAGCACGTGACCACTCCACCTTATCACGCGCAAGCGAATCCGGTGGAGAGAGTCAACCGAGTCCTAGGGACTATGATACGTGCTTTTATTGGGGCCGATCATCGTGAATGGGACCTGCATCTGCATGAGTTCCGATTCGCATACAATACCGCATTCCATAGTTCCGTGGGGGCCACTCCAGCCTTTGCCAATTTCGGTAGAGAGCCCGAGGCGGCTATTTCGCTTCGGCGAGAGGTGGAGGGAGTTATCGAAATTATTCCGCGACCACATCAGGAATGGGTCGACCGCATGGCACGGCTGAACCAGTGGAGAGAGTCCATTGTGCACGCGTTGGAGACCGCGTTCCAACGGCAGGCGCACTACTATAACTTGCGTCGACGGCCTCGACAATTTCAAGTCGGTGACTTGGTACTGAAACGTCAGCATGTGTTGTCCTCAGCCACGAAGAGATTCACGGCTAAGATGATGACCCCGTTTCATGGACCATTTGTTGTTTCACGTCGTATCTCGGATACGGTATATGAGTTGGAGAGTTTGGACGGACGGAGTCTCGGAAAGATCTCTGTCCAAGACCTCAAACCATACCATCCTCCCGAGTAATCAGTCCCGAGTCATTGAGTATCGTACTTTTGTTGGTTTTTTTTTTTTTTTTTTTTTTTTTTTTTTTCTTCTCGTTTTTTTTGGGGTTTCTTCTTTTTTTTGGTCACGAGGGCAATGGTCTATTTATTAATCCTGGTGATAGCTTGGCTAGTCATGCCGCTACCACAAACTAATCCATTCCCTGTTACAGATGTCGAAGAGCGTTGAGGAGTTGCAGGACGAGTTGGCACGCGTCATGGTGGTTGCCGACGAGGGGGACGCGGCGATGGAGTCGGACCAGATTTCGGTCATTACCATCGACGACTCAAGACCCTCAACACCGGAGGATTTCATTGACCTCCCCGAGCCTCCAACCCATTTACCGGGGATTTATATCCCACCGGAGGAGGACCACCCAGTATGGGACCCGGTCCGGCCCCATTTACCGTACTTGGAGTGGTTGGAGCAGTACCGCCCCGGACTCATGCAATCCATCATGGTGACCGCAGTCAACATGGGTCACCAGGGAGAGCATGGCTGTGTGTTAGAATGGTCCACCGTGCGTCGCGCCGTCTACGCGACCCATGGACAAATCACAGACATCCCACCGATGAGGAGTGTCAGTACTCAGACCGAATGGTCTGAGGGACCGAACCCTCCAGCAACGTCCCGCGATGCGCCGATGGGGGTGGGCAACTCGGTCGAGGACCGCGGTAAAAATACCGGAAGTGCCCCAGAAGAGGACCAGCCAGAGAGGGTTGTCGAGCAACGACCTCCTGTCCTGAGTCCCGGCATGCCGGAAGGAGAAAGGGCCCCGCCCAAGGTGAAGCTACCACCGGCGCAGGCACGCCGAGCCCGGCGTCGGCGGGCCGCAGCACGCTTGGCCTCGGAGCAACAGTCCACCGCAACGCCGATGGAGGTGACGGATTCACGGACAACCGTACCGTCAACCAGTACCGCACCAGCTACATCGACCTCGGGTTGGGACAAGCGACCCCGAGCGTCATCAGGAGAAGGGCGGAGAGATGATGCCGTCGGAAAGCGCCCGCGTTCCAGTACTTCGAGAGGAAGGGACGACAAGAGGCGGAAGGTACCGCTGCCACCCCACTTACATCCAGTATGCTGGAATTGTAAGGAGGAGGGGCATCAATATGCCGAGTGTCCGAAACCCCGTGGCGAGTTTTGCTACGGGTGCGGTAGGGCGAAAAAGACGCTGGCCGACTGCCCGGAGTGTCGTACGAGGTGGACTCGACGAGGCCCCTACGACAAACGGGTCGGACGTTGCGTGCCGGAGGACGAGTGGAAGCGGCCACAGTGAAGTCGGGGGAAGGCCGACTGGAGAGTGCCGTGAAGGCGAGTGTAAAAATAAAACCATCTTATCTTGGATAAATTGCGTTTATTTAAACCTCATCTCCCGGTAGTATTAGAAGCCGAGTGGAGACCTGTTCCAGGGGAACTTTAGGTCCCACGGGCTAAATCTCGTTAATAAGGCTACCGATAAGTATCACGGACCTCAGGATTTATTCCAGTGTGTTTAGTCGATCCATACCGCGCCTTTCAGGCAAAAATTATTTTTTTTTGTTTCACGGTCGTGAGACCGTAATATATCGAAATATTATTTCGTTTGTTGTGTGGTCGTGGACCACGAAGAGGTCGTGAGTTCGGCAATGTATCGGTCCCAGGACACGAGAAGGTTTGCCAGGCGAGCCTGTCTCTAAGGAGGGGGGAGTTTGTGACGTTACATTGCCGAGGAGATGGAGTAGAAGGGGAGTAAGCGTGAGTCTGTGTGTTAGAAAGTGATAGAGTTAGTACGTGTGTTGAGTTGAGTGTAGGAAATAGTGAGTAGAGAGTATGGAGTACGTGTGCGGGGAAGTAAGTGTGTGGAGAGTACGAGTATGGGTACGTTATGTTGTCGGTGTTGGAGCGTCTGTGTGGTTGAGCGTGGATTTGACGAGGGATGTCTAGCTGTGTTGCGGATAGTGGCCAAAATACCGTGCCTCCCGACCAGTGATGACGACCAGGCCTAGGCCTAGCTCTCGGGGTTGACGTGGTGATCGCGGAGGAGCGACTGAGATGTCGCCGCCCCTGCGAGTTGGTACCCGGAGTTAGCTGGGGTACGTTTACGTTTATTTGGAAATGGCAGGCCTCGTTTGCGATGCTCGAGGAAGCCAAAGATTCGCTAACTCCGGATATCACGGGGAGTGACACTGCGGGAAGACCCGCGAGTCCACGGCTTGTATGTGGTGAGGGAAGAATAGATGGAGAAGCGTGAATGTGAGAGTGACTGGGAGTAGTAGAGAGTAGACATGATTGGAGTAGGGGATGAGAGCACGGGAGTTGAGAACTGACCATGGTGTCCGAGAGTTGGATTTTGGAGTCGCTCGAGTATGAGTCGACCCAGTAGTCGAGTTTGGAGTCTTGTAGCGAGTGGTTGTGAGTCGGAGAGCCCCAAAGGTAGGCCTCGACCACACCCTTGGCTGATGTCGTTGGAGCTTGTGGCTCTATTTGTTGAGTTTTGGAGCCGTTTGCCGTGATTTTGCTGTCTTGAGTTACCGCATTATTTATTTTAATTTCATTATTATCTAGAATAGTGTTGAGTTTTGTGATTCGTCGTCCACGAGAGGTTCCCGATGTCATACCCAGGTATTTCTTTGTCTGAGGGACCGAGAGTACTCGACCGCGAGCCGATTGGGCCCTTCGCGTCGCTCTCGCGTCCTCTTTACGATATTTTATGTAGTCTTCTTTACTTTATTTTGTTTAATTTAATTTTAATTACTCGGCTTCTTCCGCGTAAAAAGAACCGCGACCCTCTCTCCACAACCTAGCATACTGAGCGCACCAGGACCTGCCGCTACCACCGCTCATTTCTCTCATCTCCGAAGGATTTAGATAATAGATTTTAATTTACGTGTACGTTTAGACCGGTTGCCGATACCGGGGAAATAAAAGTCGGCTGGCGCCCGTCAGGATCTGGAGGAAATGAGAGGAGTGATCGGTGGGCGAAGTGTAACGTAGCCCGATTTGTGTATTTTGAGTTTGAATATCGGAGGAAATTTATTGAGTATAAGTTACGTGTAAATTTTCCATACGTTTAATCGAGTTATCTAAGTGGTAAGCTAAAAAGAATTACGTTACAAATGAAAATATCAAATTTTCAATTGAATAAAAAATTTTCATAACGACTATAAAAAATAAAAATTTATTGACTTTTTCTTTAATCAGTGTTTTGGATTATGGATCCGTCATGAATCAGAATATATGAAAAAAAACAAAAAAAAAAAATCCAAAGTACATGCGACAGACACGGAGGAAGAGGGTATAGGAATCGTACCTAAATGAACCGGTTATTTCTGCTTTTTTTTTTTTTTTTTCAATTTAGTATAAGAATTTTAAAATACTATTATAAACTCTAATAATTAACTGTGAAATAAAATAACATTCATACAATTTGCAGCATTTTTTTTTTTTTTCATTATTAGACTTCGGCTAAGCTTTTTAATAAATTTTTTTGAAAAAAAATTTATACGCCCTTTTACCTTTTGGTCACAAAATTTTCAAATTCCTAAAGCTAAAAGGGCGCATAATTAAAGACATACGCCCTTTTACCTTTGGGAAAAGAATATGTGATTTTTAAGAGTAGAAAATGTTTACTAATCAATTGGCGATGAAAAAAAAATTTATGCGCCCTTTTACCTTTGCAAAGGTAAAAGGGCGCATACATTGGTATACGCCCTTTTACTTTTTGGCACGCGATATTACTATTAGATTTAAGATAATTATCAATAAGATAAAAGAAAATGATTACTTCAAAAACAACTTACTACTTACTCCCTCGCATTTCCCATATTTTGAAAATGTTATAATGAGTAATTTTATAACTTATTTATAGTTTTTATAAATTTAATAGAACAATTAGTTTAATCATATAAAATTTTTTACATTCAACTTACTCTCATTTTTTAAATTCTTAATCTATAAATATTTTAATATTTGTATTAAATGTCATGTATTCTATAAGTCTGTAACGATTGCTATATTAAATCTAAAATAATCATAAATAAGTTAAAATATAACAATAATATTTGATAAATGTCGATTATATTTTTTAATAACAAAATAAAAAATGCAAAAAAACAATAGATGAATTTTATTCTTTCCATTTCTTATGTAATGATTAATAATTTATTCGTTGAAGTAGAAGCTGCATACTCTGGTCTGGTGGATTTTATCGTTTCTATCGTTCATTAGTTCGCTTGTGACAAACAATGATAACAATAAGTAATTAAATATTAACGTAAGGATTTTTAATAACCGTACTACTAATAATAATAATAAAGTTTAACTTGTTAATGATGGCAGCTAAATTACTTATAATTTCGTGAATTTTATGTGAATCAAGAAAAAATTTAATTGCTTAGTTAAGTATCATTCTAATAAAATAAAAAAGTTAAATATTAATAAAATAAAAATACAAAGCTTGCACTGCTTTTTACTCGTCGTCATAATTAAAATATATTATCTAGGTATTATTCAGATAATAATAATACGGCGCGGTATCTCCATTATCGACATACGTTAATCAATTTTTCCTGTATTTTATATTGCATGGTACATAAAAATACGACAAAGAAGTCACTTTTCTGGCAGTGTTCACTACGTGGTAGTTTTTTCATTGGGTAGGCTTAAAAATGGTAGAGATTGTTTTGGTAGTCTCTATTATTGGTAGTGATTTATTCTGGTATATGTGTACTATGGTTGAGTTATTAATGGTAGGCATATTAATGGTAAAGATGCTAATGGTAGGCATTTTTGTGGGTGACCTGTATTGTGGTAGAAATTTTTATGGTGGAGATTGTTATGATCGAGTTTGTTACTGGGAGGGTTGTAATCTGGTAGAGTTGCAATGTGAGAGAGTTCTTAAGTGTTAGGATTGTTGATTGGTTGAGATTTTTGCGGGTAATGTTCAAAACTGGTTTAGTTCGTGTGTGGCGCAGTTACTTGTGGTAGGCCTGGTTATGGTTCAGTTGTCGTAAGGTAGAGATTTTTTTGGTACATCTATTAATGTGCCGTAATGGAGCTTCAAAGTCCAACTCTGACGCTAGTAACTATAAATTAAAATAATGTTTACGCAGGTAATTATTTATCGGTCTCAATTAAAGACTTCATATTGTTATGTATTTGGAGAAAGTTACGCTGCGTGGATTTAAGTTCGGTATATTCACGCAGCGGGAATTTGAGTTCTGTATTTCACGCGATGTGAAATTGTAAGTCAATATAAGTAGAACTGATGCAAGTTGCTGGTACTGAGACTTGTTCTGGAGCTACAATGTCTGTATCTTCACGCAGCATTTTCAAATTAATCCCAGATAGAATCTACATATTACTCATATTATCAAGAAAGTCAGGGCACCTGTACTCGTATTCAGAATTCGTGCCTTCTAGATATAAGTATCTTGCATGTACTTTGCTGGAATTTACAAATATCGATACACTAAGAATCGTTTAATGTATTTATTCACTACATTCAAAGTTTTTTTTCTTTTTCATTTAAAGACTATCAAGTATGTTAAATGATTCGTATCATTACAAACATTCAGTTTCTGATAGTTATAAACAATAATTAATTATATGTGTCTGTAATTAATTGGGGATTATTGTAAATTTTCATTTTATTATGATTCCTTGTTTTAATCGATATATATTAATATTTCAATCATGTGTCATTAGTTTTTCGCGCCAAAAACAATTCAAATTTAACGTTGCTATGTTCGTGTATTGTCGACTTCTTCCGATTATACTCGTTTTCCGAACGTTCACGATGGGGACACTACTCATGAAACCAAAACGATTCCTTCTTTTCATGTTTATTTTCGTTCTGGTATAACCTTAACTTTGTCACAATTTTTAATTCCAAATGTTTTTCCTGATATTATTCATATTGTAATATTTAACTTTGGCTGAACATATCATAAGTTCTATAATCTACAGTTATAAAATAAAATTTAAGATCTGATTTAAAATATAATTTTTTTTATGACTTAAAATAATTTATATAATTTATTCAGTATTTAATTTTCAATGATAAATTTGTTCACGATTAAATTTAATTTAAAGTAATTCATTAATACATATGAATTATATTCACGTCATTCTTTAAGTTCACGCTAAGGCTCACGAGTAAGCTCATTTTCCATAAAACTTTATATTCACGCTAGAGTCACGCTAGAGTCAGTTTTGCGTGTTGATAGAGTCGTCTTTTAAAATTAAGCATTTTTTTAAACTTTCGATTTCATTGTATAGTTACGCAGTTGAAATGTAATTTTCATAATAAAAAAAAAAATTTGATGAAATAATTTGATTATTTATTTATTAACCATTTCAATTTTACTTAATTATAACTTTATTCTTTCAGACAGGAATTTTATCATTCGTTTTTTTAACTCTCATGTATAAGTTATTTGATATCTAATTTTTATTACCGATTTTGGATATGTTTCATGGATTCTAATGATTTATATTGTGGCAGAAAAAATTTCAGATAAAAATTTTTCTATTTTAATTGCAGCTACATCATGAGACTAATAAATAATTAAACTTTATGGATATACTTTTATTTCGTACTTGATATTTTGTTTTGAATTTTATCAAAATTAAATTATTTGAAATACTGTTCGTGATAACAGCATCGAAACTCAGAGTTTCAATGTCTCTACAGTCAGTCGAAAGAAGTTAGAATAATAAGTAGTATTTATAGTTTCTGTTTAATTATAAATTGCAAATGACAATTAACGCTTACGCTAAAAGTTGATCACACCATTGATCTTAAATTTACTTTTTTCTGACTGGCTGCTGACACTAAAATTTCAAGTTCCAATGCAGGTAATGAAAGGGGATGTAGCTGAATGCTGGATTGTTAACATGACTTCACACTTACCTGTTTTAGAATCTTATTTTCTAAATCTTGAGTGTAATCAGCAAGCTTGTTCTTAATTCTTATTCTTATTAAAAAAAAAAAAATCAATGGTCAATAGAGACTTTGATTTATAATTAATTATTATTAATGAAATTTAAAACTTATGATTGTACTTCCTATCGCTTATTATTATTTATTAACTAATACTACAACTATGCCAATTTCTGCTTTAAATTTTGCAAATTAAAGTTTTGAATATTTATTTAAAAGTGATGTTTGAAATGATAATGTAATTGTTCATTTATTCTATTTTTACTTTACTTATTTTATTTTGAAATACTTAGAGAACAATGAAAATAAAAATCAAATTTAAAACAATTGCAGAAATTCGTATTAAAAAAATAAATAAATAATAGTAATTAAAATTATAAATAATTAAATATTAAAATAAATTGTGAGAATTACACAAAATTAAAAAAACATAGTGATTTATTTTTCATATATACAATATTCATACATGTAATAAAAATAAATTAATTAAATTAATAATTACAATTTTAAATTACGACTTATGGACTACGAGTTTATTGAAAATAACTTCTGTATTAAAATTTAATTTTCGAAATGACTATATTTCTTTTAGATCAAAGAATTAAAAAAAAAAATATAAATAATAAAAACACAACTTAATCTATTCAATTACAAATGTGTGCACTTATAAGTGAAACATTTAATGTTATATACGTATTGAAAATAAATAAATTAAATAAGTAATTATTTGACATTGTTAATAATAAAGACCACGAATTTATATACTTATTAACCCTACACCCATGAAAATGTTTCAAAATATTACAGACTTAATAATATTAATTAAAAATATTCCTGTAAATATATCATTGTAATTTTTCCAAATCTTCATTAGTCAGTAATTTTAAAATACTCCTCGTAAAAGTACTTGGAAGTTGAATGTTATTGAAAATATCATCAATTAAACTAATAGCATTGGATAGCAATTTTTTCCGTCCTAATGCTTTTCTTAAACGATAAGCAATCATTCCACCGTATAATGGAAAAAAAGATTCAATGTTCAAATTTAAAATAGTACTATCACTAACATACTTTAAACTTAAAGCTAATTTGTGTTCACATTTATTACATAGAACATTATAAAGTGTAACATTACTCGTACCAATATATGTTATCTTCAGTTTTTCAATTTCGCTTATGCACTGACCGCGCAATTCACCAAATTTTCCACTATCTACGACTGCTAAATTTTCTTTATCAATGTAACAATTCGTCGCACTGAGTTTGGCAATATATTCAGTAATTGTGTCTTTAACTTTTTGTGAATAATTCTGTCGTGAAGCAAATGCTGTTTTACCATTAGCGTTTTTTAAATTAATATCAACACCAGCATTAAGCAGTTGTCTTATGATATTATCGTCGGTTGCGAAAAATGCGTAATGAAGCGCTGAATATTTATACGCTGTCACTATATTTGTATCAACCATACTATGGTTCAAGATTAATTCTACTGCTTCCGAACTTCGGGATTGGACAGCAACATGTAAAGGACTTTCTTTTGAAAAACCACTTTCACTTACACTATTAACATTTGCACCGTATGTTAGAAGAAGCTCCATAATTGGTAAGTTTTCTTTAGTAATAGCACATATTAGTGGTGTTTCAAAATAATGAGTATCAAGGTTCGAATCAGCATTATTTTTTAAAAGTAATTCTACAAGTTTTTCATTACCTCGATCAACAGCAATTTGTAACGGTGATTTGCCAAAACAAAAATCATAGGTTTCCAACATCGCAGTCTCAATGGCATGCTTTTGTAATAAAAACTCAGGATTTTCTTCAAGATTTGGCTCAGCTCTATACAGGTAATGGATCAAATCAGAGTCCTGAATTAGCAGAGTATTAACGTCTGCTCCGTAATTGATGAGGCTTTCAATTATACCCAAGTTCTCCATTATAACAGCAATGTGAAGAGCTGTACCCCAGTATTTACTTCTTGAATTCACATCAGCTTTCTTGCGGAGCAGATAGTTCACCAATCTTTTATCATTATTGAAAGCTGCTATATGAAGCAGCGTAAAACCACCCATGACTGGAACCACTGTATTGATATTTTCGACATTTACTTGTTTGATTAAGTTGTCAACGTATTCGCAATTGAATATTGAACGGATTGATTCCATCGTAATGAGTGATGCAATTAATAATTGTCGACTTTTAAATAATGAACTTTTATTTTGATTAACTTTGACACTTTACTGTGAGAGTAACTGTTCACTTAGTAATAACTTCAAGTTAAATTATTAACGATCACTGATTTTATGTTTGTAGTTTTGGGACAAGATTGACTGTACGACTGATCGTCTCAAGATCGAAAACGGTTTTGAATGATGTTGTCTATGGTACCTTCGACCTTAACAAAATCTCCCCAGATAATTACTTTTCTCCCCCACTCTTAAATATCTGTGGTCATAATTCAGGAAGAGAGGGGCAAAAGGGAGTACTTAAGGAAAGACTGAGTTTTTGGGGGCTCGAATAGGGGAAGAAGGGAGGGGGATACTTACTTTTTGTCTAAATATACCACATTTATCGAAAATTAAAAATCTTTAAATTTGAAGCAAAATGCGTCGTGAAAAAAAGATTTGATATTTGCTCTTTTTACCCCTTTTATTTCTGCTAGTTTTGTACCATGTGTTCGTCATTAATATGCTCCAACAAAAAAATTTTTATTTGGGGCAACATGGGCTCTCTAAAAAATCTACAAAAATTCGGTTATTATTTTATTTCATCTGAAAGCTACTAATTAATAAATTTTTCAGAACACTGAATTTTCGCCCTTAATTATTTTAATTTTGTGCATACGTATACATTGAACGGACTATGGCATACACAAACTGCAAAAAAAAAAGTTCCATTTTTAACTTCCCGCTGAGAAAATTCAAAATTTTCAAAAATTCAGCAAGTTATTGTTTTCGCTCTAATTTTCGATAATCGAATTTTTTGGGGGAGAAATAGAGTACCCTTTAAAGAAGATGACAAAAGAAGTTCTGGAAATTGAATAAATTTGATAAAATAAAATTTTTTTATAAGTAATTTACATAAAGAAAAATTATATTTCACATAATTATTTGATTCAAAGGAAAAAAATAGTTAGTATAGCTTTTGTTATAAAACCAAAGTCATTAATATTTTTCGACTGGAATTTTTTTTTAATTTTAACGAAAATTTTTTTTAAATAATGCTCAATTATACACTTATCCAAAAAATTAAGTGGAGTAAAAATTTTTTTAATTTTTTACTGATATTTAGAAGACTGTATTTTCGTGAAAAATTATCGTGTTGACAAAATACAAAAAAAGCAAATTGAAGCTTGAAATCTCTAGTTTAAAAATCTGTCAACTAAATAATTTTCTGAGCCACTGTATTTGCAGAATCATAAGAAATAGTTCGAGACAAAATGTTTCTAATTTTTTTGATTTATTTGGCTGACAGATTTTTAAGCTAGAGATTTAAAGCTTCAATTTGCTTTTTTTTTTTTTTTCATTTTTCAACACGATCATTTTTCGCAAAAATACAGCCTTCCAAAAATTACAAAAAAATTTATAAAATTTTTACTCCCTTTAATTTTTTAGATAAGTATATTAACAAAATTAATTTTGGAAAAATTTCCTCATAATAAAAATAAACTTATTCTAAAGTAAGCCCATACGAGACATTTAAAGTTCTTAAGTTGCCCTTAAAATTATCTTCTTTCTATCAAAAGTATTTATCTATTTAACAATGGGGAATTCCCAATTGGACTATAGTCTCGACTAAGGAAATGATATACTCTCTATCGTCTCGATTACTATAGTTATTCAGTCTATTTTTCATTTACTTTCTATAATTATCGGATAATCTTTCTACTCTTAAAATTTAAATAATTTAAGACCCACTATCGACGATTCTTTGTTATAAAAAAGCTTATACAAAGGTCATTACTATTTATTAATGACTGTAATGAAAATGTGGGTCATTAAATAATATATATTGTACTATGGAACAAATGTATGTAACTGTAATTACGATACTCCATGTTTAAACATGAAGGTTTTCTGGAAACGATCCCAATGGTGAATTTTTACCTGAGCCCTAATAAGCGTCGTCAACAACGAACTTGACATAAAAATGAATCAGATCAAATTCAAAGGGACGGTAATCCCTCGACTACCTGATGTGCTGTCTCGTAGTGGCAACTTCCCTGTTAGCCAGACCTTGCTCTGCAAGTTCTGCTGAGCAACATTTTCGGCTAACTTAACGAGAAAGTTTCTGGCAAACCTTGGCTGGGTAGTACTTTCCTTTAAATTGGCTTCAGAATATGGCAATAGCTTGAATGTAACTTGACAGATAAACTTGCCGTCAATTTGAAGTGAAACTTTCAATCAACTAAACGTCATTGTTTGACAGTAACACTTATAGTCAAATTGAATTCAAATTTACAGACAATTTACTGTCAACTTAAAGGTACACATAAAAAATGTGATTTCCTATATAATCCTTCATAAGCATTTTCATGAATGCTCATGTATGATTCTTTTTCTAGGAAACGCTGGTACAGCTATTGTATAATTAAAAGTTAAAATATTTCATAATCGACAACTGCTCGTTGCCAAATTAAAGGAATATGTTACTGAACGAATATTTGCATATATTAAATTGTTATATTATATTGGTATATTAATTTATTATTATTGTGTGTGTGTGTGTGTGTGTGTGTGTGTGTGTGTGTGTGTGTGTGTGTGTGTGTGTGTGAACAATAATAGTTAGGGTACTGTGGTATGGTTTGTAGTTATAAGTAATCTTCATTTACTGTATACTTCCTTTCCTTGTTTGTCTATAGAATACGCATTTGTTTATAATCATATTTACCAGGACAAGATCCTATTCACGATTTTTATGCGTGTATTTTGTTAAGGTTTTCGGTATCGAGAGGCAGGAAACGTTCTAATAAGACAACTCAAACTGTGTTTAGATTTCTCTGCATACAATTTAATGATTCATTTCGAATTTCTTATAATCTAAGTATATAATTTAAAAATTATGTGCTACAACGATTTATTATTTGTATTATCAACTAATTGTTATTGATATTTTATTATTGATAAGATGCTATAAAGATTGTATGATCTCAGTACATAAATTTTAAATGGAAACTGAGTGCGCGCCTATTCATTTATTCCAAGTTTACTAATTAATTTACAGATGAAGGCACCTAAAGCTATGGAGGACAATATCAGCACTGTTCGCGCTGTCAACCAACATAAAATAATAGTACCCTAGCCTGAGAGCCACCTTGATTGGAAGTTCCCTGATAGCCAGTTGAGCTCAACCAACAGTCAAATTGCACGTAAATTTGACGTCAGATTAAAGCCCCTATTTGATGTATGTGACGTATATGACGTATACGACAGCGCGGACAGTGCTGATATTTATTATTTACGTGCGATTTGACTTGAATACTCCCTAATGCTAATCAGCACCACCCTGGTTGTTTAATGACCCTAATAGCCACTTTAGCTTGAAATTGACTGTAATTTGATTTTGAAATTACCTGAAATCTGGTACCCGAATTTGTCTACAATTTCACAGCAAAAGTTGAAAATAAAAATTTGCGGTTAATTATTCTTCAATTTAAAGGTAAACATTTATACACAAAATCATCTACAATTTAAGGATGAAAATATACTAAACAATTTTTTAAGTTAAATTAACGAAAAAATAGTCAGCTCGCGACATCTAGCAACTATTCAACAAAGTAAATTCAAAAATTAAAAAGTAAAAAATATATCTCTAGTTGAGATCTTGTTGATGTCATATGTTGACGTCATTTGTTGCGTTTCAAATTTTGATGTCTCACAGACGTCAAATAGCAGTTTTAAACTTACGTTAAATTTATGTGAAATTTGACGTCAAAGAGAACTCAAAAGTTGACATTAAAATTTTTTATGTGTACCGTACGTCACTGAGATGACAAAAGTTTCAGCTCAAAAATTGTGCTGAAACTCTAGTTATCTGGGTCCTTAATGGAAATTGTTGTAGAGCAAGCAGTTACCTTTAAGTTGACAGTAAATTGTCTAATTGTTTAAACATGGAGTATCGTAATTACAGTTACATACATTTGTTCCATAGTACAATATATATTATTTAATGACCCACATTTTCATTACAGTCATTAATAAATAGTAATGACCTTTGTATAAGCTTTTTTATAACAAAGAATCGTCGATAGTGGGTCTTAAATTATTTAAATTTTAAGAGTAGAAAGATTATCCGATAATTATAGAAAGTAAATGAAAAATAGACTGAATAACTATAGTAATCGAGACGATAGAGAGTATATCATTTCCTTAGTCGAGACTATAGTCCAATTGGGAATTCCCCATTGTTAAATAGATAAATACTTTTGATAGAAAGAAAATAATTTTAAGGGCTTAAGAACTTTAAATGTCTCGTATGGGCTTACTTTAGAATAAGTTTATTTTTATTATGAGGAAATTTTTCCAAAATTAATTTTGTTAATATACTTATCTAAAAAATTAAAGGGAGTAAAAATTTTATAAATTTTTTTGTAATTTTTGGAAGGCTGTATTTTTGCGAAAAATGATCGTGTTGAAAAATGAAAAAAAAAAAAAAAAGCAAATTGAAGCTTTAAATCTCTAGCTTAAAAATCTGTCAGCCAAATAAATCAAAAAAATTAGAAACATTTTGTCTCGAACTATTTCTTATGATTCTGCAAATACAGTGGCTCAGAAAATTATTTAGTTGACAGATTTTTAAACTAGAGATTTCAAGCTTCAATTTGCTTTTTTTGTATTTTGTCAACACGATAATTTTTCACGAAAATACAGTCTTCTAAATATCAGTAAAAAATTAAAAAAATTTTTACTCCACTTAATTTTTTGGATAAGTGTATAATTGAGCATTATTTAAAAAAAATTTTCGTTAAAATTAAAAAAAAATTCCAGTCGAAAAATATTAATGACTTTGGTTTTATAACAAAAGCTATACTAACTATTTTTTTCCTTTGAATCAAATAATTATGTGAAATATAATTTTTCTTTATGTAAATTACTTATAAAAAAATTTTATTTTATCAAATTTATTCAATTTCCAGAACTTCTTTTGTCATCTTCTTTAAAGGGTACTCTATTTCTCCCCCAAAAAATTCGATTATCGAAAATTAGAGCGAAAACAATAACTTGCTGAATTTTTGAAAATTTTGAATTTTCTCAGCGGGAAGTTAAAAATGGAACTTTTTTTTTTGCAGTTTGTGTATGCCATAGTCCGTTCAATGTATACGTATGCACAAAATTAAAATAATTAAGGGCGAAAATTCAGTGTTCTGAAAAATTTATTAATTAGTAGCTTTCAGATGAAATAAAATAATAACCGAATTTTTGTAGATTTTTTAGAGAGCCCATGTTGCCCCAAATAAAAATTTTTTTGTTGGAGCATATTAATGACGAACACATGGTACAAAACTAGCAGAAATAAAAGGGGTAAAAAGAGCAAATATCAAATCTTTTTTTCACGACGCATTTTGCTTCAAATTTAAAGATTTTTAATTTTCGATAAATGTGGTATATTTAGACAAAAAGTAAGTATCCCCCTCCCTTCTTCCCCTATTCGAGCCCCCAAAAACTCAGTCTTTCCTTAAGTACTCCCTTTTGCCCCTCTCTTCCTGAATTATGACCACAGATATTTAAGAGTGGGGGAGAAAAGTAATTATCTGGGGAGATTTTGTTAAGGTCGAAGGTACCATAGACAACATCATTCAAAACCGTTTTCGATCTTGAGACGATCAGTCGTACAGTCAATCTTGTCCCAAAACTACAAACATAAAATCAGTGATCGTTAATAATTTAACTTGAAGTTATTACTAAGTGAACAGTTACTCTCACAGTAAAGTGTCAAAGTTAATCAAAATAAAAGTTCATTATTTAAAAGTCGACAATTATTAATTGCATCACTCATTACGATGGAATCAATCCGTTCAATATTCAATTGCGAATACGTTGACAACTTAATCAAACAAGTAAATGTCGAAAATATCAATACAGTGGTTCCAGTCATGGGTGGTTTTACGCTGCTTCATATAGCAGCTTTCAATAATGATAAAAGATTGGTGAACTATCTGCTCCGCAAGAAAGCTGATGTGAATTCAAGAAGTAAATACTGGGGTACAGCTCTTCACATTGCTGTTATAATGGAGAACTTGGGTATAATTGAAAGCCTCATCAATTACGGAGCAGACGTTAATACTCTGCTAATTCAGGACTCTGATTTGATCCATTACCTGTATAGAGCTGAGCCAAATCTTGAAGAAAATCCTGAGTTTTTATTACAAAAGCATGCCATTGAGACTGCGATGTTGGAAACCTATGATTTTTGTTTTGGCAAATCACCGTTACAAATTGCTGTTGATCGAGGTAATGAAAAACTTGTAGAATTACTTTTAAAAAATAATGCTGATTCGAACCTTGATACTCATTATTTTGAAACACCACTAATATGTGCTATTACTAAAGAAAACTTACCAATTATGGAGCTTCTTCTAACATACGGTGCAAATGTTAATAGTGTAAGTGAAAGTGGTTTTTCAAAAGAAAGTCCTTTACATGTTGCTGTCCAATCCCGAAGTTCGGAAGCAGTAGAATTAATCTTGAACCATAGTATGGTTGATACAAATATAGTGACAGCGTATAAATATTCAGCGCTTCATTACGCATTTTTCGCAACCGACGATAATATCATAAGACAACTGCTTAATGCTGGTGTTGATATTAATTTAAAAAACGCTAATGGTAAAACAGCATTTGCTTCACGACAGAATTATTCACAAAAAGTTAAAGACACAATTACTGAATATATTGCCAAACTCAGTGCGACGAATTGTTACATTGATAAAGAAAATTTAGCAGTCGTAGATAGTGGAAAATTTGGTGAATTGCGCGGTCAGTGCATAAGCGAAATTGAAAAACTGAAGATAACATATATTGGTACGAGTAATGTTACACTTTATAATGTTCTATGTAATAAATGTGAACACAAATTAGCTTTAAGTTTAAAGTATGTTAGTGATAGTACTATTTTAAATTTGAACATTGAATCTTTTTTTCCATTATACGGTGGAATGATTGCTTATCGTTTAAGAAAAGCATTAGGACGGAAAAAATTGCTATCCAATGCTATTAGTTTAATTGATGATATTTTCAATAACATTCAACTTCCAAGTACTTTTACGAGGAGTATTTTAAAATTACTGACTAATGAAGATTTGGAAAAATTACAATGATATATTTACAGGAATATTTTTAATTAATATTATTAAGTCTGTAATATTTTGAAACATTTTCATGGGTGTAGGGTTAATAAGTATATAAATTCGTGGTCTTTATTATTAACAATGTCAAATAATTACTTATTTAATTTATTTATTTTCAATACGTATATAACATTAAATGTTTCACTTATAAGTGCACACATTTGTAATTGAATAGATTAAGTTGTGTTTTTATTATTTATATTTTTTTTTTTAATTCTTTGATCTAAAAGAAATATAGTCATTTCGAAAATTAAATTTTAATACAGAAGTTATTTTCAATAAACTCGTAGTCCATAAGTCGTAATTTAAAATTGTAATTATTAATTTAATTAATTTATTTTTATTACATGTATGAATATTGTATATATGAAAAATAAATCACTATGTTTTTTTAATTTTGTGTAATTCTCACAATTTATTTTAATATTTAATTATTTATAATTTTAATTACTATTATTTATTTATTTTTTTAATACGAATTTCTGCAATTGTTTTAAATTTGATTTTTATTTTCATTGTTCTCTAAGTATTTCAAAATAAAATAAGTAAAGTAAAAATAGAATAAATGAACAATTACATTATCATTTCAAACATCACTTTTAAATAAATATTCAAAACTTTAATTTGCAAAATTTAAAGCAGAAATTGGCATAGTTGTAGTATTAGTTAATAAATAATAATAAGCGATAGGAAGTACAATCATAAGTTTTAAATTTCATTAATAATAATTAATTATAAATCAAAGTCTCTATTGACCATTGATTTTTTTTTTTTTAATAAGAATAAGAATTAAGAACAAGCTTGCTGATTACACTCAAGATTTAGAAAATAAGATTCTAAAACAGGTAAGTGTGAAGTCATGTTAACAATCCAGCATTCAGCTACATCCCCTTTCATTACCTGCATTGGAACTTGAAATTTTAGTGTCAGCAGCCAGTCAGAAAAAAGTAAATTTAAGATCAATGGTGTGATCAACTTTTAGCGTAAGCGTTAATTGTCATTTGCAATTTATAATTAAACAGAAACTATAAATACTACTTATTATTCTAACTTCTTTCGACTGACTGTAGAGACATTGAAACTCTGAGTTTCGATGCTGTTATCACGAACAGTATTTCCAATAATTTAATTTTGATAAAATTCAAAACAAAATATCAAGTACGAAATAGAAGTATATCCATAAAGTTTAATTATTTATTAGTCTCATGATGTAGCTGCAATTAAAATAGAAAAATTTTTATCTGAAATTTTTTCTGCCACAATATAAATCATTAGAATCCATGAAACATATCCAAAATCGGTAATAATAATTAGATATCAAATAACTTATACATGAGAGTTAAAAAAACGAATGATAAAATTCCTGTCTGAAAGAATAAAGTTATAATCAAGTAAAATTGAAATGGTTAATTTAATAAATAATCAAATTACTTCATCAAATTTTTTTTTTTATTATGAAAATTACATTTCAACTGCGTAACTATACAATGAAATCGAAAGTTTAAAAAAATGCTTAATTTTAAAAGACGACTCTATCAACACGCAAAACTGACTCTAGCGTGACTCTAGCGTGAATATAAATTTTTATGGAAAATGAGCTTACTCGTGAGCCTTAGCGTGAACTTAAAGAATGACGTGAATATAATTCATATGTATTAATGAATTACTTTAAATTAAATTTAATCGTGAACAAATTTATCATTGAAAATTAAATACTGAATAGATTATATAAATTATTTTAAGTCATAAAAAAAATTATATTTTAAATCAGATCTTAAATTTTATTTTATAACTGTAGATTATAGAACTTATGATATGTTCAGCCAAAGTTAAATATTACAATATGAATAATATCAGGAAAAACATTTGGAATTAAAAATTGTGACAAAGTTAAGGTTATACCAGAACGAAAATAAACATGAAAAGAAGGAATCGTTTTGGTTTCATGAGTAGTGTCCCCATCGTGAACGTTCGGAAAACGAGTATAATCGGAAGAAGTCGACAATACACGAACATAGCAACGTTAAATTTGAATTGTTTTTGGCGCGAAAAAGTAATGACACATGATTGAAATATTAATATATATCGATTAAAACAAGGAATCATAATAAAATGAAAATTTACAATAATCCCCAATTAATTACAGACACATATAATTAATTATTGTTTATAACTATCAGAAACTGAATGTTTGTAATGATACGAATCATTTAACATACTTGATAGTCTTTAAATGAAAAAGAAAAAAAACTTTGAATGTAGTGAATAAATACATTAAACGATTCTTAGTGTATCGATATTTGTAAATTCCAGCAAAGTACATGCAAGATACTTATATCTAGAAGGCACGAATTCTGAATACGAGTACAGGTGCCCTGACTTTCTTGATAATATTAGTAATATGTAGATTCTATCTGGGATTAATTTGAAAATGCTGCGTGAAGATACAGACATTGTAGCTCCAGAACAAGTCTCAGTACCAGCAACTTGCATCAGTTCTACTTATATTGACTTACAATTTCACATCGCGTGAATATACAGAACTCATATTCCCGCTGCGTGAATATACCGAACTTAAATCCACGCAGCGTAACTTTCTCCAAATACATAACAATATGAAGTCTTTAATTGAGACCGATAAATAATTACCTGCGTAAACATTATTTTAATTTATAGTTACTAGCGTCAGAGTTGGACTTTGAAGCTCCATTACGGCACATTAATAGGTGTACCAAAAAAATCTCTACCTTACGACAACTGAACCATAACCAGGCCTACCACAAGTAACTGCGCAACACACGAACTAAACCAGTTTTGAACATTACCCGCAAAAATCTCAACCAATCAACAATTCTAACACTTAAGAACTCTCTCACATTGCAACTCTACCAGATTACAACCCTCCCAGTAACAAACTCGATCATAACAATCTCCACCATAAAAATTTCTACCACAATACAGGTCACCCACAAAAATGCCTACCATTAGCATCTTTACCATTAATATGCCTACCATTAATAACTCAACCATAGTACACATATACCAGAATAAATCACTACCAATAATAGAGACTACCAAAAAAAATCTCTACCATTTTTAAGCCTACCCAATGAAAAAACTACCACGTAGTGAACACTGCCAGAAAAGTGACTTCTTTGTCGTATTTTTATGTACCATGCAATATAAAATACAGGAAAAATTGATTAACGTATGTCGATAATGGAGATACCGCGCCGTATTATTATTATCTGAATAATACCTAGATAATATATTTTAATTATGACGACGAGTAAAAAGCAGTGCAAGCTTTGTATTTTTATTTTATTAATATTTAACTTTTTTATTTTATTAGAATGATACTTAACTAAGCAATTAAATTTTTTCTTGATTCACATAAAATTCACGAAATTATAAGTAATTTAGCTGCCATCATTAACAAGTTTAACTTTATTATTATTATTAGTAGTACGGTTATTAAAAATCCTAACGTTAATATTTAATTACTTATTGTTATCATTGTTTGTCATAAGCGAACTAATGAACGATAGAAACGATAAAATCCACCAGACCAGAGTATGCAGCTTCTACTTCAACGAATAAATTATTAATCATTACATAAGAAATGGAAAGAATAAAATTCATCTATTGTTTTTTTGCATTTTTTATTTTGTTATTAAAAAATATAATTGACATTTATCAAATATTATTGTTATATTTTAACTTATTTATGATTATTTTAGATTTAATATAGCAATCGTTACAGACTTATAGAATACATGACATTTAATACAAATATTAAAATATTTATAGATTAAGAATTTAAAAAATGAGAGTAAGTTGAATGTAAAAAATTTTATATGATTAAACTAATTGTTCTATTAAATTTATAAAAACTATAAATAAGTTATAAAATTACTCATTATAATATTTTCAAAATATGGGAAATGCGAGGGAGTAAGTAGTAAGTTGTTTTTGAAGTAATCATTTTTTTTTATCTTATTGATAATTATCTTAAATCTAATAGTAATATCGCGTGCCAAAAAGTAAAAGGGCGTATACCAATGTATGCGCCCTTTTACCTTTGCAAAGGTAAAAGGGCGCATAAATTTTTTTTTCATCGCCAATTGATTAGTAAACATTTTCTACTCTTAAAAATCACATATTGTTTTCCCAAAGGTAAAAGGGCGTATGTCTTTAATTATGCGCCCTTTTAGCTTTAGGAATTTGAAAATTTTGTGACCAAAAGGTAAAAGGGCGTATAAATTTTTTTTCAAAAAAATTTATTAAAAAGCTTAGCCGAAGTCTAATAATGAAAAAAAAAAAAAAAATGCTGCAAATTGTATGAATGTTATTTTATTTCACAGTTAATTATTAGAGTTTATAATAGTATTTTAAAATTCTTATACTAAATTGAAAAAAAAAAAAAAAGCAGAAATAACCGGTTCATTTAGGTACGATTCCTATACCCTCTTCCTCCGTGTCTGTCGCACGTACTTTGGATTTTTTTTTTTTTGTTTTTTTTCATATATTCTGATTCATGACGGATCCATAATCCAAAACACTGATTAAAGAAAAAGTCAATAAATTTTTATTTTTTATAGTCGTTATGAAAATTTTTTATTCAATTGAAAATTTGATATTTTCATATTATTTTTTTTTTCAGTTATTTTATTTTTAATAAAAAAAAAAAAAAAGTGTAGGAGGAGTGTTTTTTCATCTAACTTGTCTTGTGAAATTATTTGTCAGTATTTTGTATTAAAACTAGAATTTTTTTTTATGCGCCCTTTTACCTTTAGGCACTACTTTTCAAAAGGTAAAAGGGCGTATGTCTTGAGATACGCCCTTTCAGCTCAAGGATGCCCAAATTTTTTTTTTGCAGATCTTTGCGTTTCGAAAAATTTCAAAGCTAATGGCAAAATAAAATTTTTTTATACGTCCTTTCAGCATAATTCCCTACTAACCTGTAGCAATACGCCCTTTTACCTTTTGGCACGCGATATCACTTAAAATTTTTTGCTTGCTTTTGGGGGGAATTATGATATGTACACTTCTCTTGTAGAGTCAACGTCCACGGCATACAGGACACGTTAGTCGATGGTTCCTAGTTACAGCTAACCGATCCGTATCTCTTAACTGTCGGCCGAACTCACACCGTAAACATAAACATAAGTAGAAGCAAGAAATCACTCTAATTTTTGGCTAGTTCGATAGGCAAATAGCACATACTCCAGCTTCTATTCTTTCGTAGACACCGCCATCCTTATTTGCTGGTACCATCAAACCGTCATCTGCAATTATACATATAATAGAAAATGATCTTAACGAATACAATAATAAAGTAAAACCTTGAATTAATTGCGGTAATTATGTTTCAGTTTACCTGTAAGTCACTAATATGAGCAAAAATAACACCTACAAAACTGAAGTATTTTATAAAATTCTAAAAATTATTATATTAAATTTATAATAAGCATGAATAAATAATAAAAAACTAATTATTTACACGCTCTCAATTTTAATAACATTTAAGATACACTGAGAAAAAAAAGTACTATTTTCGAAACAAGAATTTCTTGGTTCAAGAAATCCGTTCAAAATATTTATTTTATTATTATTAATTATCAATTTTTTGAGAAAAGAGCATCAAATATATTTTTGTTATTATATGAATTTGATATTATATGATAAGTAAACAAAAGAATAGCTTTACTTGAATTAAATAAAAATTATTTCCTTCGATTCTACGAATTCTTGAGACAAAATTATATATTCTTGAAAATTATCAAGAATATATGTTCTTGTATCAAGTAAATGTTCTTAACAAAAGTATTTTTTTTTCTCAGTGTATCTTAAATATAATTTTTTCGAACTAAATATAAAGGATACAGCAAAATTCTAATAATAATTATGTTAAATTTATGACTATTGTGAATATCTTCAACGTAACTCATAACAATATTTTTTAAATTTTGAAAATGCGTGTGAGTGCGTAAAATGTTTAGTATTTTATAAGTTTTCGATGATTACTATATTAAACTTCTTATTATTATTAATTATGTCAAAAAGAAACTTATGATAGTACTTTTTAAATTTAAAAAATGCGACTGAGTGAGTGAAATGTAAAGTATTTTTTGATTTTCAAATTTTTTTGACACGAAATTTTGCGTTGAGGATTGAAAACAAGCATTAATTTAAAACGGGAAGTAACTATTTAGCACAAGAAATTATTTCTTACTCAAAAAATCATTTATCACCCCAAGAAAATGTATGTATTGAATTCATAATGCATAAAACTTCGTGGTACAAGTAAAAATTTTTCACGCCAAGAAATTCTTTTTTTCTATTCTATTTTATTAATTCAGTAGTGATATTTCGGTTGTCGCATGACTGCAGGTTGCTTAGTATCATGCAATAAAAATTATAACTATATATATTACCGTAAAACCTCGAATCAGTTTTGCAGGTTGTCGTTTTTGTTCATGTTAAAGGAAAACTGAAACAGAATTACCGCACTAAATCGAGGTTTTACTGTATTATTATATTCGTTAAGATTATTTTCTATTATACGTATAATTGCAGATGACGGTGCAATGGTATCTATACCAGTAAAGGGTGATGGCGGTGTCTACGAAAGAATAGAAGTCAACAGCTTTGACGATGATGAGGTGGCAGAAGAAAATGCTGGAGTATGTGCTGTTTGCCTTTTGAATAGGCCAAAAGTTATAGTGTTTCCTTGTTTCCACTTAAGCTTATGTTTACGGTGTAACTTCGGCCGACAGTTAGTGGATGCGGATCACTTAGCTGTAAATAGAAACAATCGATCAACGTGTCCTGTATCCCGTGGACTTGTTAACTCTACAACAGAAGTGTATATATCATAATTTCTCACAAAAGGAAGCAAAAAAATATTGAGTGATTTTAATATAAGATTTAAAAGAACTATAAATAAGTTAAAAAAAAATAATTACTGAAAAAATAACTTATTACTCACTACCTCGCATTTTCCAAACTTAAATTTTGAAAATATTATGATAAGTAATTTTAAAACTTATTGATAATTATTATTGATTTAGTATAATAATAATTTTAAACTTATAAAAACCTTTCTATTTTATGGAAATATTAAAATTATATATAACTAGAATATTTCTAATAGGAGCGACTGGAAAATGAGTTTTTTTAACTTTTATTGCTAACAATTGAAAATGTAATGTAACAGTTATTGATAATTTATAAGAACTTTTATATTTAGTAGAAATAAAAAAATTTAATATATTTAAAATCTTAGGAGTGAGAGTGAGAGAATAACGAGTTACCTCCGAAATTACTTATTATAATTATAATTTTAGTACAGTAATTATTTTTCATTGACAAAATCCTTCTTATGTAACTCATTCGCTCTCACTTTTAAAATTTAAAAATATTATTATGAGTGACGTGAAACTTATTTATAATTGTTATGAATTAAACATGATAATTATATGGAATAGGCAATATCCTTAATATTTAGTAAACAAATATGATTTTAATATATTAAAAATATTATAAGAATGAGAGCAAGGAAATGATTTTTTCAAAATATTTATAGTTGTTATAAATTCAATGCAACATTTATCTGAATCTTATAAAATACTTACCATTTGACTCACTTACTTTCATTTTAAAAATTTTGAAAGTACTATAATAATATGTTTTTTGACTTTATTAATAATACTTAATAAGTAAATATAATAATTATCTGGATCTCATAAAATACTGAACATTTGACTTACTCACCATCATTTCCAATAGTTTCAATTTATAAATATTTGAATATTTGTACTAAATGTTAAGTATTCCATAAGTTTCAATCAATTATTATATTAATTAAATCTATAATAATCATAAATAAGTTAAAATATAACAATAATATTTAATAAATGTCGATTATATTTTTTAATAATAAAATAAAAAACTCAAAAAAACAATAGATGAATTTTATTCTTTCCATTTCTTATGTAATAATTAATAATTTATTCGTTGAAGTAGAAGCTGCATACTCTAGTCTGGTGGATTTTATCGTTTCTATCGTTCATCTGTTCGCTTGTGACAAACAATGATTTAATTGCTCAGTTAAGTATCATTCTAATAAAATAAAAAAGTTAAATATAAATAAAATAAAAATACGAAGCTTGCACTGCTTTTTACTCGTCGTCATAATTAAAATATATTATCTAGGTATTATTCAGATAATAATAATACGGCGCGGTATCTCGATTATCGACATACGTTAATCAATTTTTCCTGTATTTTATATTGCATGGTACATAAGCATATGATAAAGAAGTTTATTTTTTGGTAGTGTTTCTATGCGGTAGTGTTTTTATTGGGTAGGCTTAAAAAATGGTAAAGACGTTTTTAGTAGTATATTTTATTGGTAGTAATTTATTATGGTATATGTGTAATATGATTGAGTTATTTATGGTAGTCATATAAACGGTAGAGATGCTAATGGTAGGCATTTTTATGGGTGACCTGTATTGTGGTAGAGATGCTTATGGTAGAGATTGTTATGGTCGAGTTCGTTTCTGGGAGGGTTGTAATCTGGTAGAGTTGTAATGTGAGAGAGTTCTTCAGTAGTAGAATTATGGATTGGTTGAGATTTTCGCGGGTAGTGTTCAAAACTGGTATAGTTCGTGTGTGGCGCAGTTACTTGTGGTAGGCCTGGTTATGGTTCAGTTGTCGTAAGGTAGAGATTTTTCTGGTACACCTATTAATGTGCCTCCATAACAAGTCTCAGTACCAGCAACTTGCATCAGATATACTTATATTGACATATAATCGCCCATCGCGTGAATATACAGAACTTACATTCCCGCTGCGGGAATGCAGATCTTAAATTCACGCGGCGTGAATTTCTTGAACGTATATCCACGCGGCATACTCATATAACAACATGAAGAAATCAGTTATGACTAATAATTGATTACCTATGTTAACTTTTTTTTTATTTATAAAAACTAGCGTAGGACTACCATACTATGATCATTATTTAAAAATTATATTAATATCAAATGTAATAATCTAAAAATGTAATTAATTGTAAGTTATTGCAGATAATAGTTTTACTAAATATTCTTAATCGTCTTTTAACTCTGGAAGACTCATCATTTAAGTCATAAAATATTTTGAGATATTGATAACGCAGCTTTTGACCGACCGATCATACGAAACGGTGTTGGTAACTTAACACTGTCAATTGTTAAATCATTTAGTGACAACGTCTCGATTTCATTGCTGTTGTTATTGTCAATTTCTTTGGTTGACTTCTCTTCTAATGAAAGATCGCTGACGCCATTATATAAATCGCTTTGAATTTTTTTTAGTTTTTTCATCGTCGTCTCAAAAATTTTTTGGGATGATTTAGAGCCAGTAAAAATTATATCTTTACAGACGTGAGAAAGTATATTTTTTTTCTGACTTTCTGACAATTTTTTTGGACTCGCGATCTCGCTAATCTTCACACGCCTCATTTTTGGAGTGGAATTAGTCTCTTGATCCGTCGGTTTTAAGATATCATCATTTTGTTTCCATCGATCAGGACATAATTCTTTTTCAAATAATGATAGATTGAAACATGTACGCGCTGCAAAAATGTGGACACATGGATGAAGCCACGATTTATTAATTTTACAGCTGCATTGATTTGGCGTTGTATAAATTCTTTCATCATAAAATTCAATAGAAATTTTAATTTCCTGCGCATCTTCAATTTTGTATTGAATTCGCTTACTTAATGTAATTTGTTTCATAACATGGTTAAAGACTGGTTCAATGAGGTACAATTTGTACAGTTTTTCATCTGAAGTTAAATTGGAGTCGGTTACTTTTTGTCTCAAAATCGTTTTAGTTTTTTTATGCAGTGCTTCATAAGCTCGGCATTGCTCAAATTCAAATAGAGCATCAATAAATTGAACAAGAGTGTTGTAACGTTGAATAGCAGTTTTTATCTTTCCATTTAGTGACTCCAATCGATTATTTGTATCGTTTCCTAATGTACCGTTAACCATATTATGGACTGTCCATTCTTCTTTAAGACTGAAGCTGGAACTGTTGTGGAAAATTCTTGATAGACTCGGTTGTATATTTCTGCTGTTTCACTTTTAGCAAGCTTGTTCAACAATTGAATAGCTACGTTTTTTTCTTCTTTGCTAATACCCATATGCGAAACTGAAACTTCACGTTCGAAAGTCCTTAATGTATGAAAAAGACATATAGAAGTCGGTACTGACGAAAATAGTTCATGGAGGACATATCGTTCTACAAAGTCTTTGTCAGTCATAAAACTTTTTATTCTAGAATATGCTTCGATGTTATAGTTTTCAAAACAAGTCAAGAACCATTTCATTGTGTCTCGTTGTTTATTTGCTAATATTCCGACAGAAGCAATATTAGTTTATGCATTACAATATTCCACAACAATCAGTAGCAATGCAAAATTTCTTTTAAATAATTTGTACGTTCCGTCGATAAAAACGATGTCGGGATACAATTTAATAGCATTTTTATATTTTCAGTGATGAAAAATAATCCAACGAACTCATTTTTATTATTTTGTAAGATTTCTACATCTGCTCCTGGAAAAATAAAAATTTAGTCAACAGAATCACAAGTAACTGAATTTTTTTTGGCTGTTTAATTTTCTTTCAACAATTTGATATTTATAAATTATTCTCAATTTAATGATTACATAAATGATTTCAATATTCATTCATAATATAACAAAAACAAGTATTTCAATGATTAAATAAAAAAAAAAAAAATATGCAACTTGTTCATTCATGTGGCCTTAAAAAATGAAGAATTTTTAGTAGTTGTTGACTTTAAAATAGATTTGATTTCTCATACATTATATATTCATTTCAATTAAATATAATTAGATGTATCGTTATATTTATTTTGTTTTTTAATTCAACTCATCAATTTCAATTGATTTAATTTAAAAATAAAAATCATCACAATACAAAATTTCAAAAATCTTAAATTTTGTTTACTTGAAATTGAGAAGTTAATTTTCTGAATCAGTTTTAAAGAATTAAATTGAAAAAACTGGGAATCAAAAATGAAAATTGGTTTTTTGACAGATCTTTCCATACCCAAAGAGCCAATAGGACTACTCTGTTTAGAGAATCTTATAGAATCCAATAGATTTTCATAAATTCTTATAGGGATTTTATGAGTATGAATGAGTTTTTTGAGAAGTGTTATAATAAAGTATAGAGTCTTATACATACAGCTATAAGAATCTATCAGATTTTTAAGCAGGGCATTGAAAATATATATGTAAACAAATGAAAAAAGATTAGAATAAAGCTAATATAGAAAAATTATATATCTATATTTTTCTTATTGTTTTTATACTTAAAAATTTTAAATAAAATCCGAAGATTTGTATTTTATTCGGTGGGTACAGTTTATTTTATTTTAATAATACGAGCAATCGAGGTAAGTACTATTAATAGACTTAACGAAACACTGAACAAGCTAGTAGAGTAGCATTGAATGATAAAATTTGGAGCTTGTAATGTACAGAAACGTTGACGTGAAGAATATTTGAATCCGACCAATGACATTGTATATGTACACTGATAAAAAAGTTGACTTGATTCAAGAGCGAAAATTTTGAACCAAGAATTATATTTTGAAGAAAATGATTTTCTTGAGTGAAGAGAAAAAATTCTTGAACCAAGAGAAATTCACTTGACCCAAGAATAATTTTTGGCTCAAGAATTTTTTCTCTTGACTCAAGAAATTCATTTTCTTCAAAATGAAATTCTTTGTTCATGATTTTTTCTCTCGAATCAAGTCAACTTTTTTATCAGTGTATGCTACAAGGCGCAATAAAAATTGTTTTTAATGCGTTTTTTTATCTTTTTTTAATTTCTCAATAGTAAATATGATCATGAATAATATAGAATCTAAATAATTTATTTTGTTTTGTATGTAGATTTAATGTTACCGTATTTTTCCCGTAATAATGATTCTGCCGCTGGTAAAGAATCATCATCAGCCGTTGTTGAGGCTTGGGCGATATTGTGGAGATCCTTTCGCGGTATTTTTTTTTGAAATTCCACTTCGATCTTCTTTTGAATCAGAGATTTGGGACATTTCATTTTTATTAAATCCTCAACAATTATTTTTTCCTCAGGATTTAAATTTCTAATTTTGGGATAGTACTCGAAATATTCCTCAAAAGTAGAGTAATTTAGTTAGTAAAGAATATCTATCACTATTAAATGAATGCTTTTATTTTTTTAATTATTTATACAGTATAATAAGTATGATCTTGACGTGAAATTTTTGTTAGTCAAATAGCTGTTTGTCAGTTCAATCGTAATTATGACTTTTGTGATGTTTCAAAGAATGCCTATTCAAAGTTGAAATACACACAAATAGTTGTTCGAAATATGCAAAAGCTATTTAACAAATAAAAATTTGGATGCTAACAGTATAATTAAAATGTAACAAATATAAAAAAACAAAAATAAAAATTTAAATTTGAACAATTGCTAAGCAAATAGTAGATGAGTATATTTTTCACGCAAATACAACAAAAATCGAAATTATATTGTAGTAATATTAAGGTAATATTTACATCCAGAGTTTTTTTTATCGTACCTGTATTTTCGAGTACCAGTTCAAACAATATAAAAATGATACTTAACGTTTCTTCATTAATATATTTCAGTAGAATGGTACGGATTACAAACCTGTGTCCCTTCATGATTGTGATTCTCGTTGAATTCTTTGACGGCTAACTTTTTTCTGTCTTTTGTGACGGTGATCCGAATAAAAGCAGGACAATTTTTCTTATGAGTGCTATAATAATAAATAAGTATACAAATTAAATTCAAGCTTCTTATAAAATTCTAATGTATCGCAAATAAAAATATCTGAAATTTTTGTAGAAAGTTTTTAACTTGTAAAATTTTTTTAATTTCATGAAAATCTGAATTTATATATATACATTAGGGTGTGTCATATCATTTCGGAGCAACATTTTGTTTTTTAAGTTCATGTGAAAAAAATCATAGTTAAATAAAAAAAAAATTTCGCGCAATAAAAAAATTCTAAGTCGATTACAGACGTAGCTCATTGAAAAATTCGATTTTCCCATTTAAACAACACGGGAAAAATTTTTTTTTAGCTTTAAATACTTTTAAATCCTTAACAAATCAATGAATTGAATAGACTAATACATGATTCTGGAGGAATTTGAACGCTCTACAAAAAAGGTCTCATCATTTTTTGATAAATCCATCTGTTCAATAGTTATTAGAGCTCGAAGTAAAATTAGAGATTTTTTTACTTTTCCGGTGAAACTATCCAACATCACAAAATGTTATAAGATCTTTTTTGTTGACAATTTTATTCTCTACAAATTAGTATCAGTAAAGTCGAGCTCTAATAACTTTTGAACACATCGATTTATCAAAATATGATACGAAACCTTATTTGTAGAACGATCAATTTCCTACAAAATCATGCATTAGTCTATTCGATCCATTGATTTGTTAAAGATTTAAAGATACTTCAAGCTTAAAAAAAATTTTTTCCCGTGTTATTTAAATGGGAAAATCGAATTTTTCAATGAGCTACTTCTGTAATCGACATAGAATTTTTTTTCTTGCGCGAAATTTTTTTTTTTTTTGTGTTGAACTATGATTTTTTCCACATGCACTAAAAAAAAAAAATGTTGCTTCGAAATGACGCACCCTAATATACATATATAGATTATCAAAGCTATTATCTTACAAAATTATTAGAGTGTTATTAATCAAGCAAATACTTTAATAATACCTAGAACTTCTTTGTCCAGTAGATGTAGTTTTGCATTCACTGCTCATTTTACATACATATGTTAGATTGTAATATACAAGTCTTTCCATATCATTGTCATTTATTACTTGCATTGGTTGTTTGGAGCCACTTTTTTTTTGATGCTAGCACCGTTTGTCGACTTTGTTCATAAGTTTTTAATAGCTTACTTCGAGCAATTAAAAAACAATGTTTCACATGACGTTCATATTGCTCTATAAAAGATTTTAAGTCATTATAACTGTCAAATACCCTGTTATCTAAATTAAAATCCATTCTGAAAAGTTTAGTGGATGACTTTTTATATACAATTGATCAAAAAACAACGCAGTAAATATCCAAACTTATGATTAGTAAACGTTAGTTAGTTAAATCTTCAATAAAGCATTGGGATAATCCATCCAGTCGTTACTCCTATCAGTGAACATAATAGATCGAAAACTGAGCTGTGATAATTTTTCAAAACACCCAAAGAGTTATATGAAAGTTCACCAGATGGAACTGAACACATATTCCCTTGTTTTATGCCATAAACCAAACTGTATTTGATTAGTTTTTGCTATAATAAAGGAATTTTTTAACTCAAAATTATTCTACAAGTTGGTAGAATTCATTACTACTTTTCCCGCCCTCATGACGACAGAATTAAAAAACATCGACGCATCGAATGTATCCATGTCTTAACGAATAAAGGAATTCTTCATATAACCGTGATCGAGCAAGTACGAACAAGTTCCGAAAGCTACTCTCGTCATTAATTATTTATTTGCGTTTTTTTAAAAAAAAAAAAAATACCAAATTTGGTTTAAATAAAACTGCTAATCAACTTTATTAATAAAAAATAAAAAAAAAAAAATAAAACCATTAAATTTAATTAGTAAATTAATAAAAATTATAATATAATATAATATGGATCGAACATTTCGCGTGGGGGAAACTTTTTCGACCTATGAAGACAACTATGATGACGGAGAGGCTAAATAACTGGATAGATAAAGAAAAAATTTTAAGAGAAAGTCAGGCGGGGTTCAGGAAAAAAAGAGGGACAAGGGACCACATATTTGTATTGAATAGTCTAATAAACAACAAAATGAAGAGGAAGGGAGGAAAATTATGCATCGGGTTCATAGACTTTAGAGCGGCGTTCGACACAGTCAGGAGACCAAAAATGAAGAGAAAGGTATGGAGGAAGGGGGCCAGAGGGAGAATGCACAGAATAATAAGAGAAATATATAAAAGAACATATTGTAAGGTGAAAGTAGGAAAAAGAAGACAGACAAAAGAATTTATAACAAGAAAAGGGGAAAGACAAGGGTGTGCGATGAGCGGAGCGTTATATGGCATAGATATCGACGACCTAGAAAAGACGATGGAAGAGAAGAAGAGAGGAGGGACAATGATTGGGAACCAACGAATACATGTCATAAAATATGCGGATGATGTGGCGCTAGTTGCGGACACAGAAGAGGAGCTAAGAGGGATGCTGAAAGAGCTGGAAATATACACAGAAAAGAATAAGATGGAGGTGAACGTGAAAAAAACGAAAATTCTAATATGCAGAAATGGAGGTAGAAAAAAGAAGGGAAAGAAATGGATGTATAAAGGAAGTGAGGTCGAAGAAGTCAAAGAATTTAAATATCTTGGGTACCATTTCACCACAAGGAATAGCGCAGGGAAACAAAAAAAGGAACTAGCACAAAAAGCACAAAAGGCCACAAATGCAGTATGGGGAGTGATAAAAAGGAGCAAAAAAAACAGCATGAGGGACAGGATGTATCTGATGAACACTGTGGCAAGAACAGTAGCTTTGTACGGAGTGGAGGTCTGGGGGTGGGTAAAGTCGGAAGAAATAGAGAGGGTGCATAGGAGGCTCTGCAAGATGGCATTAGGAGTAAGAAGGGATACACCAGAATATATTTGGAGGGACGAGATGGGAGTAGAAAAGATGGAAGTAATATTAAAAGAAAGAGCAGTAAGATATATGAAGGATTGTATGATGATGGAAAAAGAGAGATGGCCAAGGATAGCACTGAAAGAAGAAATGAGAGGGATTATGAACAGGTGCCCGACGAAATGGGGGAAATGGTGAAGGTTGCGCTAAAAAAAATGGAATGCGAGGAGGTGATCGAGATGATCTACAGGGATGCGGGAGTAAATGAAATAGAGGAAAAGCTGAATGAGGGCATTAAGAAAATGAGAGAGAACGTGAAAAAGGAGGCTGAAGACGCAATAAACAAATCAACGTATAATACATTGTACAAAAAAATAAGATTAGAGAAAGAAGAAGATAACTACTGGAAAAAAGATAATGTAAGAGGGGAGGACATGAAGATGTGGGCGAGGATAAGGTGTGGAAATTTGGGAAGAGCGGGCAAAAAAGGGTACAGGGACTGGAGCTGTAGAGGGTGTGGGAAAGAGGAGGAAACGTTGATACACCTACTGAAATGTGAAGGAATATATGAAGGGGTGGAGAAGGAAAAAGAGCTGCTAGAAGAGTGGAGAGGGTTAGAGGATAAAAAAGTAGAAGAAAAGTTGATGGCAAAATTAAAAGGAGAGGTTGATATAAAACTATGTACGGTCTTCAAGAGAATTGAAGAAATTTTGAGAGTCAACTCAGGGTTACGGAGCGTGGTGCAAGCGAGATACCAAGACTGTGACGTGCTAAAAATATAAGAAGCCAAAAACAAATAAATTATAGAAGTTAAAAAGTAAGAAAGAAATAATATATATAACGAAGTGAATATTTTACCAAATGAAAATATGATTTATGTAAAAATTTGTATAAGACCTATAAGTTGTGCAAATAAAACTATTTTATATATAGTTGGCCCTGAAATAAAAATATTTAAATAAGTTTTTATCGTTACGATTATACATTTTAAGTAAATTTGATAAGAAATAATATTTGATATACAATTTAGCTGGAAGAATTGAAAAATAAATAAAGAAAATTTATATTAGTTAGCCTTGAAATAAAAATTTACTTATCGTAGTCGATGAACAAAACAAGCTAAAAGAATTAACGAAAAAAAAAGTTTACATTAGTAAGAACCAAAAAAAGTTATTAGGTTGATCAGAAGTAATAACTTTTTTCTTTCTTTAAAAATCATAAATTTTTTATCAACCATAAAAGATACATGATAAAATTTTTATGGCATAAAAACCCATTTCGCAAGAGTTCGGTGAACGAACTAATATTTTTAGTTTATAAAAAATTTGTCGCAGGATTGAAAGCGAATGCGCAATGTGTAACTTACAAGTATTGACTATAAAAAGATTTGGTGATGGGGGAGAAATGGCGAAACTTCAAAGCCATTTAGAACTTGGGAAGATTTGGGTCTCGAAAATTAACGGGGGTCTGTACAGAAACGCAAGTTGCTTACAAGTTTTTTTTGGTAAAATTTTGTTACATTTTTAACCTGTGGCTTAAATTCTAAGATAAAATTTGCAATTATAAAAAGTAGATAAAAATTTTTCGTAAGGAATGGCGACTCATCAAAACCATCGCAGTGGCAATGTTAAAAAATTTCAGAGATTAGAAAAATCGAGGAATTTTTATAGAGAAAAAAATTTCCTCTCGTATCGTTCCTGTAAATTTTTTTTAAATATTTGAAAGTAGATTCGCAATTAACTAAAAATTATCGGTTATAAAATGTATCGATGAAGGAAAAATGGCGTAATTTCAAAACCATTTTAAATTTGGGAAAATTTGGATTAGTAAAAATAAGTAGGATTTTCTGTACAAAAGCGCAATATCCTTATAAGTTTTTGTTTAAATAAATTTTTGTAATATGTTTGATAGTTTGGTTTGAATTTCAATTTAAAATTCACAGTAATAAAGAGTAGAAAAAAAATTTTGTCCAAGAAATGGTGACTCATCAAAACCATTCCTCTGACTATAATATAAAATTTGAAAGATTAAAAATCAAAGAATTTTTCATAAAGAAACAAATTTGAAGAAGCGAATGATGAATCTTCAAAATCATTCTCCAATTACAAATATTCAATTTATAAGCAACAAGATATAGATTTTTTTTTAAAACTATAAGAAATAAAAAAAATAATTACCAAATTTATGATATTTACCAATTAAAATTTATAAACAGTCCATTCAAAAAATCATATATTTCTTGTCATTAAAATTTTTATTAAAAAATTATTTTTTTGGCAATACATCAGTCACATTAAATTTATTTTATTTGCCTTTATTTATTTCTTATAACTTTTTTAATGCAACCTAAATAATAAAATATCAAAGCCCCTGGAAAAATATGAACATCCAAAATTTGAAGTTGGAATAAATATGTATTCGCTTAAGCGTAAGTAATTACTCACTTAAGATTTTTCTGGCTTAAGTGTCACAAGTTATCCTCAATTTTACTACCAGTTCAAAATAATTATCCAGTTGAAATTTATTTTCTCTTATAGTTTAAATTACAATTAAGCTTTAATTCGAATTCATAAGTTTCCTACTGTTGATTCAAAAGCTTGACGGAAAAATAAATAAATTATTTCAGTAGATTAATTTCGAATGAGATGAAAACATAGAGACTCTTTACTTGAAGTCAAACTGATTATTATGTAAAATAAATTTTATTGCAATAAAAAATATTTGTAGTTTGAAAACCCGGTACGCGCCGTATAACAATTCGCCCTATATCGAACCACGGACCTAGCTATTTGTTAACGCGAACAGTGGCTGTTTATTCAAAAAAAGAATTAACATTCAATAGAAAAGTGTATAAGTAGTTTTTTAAAATCGGCGCACAAAACCCTAAATTTGCTCACGGCAACCAAGCTTCCGCTTGACCAACAACGATCAACGTAGTAGTCGACAGCAGGCTCGAATTGCCTACAGGAGCACACTTAGCCACTGTTTTCCTGTTTTAATAAAAGCTAAATAGGAAAAAAAATAATTAAAAAATAAAAAATGACTATCGCGACCGGAGCCTTCGGTGGCTCTAATAATAGCAGTAAATAAAATTACAAAGATGGTAGAGACCCGAGACGCTGCCAACAACAGCCAGTTGATCTCAATTAATAAGTTTAAAACAATTAGAAATTAAGGATTTATGTTATTTAGTTTATTTATTCCTATTATGTATGACATGGTAAATTTAAATAAAGAAACTTTAAACAAAAAAAAAAAGGTTCGATTCCCGGTATCGAAATATTATTTTTTTTTTTTTGTGACAAATTACGAAAAAGCTATTAATAGACAAGCTATTATTAAATTTTGATTTTTTCAAACAATTATTTTGTGTACTTGATGTAAGGAAAGTTGAGTCTCTCTAACAGACGAAAGTCTCCTGAAATTTCACAAATATATCAATAAAATTATTCATATCATTCACAGTGTGGTAAAATTGTTGAAGTAGCCAATAGCCAGCTACTATTAAAAAATCAACTAAATGCGAACGGAATATTTTAATATTGTTAAGTTTTGATATTCCATCGTTGGCAATGCTAAATATTTTGTCTGATGCAAATATTTCAGGGATCGATGATTCGGTAATTCTATTGGATCGCACGTACCGACGAAAAATAACAACAATATTCACTGTGTCGGTACCTGCGAGCCAATAAGAAAGCTAGAAGTAGTAGAGGGGATATTTCCTTTGCTGTGATTAATGCGCGTTTACCGATAGAAAGTAATTACGAGAAAATCGTCACGTCGGTAACTGCGAGCCAATCAGAAAGCAGTACGTTGAAATTTAGTCGTGGAGGTGGTAAAGGTCAGAGGTTACTTAATGGTCATACAGTCATTGTAGGTCATTTCCAACCGACAACTTACTTTGTACGTCACGCACAATATTCAAGTTTTTAACTTCACACGTCAAGATGAATTTCATTAATTCAACTAGCCACACGTTTAAGCTGACTAAAATCAGCACGAAGCTATACACGACAGATTCAGGAGCTGTGGAGGTTGCAGAGTCATCCCTGTATCCGAGGACAGACATCCAGGAAACATGGAGTTTCCGTATGGAGCTAAGCCACGACCGGGAAGACAACTTTTGGCTTTCGTTGGGCATCCAACCGTCCAAGTCCAAGGACCTCAAGACGAGATACACCGCCCAGTGTTTCGCCCTTGACTTGCTCGGTAACCTGACGACCCTCACCGACCAGTCTGCTCCTTTCAAGGCCTACGATGACTACATACACTTGAGCAACTGCATCAGACGACGTGGCAGAGACGACTTCTGTGGCATATTACATGAAGCCAGCGATGAAGTATATATCATGGTACAGGTGAAGATACTTTCTAATTAGATACTTAAGTTCTGACTTAAGTTAAAAACGGCCCTTTTCAGGGCCACCAAATTTTTCATACGTAAAGAACAATTCAAGTTTACACCTAAGAATTCAATCCTTGCTTCCATACTCTTTCAATATTTATATTTATTTAGTAAGTGGCTAAACAACAAGTACAAATTTTAATATTTACTAAATTATGATTTTTTATACATTTCGAGTTGTGCATATATTTATTTTTGCCTCACCATTAGTCTCTTATTTTAACAAATAAAAGTATTCCAACTAAGTATTTTTATTGACTGTTTAATGTTTACAAGAGTGTAAGTTTTATAGTTTTACAGCTTTGAGTAATTATTTATAACGCAAAATAATAACAATATTGATTGAGTCGGTATCGGCTAACCAATAAGTAGTAGAAAAATATCCCGGGTTGTGAAAAAAAAGTTGTCATCACGACTTTATAATTTGGTTTTCATGTTATTTTGAGGAAATCTCAAACGAAATATGTCTTTCGGCAGGAATTCTTTTTATTTCTATGTACAGATTTTTTATAATTGGATACTGAAGTTTTACACTTTGAGTTGGAAATGGCTCTTTTTAGGGCCACTATAATTTACGTTCGTGGATAATAATTTAAGTTCTGTAACATTTAACTCACATCAATGCTCCGATATTTTTTCGCAGTAAATGTTTCATTGTTTTAAATGACTGACAAAGAATTACAATTTTTTGATTTTTGTTAAATTATAGTTTACACTTTAGTTTATAAATATATTTATCTTTAAGTACAGAGACGATAGATAAAAATTCTGCAGACTAGGTTAAAAAATTTTTTACTAATTGCCGTAAAATTCAACAAAAAAAAGTTTCATGAATTTGTTGAGTCCAATGGGAAAGGATAAAATTAAAGATGGGTTTTATTGGTATTGGGAAATTTTATTTAAGGGAATTATACTCTGCAAGAAAAAAATTTTATGTTATTTGTACGGAAAAAAAATTTTGTATTTCTTATGACTGCTTATTTAGTATAATTTGAAACTTGAAAAGAATAGACGTATAAAAAATTTGGGGGGGGGGCCCTGCATGAACAGGACCCCAAAAGCTCAAGAACTTTCTCCATGTGAGCCAGGCGCTGAAAAGAGCCGTTTGGTTTTAATTTGGTATGGTTTTACGTATGGGTATGGTTGTTTTTTGTATAATTTACTTAAAATCAAAGTCAAAAAATAAAAATAGAAAAAATTATGACAGTTCACCTTGATATTGGATTGATTGAAAAACTCTTCGTCGTAATAATAAGGCGCTGAAGTCCCACTTGACGTCAATTATATTAAGAATAATTTATTTGATGTAAGACCTGACTGAAAAAATTAAAAAAAAAAAATAAAACAATTCATGTTAGTTGATTCCTGAAATGGAAATTTTTAAACAAGTTTTCAACTTTTTAACAAGGTGCTGAAAAGTGCCGTTTAATATAAATTTTATAAACAATAATTTATTTAGTTTAAAATTTGACTGAAAGAATTAAAAAAAAAAGAATAAAAAAATAAATATTAGTTGGCCCTGAAACAGAAATTATTGGGTAAGTTTTTATCATTACAATGGGGAGTTTAAATTTTTCATTTGATGTCAGTTTTATAAGTAACAATTTAATTAGTTAATGATCTAGCTGAAAAAATAAAAAAATTAAATATTAGTTTGCCCTGAAATGAAAACATTTAAATAAGTATTTTTCAATACAATGAAGCGCTGAAAAGTGTAATTTTAAGTCAATTCTATAAACAATAATTTATTTAATATAAGATTTAACTGAAAGAATAAAAAAAAAAATAATAAATATTAGTTGGCCCTGAAAGGAGCGCTGTAAGCTGTGTAAGTGTACAGACGTGTAAAAGAGTAGCTAGTGCAAAAATAAATGAAATAGTGAAAAAAAAAAGAAAAGGCAAGTAAGTTTATAGTAAAAAAGGTGGGAGTGAGAAACGCCAAACAAGGTGAATAATAAAAAAAAAGAAAAGCTGTGGCACGGGAAAAGCAAAAGACGCGGAAACCAAAAGGTAAAAGCAATCCGGGTTTTGGCGGACATAGAGGAATTGGCGGGAGACAAGACGAAGGAAAAAAGTGACGAGGAACGAGAGGGCAGCACATACAAAGAGATGACAAGTGACGAGGAAAGACATGAGAGAGGTAAAGCGAATGGCGCAAGCGCCGGGATGACCAAGAGAAGGAGGGGAAGGCCGCGCAAATTCAAAAGTACAAATTCAGCGAGTAAAAGAGACTACGGTATGAAAAATGGAGCGTTAGAAAAATTTGTGTTTAGTCAGATGGATATAATAAAGGCAAAAGCAAAAAAGGTAGAAAACACAGGCAATATAAATGAGGTAGGAACAAACTGATGCAGAGCCGGATTTCAGCTAGCGAGAACACCGGCAAGAAACAGTAGAGGAAGTCTGCAAGTTGAGAAGGACAGTAATGAAGAGGCGAAAGAGTTAGATATAATCGAGACAATCAATGATAGGAAAGACAAACAGAAAGATGAAGTGGGAAAAAAGACAAGAGAACAAGCAACGCAGACTGGAATGTCAAATTGGAGCCAAAAGCAGGAAATGAAGGATAGTGAAAAAAATTCAGAGGAAAAGATGTGGCAATTGATCGCAGAGATAGAAGACAGGGTAAAAACAAAAGTTGAAGAATTGATAATGAAATCAATGGAAGAAATAAAGGCATGTACAAGACAAGAAACCTCGAAGATAGGGGCCCAAATAATTAGGAGCAAATGTAAAGAAGACCAAGTGGAAAAGGAAAGAAGACACAGACAGGAAATAGAAAGATTAGAGAAGGAAATTGGTAAAAGAGAACAAAGCATAAAGGAAAAGGACAGAGTAATTAAAGAGCTAAGTGAAAAAATAAAAAAGGAGAATGAAAGTAAGACGAACATACCAAATAAGACAAAAGCAACCGAGGAAAAAAAAAAGGAAAGCAACACGACAGTCAGAGTCACGACACAAAGAGACAAGGAAAGAGTAACAGTGGAGGAAGGCAGGAAAGAGGGCGATCAAGAGTGAAGGAAACAGAAAACGCGTGGGCGAATGAAAGGAATGTTCAAGAAATGAGGGAATGGAGCTTGGAAAATAAGGTGGAAAGATTCGTGAGCGAGGCGAGGAAAAGACAAGATAAGAAGGACAAAACAAATGAAGAATGGAGAAGACAAGAAAAAGAAAAGCTCATTGAAGAAAAGCCAAAAAAAATTAATGGAAATGAGCTGGAGGAAGAACTAAAAGAAAGGAAGCAAAAAAGGTTAAACATACACATATATTATGAAAATGGCATGTACCGAAGAAAAGAAGACGTAATGGAGGTGATGGAAAGGAGATTGAAAGTCAGAATTGAGCCGATGAGAGTAAAATTCCAGAAAGGAAGACAGATAATAATCGAGAGTGCAAATGAGAAAGAGAAGAGAGACATTCTGGGAAGACGGAAGATTATGAAAGGGACCGGAGTGTGGGTGGGGGAAGAAAAAACGAGTAGAGAGTTAGAAGTCGAGAGGTGGACAAGAAGAAAAGCAAAATGGGAGCAGAGTAATGGCAATGTAACAGAAGTAGAGGGGAAGAAAATAAAAATTGGGGAGGTATGGTGGTGTTGGAATGAAAAAAAAGGAGAATTGGAATTATGAAAGTGGGCGAATGATGAGAAAAAGGAGTGGAGAGTGGGTACAGAAAGAGACACAGAGGCCAAGGAGAAAGAGGACCAAAATAAAGGAAGAGATCAAGAAAATAGAAGGAAAATAATGTTTTGGAATGTTGCAGGTATGAATGAGGTAGAAAAAGCTGCCACAATGATGGAAGAAAACGAGATTGTTGTGCTAGTGGAGACATGAGTAATGGAAGATAAGGTGGAAATAGCATGTGAGAGGCTGAGCAAAGAATTCAAATGGTGGGCGAAGCCTGCGACGAGAGAGAAACAGAGAGGAAGAGCAAAAGGAGGTCATATTATTGGGATAAAAAAAAATTGCAAACCAAAATGGGAAGTCAGAGAATGGAAATACGGAATGATGTTGGAAGAAAGTAAGGAAAGTGAAAGTATAATCACAGTGTATAACAATGTAGGAATGAGCAAATTAGAAACGGAGCTAAGAAGGCAGATAGAAGAATGTGCAAACAGGGACGAAAGCGTGATGATCATTGGGGACTTTAATGCGAGAATCGGAGAAGAAAACGTAACAGGAGAGGACGAAGGCAGAGTGAGGAAAAAAAGAAAATCGAGAGACAAGACAGTAAACAGCGAAGGAAAAAAATTACTAAAGATGTGTGATGAGTTAGGACTCTGCGTATAAAATGATAGAGCAAGAGGAGATGAAGGTGGGGAAATAACTTACGTCGGGGGAGACGAAGAGAGTTTAGGATCAGTAATTGACCTAATACTAACGCTGGACAGAGGCGATGAGCAAGAAATAGAGGTAAGAGTGGTGGAAAGAATAGAGTCAGATCATCTACCAGTGTTGGCGAGGTATAAGGTAAAGAAAAATGAGGAAGAGAGTAAGGAAGGAAGCTGCATGTCAGAGGAGGAAGAGCAGGAAGAAATTGGGGCAAATAAGCTGATCTGGAAGAAAGAAAAAATACAGGAGTATGCAGAAGCAACGCAGGAAGCACTGACAGAAGCACTAGAGGAAAAAAGCGAGCTTGAGTGGGAGGATATAAAGGAAATAGTAAGAAAAGGGGCTGAAAAAACGGGGATGGTGATGAAAGGAAAGAAGGACAAAGATACAAAGGAGAAAAAAAAGTGGTACAATATCGAGGGTAAAAAAAAAGAAAAGAAGTATGGAAGAAGCTCAAAGAATTCATCAAGGATAATAACAAAGAAAAAAAAAGAAATCTGAAGGAAAGCAGAAAGAAATATAGGGAAACAATCAAAGAGAGCAAGGAAAGGTGGATGATGGAAAGGTGTGAGGAGATAAATAACGCCAAAGACATGACAAAATGGTGGGAAGCCATAAATAGGTTTAGAGGAAGAAAGAAAAGAGCTGCAAGCAACAGCATAAGAGCAAAACAATGGGAAAAGCACTTTAGTGATCTGCTGAATGGGGAAGGCAATAAAGAATCGGAAGAAGAAGAAAATGAGCCGTGGAAAGGAGAAGGTAGTAATGAAGGATCAGAGGAGCCGAAGCTCAATAAAAACTTCAGCAGGAGAGAAGTGAAAGCCGCAATAATAAAGCTCAGGAATCACAAAGCTCCAGGGGAAGACGGGATGGCAGCAGAATTTATAAAGAACAGTGCAGCAGATGTCATTGAATGGATAGGCGAAATTATAAATAGAATATGGGACGAAGGAAGTATGCCAGAATGATGGGACACAGCAGTGATAATTCCGATTTACAAAGCAGGAGACGAAGAAAGAACAGAAAATTACAGTGGAATTTCGCTTCTGAATACAGGGTACAAGTTATTGACAACTATGATGACGGAGAGGCTAAATAACTGGATAGATAAAGAAAAAATTTTAAGAGAAAGTCAGGCGGGGTTCAGGAAAAAAAGAGGGACAAGGGACCACATATTTGTATTGAATAGTCTAATAAACAACAAAATGAAGAGGAAGGGAGAAAAATTATGCATCGGGTTCATAGACTTTAGAGCGGCGTTCGACACAGTCAGGAGACCAAAAATGAAGAGAAAGGTATGGAGGAAGCGGGCCAGAGGGAGAATGCACAGAATAATAAGAGAAATATATAAAAGAACATATTGTAAGGTGAAAGTAGGAAAAAGAAGACAGACAAAAGAATTTATAACAAGAAAAGGGGTAAGACAAGGGTGTGCGATAAGCGGAGCGTTATATGGCATAGATATCGACGACCTAGAAAAGACGATGGAAGAGAAGAAGAGAGGAGGGACAATGATTGGGAACCAACGAATACATGTCATGAAATATGCGGATGATGTGGCGCTAGTTGCGGACACAGAAGAGGAGCTAAGAGGGATGCTGAAAGAGCTGGAAATATACACAGAAGAGAATAAGATGGAGGTGAACGTGAAAAAAACAAAAATTGTAATATGCAGAAATGGAGGTAGAAAAAAGAAGGGAAAGAAATGGATGTATAAAGGAAGTGAGGTCGAAGAAGTCAAAGAATTTAAATATCTTGGGTACCATTTCACCACAAGGAATAGCGCAATGAAACAAAAAAAGGAACTAGCACAAAAAGCACAAAAGGCCACAAATGCAGTATGGGGAGTGATAAAAAGGAGCAAAAAGAACAGCATGAGCAAAAAATATAAGAAGCCAAAAACAAATAAATTATAGAAGTTAAAAAGTAAGAAAGAAATAATATATATAACGAAGTGAATATTTTACCAGATGAAAATATGATTTATGTAAAAATTTGTATACGACCTATAAGTTGTGCAAATAAAACTATTTTATATATAGTTGGCCCTGAAATAAAAATATTTAAATAAGTTTTTATCGTTACGATTATACATTTCAAGTAAATTTTATAAGAAATAATATTAGATATACAATTTAGCTGAAAGAATTGAAAAATAAATAAAGAAAATTTATATTAGTTAGCCTTGAAATAAAAAATTACTTATCGTAGTCGATGAACAAAACAAGCTAAAAGAATTAACGAAAAAAAAAGTTTACATTAGTGAGAACCAAAAAAAGTTATTAGGTTGATCAGAAGTAATAACTTTTTTTTTTCTTTAAAAATCATAAATTTTTTATCAACCATAAAAGATACATGTTAAAATTTTTATGGCATAAAAACCCATTTCGCAAGAGTTCGGTGAACGAACTAATATTTTTAGTTTATAAAAAATTTGTCGCAGGATTAAAAGCGAATTCGCAATGTGTAACTTATAAGTATTGACGATAAAAAGATTTGGTGATGGGGGAGAAATGGTGAAACTTCAAAGCCATTTAGAACTTGGGAAGATTTGGGTCTCGAAAATTAACGGGGGTCTGTACAGAAACGCAAGTTGCTTACAAGTTTTTTTTGGTAAAATTTTGTCACATTTTTAACCTGTGGCTTAAATTCTAAGATAAAATTTGCAATTATAAAAAGTAGATAAAAATTTTTCGTAAGGAATGGCGACTCATCACAACCATCGCAGTGGCAATGTTAAAAAATTTCAGAGATTAGAAAAATCGAGGAAGTTTTATAGAGAAAAAAATTTCCTCTCGTATGGTTCCTGTAAATTTTTTTTAAATATTTGAAAGTAGATTCGCAATTATCTAAAAATTATCGGTTATAAAATGTATCGATGAAGGAAAAATGGCGTAATTTCAAAACCATTTTAAATTTGGGAAAATTTGGATCAGTAAAAATAAGTAGGATTTTCTGTACAAAAGCGCAATATCCTTATAAGTTTTTGTCTAAATAAATTTTTGTAATATGTTTGATAGTTTGGTTTGAATTTCAATTTAAAATTCACAGTAATAAAGAGTAGAAAAAAAATTTTGTCCAAGAAATGGTGACTCATCAAAACCATTCCTCTGACTATAATATAAAATTTGAAAGATTAAAAATCAAAGAATTTTTCATAAAGAAACAAATTTGAAGAAGCGAATGATGAATCTTCAAAATCATTCTCCAATTACAAATATTCAATTTATAAGCAACAAGATATAGATTTTTTTTTAAAACTATAAGAAATAAAAAAAATAATTACCAAGTTTATGATATTTACCAACCAAAATTTATAAACAGTCGATTCAAAAAATCATATATTTCTTGTCATTAAAATTTTTATTAAAAAATTATTTTTTTGGCAATACATCAGTCACATTAAATTTATTTTATTTGCCTTTATTTATTTCTTATAACTTTTTTAATGTAACCTAAATAATAAAATATCAAAGCCCCTGGAAAAATATTAACATTCAAAATTTGAAGTTGGAATAAATATGTATTCGCTTAAGCGTAAGTAATTACTCACTTGAGATTTTTCTGGCTTAAGTGTCACAAGTTATCCTCAATTTTACTACCAGTTCAGAATAATTATCCAGTTTAAATTTATTTTCTCTTATAGTTTAAATTACAATTAAGCTTTAATTCGAATTCATAAGTTTCCTACTGTTAATTCAAAAGCTTGACGGAAAAATAAATAAATTATTTCAGTCGATTAATTTCGAATGAGATAAAAAAATAGAGACTCTTTACTTGAAGTCAAACTGATTATTATGTAAAATAAATTTTATTGCAAAAAAAAATATTTGTAGTTTGAAAAACCTGGTACGCGCCGTATAAGAATTCGCCCTATATCGAATCACGGATTGAGTAAAATGAACCAAAGATGGACACAGAGAAAAAAATTTATTGATTAGTAGCTTTCAGATGATATAAAATAATAACCGAATTTTGGTAGATTTTTGAGAGGGACCATGTTGCCCCATATAAAAAAAATTTTTTTTGTTGGAGCATATTAATGACGAACACATGGTACAAAACTAGCAGAAATAAAAGAGGTAAAAAGAGCAAATATCAAATCTTTTTTTCACGACGCATTTTGCTTCAAATTTAAAGATTTTTAATTTTCGATAAATGTGGTATATTGAGACAACAAGTAAGTATCCCCCTCCCTTCTACCCCTATTCGAGCCGCCAAAAACTCAGTCTTTCCTTAAGTACTCCCTTTTGCCCCTCTCTTCCTGAATTATGACCACAGATATTTAAGAGTGGGGGAGAAAAGTAATTATCTGGGGAGATTTTGTTAAGGTCGAAGGTACCATAGACAACATCATTCAAAACCGTTTTCGATCTTGAGACGATCAGTCGTACAGTCAATCTTGTCCCAAAACTACAAACATAAAATCAGTGATCGTTAATAATTTAACTTGAAGTTATTACTAAGTGAACAGTTACTCTCACAGTAAAGTGTCAGAGTTAATCAAATTAAAAGTTCATTATTTAAAAGTCGACAATTATTAATTGCATCACTCATTACGATGGAATCAATCCGTTCAATATTCAATTGCGAATACGTTGACAACTTAATCAAACAAGTAAATGTCGAAAATATAAATACAGTGGTTCCAGTCATGGGTGGTTTTACGCTGCTTCATATAGCAGCTTTCAATAATGATAAAAGATTGGTGAACTATCTGCTCCGCAAGAAAGCTGATGTGAATTCAAGAAGTAAATACTGGGGTACAGCTCTTCACATTACTGTTATAATGGAGAACTTGGGTATAATTGAAAGCCTCATCAATTACGGAGCAGACGTTAATACTCTGCTAATTCAGGACTCTGATTTGATCCATTACCTGTATAGAGCTGAGCCAAATCTTGAAGAAAATCCTGAGTTTTTATTACAAAACCATGCCATTGAGACTGTGATGTTGGAAACCTATGATTTTTGTTTTGGCAAATCACCGTTACAAATTGCTGTTGATCGAGGTAATGAAAAAATTGTAGAACTACTTTTAAAAAATAATGCTGATCCGAACCTTGATACTCATTATTTTGAAACACCACTAATATGTGCTATTACTAAAGAAAACTTACCAATTATGGAGCTTCTTCTAACATACGGTGCAAATGTTAATAGTGTAAGTGAAAGTGGTTTTTCAATAGAAAGTCCTCTACATATTGCTGTCCAATCCCGAAGTTCGTAAGCAGTAGAATTAATCTTGAACCATAGTATGGTTGATATAAATATAGTGACAGCGTATAAATATTCAGCGCTTCATTACGCATTTTTCGCAACCGACGATAATATCATAAGACAACTGCTTAATGCTGGTGTTGATATTAATTTAAAAAACACTAATGGTGAAACAGCATTTGCTTCACGACAGAATTATTCACAAAAAGTTAAAGACACAATTACTGAATATATTGCCAAACTCAGTGCGACGAATTGTTACATTGATAAAGAAAATTTAGCAGTCGTAGATAGTGGAAAATTTGGTGAATTGCGCGGTCAGTGCATAAGCGAAATTGAAAAACTGAAGATAACATATATTGGTACGAGTAATGTTACACTTTATAATGTTCTATGTAATAAATGTGAACACAAATTAGCTTTAAGTTTAAAGTATGTTAGTGATAGTACTATTTTAAATTTGAACATTGAATCTTTTTTTCCACTATACGGTGGAATGATTGCTTATCGTTTAAGAAAAGCATTAGGACGGAAAAAATTGCTATCCAATGCTATTAGTTTAATTGATGATAATTTCAATAACATTCAACTTCCAAGTACTTTTACGAGGAGTATTTTAAAATTACTGACTAATGAAGATTTGGAAAAATTACAATGATATATTAATAGGAATATTTTTAATTAATATTATTAAGTCTGTAATATTTTGAAACATTTTCATGGGTGTAGGGTTAATAAGTATATAAATTCGTGGTCTTTATTATTAACAATGTCAAATAATTACTTATTTAATTTATTTATTTTTAATACGTATATAACATTAAATGTTTCACTTATAAGTGCACACATGTGTAATTAAATAGATTAAGTTGTGTTTTTATAATTTATATTTTTTTTTTAATTCTTTGATGCAAAAGAAATATAGTCATTGTAAAATAAAAAAAAAATTAATCATAGTTTGTTTCCAAAAATTAAATTTTAATACAGAAGTTATTTTTAATAAACTCGTAGTCCATAAGTCGTAATTTAAAATTGTAATTATTAATTTAATTAATTTATTTTTATTACATGTATAAATATTGTATATATGAAAAATAAATCACTATATTTTTTTAATTTTGTGTAATTGTCACAATTTATTTTAATATTTAATTATTTATAATTTTAATTACTATTATTTATTCATTTTTTTAATACGAATTTCTGCAATTGTTCTAAATTTTATTTTTATTTTCATTGGTCTCTAAATATTTCAAAATAAAATAAGTAAAGTAAAAATAGAATAAATGAACAATTACATTATCATTTCAAACATCACTTTTAAATAAATATTTAAAACTTTAATTTGCAAAATTTAATGTAGAAATTGGCATAGTTGTAGTATTAGTTAATAAATAATAATAAGCGATAGAAAGTATAATCATAAGTTTTAAATTTCATTAATAATAATTAATTATAAATCAAAGTCTCTATTGACCATTGATTTTTTTTTAATAATAAGAATTAAGAACAAGCTTGCTGATTACACTCAAGATTTAGAAAATAAGATTCTAAAACAGGTAAGTGTGAAGTCATGTTAACAATCCAGCATTCAGCTACATCCCCTTTCATTACCTGCATTGGAACTTGAAGTTTTAGTGTCAGCAGCCAGTCAGAAAAAAGTAAATTTAAGATCAATGGTGTGATCAACTTTTAGCGTAAGCGTTAATTGTCATTTGCAATTGATAATTAAACAGAAACTATAAATACTATTTATTATTCTAACTTCTTTTGACTGACTGTAGAGACATTGAAACTTTGGGTTTCGATGCTATTATCACGAACAGTATTTCAAATAATTTAATTTTGATAAAATTCAAAACAAAATATCAAGTATGAAATAGAAGTATATCCATAAAGTTTAATTATTTATTAGTCTCATGATGTAGCTGCAATTAAAATAGAAAAATTTTTATCTGAAATTTTTTCTGCCACAATATAAATCATTAGAATCCATGAAACATATCCAAAATCGGTAATAAAAATTAGCTATCAAATAACTTATACCTGAGAGTTAAAAAAACGAATGATAAAATTCCTGTCTGAAAGAATAAAGTTATAATTAAGTAAAATTGAAATGGTTAATAAATAAATAATCAAATTATTTCATCAAATTTTGTTTTTATTATATAAATTACATTGCAACTGCGTCGCTATACAATAAAATCGAAAGTTTATAAAAAAGCTTAATTTTAAATTATTAAATATTATTATTAACATTAGAAATTTATAATTTTTTAGTAGTTATACTTTTTTTTTATTATACTTATAATTGTTTAGTAACAATTAATTTTTTTTTGCTTTAGTTCCTTATCAAATTTATCGTGTATTCAATTATCATTTAGAAATTTAATTTATATTCAAATTAGTTATTAATTTTTTAATGATCCTTAAGGTAGCAGACAGTTCGCAACGGTTGGTTTTTTTTTTTCAACAATAACATTTGAAATTGAAAAAACTAAAAATATGAACTTTAAATTTTATTTTACAATTAAGTTTAAGGGAGAGTGGGGTCAATTGAACCAAAAATACTTTAATTTTTTTTTTTTTTTTTTTTGTATAAATAAAAGCAAAACCATACCTTTTTTTTTTTTAACGAAATTATAATTTATTATATAGACTATAATTTCTTATTTTACCATTTATTATTATTGTGATTTAATTTTACTGTTAATATTGGTTTTAATTACAATCTAACATTAAAAAATCTGGACGTCGGTTGACCCTGCGGGCCAGCCCCAAAACTTCCCGCTGTTTTTGACCTCAAAGAGCTCGAAAACATTAGTGTAGATATATTTTTGAGCTCTTCGAGCTCGAAAATGATATCACATGCAATTGTTTTTTTACGATCTTTTCAAGTTCTAACGAGTTACCTGTTATGCTAAAGTTTGAAAATTTAAGAATCGAAAATCATCAATGAAGCGGTTTTTAAAATTTAGTTCCTGATTATGTTCAGTAAAATAAGTGTATTGAGACAGAAATCGATGTCAGGGATCGAAATCAGGATTTAAAGAAGTTTTGACTCATGTAAGAAACAATAAAATATGAAATATCCGATAAAAATATTAAAAACTACGTTTTATCGATTTTTTCGTTGATAATATGATTTAAACTAAAAACCAAGTTCGATGACATTATATGATCAAAAGAACCCATAAAAAAGATGAGTTGGTATGATATCAGGCACATTTTGTTACCTTAAATTATGATTTATCCGGAAAAAATAACATAAAATGTTATTTTTTTTAACTTTTTAACGCCGATATCTTTTGAACCAATCAATCGATTTTGATAGTTGACGTGGCAATCGGCGCGTTTTATTAAATTCTAGAGCTGATTAAAAGTTGAAATCGATCGCGTCAGCCGTTTCGAAAATATTAAAAAAAAACCGTTTTTCACCATTTCTTTCTCCCGCGATAACTCTCGAACGAATTATCCGATTTTGATGATTGAGGTGGCAATCGACGTGTTTTATTGAGTACTAGAGCTGATTAGATTTTAAAGTCGATCGTATAAGTCGTTTTTGAGAAATCAATAAAAAACTAAAAAAAAAAGTTTTTTTTTTTTCGTAATTCGCAAATATTTTCGAGTCTATTCTATCAAATAATCTGAAATTTTTAGGAAAGTTGATGGCCAACAAGCTCTTTCGATTGCCACCTCAACCATCCAAATCGATTCATTAGTTCGAAAGTTACAAAGACTTTACATACATACACACACACACACACACTCGGACATCATTCTGACAATAGTTAGAATAGCTTCCTAGAACCTCAAAACGTCGACATCTGATGAAAACTCGATTTTCGAAAATCGGGGTGAAGACAATAACTTTCTGAAAAAAATGGTAACAGTAAAATAAAACCACAATAATAATAAAAAATCGCGAGACCTTGACAAGTCCGTTATAAAGCACAACCTCTCCCTGATTATAAAAGAAACGATTTGGAATGTTAAATGTTCATAAGAAAGGCGATTCTAAAGTATTCAAAAGCATTAAAAAGTACCCCGATAGCCAGTTGAGCTCAACCAACAGTCAAATTGGGCGTAAATTTGACGTCAGATTGAAGCGGCTATTTAATGTATTCGAGACATCGGAAATTGAGTAGCAAAATTTGACTGCAGTAGTAGCTCAAATTGACCTAAATTGTTTAGATTCAATTTTACCATTTGATACATAATAAACAAAAGTTAGCTCTCGACATCTAGCAACTATTAAACAAAGTAAATTCAAAAATTCAAAAGTAAAAAATATCTCTTTAGTTGAGGTCTTATTGACGTCATTTGTTGATGTCATTTGTTGCGTCTCAAATTTTTATGTCTCACAGACGTGAAATAGCAATTTTAAAATTACATCAAATTTACGTGAAATATGACGTCAATGAGCGCTCAAAAGTTGACATTGAAATTTTTTATGTGTACCGTACATCACCGAAATCTCTAGCACGAACTTGATGTCAAGTTAACTACAAAAAATTGGCGCCCAATTAGTTGACACAAACTTTTTTGCAACTTTATGTCAATTTTAAAGTAACTTATGTTCCTAAAGCGCTATTTCCCCCTGCAGCATTTAGGTAACATGTCCACATACTCTAATTTAAATTACCTAAATTTCCAGCCGAAATTCGTCGACAATTTGACAGCAAAAGTTGGAAAGAAAAATTTGCATCCAATTTTTCCTTAATTTAGAGATAACTTTTTACACTATAAAAAAAAAACCCTAATATCAATTACCTTTAATTTTTCGTCTAATGTTCGTCAACTTTGGGCTTTTCCGTTTTTGACGACAATGTATATATAACTTTTGAAGTGACTTTTCATTATAATTTGTAAAGTAAATTTATGTCAAATTATATAGCAAGTTGTATACAAATTGTCATCAAAAACAGAAAAGCCCGAAGCTGACGGACATTTGACGAAAAATGCAAGGGAACTTTTGCTAAGCAAACTGTACTATTAGGGTAGCCAAATTTGCTGAGCAAATGTTTGCTCAGTAACATATTCCTTTAATTTGGCAACAAGCAATTGTCAATTATGAAATATTTGAACTTTTGATTATACAATAGCTATGTCATTATATTTGTTTTCATTAATGCTTAGGCCCCTAACTTGTGAAATCTGAACTATCTACTTTTTGAAGACAAATTAAAAGAAAATGATGCGTGTAAGAAATTTGTATGCAAGCAATTTTATGGCAACTTCCTGAGTCAACTTTTTTTTAAACTGCGGCAGCAAATTAATACCTACTTGTAATTCAAGTCTTCATATTGTAGTTAAAAGTTTAAAAGTCAGTATTTGGCAAAAATTTTAAACATTGAACTGAAAATAAGTATATTACGCACCAAGGAAAGGAAAAAAGGCGTTACAACCCACGAGTGTATAATTGCTTCGGGTCGGGTAGGCAATCACTTGCACGGGTTGGAATGTCCTATTTTATTTCCTTGGTGTGTAATGTACTATTTTTCGAACCTATCTGTGGATCACATATGATTAGATATAATTTGATCTCATATATAATCCTTCATAAGCATGTTCATGAATGCTTATGTATGATTCTTTTTCTATGAAACGCTGGTACAGATTGATCGGAAACGATGAAATCGAATTAATGTTGAATTGAATTTTAAATATGTTTTACGACATCATAAAATGATTTTATTAATATCATGACAAAAAAAAAGATTTTTATAGATTTATTTTTATATAGTATAAAAACTATGCAAATTAATTAGTAGTAGAACGAGAAGAAGAATTTAAAGTTTGTCCCACGTTTTATATGCTGTTATTAAGCATGTAGTCCGCCTGCGCGAGGTACAATTTATTTATAATTATGAATAAAACTTTAAATATTAATAATTTTTGAATTATTATGATTGACCAATACTGACCTTGCGATATAGATTTAAATTATGATAAAAAACGCTCATATTTCTGTGAATGGGGTGCTAAAGTTCAAATTTTTTAATAATAAAATTTTAAAAATTTTTTTATAAAAAAACCGTAAGTGACCTAACAAAAAAATGATGTGACGTAAACTGACCTCACGGTGACCTATCATTTAAGGCCATTATCACCTTAAAATTCTATGAATAGGGTGCTAAATTTGCGCAGGTCACAAAATCACGGTGATTTCACTGTAATTTCATCATGGTCTCACAATGTTTTTACTATAATCTCACTGTGATTTCACTGTGATTTTACAGTGATTCCAGGTCCGCGAGGGTCGAAGGATGTTATTGTTGAAAAAAATGAAAGTTATTACACACGTAAATAAATAGTTGAGTGATCTCCTTTTATCGGTGCAACATTCCATGTGAAATGTTTATTATCATTTGTATTCATATTGTTAGATAAGTTAAGAAATTATTTTTAACGTTAAATTTTTGCGCGCCATTGAATGAGCTATGATGCTGCTCACTGGGCCTAGTTTGACAAAAACAAAACGCCATTCTCACTTGAATACTCCCTAATACTTATCAGCACCACCCTGGTTGTTTAATGACCCTAATAGCCACTTTAGCTTGAAATTGACTGTAATTTGATTTTGAAATTACCTGAAATCTGCTACCCCAATTTGCCTACAATTTCACAGCAAAAGTTGAAAATAAAAATTTGCGGTTAATTTTTCTTCAATTTAAAGGTAAACATTTATACACAAAATTATCTACAATTTAAGGATAAAAATATACTTAACAATTTTTTAAGTTAAATTAACGGAAAAATAGTCAGCTCGCGACATCTAGCAACTATTTAACAAAGTAAATTCAAAAATTAAAAAGTAAAAAATATATCTCTAGTTGAGATCTTGTTGATGTCATATGTTGACGTCATTTGTTGCGTTTCAAATTTTGATGTCTCACAGACGTCAAATAGCAGTTTTAAACTTACGTTAAATTTATGTGAAATTTGACGTCAAAGAGAACTCAAAAGTTGACATTAAAATTTTTTATGTGTACCGTACGTCACTGAGATGACAAAAGTTTCAGCTCAAAAATTGTGCTGAAACTCTAGTTATCTGGGTCCTTGATGGAAATTGTTGTAGAGCAAGCAGTTACCTTTAAGTTACAGACAGTAAATTGTCTGTAAACTTGAATTCAAATTGAATATAAGTGTTACTGTCAAACAATGACGTTTAGTTGATTGAAAGTTTCACTTCAAATTGACGGCAAGTTTATCTGTCAAGTTACATTCAAGCTATTGCCATATTCTGAAGCCAATTTAAAGGAAAGTACTACCCAGCCAAGGTTTGCCAGAAACTTTCTCGTTAAGTTAGCCGAAAATGTTGCTCAGCAGAACTTGTAGAGCAAGGTCTGGCTAACAGGGAAGTTGCCACTACGAGACAGCACATCAGGTAGTCGAGGGATTACCGTCCCTTTGAATTTGATCTGATTCATTTCAATGTCAAGTTCGTCGTTGACCACGCTTATTAGGGCTCAGGTAAAAATTCACCATTGGGATTGTTTCCAGAAAACCTTCATGTTTAAACATGGAGTATCGTAATTACAGTTACATACATTTGTTCCATAGTACAATATATATTATTTAATGACCCACATTTTCATTACAGTCATTAATAAATAGTAATGACCTTTGTATAAGCTTTTTTATAACAAAGAATCGTCGATAGTGGGTCATAAATTATTTAAATTTTAAGAGTAGAAAGATTATCCGATAATTATAGAAAGTAAATGAAAAATAGACTGGATAACTATAATAATCGAGACGATGGAGAGTATATCATTTCCGTAGTCGAGACTATAGTCCAATTGGGAATTCCCCATTGTTAAATAGATAAATAGTTTTGATAGAAAGAAAATAATTTTAAGGGCAACTTAAGAACTTTTAATGTCTCGTATGGGCTTACTTCTGAATAAGTTTATCTTTATTACGGGCAAATTTTTCCAAAATTACTTTTGTTAATATACTTATCCAAAAAATTAGAGGGAGTAAAAATTTTCTAAGATTTTTTGTAATTTTTGGAAGGCTGTATTTCCGCGAAAAATGATTGTGTTGAAAAATTAAAAAAAAAAAAAATGAAAAAAGCAAATTGAAGCTTGAAATATCTAGCTTAAAGATCTGTCAGCCAAATAATTTTCTGAGCCACGGTTTGAATAGCCATTTTTTGTGGGTTTTTTCTGGGTTTTCAGTCAACTCATCGCTACTTTGCGAATACTGATAGAAAGGTTAATGATTTCAGGTGATTTTACAGCTTAATGTACCCCCGAAAACCCTGGGAATTTTTAGATTGATCCATTAAACCGTTTGTCCGGGCCGATTGCTCAAAGTTTTACAAAACAATTAAAGGAACAAGTTTTGTTCTTTAATTTGAGTAATCATTACCAAAATGAAAAAATTAATTTTTTTTTTGAATTCACTTTTATTTTCACGTTAGTTATTCAGTAGATATGAGGTAAGGAAAAAAAAAAATTATCCAAAAAGCGAGATAAAGCAAGAATTTTTTTACTTTTTTTTTTTTGCATGTTTTAATCGGGGGTTATTTTTTCCTTTTCCGGAAAAATTGTTTTTTTTTCTTTACCTCACATTTACTAAATAATTAACCCAAAAGTGGAAAAAAATCCGGAAAAATTAAATTTTCATATTAGTATTGATTAAACAAATTAAGGAACAAAACTTGTTCCTTCAATTGTTTTATAAAAGTTTGAGCAATCGGCCGGGACAAACGGTTCAATGGATCAATCTGAAAATTTTCCGGGTTTTTGGGGGTACATTAAGCTATGAAATCACCTGATATCATTAACCTTTGCATCAGTATTCGCAAAGTAGCGATGAGTTGACTAAAAATCCAGAAAATAGCCATTTTTTTTGGGTTTTTCAAATGGATATTAAGGATAAAAAAAAATTTTTTTTTTCTTTTAATCGAGAATGGAACTTGTAGAGAATTTATTCAAGTTTCTCAAACTGCCACTGAAATTACTGTGCGACCATTAGTTGCCGAGATATCAATAATCAAAGACAACAGGATCCTTTTTCATATGAAGGCTGATATCTCAGCAGCAAATTGTCCTACAGAGAAACAAAAAAAAAGCAATAAATTGTAGTTGAATAAATTTCCTAAATGAGCCATGAATTGGTTTTTTCGAAGAAAATTCTCCAAACCTCGTAAACCTAAAAAACCAAATCAAAAAAATTAGAAACATTGTGTCTCGATCTATTTCTTATGATTCTGCAAAAACCGTGGCTCAGAAAATTATTTAGTTGACAGATTTTTAAACTAGAGATTTAAGCTTCAATTTGCTTTTTTTTGTATTTTTTCAACACGATAATTTTTTACGAAAATACAGCCTTCTAAATATCAGTAAAAAATTAAAAAAATTTTTACTCCACTTAATTTTTTGGATAAGTGTATATAATTGAGCATTATTTAAAAAACTTTTTCGTTAAAATTAAAAAAAAATTTAGAATTCCATTTGAAAAATATTAATGACTTTGGTTTTATAACAAAAGCTATACTAATTATTTTTTTCCTTTGAATCAAATAATTATGTGAATTATAATTTTTCTTTATGTAAATTAATTGTAAAAAAATTTTATTTTATCAAATTTATTCAATTTCCAGAACTTCTTTTGTCATCTTATTTAAAGGGTACTCCATTTCTCCCCCAAAGAATTCGATTTTCGAAAATTAGAGCGAAACCAATAACTTGCTGAATTTTTGAAAATTTTCAATTTTCTCAGCGGGAAGTTAAAAATGAAACTTTTTTTTTTGCAGTTTGTGTATGCCATAGTCCGTTCGATGTATACGTATGCACAAAATTAAAATAATTAAGCGCGAAAATTCAGTGTTCTGAAAAATTTATTAATTAGTAGCTTTCAGATGAAATAAAATAATAACCGAATTTTGGTAGATTTTTCAGAGGGACCATGTTGCCCCATATAAAAATTTTTTTTGTTGGAGCATATTAATGACGAACACATGGTACAAAACTAGCAGAAATAAAAGGGGTAAAAAGAGCAAATATCAAATCTTTTTTTCACGACGCATTTTGCTTCAAATTTAAAGATTTTTAATTTTCGATAAATGTGCTATATTGAGACAACAAGTAAGTATCCCCCTCCCTTCTTCCCCTATTCGAGCCGCCAAAAACTCAGTCTTTCCTTAAGTACTCCCTTTTGCCCCTCTCTTCCTGATTTATGACCACAGATATTTAAGAGTGGGGGAGAAAAGTAATTATCTGGGGAGATTTTGTTAAGATCGAAGGTACCATAGACAACATCATTCAAAACCGTTTTCGATCTTGAGACGATTAGTCGTACAGTCAATCTTGTCCCAAAACTACAAACATAAAATCAGTGATCGTTAATAATTTAACTTGAAGTTATTACTAAGTGAACAGTTACTCTCACAGTAAAGTGTCAAAGTTAATCAAATTAAAAGTTCATTATTTAAAAGTCGACAATTATTAATTGCATCACTCATTACGATGGAATCAATCCGTTCAAAATTCAATTGCGAATACGTTGACAACTTAATCAAACAAGTAAATGTCGAAAATATCAATACGATGGTTCCAGTCATGGGTGGTTTTACGCTGCTTCATATAGCAGCTTTCAATAATGATAAAAGATTGGTGAACTATCTGCTCCGCAAGAAAGCTGATGTGAATTCAAGAAGTAAATACTGGGGTACAGCTCTTCACATTGCTGTTATAATGGAGAACTTGGGTATAATTGAAAGCCTCATCAATTACGGAGCAGACGTTAATACTCTGCTAATTCAGGACTCTGATTTGATCCATTACCTGTATAGAGCTGAGCCAAATCTTGAAGAAAATCCTGAGTTTTTATTACAAAAGCATGCCATTGAGACTGCGATGTTGGAAACCTATGATTTTTGTTTTGGCAAATCACCGTTACAAATTGCTGTTGATCCAGGTAATGAAAAAATTGTAGAACTACTTTTAAAAAATAATGCTGATCCGAACCTTGATACTCATTATTTTGAAACACCACTAATATGTGCTATTACTAAAGAAAACTTACCAATTATGGAGCTTCCTCTAACATACGGTGCAAATGTTAATAGTGTAAGTGAAAGTGGTTTTTCAAAAGAAAGTCCTCTACATATTGCTGTCCAATCCCGAAGTTCGTAAGCAGTAGAATTAATCTTGAACCATAGTATGGTTGATATAAATATAGTGACAGCGTATAAATATTCAGCGCTTCATTACGCATTTTTCGCAACCGACGATAATATCATAAGACAACTGCTTAATGCTGGTGTTGATATTAATTTAAAAAACACTAATGGTGAAACAGCATTTGCTTCACGACAGAATTATTCACAAAAAGTTAAAGACACAATTACTGAATATATTGCCAAACTCAGTGCGACGAATTGTTACATTGATAAAGAAAATTTAGCAGTCGTAGATAGTGGAAAATTTGGTGAATTGCGCGGTCAGTGCATAAGCGAAATTGAAAAACTGAAGATAACATATATTGGTACGAGTAATGTTACACTTTATAATGTTCTATGTAATAAATGTGAACACAAATTAGCTTTAAGTTTAAAGTATGTTAGTGATAGTACTATTTTAAATTTGAACATTGAATCTTTTTTTCCACTATACGGTGGAATGATTGCTTATCGTTTAAGAAAAGCATTAGGACGGAAAAAATTGCTATCCAATGCTATTAGTTTAATTGATGATATTTTCAATAACATTCAACTTCCAAGTACTTTTACGAGGAGTATTTTAAAATTACTGACTAATGAAGATTTGGAAAAATTACAATGATATATTAATAGGAATATTTTTAATTAATATTATTAAGTCTGTAATATTTTGAAACATTTTCATGGGTGTAGGGTTATTAAGTATATAAATTCGTGGTCTTTATTATTAACAATGTCAAATAATTACTTATTTAATTTATTTATTTTTAATACGTATATAACATCAGGAGACACGGTAGTGTCTCGCGCCAAGTACACGTTCAAACACATGTATATGTGTGAAGTGTGATGGCGCTAGCCTACGGTGTCTCTATACTGTAGACAGAACGGTATTTAGCTCCAATTTTCAAAAACTTTTTTAAAAAACAAAATATCTAGAAAATTCCTTTTGCAATCGAAAGATGATTGATTGTTCGTCATAAAATTATGAAACTTTACCCATTTTAGTTATGAGAACTAATTTAAATAATTAAATTAGGCCAGCATATACTATAGTACCCCCATTTTAATCCTTTTACAAATTTTTTGATGCGAAAAGGGCACTGCCAGAGAATAAAAAGTTGTAAGAAATGCCATGATTCAGTAAATATTGAAATTTTTCTGTAGCAGTGATTTGTGTTTTCGCCACCAGCGGTGCTTCAGTCTGTATTTTTTACTATAGTTTCGTATGCAAATTTTTTATGAGCATAAATAAATTCGTTTCATAATCATAAATTTTATGAAAAATTCAAGGAAAATTTTATAAGTAAACTTTTGGTAAAGCAAACTGTGCTGTTAGGAATGGTTTTATATAGTTGCAAAAAAAACTTTTACGATTATGTAAAACTCCTGTTTAACGTCCTTATGGTGTAGTTCTATTCGCTAAGCAGTATCAACCTTGATAGTCAAGCTGACAGCAAGCTAACGACAATCTATTGTCGCAACTTGTCATCAAGTTGACCGCAGAAATTGGCATTTCCTTAAATTAGCCGCAATTGGTTGCCAAGTTATAAGAAACTTGATAACAACTTATAGGAACTCTTCCAAAAGCTGAAAGTTGTCACCAATTTGGTCGCATTTAATTGACACCAAGTTTTTAATTAGTGCTATGTATATATATTTATGTAGTGATCAATTAAAGTATAATGTTTACTTAGTGATTGCGTTGAAAATCCGTATCATTATCTCTAATTAAGTTATTATTATTGACTAAAACTAAATTTTGCGTCAAATAATACCTTTCATTTAGGAAATATAATTTGTGGATTGCTAAAAACTTTTGAATGTTGTATGTTCTCTCTAGTTATATTCGCGAGGTCCATGATAGCCTCCAACCGTGAGTTAACTTCAAGCTACTGCCGTATTAGCCAATTCGAAGGAAAAGTATTGGAGAGCAAACAGTTAGCTTTAAGTTGACAGTAAATTGTCTGTAACTTGAATTCAATTCGACCAAGTGTTACTGTCAGACAATGACGTTAAGTTGACTGTAAGTTTCACTTCAAATTGACGGCAAGTTTTTCTGTCAAATTACGTTCAGACGGTAGTTGATTTGCATCAATTTGCACGCAAGTATTATCCAGCCAAGACTTTCCAGAAACTTATTGTTAAGTTGCCCGTAAATGTTCCACTGCAGAACTTGCTAAGCAATTATATTTAGAGTGTGGCGTTTAAAGGTGGTACCAAAATCGTGCCATTTAGCGCGATGATAGGTACAGATGTTGTCATTAATGGCCGTATTCGGCCGAACTAAATCCTATACGTGAACCTAATAAGATTTAGTTAAGATTTAGTCTAATAAGTATGCTTTGCTTCTACTATGTTAAATCTTAACTTAATTTACAGAGAACTTAATTCAGCTAAGCACGGCGAATACCTGGAATTACTAAACTTACCCTCATAGCATTGAAATTGATAGTAATTTGATGTTGAAATTACCTGAAATCTGCTGCCTGAATCTGCAGACAATATCACAGCAAAAGTTGAAAATAAAAATTTGCGGTTAATTTTTCTTCAATTTTAAGATAAACATGTACGAAAAAAAACGGTCGATAATGTTCATTCTTACCATTTCAGAACGTATGCAAATTTATACGTAAAATTGTCTACAATTTGAGCGTAAAAATATACTTAACAATTTTTCAAGTCAAATTAACGATAAATTGACATAAAATTTGCCTGAAAATTAAAGACAACTTTTTTCTAGTCAACTTTTGAAGTGAATTTGCATTCAAATTCGGGCAGTAAATTTACGTCAAATTCAATAATAAGTTGCATACAAGTCGTAAAAAATGGAGAAGTCCAAAGTTGACGGAAATTTGAGGAAAAATTCAACAAAACATTTGTACAGTAAACTTTTGCTCAAGCAAATTGTGCTATTAGGGTTAGTTGACGTCTGCCGTAACTGCCCTAACAGTCACTCCAGAATGAAATCGACAGTAATTTGACAGTTGAAATTACCGAAATTTGCCGCCCGCATCTGCCGACAATTTGATAGCAAAAGTTGAAAAAAAAAATTAGCGGTTAATTTTTTTTTTTATTTAGAGGTTACTTTTTTTTGGCTAGAAAAAAACCCTAGAGAAAGTTCCTATGAAATTGTTCTCAAATGTCTGTCAACTTCGGGCTATTCCGTTTTTGACGAGAATTTGCATACAACTTGCTATACAATTTGACGTAAATTTACTACCCGAATTCGAATGCAAATTCATTTTGAAAGTCCTATACGAATTATCGTCAAAAACGGAAAAGCCCGAATTTGACAGACACTTGACAAAAATTTCATGGGAACTTTTATTAGGGTTTTTTTCTAGCATAAAAAGTAACCTCTAAATTAAAAAAAAAAAATTAACCGCTAATTTTATTTTCAAGTTTTGCTATCAAATTGTCGGCCAATTCAGGCAGCACATTTTGATAATTTCAATTGTCAAATTACTGTCAGTTTTAATCTAAAGTGGTTTTTAGGGTGATTTCGTACATCTAACAACATTGTGGCGCTACCTGTCAATACCTTATTGGCGAAATTTGGAAATCAGGTTTTTAATCAATGGAAACAAATAATTATTTTTTAAGTTAATTTTTTAACGGAAGATTTAATATCATTATACAGAAACAAAATATCATTATACAGAAAAAAAATATTATTTATTGAAGACTACTAATGGAAATTCTAGTTTTTTAATTACATTTTTGTTATAAATAAATTACTGTTTTATTTGTTTTCACCACCCTGACGATTTTAAATCAGCCTGGGAACACCCTGGGAGTGGAAACACGGTGGAATCACGGTGGATCCAGGGTGGGTTCGTGTCATTTTATCACCGTGTATACACGCTGGTTACATAGTGTTTCCACGATGGTAACACAGTGTACCCACCCTGATTCCACGGTGTATTCACCGAGATTCCACAGTGTATCCACGGTGATTACGCGGTGTACGTGGAATCACGGTGAATACACCGTGTAATCACCGTGGAATCACGGTGATAAAATGACAAAAAACCCACCGTGTAACCGCCGTGGATCCACCGTGTTTCCGGGGTGTTTCCAGGGTGAATCAAAACCGCGAGGGCAACAATCACCGACAAACGGTTTCCTAGCAATTTAAATAAAAAAATTAAAAAAATATAGAAATAGAGGGGTTCAATGAAAAAAATTAAAGGTTAATTTTTATTCACTTTTTCATAATTGAGCAATTAACCCTTAAACAACTTTGATAGGTCAACATTGATCGACAAACGACCAACAAACGATGGCAATTGAAATTAATCGGATCGGTTTATATTAAGTTGGTTTATAATGAGTAGTTAAGTTGGAGCTCAAATATACAACTTCATTAAGCGATTTCTGATAATCAATTTGGAAGCAAGCTAGTGGCAACCAACTGTAGCAACTTGCTATCAAGTTGGCCGCAAATACTGTTCCAATGTATGCCAATAGCTGGCATTCCCTTAGTTGACAGGATTGACGAAAAGTTGCCTTCAATTTTCTCAGAAAGTTGGTGACAGGTTGCGGTAGTAGATTATCGTCAACTTTCTACGAACGTTGGTAACAACTATCAGTACTATTATATTGTTTCTAAAAAATAATACTATAAACAGTATACCCTCACGTGTTATATATCACGACTACGCATTACTTTAAGACGAACTTTAGGAGTTTAGTTTGGAAGTCGATTTCTAATAGTATACATTAAAACTATTCACAATCAACAGGACAAAAAGAAAACAAATCCTACCAAAAACAGATTCTCTGTATAACATCGCGCCAAGTACACGTTTAAAATTTTTTAAAAGTAGAAAAAAAAATTAATTTTAACAAAAAAAAAGTCAAATCGAAAAAATACTGAGTACCTAGTATGATGCAAAATCATAACAAACATTTTCATAAAATTTCAAAAAAAAATTGTATAAAAAAATTTCAATGTACTTGGTGTGCTTACAAAAGAGTAAAAAAAAGCATGGTTGATTTTATAAGAAATTAATTTTGCTTGAGTACATGTAGTAACGCACACCAAGTACATTGAAATTTTGTAATACAATTTTTTTTTGAAATTTTATGAAAATGTTTGTTATGATTTTGCATCATACTAGGTACTTAGTATTTTTTCGATTTGACTTTTTTTTTGTAAAAAATAATTTTTTTTTTTACTTTTAATAAATTTTAAACGTGTACTTGGCGCGATGTTCTACAGAGAATCTGCTTTTGGTAGGATACAATTTAGCTGAAAGAATTGAAAAATAAATAAAAAAAATTTATATTAGTTAGCCTTGAAATAAAAATTTACTTATCGTAGTCGATGAACAAAACAAGCTAAAAGAATTAACGAAAAAAAAAAGTTTACATTAGTTAGAACCAAAAAAAGTTATTAGGTTGATCAGAAGTAATAACTTTTTTTTTTCTTTAAAAATCATAAATTTTTTATCAACCATAAAAGATACATGTTAAAATTTTTATGGCATAAAAACCCATTTCACAAAAGTTCGGTGAACGAACTAATATTTTTAGTTTATAAAAAATTTGTCGCAGGATTGAAAGCGAATTCGCAATGTGTAACTTATAAGTATTGACGATAAAAAGATTTGGTGATGGGGAAGAAATGGCGAAACTTCAAAGCCATTTAGAATTTGGGAAGATTTGGGTCTCGAAAATTAACGGGGGTCTGTACAGAAACGCAAGTTGCTTACAAGTTTTTTTAGGTAAAATTTTGTCACATTTTTAACCTGTGGCTTAAATTCTAAGATAAAATTTGCAATTATAAAAAGTAGAAAAAAAATTTTTCGTAAGGAATGGCGACTCATCGAAACCATTCCCTTGACTATAATATAAAATTTGAATGATTGAAAATCAAAGAATTTTTTATAAAGAAACAAATTTGAAGAAGCGAATGATGAATCTTCAAAATCATTCTCCAATTACAAATATTCAATTTATAAGCAACAAAATATAGATTTTTTTTTTAAACTATAAGAAATAAAAAAAATAATTACCAAGTTTATGATATTTACCAACCAAAATTTATAAACAGTCCATTCAAAAAATCATATATTTCTTGTCATTAAAATTTTTATTAAAAAATTATTTTTTTGGCAATACATCAGTCACATTAAATTTATTTCATTTGCCTTTATTTATTTCTTATAACTTTTTTAATGCAAGCTAAATAATAAAATATCAAAGCCCCTGGAAAAATATTAACATTCAAAATTTGAAGTTGGAATAAATATGTATTCGCTTAAGCGTAAGTAATTACTCACTTGAGATTTTTTTGGCTTAAGTGTCACAAGTTATCCTCAATTTTACTACCAGTTCAGAATAATTATCCAGTTGAAATTTATTTTCTCTTATAGTTTAAATTACAATTAAGCTTTAATTCGAATTCATAAGTTTCCTACTGTTAATTCAAAAGCTTGACGGAAAAATAAATAAATTATTTCAGTAGACTAATTTCGAATGAGATGAAAACATAGAGACTCTTTACTTGAAGTCAAACTGATTATTATGTAAAATAAATTTTATTGCAATAAAAAATATTTGTAGTTTGAAAACCCGGTACGCGCCGTATAACAATTCGCCCTATATCGAACCACGGACCTGGCTATTTGTTAACGCGAACAGTGGCTGTTTATTCAAAAAAAGAATTTACATTTAATAGAAAAGTGTATTAGTAGTTTTTTAAAATCGGCGCACAAAACCCTAAATTTGCTCACGGGAACCAAGCTACCGCTTGACCAACAACGATCAACGTAGTAGTTGACAACAGGCTCGAATTGCCCACAGGAGCACACTTAGCCACTGTTTTCCTGTTTTAATAGAAGCTAAATGGAAGAAAAAATAATTAAAAAATAAAAAATGACTATCGCGACCAGAGCCTTCGGTGGCTCTAATAATAGCAGTAAATAAAATTACAAAGATGGTAGAGACCCGAGACGCTGCCAACAACAGCCAGTTGATCTCAATTAATAAGTTTAAAACAATTAGAAATTAAGGATTTATGTTATTTAGTTTATTTATTCCTATTATGTATGACATGGTAAATTTAAATAAAGAAACTTTAAACAAAAAAAAAAAGGTTCGATTCCCGGTACCGGAATATTATTTTTTTTTTTTTTGTGACGAATTACGAAAAAGCTATTAATAGAAAAGCTATTATTAATTTTTGATTTTTTCAAACAATTATTTGGTGTACTTGTCATAAGGAAAGTTGAGTCTCTCTAACAGACGAAAGTCTCCTGAAATTTCACAAATATATCAATAAAATTATTCATATCATTCACAGTGTGGTAAAATTGTTGAAGTAGCCAATAGCCAGCTACTATTAAAAAATCAACTAAATGCGAACGGAATATTTTAATATTGTTAAGTTTTGATATTCCATCGTTGGCAATGCTAAATATTTTGTCTGATGCAAATATTTCAGGGATCGATGATTCGGTAATTCTATTGGATCGCACGTACCGACGAAAAATAACAACAATACTCACTGTGTCGGTACCTGCGAGCCAATAAGAAAGCTAGAAGTAGTAGAGGGGATATTTCCTTTGCTGTGATTGGTGCGCGTGTACCGATAGAAAGTAATTACGAGAAAATCATCACGTCGGTAACTGCGAGCCAATCAGAAAGCAGTACGTTGAAATTTAGTCGTGGAGGTGGTAAAGATCAGAGGTTACTTAATGGTCATACAGTCATTGTAGGTCATTTTCAACCGACTACTTACTTTGTACGTCACGCAAAATATTCAAGTTTTTAACTTCACACGTCAAGATGAATTTCATTAATTCAACTGGCCACACGTTTAAGCTGACTAAAATCAGCACGAAGCTATACACGACAGATTCAGGAGCTGTGGAGGTTGCAGAGTCATCCCTGTATCCGAGGACAGACATCCAGGAAACATGGAGTTTCCGTATGGAGCTAAGCCACGACCGGGAAGACAACTTTTGGCTTTCGTTGGGCATCCAACCGTCCAAGTCCAAGGACCTCAAGACGAGATACACCGCCCAGTGTTTCGCCCTTGACTTGCTCGGTAACCTGACGACCCTCACCGACCAGTCTGCTCCTTTCAAGGCCTACGATGACTACATACACTTGGGCAACTGCATCAGACGACGTGGCAGAGACGACTTCTGTGGCATATTACATGAAGCCAGCGATGAAGTATATATCATGGTACAGGTGAAGATACTTTCTAATTAGATACTTAAGTTCTGACTTAAGTTAAAAACGGCCCTTTTCAGGGCCACCAAATTTTTCATACGTAAAGAACAATTCAAGTTTACACCTAAGAATTCAATCCTTGCTTCCATACTCTTTCAATATTTATATTTATTTAGTAAGTGGCTAAACAACAAGTACAAATTTTAATATTTACTAAATTATGATTTTTTATACATTTCGAGTTGTGCATATATTTATTTTTGCCTCACCATTAGTCTCTTATTTTAACAAATAAAAGTATTCCAACTAAGTATTTTTATTGACTGTTCAATGTTTACAAGAGTGTAAGTTTTATAGTTTTACAGCTTTGAGTAATTATTTATAACGCAAAATAATAACAATATTGATTGAGTCGGTATCGGCTAACCAATAAGTAGTAGAAAAATATCCCGGGTTGTGAAAAAAAAGTTGTCATCACGACTTTATAATTTGGTTTTCATGTTATTTTGAGGAAATCTCAAACGAAATATGTCTTTCGGCAGGAATTCTTTTTATTTCTATGTACAGATTTTTTATAATTGGATACTGAAGTTTTACACTTTGAGTTGGAAATGGCTCTTTTTAGGGCCACTATAATTTACGTTCGTGGATAATAATTTAAGTTCTGTAACATTTAACTCACATCAATGCTCCGATATTTTTTCGCAGTAAATGTTTCATTGTTTTAAATGACTGACAAAGAATTACAATTTTTTGATTTTTGTTAAATTATAGTTTACACTTTAGTTTATAAATATATTTATCTTTAAGTACAGAGACGATAGATAAAAATTCTGCAGACTAGGTTAAAAAATTTTTTACTAATTGCCGTAAAATTCAACAAAAAAAAGTTTCATGAATTTGTTGAGTCCAATGGGAAAGGATAAAATTAAAGATGGGTTTTATTGGTATTGGGAAATTTTATTTAAGGGAATTATACTCTGCAAGAAAAAAATTTTATGTTATTTGTACGGAAAAAAAATTTTGTATTTCTTATGACTGCTTATTTAGTATAATTTGAAACTTGAAAAGAATAGACGTATAAAAAATTTGGGGGGGGGCCCTGCATGAACAGGACCCCAAAAGCTCAAGAACTTTCTCCATGTGAGCCAGGCGCTGAAAAGAGCCGTTTGGTTTTAATTTGGTATGGTTTTACGTATGGGTATGGTTGTTTTTTGTATAATTTACTTGAAATCAAAGTCAAAAAATAAAAATAGAAAAAATTATGACAGTTCACCTTGATATTGGATTGATTGAAAAACTCTTCGTCGTAATAATAGAACGCTGAAGTCCCACTTGACGTCAATTACATTAAGAATCATTTATTTGATGTACGACCTGACTGAAAAAATTAAAAAAAAAAAAATAAAACAATTCATGTTAGTTGATTCCTGAAATGGAAATTTTTAAACAAGTTTTCAACTTCTTAACAAGGTGCTGAAAAGTGCCGTTTAATATAAATTTTATAAACAATAATTTATTTAGTTTAAAATTTGACTGAAAGAATTGAAAAAAAAAGAATAAAAAAATAAATATTAGTTGGCCCTGAAACAGAAATTATTGGGTAAGTTTTTATCATTACAATGGGGAGTTTAAATTTTTCATTTGATGTCAGTTTTATAAGTAACAATTTAATTAGTTAATGATCTAGCTGAAAAAATAAAAAAATTAAATATTAGTTTGCCCTGAAATGAAAACATTTAAATAAGTATTTTTCAATACAATGAAGCGCTGAAAAGTGTAATTTTAAGTCAATTCTATAAACAATAATTTATTTAATATAAGATTTAACTGAAAGAATAAAAAAAAATATAATAAATATTAGTTGGCCCTGAAAGGAGCGCTGTAAGCTGTGTAAGTGTACAGACGTGTAAAAGAGTAGCTAGTGCAAAAATAAATGAAATAGTGAAAAAAAAAGAAAAGGCAAGTAAGTTTAGAGTAAAAAAGGTGGGAGTGAAAAACGCCAAACAAGGTGAATAATAAAAAAAAAGAAAAGCTGTGGCACGGGAAAAGCAAAAGACGCGGAAACCAAAAGGTAAAAGCAATCCGGGTTTTGGCGGACATAGAGGAATTGGCGGGAGACAAGACGAAGGAAAAAAGTGACGAGGAACGAGAGGGCAGCACATACAAAGAGATGACAAGTGACGAGGAAAGACATGAGAGAGGTAAAGCGAATGGCGCAAGCGCCGGGATGACCAAGAGAAGGAGGGGAAGGCCGCGCAAATTCAAAAGTACAAATTCAGCGAGTAAAAGAGACTACGGTATGAAAAATGGAGCGTTAGAAAAATTTGTGTTTAGTCAGATGGACATACAACCGAGGAAAAAAAAAAGGAAAGCAACACGACAGTCAAAGTCACGACACAAAGATACAAGGAAAGAGTAACAGTGGAGGAAGGCAGGAAAGAGGGCGATCAAGAGTGAAGGAAACAGAAAACGCGTGGGCGAATGAAAGGAATGTTCAAGAAATGAGGGAATGGAGCTTGGAAAATGAGGTGGAAAGATTCGTGAGCGAGGCGAGGAAAAGACAAGATAAGAAGGACAAAACAAATGAAGAATGAAGAAGACAAGAAAAAGAAAAGCTCATTGAAGAAAAGCCAAAAAAAATTAATGGAAATGAGCTGGAGGAAGAACTAAAAGAAAGGAAGCAAAAAAGGTTAAAAATTGGTGAGGTATGGTGGTGTTGGAATGAAAAAAAAGGAGAATTGAAATTATGAAAGTGGGCGAATGATGAGAAAAAGGAGTGGAGAGTGGGTACAGAAAGAGACACAGAGGCCAAGGAGAAAGAGGACCAAAATAAAGGAAGAGAGCAAGAAAATAGAAGGAAAATATAGTTTTGGAATGTTGCAGGTATGAATGAGGTAGAAAAAGCTGCCACAATGATGGAAGAAAACGAGATTGTTGTGCTAGTGGAGACATGGGTAATGGAAGATAAGGTGGAAATAACATGTGAGAGGCTGAGCTAAGAATTCAAATGGTGGGCGAAGCCTGCGACGAGAGAGAAACAGAGAGGAAGAGCAAAGGGAGGTCATATTATTGGGATAAAAAAAAATTGCAAATTAAAATGGGAAGTCAGGGAATGGAAATACGGAATGATGTTGGAAGAAAGTAAGGAAAGTGAAAGTATAATCACAGTGTATAACAATGTAGGAATGAGCAAATTAGAAACGGAGCTAAGAAGGCAGATAGAAGAATGTGCAAACAGGGACGAAAGCGTGATGATCATTGGGGACTTTAATGCGAGAATCGGAGAAGAAAACGTAACAGGAGAGGACGAAGGCAGAGTGAGGAAAAAAAGAAAATCGAGAGACAAGACAGTAAACAGCGAAGGAAAAAAATTACTAAAGATGTGTGATGAGTTAGGACTCTGCGTATAAAATGATAGAGCAAGAGGAGATGAAGGTGGGGAAATAACTTACGTCGGGGGAGACGAAGAGAGTTTAGGATCAGTAATTGACCTAATACTAACGCTGGACAGAGGCGATGAGCAAGAAATAGAGGTAAGAGTGGTGGAAAGAATAGAGTCAGATCATCTACCAGTGTTGGCGAGATATAAGGTAAAGAAAAATGAGGAAGAGAGTAAGGAAGGAAGCTGCATGTCAGAGGAGGAAGAGCAGGAAGAAATTGGGGCAAATAAGCTGATCTGGAAGAAAGAAAAAATACAGGAGTATGCAGAAGCAACGCAGGAAGCACTGACAGAAGCAGTAGAGGAAAAAAACGAGCTTGAGTGGGAGGATATAAAGGAAATAGTAAGAAAAGGGGCTGAAAAAACGGGGATGGTGATGAAAGGAAAGAAGGACAAAGATACAAAGGAGAAAAAAAAGTGGTACAATATCGAGGGTAAAAAAAAAGAAAAGAAGTATGGAAGAAGCTCAAAGAATTCATCAAGGATAATAACAAAGAAAAAAAAAGAAATCTGAAGTAAAGCAGAAAGAAATATAGGGAAACAATCAAAGAGAGCAAGGAAAGGTGGATGATGGAAAGGTGTGAGGAGATAAATAACGCCAAAGACATGACAAAATGGTGGGAAGCCATGAATAGGTTCAGAGGAAGAAAGAAAAGAGCTGCAAGCAACAGCATAAAAGCAAAACAATGGGAAAAGCACTTTAGTGATCTGCTGAATGGGGAAGGCAATGAAGAATCGGAAGAAGAAGAAAATGAGCCGTGGAAAGGAGAAGGTAGTAATGAAGGATCAGAGGAGCCGAAGCTCGATAAAAACTTCAGCAGGAGAGAAGTGAAAGCCGCAATAAGAAAGCTCGGGAATCACAAAGCTCCAGGGGAAGACGGGATGGCAGCAGAATTTATAAAGAACAGTGCACCAGATGTCATTGAATGGATAGGCGAAATTATAAATAGAATATGGGACGAAGGAAGTATGCCAGAATGATGGGACACAGCAGTGATAATTCCGATTTACAAAGCAGGAGACGGAGAAAGAACAGAAAATTACAGGGGAATTTTGCTTCTAAATACAGGGTACAAGTTATTGACAACTATGATGACGGAGAGGCTAAATAACTGGATAGATAAAGAAAAAATTTTAAGATAAAGTCAGGCGGGGTTCAGGAAAAAAAGAGGGACAAGGGACCACATATTTGTATTGAATAGTCTAATAAACAACAAAATGAAGAGGAAGGGAGGAAAATTATGCATCGGGTTCATAGACTTTAGAGCGGCGTTCGACACAGTCAGGAGACCAAAAATGAAGAGAAAGGTATGGAGGAAGGGGGCCAGAGGTAGAATGCACAGAATAATAAGAGAAATATATAAAAGAACATATTGTAAGGTGAAAGTAGGAAAAAGAAGACAGACAAAAGAATTTATAACAAGAAAAGGGGTAAGACAAGGGTGTGCGATAAGCGGAGCGTTATATGGCATAGATATCGACGACCTAGAAAAGACGATGGAAGAGAAGAAGAGAGGAGGGACAATGATTGGGAACCAACGAATACATGTCATGAAATATGCGGATGATGTGGCGCTAGTTGCGGACACAGAAGAGGAGCTAAGAGGGATGCTGAAAGAGCTGGAAATATACACAGAAGAGAATAAGATGGAGGTGATCGTGGAAAAAACAAAAATTCTAATATGCAGAAATGGAGGTAGAAAAAAGAAGGGAAAGAAATGGATGTATAAAGGAAGTGAGGTCGAAGAAGTCAAAGAATTTAAATATCTTGGGTACCATTTCACCACAAGGAATAGCACAGGGAAACAAAAAAAGGAACTAGCACAAAAAGCACAAAAGGCCACAAATGCAGTATGGGGAGTGATAAAAAGGAGCAAAAAAAACAGCATGAGGGACAGGATGTATCTGATGAACACTGTGGCAAGAACAGTAGCTTTGTAAGGAGTGGAGGTCTGGGGGTGGGAAAAGTCGGAAGAAATAGAGAGGGTGCATAGGAGGCTCTGCAAGATGGCATTAGGAGTAAGAAGGGATACACCAGAATATATTTGGAGGGACGAGATGGGAATAGAAAAGATGGAAGTAATATTAAAAGAAAGAGCAGTAAGATATATGAAGGATTGTATGATGATGGAAAAAGAGAGATGGCCAAGGATAGCACTGAAAGAAGAAATGAGAGGGATTATGAACAGGTGCCCGACGAAATGGGGGAAAATGGTGAAGGTTGCGCTAAAAAAAATGTAATGCGAGGAGGTGATAGAGATGATCTACAGGGATGCGGGAGTACAGGAAATAGAGGAAAAGCTGAATGAGGGCATTAAGAAAATGAGAGAGAACGTGAAAAAGGAGGCTGAAGACTCAATAAACAAATCAACGTATAATACATTGTACAAAAAAATAAGATTAGAGAAAGAAGAAGATAACTACTGGAAAAAAGATAATGTAAGAGGGGAGGACAAGGAGATGTGGGCGAGGATAAGGTGTGGAAATTTGGGAAGAGCGGGCAAAAAAAAGTACAGGGACTGGAGCTGTAGAGGGTGTGGGAAAGAGGAGGAAACGTTGATACACCTACTGAAATGTGAAGGAATATATGAAGGGGTGGAGAAGGAAAAAGAGCTGCTAGAAGAGTGGAGAGGGTTAGAGGATAAAAAAGTAGAAGAAAAGTTGATAGCAAAATTAAAAGGAGAGGTTGATATAAAACTATGTACGGTCTTCAAGAGAATTGAAGAAATTTTGAGAGTCAACTCAGGGTTACGGAGCGTGGTGCAAGCGGGATACCAAGACTGTGACGTGCAAAAAATATAAGAAGCCAAAAACAAATAAATTATAGAAGTTAAAAAGTAAGAAAGAAATAATATATATAACGAAGTGAATATTTTACCAAATGAAAATATGATTTATGTAAAAATTTGTAAAAGACCTATAAGTTGTGCAAATAAAACTATTTTATATATAGTTGGCACTGAAATAAAAATATTTAAATAAGTTTTTATCGTGACGATTATACATTTCAAGTAAATTTTATAACAAATAATATTTGATATACAATTTAGCTGAAAGAATTGAAAAATAAATAAAGAAAATTTATATTAGTTAGCCTTGAAATAAAAATTTACTTATCGTAGTCGATGAACAAAACAAGCTAAAAGAATTAACGAAAAAAAAAGTTTACATTAGTAAGAACCAAAAAAAGTTATTAGGTTGATCAGAAGTAATAACTTTTTTTTTTCTTTAAAAATCATAAATTTTTCATCAACCATAAAAGATACATGATAAAATTTTTATGGCATAAAAACTCATTTCGCAAGAGTTCGGTAAACGAACTAATATTTTTAGTTTATAAAAAATTTGTCGCAGTATTGAAAGCGAATTCGCAATGTGTAACTTATAAGTATTGACGATAAAAAGATTTGGTGATGGGGGAGAAATGGCGAAACTTCAAAGCCATTTAGAATTTGGGAAGATTTGGATCAGTAAAAATAAGTAGTGTTTTCTATACAAAAGCGCAATATCCTTATAAGTTTTTGTTTAAATAAATTTTTGTAATATGTTTGATAGTTTGGTTTGAATTTCAATTAAAAATTCACAGTAATAAAGAGTAGAAAAAAAATTATGTCCAAGAAATGGTGACTCATCAAAACCATTCCCTTGACTATAATATAAAATTTGAAAGATTAAAAATCAAAGAATTTTTTATAAAGAAACAAATTTAAAGAAGCGAATGATGAATCTTCGAAATGATTCTCCAATTACAAATATTCAATTTATGAGCAACAAGATATAGATTTTTTTTAAAACTATAAGACATAAAAAAAATAATTACCAAGTTTATGATATTTACCAACCAAAATTTATAAACATTCCATTAAAAAAATCATATATTTCTTGTCATTAAAATTTCTATTAAACAATTATTTTTTTTGCAATACATCAGTCACATTAAATTTATTTCATTTGCCTTTATTTATTTCTTATAACTTTTTTAATGCAACCTAAATAATAAAATATCAAAGCCCCTGGAAAAATATTAACATTCAAAATTTGAAGTTGGAATAAATATGTATTCGCTTAAGCGTAAGTAATTACTCACTTGAGATTTTTCTGGCTTAAGTGTCACAAGTTATCCTCAATTTTACTACCAGTTCCGAATAATTATCCAGTTTAAATTTATTTTCTCTTATAGTTTAAATTACAATTAAGCTTTTATTCGAATTCATAAGTTCCCTACTGTTAATTTAAAAGCTTGACGGAAAAATAAATAAATTATTTCAGTCGATTAATTTCGAATGAGATAAAAACATAGAGACTCTTTACTTGAAGTCAAACTGATTATTATGTAAAATAAATTTTATTGCAATAAAAAATATTTGTAGTTTGAAAACCTGGTACGCGCCGTATAAGAATTCGCCCTATATCGAACCACGGATTGAGTAAAATGAACCAAAGATGGACACAAAGAAAAAAATTTATTAATTAGTAGCTTTCAGATGGGATAAAATAATAACCGAATTTTGGTAGATTTTTCAGAGGGACCATGTTGCCCCATATAAAAATTTTTTTTGTTGGAGCATATTAATGACGAACACATGAAACAAAACTAGCAGAAATAAAAGGGGTAAAAAGAGCAAATATCAAATCTTTTTTTCACGACGCATTTCGCTTCAAATTTAAAGATTTTTAATTTTCGATAAATGTGGTATATTGAGACAAAAAGTAAGTATCCCCCTCCCTTCTTCCCCTATTCGAGCCGCCAAAAACTCAGTCTTTCCTTAAGTACTCCCTTTTGCCCCTCTCTTCCTGAATTATGACCACAGATATTTAAGAGTGGGGGAGAAAAGTAATTATCTGGGGAGATTTTGTTAAGGTCGAAGGTACCATAGACAACATCATTCAAAACCGTTTTCGATCTTGAGACGATCAGTCGTACAGTCAATCTTGTCCCAAAACTACAAACATAAAATCAGTGATCGTTAATAATTTAACTTGAAGTTATTACTAAGTGAACAGTTACTCTCACAGTAAAGTGTCAGAGTTAATCAAATTAAAAGTTCATTATTTAAAAGTCGACAATTATTAATTGCATCACTCATTACGATGGAATCAATCCGTTCAATATTCAATTGCGAATACGTTGACAACTTAATCAAACAAGTAAATGTCGAAAATATCAATACAGTGGTTCCAGTCATGGGTGGTTTTACGCTGCTTCATATAGCAGCTTTCAATAATGATAAAAGATTGGTGAACTATCTGCTCCGCAAGAAAGCTGATGTGAATTCAAGAAGTAAATACTGGGGTACAGCTCTTCACATTGCTGTTATAATGGAGAACTTGGGTATAATTGAAAGCCTCATCAATTACGGAGCAGACGTTAATACTCTGCTAATTCAGGACTCTGATTTGATCCATTACCTGTATAGAGCTGAGCCAAATCTTGAAGAAAATCCTGAGTTTTTATTACAAAAGCATGCCATTGAGACTGCGATGTTGGAAACCTATGATTTTTGTTTTGGCAAATCACCGTTACAGATTGCTGTTGATCGAGGTAATGAAAAACTTGTAGAATTACTTTTAAAAAATAATGCTGATCCGAACCTTGATACTCATTATTTTGAAACACCACTAATATGTGCTATTACTAAAGAAAACTTACCAATTATGGAGCTTCTTCTAACATACGGTGCAAATGTTAATAGTGTAAGTGAAAGTGGTTTTTCAAAAGAAAGTCCTTTACATGTTGCTGTCCAATCCCGAAGTTCGGAAGCAGTAGAATTAATCTTGAACCATAGTATGGTTGATATAAATATAGTGACAGCGTATAAATATTCAGCGCTTCATTACGCATTTTTCGCAACCGACGATAATATCATAAGACAACTGCTTAATGCTGGTGTTGATATTAATTTAAAAAACGCTAATGGTAAAACAGCATTTGCTTCACGACAGAATTATTCACAAAAAGTTAAAGACACAATTACCGAATATATTGCCAAACTCAGTGCGACGAATTGTTACATTGATAAAGAAAATTTAGCAGTCGTAGATAGTGGAAAATTTGGTGAATTGCGCGGTCAGTGCATAAGCGAAATTGAAAAACTGAAGATAACATATATTGGTACGAGTAATGTTACACTTTATAATGTTCTATGTAATAAATGTGAACACAAATTAGCTTTAAGTTTAAAGTATGTTAGTGATAGTACTATTTTAAATTTGAACATTGAATCTTTTTTTCCACTATACGGTGGAATGATTGCTTATCGTTTAAGAAAAGCATTAGGACGGAAAAAATTGCTATCCAATGCTATTAGTTTAATTGATGATATTTTCAATAACATTCAACTTCCAAGTACTTTTACGAGGAGTATTTTAAAATTACTGACTAATGAAGATTTGGAAAAATTACAATGATATATTTATAGGAATATTTTTAATTAATATTATTAAGTCTGTAATATTTTGAAACATTTTCATGGGTGTAGGGTTAATAAGTATATAAATTCGTGGTCTTTATTATTAACAATGTCAAATAATTACTTATTTAATTTATTTATTTTCAATACGTATATAACATTAAATGTTTCACTTATAAGTGCACACATTTGTAATTGAATAGATTAAGTTGTGTTTTTATTATTTATATTTTTTTTTTTAATTCTTTGATCTAAAAGAAATATAGTCATTTCGAAAATTAAATTTTAATACAGAAGTTATTTTCAATAAACTCGTAGTCCATAAGTCGTAATTTAAAATTGTAATTATTAATTTAATTAATTTATTTTTATTACATGTATGAATATTGTATATATGAAAAATAAATCACTATGTTTTTTTAATTTTGTGTAATTGTCACAATTTATTTTAATATTTTATTATTTATAATTTTAATTACTATTATTTATTTATTTTTTTAATACGAATTTCTGCAATTGTTTTAAATTTGATTTTTATTTTCATTGTTCTCTAAGTATTTCAAAATAAAATAAGTAAAGTAAAAATAGAATAAATGAACAATTACATTATCATTTCAAACATCACTTTTAAATAAATATTCAAAACTTTAATTTGCAAAATTTAAAGCAGAAATTGGCATAGTTGTAGTATTAGTTAATAAATAATAATAAGCGATAGGAAGTACAATCATAAGTTTTAAATTTCATTAATAATAATTAATTATAAATCAAAGTCTCTATTGACCATTGATTTTTTTTTAATAATAAGAATAAGAATTAAGAACAAGCTTGCTGATTACACTCAAGATTTAGAAAATAAGATTCTAAAACAGGTAAGTGTGAAGTCATGTTAACAATCCAGCATTCAGCTACATCCCCTTTCATTACCTGCATTGGAACTTGAAATTTTAGTGTCAGCAGCCAGTCAGAAAAAAGTAAATTTAAGATCAATGGTGTGATCAACTTTTAGCGTAAGCGTTAATTGTCATTTGCAATTTATAATTAAACAGAAACTATAAATACTACTTATTATTCTAACTTCTTTCGACTGACTGTAGAGACATTGAAACTCTGAGTTTCGATGCTGTTATCACGAACAGTATTTCAAATAATTTAATTTTGATAAAATTCAAAACAAAATATCAAGTACGAAATAGAAGTATATCCATAAAGTTTAATTATTTATTAGTCTCATGATGTAGCTGCAATTAAAATAGAAAAATTTTTATCTGAAATTTTTTCTGCCACAATATAAATCATTAGAATCCATGAAACATATCCAAAATCGGTAATATAAATTAGATATCAAATAACTTATACATGAGAGTTAAAAAAACGAATGATAAATTTCCTGTCTGAAAGAATCAAGTTATAATTAAGTAAAATTGAAATGGTTAATAAATAAATAATCAAATTATTTCATCAAATTTTTTTTTTTATTATAAAAATTACATTTCAACTGCGTAACTATACAATGAAATCGAAAGTTTAAAAAAAAGCTTAATTTTAAAAGACGTCTCTATTAACACGCAAAACTGACTCTAGCGTGACTCTAGCGTGAATATAAATTTTTATGGAAAATGAACTTACTCGTGAGCTTTAGCGTGAACTTAAAGAATGACGTGAATATAATTCATATGTAGTAATGAATTACTTCAAATTAAATTTAATCGCGAACAAATTCATCATTGAAAATTAAATACTGAATAGATTATATAAATTATTTTAAGTCATAAAAAAAAATTATATTTTAAATCAGATCTCAAATTTTATTTTATAACTGTAGATTATAGAACTTATGATATGTTCAGCCAAAGTTAAATATTACAATATGAATAATATCAGGAAAAACATTTGGAATTAAAAATTGTGACAAAGTGAAGGTTATACCACAACGAAAATAAACATGAAAAGAAGGAATCGTTTTGGTTTCATGAGTAGTATTCCCATCGTGAACGTTCGGAAAACGAGTATAATCGGAAGAAGTCGACAATACACGAACATAGCAACGTTAAATTTGAATTGTTTTTGGCGCGAAAAAGTAATGACACATGATTGGAATATTAATATATATCGATTAAAACAAGGAATTATAATGAAATGAAAATTTACAATAATCCCCAATTAATTACTGACACATATAATTAATTATTGTTTATAACTATCAGAAACTGAATGCTTGTAATGATACGAATCATTTAACATACTTGATAGTCTTAAAATGAAAAAAAAAAAAAAACTTTGAATGTAGTGAATAAATACATTAAACGATTCTTAGTGTATCGATATTTGTAAATTCGAATAAAAGCGGTGTAACTATATTTATGCCAATGACAATTAGCAAAGTACATGCATGATACTTATATCTAGAAGGCACGAATTCTGAATACGAGTACAGGTGCCCTGACTTTCTTGATAATATTAGTAATGTGTAGATTCTATCTGGGATTAATTTGAAAATGCTGCGTGAAGATACAGACATTGTAGCTCCAGAACAAGTCTGAGTTCCAGCAACTTGCATCAGTTATGCTTATGATTTTTAAAGTAATAGTGATGCATAGTTGTCCACGACGTGAATTCACTGAGCTTACATTTGCGCCACTTGAATTAATTTGCGCGGGAAGCATTGTAAGTTCGGTGCTTTACTGAATATTTTGTAACAAATTTTCATAGCTAGTTAACGAGAATCGTGAGAAATTAAGTAATTAAACTTTATTAATTATAGTTGTAACATTAGTTTTTACATCCTCGGCAATACCATTCTTCATCAACGTCTTCATTTGTTTTAACCTTATATTTTGCACATTTAATTTCCTATTATTTTAAATTGTAAATTATTATTTGAAATAATTTACAACAACTCTCCACATCGTTAAATCATGCTGCCTTTAAGTATAATTTTCAAATAAATCATTCTTAACTATATAAAATCGTGAAAGAGAAGTTTTTAATTTAAGGATTTATGTAATTAATTTGAAATGATTCGAAAGTTTGAATCATTTTAAATAACTTCAAATCAGAAAATAAAATTTCATTATCTTGTAATTCAATATGATTTATATTGATTTATTTCAAAATTTATACTCAAATTTGACTTTATTTATACTTTAATAATTTAGACAACTTGGAATGATTTAAAATAATTAAGAGTTACGTAATCTCAAATCATTCCAAATGAGACTTTTTAATCAAGGTAATTACTGTTCACTTACCACGCCATCAACGATCACTTCGTTACGCTCAGTAATGATGTGTTCACCAACATTTTCTACTTGCAAGTTATCAGCAACATTACCGACCACTTCTTTTCCACCCACGCTAGTACCGGCTATTTTATCTTGAGCGTTGTCTTTATTTTTTTTATCAAGTACTACTTGTTCATCGATTTCATTTTTACTTGCGTCGCTCTTTTCATTCGATTTTTTGTTTCTTTTATCTGGAAACTAAATGAGAGATAAATTTATTAATGCAAATACATATGTGTATATAGAAATATATATATATATGTATATATATATATATATATATATATATAGATATATATGTTTTTTTTTTTTGAGTTAGAATTTGTTATTAACCTCGTAATCATTAGATTGATCGCCATCTTGGCGCGCGAGTCCACGTTTCTTCTGTAAATACGAAAGAGATATTTAAGTTTTGAAATATTTCGATAAAAAATTTTTCTTTTTTTTTACCTTCTCCGTAACAGGGTGGTTATGCACATCCTCAAACTCTATAACTTGCAAACTTTGCCCGTCGTCTGATGCTTTCAAGAAGGGCTTGACTGGACAATCGGTTTTTTCGCTTCTGAAAATATAAAAATTTTATAATTACAATTATCTACATGTAGATCATACTTGTTGTGTTTTTTAAAACGAATTATATAGTAATTTATTTACTTACTTTCGTTGTCTTGCATTTTTCTTAGCTTTAGATTGAAATGTTCCCGCTCGGGGACATACAAAATATTTTTTATAAAATTTTAACTCTGGTAAAATATTTTTTTTTAAATTAGCACTGTCCACTTTTTTTGAGTCTTTTACACTAAAGTTATGTCCAGAACTTTCACAAAAAGCATCAAACTTTAGTGTAAATTCTTCATAGGTCGAAAAAGTTTCCCCTACGCGAAATGTTTATTAATTTACTAATTAAATTTAATGGTTTTATTTTTTTTTTTTATTTTTTATTAATAAAGTTGATTAGCAGTTTTATTTAAACCAAATTTGGTATTTTTTTTTTTTATAAAAAACGCGAATAAATAATTAATGACGAGAGTAGCTTTCGGAACTTGTTCGTACTTGCTCGATCACGGTTATATGAAGAATTCCTTTATTCGTTAAGACATAGATACATTCGATGCGTCGATGTTTTTTAATTCTGTCGTCATGAGGGCGGGAAAAGTAGTAATGAATTCTACCAACTTGTAGAATAATTTTGAGTTAAGAAATTCCTTTATTATAGCAAAAACTAATCAAATACAGTTTGTTTTATGGCATAAAACAAGGGAATATGTGTTCAGTTCCATCTGGTGAACTTTCATATAACTCTTTGGGTGTTTTGAAAAATTATCACAGCTCAGTTTTCGATCTATTATGTTTACTGATAGGAGTAACGACTGGATGGATTATCCCAATGCTTTATTGAAGATTTAACTAACTAACGTTTACTAATCATAAGTTTGGATATTTACTGCGTTGTTTTTTGATCAATTGTATATAAAAAGTCATCCACTAAACTTTTCAGAATGGATTTTAATTTAGATAACAGGGTATTTGACAGTTATAATGACTTAAAATCTGTTATAGAGCAATATGAACGTCATATGAAACATTGTTCTTTAATTGCTCGAAGTAAGCTATTAAAAACTTATGAACAAAGTCGACAAACGGTGCTAGCATAAAAAAAAAGTGGCTCCAAACAACCAATGCAAGTAATAAATGACAATGATATGGAAAGACTTGTATATTACAATCTAACATATGTATTTAAAATGAGCAGTGAATGCAAAACTACATCTACTGGACAAAGAAGTTCTAGGTATTGTTAAAGTATTTGCTTGATTAATTACACTCTTATAATTTTGTAAGATAATAGCTTTGATAATCTATATATGTATATTAGGGTGCGTCATCTCGAAGCAACATTTTTTTTTTAAGTGCATGTGGAAAAAATCATAGTTCAACACAAAAAAAAAAAATTTCGCGCAAGAAAAAAAATTCTATGTCGATTACAGAAGTAGCTCATTGAAAAATTCGATTTTCCCATTTAAATAACACGGGAAAAAATTTTTTTTAAGCTTGAAGTATCTTTAAATCTTTAACAAATCAATGGATCGAATAGACTAATGCATGATTTTGTAGGAAATTGATCGTTCTACAAATAATGTTTCGTATCATATTTTGATAAATCGATGTGTTCAATAGTTATTAGAGCTCGACATTAAAATGGGAATAACTAGAAAACAATGTGGAATTTTAAAAAACTTTACTGATACTAATTTGTAGAGAATAAAATTGTCAAAAAAAAAGATCTTATAACATTTTGTGATGTTGGATAGTTTCACCGGAAAAGTAAAAAAATCTCTAATTTTACTTCGAGCTCTAATAACTATTGAACAGATGGATTTATCAAAAAATGATGAGACCTTTTTTGTAGAGCGTTCAAATTCCTCCAGAATCATGTATTAGTCTATTCAATTCATTGATTTGTTAAGGATTTAAAAGTATTTAAAGCTAAAAAAAAATTTTTCCCGTGTTATTTAAATGGGAAAATCGAATTTTTCAATGAGCTACGTCTGTAATCGACTTAGAATTTTTTTATTGCGCGAAATTTTTTTTTTATTTAACTATGATTTTTTTCACATGAACTTAAAAAACAAAATGTTGCTCCGAAATGATATGACACACCCTAATGTATATATATAAATTCAGATTTTCATGAAATTAAAAAAATTTTACAAGTTAAAAACTTTCTACAAAAATTTCAGATATTTTTATTTGCGATACATTAGAATTTTATAAGAAGCTTGAATTTAATTTGTATACTTATTTATTATTATAGCACTTATAAGAAAAATTGTCCTGCTTTTATTCGGATCACCGTCACAAAAGACAGAAAAAAGTTAGCCGTCAAAGAATTCAACGAGAATCACAATCATGAAGGGACACAGGTTTGTAATCCGTACCATTCTACTGAAATATATTAATGAAGAAACGTTAAGTATCATTTTTATATTGTTTGAACTGGTACTCGAAAATACAGGTACGATAAAAAAAACTCTGGATGTAAATATTACCTTAATATTACTACAATATAATTTCGATTTTTGTTGTATTTGCGTGAAAAATATACTCATCTACTATTTGCTTAGCAATTGTTCAAATTTAAATTTTTATTTTTGTTTTTTTATATTTGTTACATTTTAATTATACTGTTAGCATCCAAATTTTTATTTGTTAAATAGCTTTTGCATATTTCGAACAACTATTTGTGTGTATTTCAACTTTGAATAGGCATTCTTTGAAACATCACAAAAGTCATAATTACGATTGAACTGACAAACAGCTATTTGACTAACAAAAATTTCACGTCAAGATCATACTTATTATACTGTATAAATAATTAAAAAAATAAAAGCATTCATTTAATAGTGATAGATATTCTTTACTAACTAAATTACTCTACTTTTTAGGAATATTTCGAGTATTATCCAAAAATTAGAAATTTAAATCCTGAGGAAAAAATAATTGTTGAGGATTTAATAAAAATGAAATGTCCCAAATCTCTGATTCAAAAGAAGATCGAAGTGGAATTTCAAAAAAAAAATACCGCGAAAGGATCTCCACAATATCGCCCAAGCCTCAACAACGGCTGATGATGATTCTTTACCAGCGGCAGAATCATTATTACGGGAAAAATACGGTAACATTAAATCTACATACAAAACAAAATAAATTATTTAGATTCTATATTATTCATGATCATATTTACTATTGAGTAATTAAAAAAAGATAAAAAAACGCATTAAAAACAATTTTTATTGCGCCTTGTAGCATACACTGATAAAAAAAGTTGACTTGATTCGAGAGAAAAAATCTTGAACAAAAAATTTCATTTTGAAGAAAATGAATTTCTTGAGTCAAGAGAAAAAATTCTTGAGTCAAAAATTATTCTTGGGTCAAGTGAATTTCTCTTGGTTCAAGAATTTTTTCTCTTCACTCAAGAAAATCATTTTCTTCAAAATATAATTCTTGGTTCAAAATTTTCGCTCTTGAATCAAGTCAACTTTTTTATCAGTGTACATATACAATGTCATTGGTCGGATTCAAATATTCTTCACGTCAACGTTTCTGTACATTACAAGCTCCAAATTTTCTCATTCAATGCTACTCTACTAGCTTGTTCAGTGTTTCGTTAAGTCTATTAATAGTACTTACCTCGATTGCTCGTATTATTAAAATAAAATAAACTGTACCCATCGAATAAAATACAAATCTTCGGATTTTATTTAAAATTTTTAAGTATAAAAACAATAAGAAAAATATAGATATATAATTTTTCTATATTAGCTTTATTCTAATCTTTTTTCATTTGTTTACATATATATTTTCAATGCCCTGCCTAAAAATCTGATAGATTCTTATAGCTGTATGTATAAGACTCTATACTTTATTATAACACTTCTCAAAAAACTCATTCATACTCATAAAATCCCTATAAGAATTTATGAAAATCTATTGGATTCTATAAGATTCTCTAAACAGAGTAGTCCTATTGGCTCTTTGGGTATGGAAAGATCTGTCAAAAAACCAATTTTCATTTTTGATTCCCAGTTTTTTCAATTTAATTCTTTAAAACTGATTCAGAAAATTAACTTCTCAATTTCAAGTAAACAAAATTTAAGATTTTTGAAATTTTGTATTGTGATGATTTTTATTTTTAAATTAAATCAATTGAAATTGATGAGTTGAATTAAAAAACAAAATAAATATAACGATACATCTAATTATATTAAATTGAAATGAATATATAATGTATGAGAAATCAAATCTATTTTAAAGTCAACAACTACTAAAAATTCTTCATTTTTTAAGGCCACATGAATGAACAAGTTGCATATTTTTTTTTTTTTATTTAATCATTGAAATACTTGTTTTTGTTATATTATTAATGAATATTGAAATCATTTATGTAATCATTAAATTGAGAATAATTTATAAATATCAAATTGTTGAAAGAAAATTAAACAGCCAAAAAAAATTCAGTTACTTGTGATTCTGTTGACTAAATTTTTATTTTTCCAGGAGCAGATGTAGAAATCTTACAAAATAATAAAAATGAGTTCGTTGGATTATTTTTCATCACTGAAAATATAAAAATGCTATTAAATTGTATCCCGACATCGTTTTTATCGACGGAACGTACAAATTATTTAAAAGAAATTTTGCATTGCTACTGATTGTTGTGGAATATTGTAATGCATAAACTAATATTGCTTCTGTCGGAATATTAGCAAATGAACAACGAGACACAATGAAATGGTTCTTGACTTGTTTTGAAAACTATAACATCGAAGCATGTTCTAGAATAAAAAGTTTTATGACTGACAAAGACTTTGTAGAACGATATGTCCTCCATGAACTATTTCCGTCAGTACCGACTTCTATATGTCTTTTTCATACATTAAGGACTTTCGAACGTGAAGTTTCAGTTTCGCATATGGGTATTAGCAAAGAAGAAAAAAACGTAGCTCTTCAATTGTTGAACAAGCTTGCTAAAAGTGAAACAGCAGAAATATACAACCGAGTCTATCAAGAATTTTCCACAACAGTTCCAGCTTCAGTCTTAAAGAAGAATGGACAGTCCATAATATGGTTAACGGTACATTAGGAAACGATACAAATAATCGATTGGAGTCACTAAATGGAAAGATAAAAACTGCTATTCAACGTTACAACACTCTTGTTCAATTTATTGATGCTCTATTTGAATTTGAGCAATGCCGAGCTTATGAAGCACTGCATAAAAAAAACTAAAACGATTTTGAGACAAAAAGTAACCGACTCCAATTTAACTTCAGATGAAAAACTGTACAAATTGTACCTCATTGAACCAGTCTTTAACCATGTTATGAAACAAATTACATTAAGTAAGCGAATTCAATACAAAATTGAAGATGCGCAGGAAATTAAAATTTCTATTGAATTTTATGATGAAAGAATTTATACAACGCCAAATCAATGCAGCTGTAAAATTAATAAATCGTGGCTTCTTCCATGTGTCCACATTTTTGCAGCGCGTACATGTTTCAATCTATCATTATTTGAAAAAGAATTATGTCCTGATCGATGGAAACAAAATGATGATATCTTAAAACCGACGGATCAAGAGACCAATTCCACTCCAAAAATGAGGCGTGTGAAGATTAGCGAGATCGCGAGTCCAAAAAAATTGTCAGAAAGTCAGAAAAAAAATATACTTTCTCACGTCTGTAAAGATATAATTTTTACTGGCTCTAAATCATCCCAAAAAATTTTTGAGACGACGATGAAAAAACTAAAAAAAATTCAAAGCGATTTATATAATGGCGTCAGCGATCTTTCATTAGAAGAGAAGTCAACCAAAGAAATTGACAATAACAACAGCAATGAAATCGAGACGTTGTCACTAAATGATTTAACAATTGACAGTGTTAAGTTACCAACACCGTTTCGTATGATCGGTCGGTCAAAAGCTGCGTTATCAATATCTCAAAATATTTTATGACTTAAATATTGAGTCTTCCAGAGTTAAAAGACGATTAAGAATATTTAGTAAAACTATTATCTGCAATAACTTACAATTAATTACATTTTTAGATTATTACATTTGATATTAATATAATTTTTAAATAATGATCATAGTATGGCAGTCCTACGCTAGTTTTTATAAATAAAAAAAAAGTTAACATAGGTAATCAATTATTAGTCATAACTGATTTCTTCATGTTGTTATATGAGTATGCCGCGTGGATATACGTTCAAGAAATTCACGCCGCGTGAATTTAAGATCTGCATTCCCGCAGCGGGAATGTAAGTTCTGTATATTCACGCAATGGGCGATTATATGTCAATATAAGTATATCTGATGCAAGTTGCTGGTACTGAGACTTGTTATGGAGGCACATTAATAGGTGTACCAGAAAAATCTCTACCTTACGACAACTGAACCATAACCAGGCCTACCACAAGTAACTGCGCCACACACGAACTATACCAGTTTTGAACACTACCCGCGAAAATCTCAACCAATCCATAATTCTACCACTGAAGAACTCTCTCACATTACAACTCTACCAGATTACAACCCTCCCAGAAACGAACTCGACCATAACAATCTCTACCATAAGCATCTCTACCACAATACAGGTCACCCATAAAAATGCCTACCATTAGCATCTCTACCATTTATATGACTACCATAAATAACTCAATCATATTACACATATACCATAATAAATTACTACCAATAAAATATACTACTAAAAACGTCTTTACCATTTTTTAAGCCTACCCAATAAAAACACTACCGCATAGAAACACTACCAAAAAATAAACTTCTTTATCAAATGCTTATGTACCATGCAATATAAAATACAGGAAAAATTGATTAACGTATGTCGATAATCGAGATACCGCGCCGTATTATTATTATCTGAATAATACCTAGATAATATATTTTAATTATGACGACGAGTAAAAAGCAGTGCAAGCTTCGTATTTTTATTTTATTTATATTTAACTTTTTTATTTTATTAGAATGATACTTAACTAAGCAATTAAATCATTGTTTGTCACAAGCGAACAGATGAACGATAGAAACGATAAAATCCACCAGACTAGAGTATGCAGCTTCTACTTCAACGAATAAATTATTAATTATTACATAAGAAATGGAAAGAATAAAATTCATCTATTGTTTTTTTGCATTTTTTATTTTATTATTGAAAAATATAATCGACATTCATTAAATATTATTGTTATATTTTAACTTCTTTATGATTATTATAGATTTAATTAATATAATAATTGATTGAAACTTATGGAATACTTAACATTTAGTACAAATATTCAAATATTTATAAATTGAAACTATTGGAAATGATGGTGAGTAAGTCAAATGTTCAGTATTTTATAAGATCCAGATAATTATTATATTTACTTATTAAGTATTATTAATAAAGTCAAAAAACATATTATTATAGTACTTTCAAAATTTTTAAAATGAAAGTAAGTGAGTCAAATGGTAAGTATTTTATAAGATTCAGATAAATGTTGCATTGAATTTATAACAACTATAAATATTTTGAAAAAATCATTTCCTTGCTCTCATTCTTATATTATTTTTAATATATTAAAATCATATTTGTTTACTAAATATTAAGGATATTGCCTATTCCATATAATTATCATGTTTAATTCATAACAATTATAAATAAGTTTCACGTCACTCATAATAATATTTTTAAATTTTAAAAGTGAGAGCGAATGAGTTACATAAGAAGGATTTTGTCAATGAAAAATAATTACTGTACTAAAATTATAATTATAATAAGTAATTTCGGAGGTAACTCGTTATTCTCTCACTCTCACTCCTAAGATTTTAAATATATTAAATTTTTTTATTTCTACTAAATATAAAAGTTCTTATAAATTATCAATAACTGTTACATTACATTTTCAATTGTTAGCAATAAAAGTTAAAAAAACTCATTTTCCAGTCGCTCCTATTAGAAATATTCTAGTTATATATAATTTTAATATTTCCATAAAATAGAAAAGTTTTTATAAGTTTAAAATTATTATTATACTAAATCAATAATAATTATCAATAAGTTTTAAAATTACTTATCATAATATTTTCAAAATTTAAGTTTGGAAAATGCGAGGTAGTGAGTAATAAGTTATTTTTTCAGTAATTATTTTTTTTTAACTTATTTATAGTTCTTTTAAATCTTATATTAAAATCACTCAATATTTTTTTGCTTCCTTTTGTGAGAAATTATGATATATACACTTCTGTTGTAGAGTTAACAAGTCCACGGGATACAGGACACGTTGATCGATTGTTTCTATTTACAGCTAAGTGATCCGCATCCACTAACTGTCGGCCGAAGTTACACCGTAAACATAAGCATAAGTGGAAACAAGGAAACACTATAACTTTTGGCCTATTCAAAAGGCAAACAGCACATACTCCAGCATTTTCTTCTGCCACCTCATCATCGTCAAAGCTGTTGACTTCTATTCTTTCGTAGACACCGCTATCACCCTTTACTGGTATATATACCATTGCACCGTCATCTGCAATTATACGTATAATAGAAAATAATCTTAACGAATATAATAATACAGTAAAACCTCGATTTAGTGCGGTAATTCTGTTTCAGTTTTCCTTTAACATGAACAAAAACGACAACCTGCAAAACTGATTCGAGGTTTTACGGTAATATATATAGTTATAATTTTTATTGCATGATACTAAGCAACCTGCAGTCATGCGACAACCGAAATATCACTACTGAATTTATAAAATAGAATAGAAAAAAAGAATTTCTTGGCGTGAAAAATTTTTACTTGTACCACGAAGTTTTATGCATTGTGAATTCAATACATACATTTTCTTGGGGTGAGAAATGATTTTTTGAGTAAGAAATAATTTCTTGTGCTAAATAGTTACTTCCTGTTTTAAATTAATGCTTGTTTTCAATCCTCAACGCAAAATTTCGTGTCAAAAAAATTTGAAAATCAAAAAATACTTTACATTTCACTCACTCAGTCGCATTTTTAAAATTTAAAAAGTACTATCATAAGTTTCTTTTTGACATAATTAATAATAATAAGAAGTTTAATATAGTAATCATCGAAAACTTATAAAATACTAAACATTTTACGCACTCACACGCATTTTCAAAATTTAAAAAATATTGTTATGAGTTACGTTGAAGATATTCACAATAGTCATAAATTTAACATAATTATTATTAGAATTTTGCTGTATCCTTTATATTTAGTTCAAAAAAATTATATTTAAGATACACTGAGAAGAAAAAAAAACTTTTGTTAAGAACATTTACTTGATACAAGAACATATATTCTTGATAATTCTCAAGAATATATAATTTTGTCTCAAGAATTCGTAGAATCGAAGGAAATAATTTTTATTTAATTCAAGTAAAGCTATTCTTTTGTTTACTTATCATATAATATCAAATTCATATAATAACAAAAATATATTTGATGCTCTTTTCTCAAAAAATTGATAATTAATAATAATAAAATAAATATTTTGAACGGATTTCTTGAACCAAGAAATTCTTGTTTCGAAAATAGTACTTTTTTTTCTCAGTGTATCTTAAATGTTATTAAAATTGAGAGCGTGTAAATAATTAGTTTTTTATTATTTATTCATGCTTATTATAAATTTAATATAATAATTTTTAGAATTTTATAAAATACTTCAGTTTTGTAGGTGTTATTTTTGCTCATATTAGTGACTTACAGGTAAACTGAAACATTATTACCGCAATTAATTCAAGGTTTTACTTTATTATTGTATTCGTTAAGATCATTTTCTATTATATGTATAATTGCAGATGACGGTTTGATGGTACCAGCAAATAAGGATGGCGGTGTCTACGAAAGAATAGAAGCTGGAGTATCTGCAAAGATCTGCAAAAAAAAAAAAATTGGGCATCCTTGAGCTGAAAGGGCGTATCTCAAGACATACGCCCTTTTACCTTTTGAAAAGTAGTGCCTAAAGGTAAAAGGGCGCATAAAAAAAAATTCTAGTTTTAATACAAAATACTGACAAATAATTTCACAAGACAAGTTAGATAAAAAAACACTCCTCCTACACTTTTTTTTTAATTTATTAAAAATAAAATAACTGAAAAAAAAAAATAAAATGAAAATATCAAATTTTCGATTGAACAAAAAATTTTCATAACGACTATAAAAAATAAAAATTTATTGACTTTTTCTTTAATCAGTGTTTTGGATTATGGATCCGTCATGAATCAGAATATATGAAAAAAAACAAAAAAAAAAAAAATCCAAAGTACATGCGACAGACACGGAGGAAGAGGGTATAGGAATCGTACCTAAATGAACCGGTTATTTCTGCTTTTTTTTTTTTTTTTTTTTTCAATTTAGTATAAGAATTTTAAAATACTATTATAAACTCTAATAATTAACTGTGAAATAAAATAACATTCATACAATTTGCAGCATTTTTTTTTTTTATTATTAGACTTCGGCTAATCTTTTTAATAAATTTTTTTGAAAAAAAATTTATACGCCCTTTTACCTTTTGGTCACAAAATTTTCAAATTCCTAAAGCTAAAAGGGCGCATAATTAAAGACATACGCCCTTTTACCTTTGGGAAAAGAATATGTGATTTTTAAGAGTAGAAAATGTTTACTAATCAATTGGCGATGAAAAAAAAATTTATGCGCCCTTTTTTCTTTGCAAAGGTAAAAGGGCGCATACATTGGTATACGCCCTTTTACTTTTTGGCACGCGATATTACTATTAGATTTAAGATAATTATCAATAAGATAAAAGAAAATGATTACTTCAAAAACAACTTACTACTTACTCCCTCGCATTTCCCATATTTTGAAAATATTGTAATGAGTAATTTTATAACTTATTTATAGTTTTTATAAATTTAATAGAACAATTAGTTTAATCATATAAAATTTTTTACATTCAACTTACTCTCATTTTTTAAATTCTTAATCTATAAATATTTTAATATTTGTATTAAATGTCATGTATTCTATAAGTCTGTAACGATTGCTATATTAAATCTAAAATAATCATAAATAAGTTAAAATATGCCAATAATATTTGATAAATGTCGATTATATTTTTTAATAACAAAATAAAAAATGCAAAAAAACAATAGATGAATTTTATTCTTTCCATTTCTTATGTAATGATTAATAATTTATTCGTTGAAGTAGAAGCTGCATACTCTGGTCTGGTGGATTTTATCGTTTCTATCGTTCATTAGTTCGCTTGTGACAAACAATGATAACAATAAGTAATTAAATATTAACGTTAGGATTTTTAATAACCGTACTACTAATAATAATAATAAAGTTAAACTTGTTAATGATGGCAGCTAAATTACTTATAATTTCGTGAATTTTATGTGAATCAAGAAAAAATTCAATTGCTTAGTTAAGTATCATTCTAATAAAATAAAAAAGTTAAATATTAATAAAATAAAAATACAAAGCTTGCACTGCTTTTTACTCGTCGTCATAATTAAAATATATTATCTAGGTATTATTCAGATAATAATAATACGGCGCGGTATCTCCATTATCGACATACGTTAATCAATTTTTCCTGTATTTTATATTGCATGGTACATAAAAATACGACAAAGAAGTCACTTTTCTGGCAGTGTTCACTACGTGGTAGTTTTTTCATTGGGTAGGCTTAAAAATGGTAGAGATTTCTTTTGGTAGTCTCTATTATTGGTAGTGATTTATTCTGGTATATGTGTACTATGGTTGAGTTATTAATGGTAGGCATATTAATGGTAAAGATGCTAATGGTAGGCATTTTTGTGAGTGACCTGTATTGTGGTAGAAATTTTTATGGTGGAGATTGTTATGATCGAGTTTGTTACTGGGAGGGTTGTAATCTGGTAGAGTTGCAATGTGAGAGAGTTCTTAAGTGTTAGAATTGTTGATTGGTTGAGATTTTTGCGGGTAATGTTCAAAACTGGTTTAGTTCGTGTGTGGCGCAGTTACTTGTGGTAGGCCTGGTTATGGTTCAGTTGTCGTAAGGTAGAGATTTTTTTGGTACACCTATTAATGTGCCGTAATGGAGCTTCAAAGTCCAACTCTGACGCTAGTAACTATAAATTAAAATAATGTTTACGCAGGTAATTATTTATCGGTCTCAATTAAAGACTTCATATTGTTATGTATTTGGAGAAAGTTACGCTGCGTGGATTTAAGTTCGGTATATTCACGCAGCGGGAATATGAGTTCTGTATATTCACGCGATGTGAAATTGTAAGTCAATATAAGTAGAACTGATGCAAGTTGCTGGTACTGAGACTTGTTCTGGAGCTACAATGTCTGTATCTTCACGCAGCATTTTCAAATTAATCCCAGATAGAATCTACATATTACTAATATTATCAAGAAAGTCAGGGCACCTGTACTCGTATTCAGAATTCGTGCCTTCTAGATATAAGTATCTTGCATGTACTTTGCTGGAATTTACAAATATCGATACACTAAGAATCGTTTAATGTATTTATTCACTACATTCAAAGTTTTTTTTCTTTTTCATTTAAAGACTATCAAGTATGTTAAATGATTCGTATCATTACAAACATTCAGTTTCTGATAGTTATAAACAATAATTAATTATATGTGTCTGTAATTAATTGGGGATTATTGTAAATTTTCATTTTATTATGATTCCTTGTTTTAATCGATATATATTAATATTTCAATCATGTGTCATTACTTTTTCGCGCCAAAAACAATTCAAATTTAACGTTGCCATGTTCGTGTATTGTCGACTTCTTCCGATTATACTCGTTTTCCGAACGTTCACGATGGGGACACTACTCATGAAACCAAAACGATTCCTTCTTTTCATGTTTATTTTCGTTCTGGTATAACCTTAACTTTGTCACAATTTTTAATTCCAAATGTTTTTCCTGATATTATTCATATTGTAATATTTAACTTTGGCTGAACATATCATAAGTTCTATAATCTACAGTTATAAAATAAAATTTAAGATCTGATTTAAAATATAATTTTTTTTATGACTTAAAATAATTTATATAATCTATTCAGTATTTAATTTTCAATGATAAATTTGTTCACGATTAAATTTAATTTAAAGTAATTCATTAATACATATGAATTATATTCACGTCATTCTTTAAGTTCACGCTAAGGCTCACGAGTAAGCTCATTTTCCATAAAAATTTATATTCACGCTAGAGTCACGCTAGAGTCAGTTTTGCGTGTTGATAGAGTCGTCTTTTAAAATTAAGCATTTTTTTAAACTTTCGATTTCATTGTATAGTTACGCAGTTGAAATGTAATTTTCATAATAAAAAAAAAAATTTGATGAAATAATTTGATTATTTATTTATTAACCATTTCAATTTTACTTAATTATAACTTTATTCTTTCAGACAGGAATTTTATCATTCGTTTTTTTAACTCTCATGTATAAGTTATTTGATATTTAATTTTTATTACCGATTTTGGATATGTTTCATGGATTCTAATGATTTATATTGTGGCAGAAAAAATTTCAGATAAAAATTTTTCTATTTTAATTGCAGCTACATCATGAGACTAATAAATAATTAAACTTTATGGATATACTTCTATTTCGTACTTGATATTTTGTTTTGAATTTTATCAAAATTAAATTATTTGAAATACTGTTCGTGATAACAGCATCGAAACTCAGAGTTTCAATGTCTCTACAGTCAGTCGAAAGAAGTTAGAATAATAAGTAGTATTTATAGTTTCTGTTTAATTATAAATTGCAAATGACAATTAACGCTTACGCTGAAAGTTGATCACACCATTGATCTTAAATTTACTTTTTTCTGACTGGCTGCTGACACTAAAATTTCAAGTTCCAATGCAGGTAATGAAAGGGGATGTAGCTGAATGCTGGATTGTTAACATGACTTCACACTTACCTGTTTTAGAATCTTATTTTCTAAATCTTGAGTGTAATCAGCAAGCTTGTTCTTAATTCTTATTCTTATTATTAAAAAAAAATCAATGGTCAATAGAGACTTTGATTTATAATTAATTATTATTAATGAAATTTAAAACTTATGATTGTACTTCCTATCGCTTATTATTATTTATTAACTAATACTACAACTATGCCAATTTCTGCTTTAAATTTTGCAAATTAAAGTTTTGAATATTTATTTAAAAGTGATGTTTGAAATGATAATGTAATTGTTCATTTATTCTATTTTTACTTTACTTATTTTATTTTGAAATACTTAGAGAACAATGAAAATAAAAATCAAATTTAAAACAATTGCAGAAATTCGTATTAAAAAAATAAATAAATAATAGTAATTAAAATTATAAATAATAAAATATTAAAATAAATTGTGACAATTACACAAAATTAAAAAAACATAGTGATTTATTTTTCATATATACAATATTCATACATGTAATAAAAATAAATTAATTAAATTAATAATTACAATTTTAAATTACGACTTATGGACTACGAGTTTATTGAAAATAACTTCTGTATTAAAATTTAATTTTCGAAATGACTATATTTCTTTTAGATCAAAGAATTAAAAAAAAAAATATAAATAATAAAAACACAACTTAATCTATTTAATTACACATGTGTGCACTTATAAGTGAAACATTTAATGTTATATACGTATTGAAAATAAATAAATTAAATAAGTAATTATTTGACATTGTTAATAATAAAGACCACGAATTTATATACTTATTAACCCTACACCCATGAAAATGTTTCAAAATATTACAGACTTAATAATATTAATTAAAAATATTCCTATAAATATATCATTGTAATTTTTCCAAATCTTCATTAGTCAGTAATTTTGAAATACTCCTCGTAAAAGTACTTGGAAGTTGAATGTTATTGAAAATATCATCAATTAAACTAATAGCATTGGATAGCAATTTTTTCCGTCCTAATGCTTTTCTTAAACGATAAGCAATCATTCCACCGTATAGTGGAAAAAAAGATTCAATGTTCAAATTTAAAATAGTACTATCACTAACATACTTTAAACTTAAAGCTAATTTGTGTTCACATTTATTACATAGAACATTATAAAGTGTAACATTACTCGTACCAATATATGTTATCTTCAGTTTTTCAATTTCGCTTATGCACTGACCGCGCAATTCACCAAATTTTCCACTATCTACGACTGCTAAATTTTCTTTATCAATGTAACAATTCGTCGCACTGAGTTTGGCAATATATTCAGTAATTGTGTCTTTAACTTTTTGTGAATAATTCTGTCGTGAAGCAAATGCTGTTTTACCATTAGCGTTTTTTAAATTAATATCAACACCAGCATTAAGCAGTTGTCTTATGATTTTATCGTCGGTTGCGAAAAATGCGTAATGAAGCGCTGAATATTTATACGCTGTCACTATATTTATATCAACCATACTATGGTTCAAGATTAATTCTACTGCTTCTGAACTTCGGGATTGGACAGCAACATGTAAAGGACTTTCTTTTGAAAAACCACTTTCACTTACACTATTAACATTTGCACCGTATGTTAGAAGAAGCTCCATAATTGGTAAGTTTTCTTTAGTAATAGCACATATTAGTGGTGTTTCAAAATAATGAGTATCAAGGTTCGGATCAGCATTATTTTTTAAAAGTAATTCTACAAGTTTTTCATTACCTCGATCAACAGCAATTTGTAACGGTGATTTGCCAAAACAAAAATCATAGGTTTCCAATATCGCAGTCTCAATGGCATGGTTTTGTAATAAAAACTCAGGATTTTCTTCAAGATTTGGCTCAGCTCTATACAGGTAATGGATCAAATCAGAGTCCTGAATTAGCAGAGTATTAACGTCTGCTCCGTAATTGATGAGGCTTTCAATTATACCCAAGTTCTCCATTATAACAGCAATGTGAAGAACTGTACCCCAGTATTTACTTCTTGAATTTACATCAGCTTTCTTGCGGAGCAGATAGTTCACCAATCTTTTATCATTATTGAAAGCTGCTATATGAAGCAGCGTAAAACCACCCATGACTGGAACCACTGTATTGATATTTTCGACATTTACTTGTTTGATTAAGTTGTCAACGTATTCGCAATTGAATTTTGAACGGATTGATTCCATGGTAATGAGTGATGCAATTAATAATTGTCGACTTTTAAATAATGAACTTTTAATTTGATTAACTTTGACACTTTACTGTGAGAGTAACTGTTCACTTAGTAATAACTTCAAGTTAAATTATTAACGATCGCTGATTTTATGTTTGTAGTTTTGGGACAAGATTGACTGTACGACTGATCGTCTCAAGATCGAAAACGGTTTTGAATGATGTTGTCTATGGTACCTTCGACCTTAACAAAATCTCCCCAGATAATTACTTTTCTCCCCCACTCTTAAATATCTGTGGTCATAATTCAGGAAGAGAGGGGCAAAAGGGAGTACTTAAGGAAAGACTGAGTTTTTGGGGGCTCGAATAGGGGAAGAAGGGAGGGGGATACTTACTTTTTGTCTCAATATACCACATTTATCGAAAATTAAAAATCTTTAAATTTGAAGCAAAATGCGTCGTGAAAAAAAGATTTGATATTTGCTCTTTTTACCCCTTTTATTTCTGCTAGTTTTGTACCATGTGTTCGTCATTAATATGCTCCAACAAAAAAATTTTTATTTGGGGCAACATGGGCTCTCTAAAAAATCTACAAAAATTCGGTTATTATTTTATTTCATCTGAAAGCTACTAATTAATAAATTTTTCAGAACACTGAATTTTCGCCCTTAATTATTTTAATTTTGTGCATACGTATACATTGATTGGACTATGGCATACACAAACTGCAAAAAAAAAAGTTTCATTTTTAACTTCCCGCTGAGAAAATTCAAAATTTTCAAAAATTCAGCAAGTTATTGTTTTCGCTCTAATTTTCGATAATCGAATTTTTTGGGGGAGAAATAGAGTACCCTTTAAAGAAGATGACAAAAGAAGTTCTGGAAATTGAATAAATTTGATAAAATAAAATTTTTTTATAAGTAATTTACATAAAGAAAAATTATATTTCACATAATTATTTGATTCAAAGGAAAAAAATAGTTAGTATAGCTTTTGTTATAAAACCAAAGTCATTAATATTTTTCGACTGGAATTTTTTTTTAATTTTAACGAAAAATTTTTTTAAATAATGCTCAATTATACACTTATCCAAAAAATTAAGTGGAGTAAAAATTTTTTTAATTTTTTACTGATATTTAGAAGGCTGTATTTTCGTGAAAAATTATCGTGTTGACAAAATAAAAAAAAAGCAAATTGAAGCTTGAAATCTCTAGTTTAAAAATCTGTCAACTAAATAATTTTCTGAGCCACTGTATTTGCAGAATCATAAGAAATAGTTCGAGACAAAATGTTTCTAATTTTTTTGATTTATTTGGCTGACAGATTTTTAAGCTAGAGATTTAAAGCTTCAATTTGCTTTTTTTTTTTTTTTAATTTTTCAACACGATCATTTTTCGCGAAAATACAGCCTTCCAAAAATTACAAAAAAATTTATAAAATTTTTACTCCCTTTAATTTTTTAGATAAGTATATTAACAAAAGTAATTTTGGAAAAATTTCCTCATAATAAAAATAAACTTATTCTAAAGTAAGCCCATACGAGACATTTAAAGTTCTTAAGTTGCCCTTAAAATTATTTTCTTTCTATCAAAAGTATTTATCTATTTAACAATGGGGAATTCCCAGTTGGACTATAGTCTCGACTAAGGAAATGATATACTCTCTATCGTCTCGATTACTATAGTTATCCAGTCTATTTTTCATTTACTTTCTATAATTATCGGATAATCTTTCTACTCTTAAAATTTAAATAATTTAAGACCCACTATCGACGATTCTTTGTTATAAAAAAGCTTATACAAAGGTCATTACTATTTATTAATGACTGTAATGAAAATGTGGGTCATTAAATAATATATATTGTACTATGGAACAAATGTATGTAACTGTAATTACGATACTCCATGTTTAAACATGAAGGTTTTCTGGAAACAATCCCAATGGTGAATTTTTACCTGAGCCCCAATAAGCGTCGTCAACAACGAACTTGACATAAAAATGAATCAGATCAAATTCAAAGGGACGGTAATCCCTCGACTACCTGATGTGCTGTCTCGTAGTGGCAACTTCCCTGTTAGCCAGACCTTGCTCTGCAAGTTCTGCTGAGCAACATTTTCGGCTAACTTAACGAGAAAGTTTCTGGCAAACCTTGGCTGGGTAGTACTTTCCTTTAAATTGGCTTCAGAATATGGCAATAGCTTGAATGTAACTTGACAGATAAACTTGCCGTCAATTTGAAGTGAAACTTTCAATCAACTAAACGACATTGTTTGACAGTAACACTTATAGTCAAATTGAATTCAAGTTTACAGACAATTTACTGTCAACTTAAAGGTACACATAAAAAATTTGATTTCATATATAATCCTTCATAAGCATTTTCATGAATGCTCATGTATGATTCTTTTTCTAGGAAACGCTGGTACAGCTATTGTATAATTAAAAGTTAAAATATTTCATAATCGACAACTGCTCGTTGCCAAATTAAAGGAATATGTTACTGAACGAATATTTGCATATATTAAATTGGTATATTATATTGGTATATTAATTTATTATTATTGTGTGTGTGTGCGCGTGTGTGTGTGTGTGTGTGTGTGTGTGTGTGTGTGTGTGTGTGTGTGAACAATAATAGTTAGGGTACTGTGGTATGGTTTGTAGTTATAAGTAATCTTCATTTACTGTATACTTCCTTTCCTTGTTTGTCTATAGAATACGCATTTGTTTATAATCATATTTACCAGGACAAGATCCTATTCACGATTTTTATGCGTGTATTTTGTTAAGGTTTTCGGTATCGAGAGGCAGGAAACGTTCTAATAAGACAACTCAAACTGTGTTTAGATTTCTCTGCATACAATTTAATGATTCATTTCGAATTTCTTATAATCTAAGTATATAATTTAAAAATTATGTGCTACAACGATTTATTATTTGTATTATCAACTAATTGTTATTGATATTTTATTATTGATAAGATGCTATAAAGATTGTATGATCTCAGTACATAAATTTTAAATGGAAACTGAGTGCGCGCCTATTCATTTATTCCAAGTTTACTGATTAATTTACAGATGAAGGCACCTAAAGCTATGGAGGACAATATCAGCACTGTTCGCGCTGTCAACCAACATAAAATAATAGTACCCTAGCCTGAGAGCCACCTTGATTGGAAGTTCCCTGATAGCCAGTTGAGCTCAACCAACAGTCAAATTGCACGTAAATTTGACGTCAGATTAAATCCCCTATTTGATGTATATGACGTATATGACGTATACGACAGCGCGGACAGTGCTGATATTTGTTATTTACGTGCGATTTGACTTGAATACTCCCTAATGCTAATCAGCACCACCCTGGTTGTTTAATGACCCTAATAGCCACTTTAGCTTGAAATTGACTGTAATTTGATTTTGAAATTACCTGAAATCTGCTACCCGAATTTGCCTACAATTTCACAGCAAAAGTTGAAAATAAAAATTTGCGGTTAATTATTCTTCAATTTAAAGGTAAACATTTATACACAAAATCATCTACAATTTAAGGATAAAAATATACTTAACAATTTTTTAAGTTAAATTAACGAAAAAATAGTCAGCTCGCGACATCTAGCAACTATTCAACAAAGTAAATTCAAAAATTAAAAAGTAAAAAATATATCTCTAGTTGAGATCTTGTTGATGTCATATGTTGACGTCATGTGTTGCGTTTCAAATTTTGATGTCTCACAGACGTCAAATAGCAGTTTTAAACTTACGTTAAATTTATGTGAAATTTGACGTCAAAGAAAACTCAAAAGTTGACATTAAATTTTTTTATGTGTACCGTACGTCACTGAGATGACAAAAGTTTCAGCTCAAAAATTGTGCTGAAACTCTAGTTATCTGGGTCCTTAATGGAAATTGTTGTAGAGCAAGCAGTTACCTTTAAGTTGACAGTAAATTGTCTGTAAATTTGAATTCAATTTGACTATAAGTGTTACTGTCAAACAATGACGTTTAGTTGATTGAAAGTTTCACTTCAAATTGACGGCAAGTTTATCTGTCAAGTTACATTCAAGCTATTGCAATATTCTGAAGCCAATTTAAAGGAAAGTACTACCCAGCCAAGGTTTGCCAGAAACTTTCTCGTTAAGTTAGCCGAAAATGTTGCTCAGCAGAACTTGCAGAGCAAGGTCTGGCTAACAGGGAAGTTGCCACTACGAGACAGCACATCAGGTAGTCGAGGGATTACCGTCCCTTTGAATTTGATCTGATTCATTTTTATGTCAAGTTCGTTGTTGACGACGCTTATTAGGGCTCAGGTAAAAATTCACCATTGGGATTGTTTCCAGAAAACCTTCATGTTTAAACATGGAGTATCGTAATTACAGTTACATACATTTGTTCCATAGTACAATATATATTATTTAATGACCCACATTTTCATTACAGTCATTAATAAATAGTAATGACCTTTGTATAAGCTTTTTTATAACAAAGAATCGTCGATAGTGGGTCTTAAATTATTTAAATTTTAAGAGTAGAAAGATTATCCGATAATTATAGAAAGTAAATGAAAAATAGACTGGATAACTATAGTAATCGAGACGATAGAGAGTATATCATTTCCGTAGTCGAGACTATAGTCCAATTGGGAATTCCCCATTGTTAAATAGATAAATACTTTTGATAGAAAGAAAATAATTTTAAGGGCAACTTAAGAACTTTTAATGTCTCGTATGGGCTTACTTTAGAATAAGTTTATTTTTATTATGAGGAAATTTTTCCAAAATTACTTTTGTTAATATACTTATCTAAAAAATTAAAGGGAGTAAAAATTTTATAAATTTTTTTGTAATTTTTGGAAGGCTGTATTTTCGCGAAAAATGATCGTGTTGAAAAATTAAAAAAAAAAAAAAAAGCAAATTGAAGCTTTAAATCTCTAGCTTAAAGATCTGTCAGCCAAATAAATCAAAAAAATTAGAAACATTTTGTCTCGAACTATTTCTTATGATTCTGCAAATACAGTGGCTCAGAAAATTATTTAGTTGACAGATTTTTAAGCTAGAGATTTCAAGCTTCAATTTGCTTTTTTTTTATTTTGTCAACACGATAATTTTTCACGAAAATACAGCCTTCTAAATATCAGTAAAGAATTAAAAAAATTTTTACTCCACTTAATTTTTTGGATAAGTGTATAATTGAGCATTATTTAAAAAAATTTTTCGTTAAAATTAAAAAAAAATTCCAGTCGAAAAATATTAATGACTTTGGTTTTATAACAAAAGCTATACTAACTATTTTTTTCCTTTGAATCAAATAATTATGTGAAATATAATTTTTCTTTATGTAAATTACTTATAAAAAAATTTTATTTTATCAAATTTATTCAATTTCCAGAACTTCTTTTGTCATCTTCTTTAAAGGGTACTCTATTTCTCCCCCAAAAAATTCGATTTTCGAAAATTAGAGCGAAAACAATAACTTGCTGAATTTTTGAAAATTTTGAATTTTCTCAGCGGGAAGTTAATAATGAAACTTTTTTTTTTGCAGTTTGTGTATGCCATAGTCCGTTCAATGTATACGTATGCACAAAATTAAAATAATTAAGGGCGAAAATTCAGTGTTCTGAAAAATTTATTAATTAGTAGCTTTCAGATGAAATAAAATAATAACCGAATTTTTGTAGATTTTTTAGAGAGCCCATGTTGCCCCAAATAAAAATTTTTTTGTTGGAGCATATTAATGACGAACACATGGTACAAAACTAGCAGAAATAAAAGGGGTAAAAAGAGCAAATATCAAATCTTTTTTTCACGACGCATTTTGCTTCAAATTTAAAGATTTTTAATTTTCGATAAATGTGGTATATTGAGACAAAAAGTAAGTATCCCCCTCCCTTCTTCCCCTATTCGAGCCCCCAAAAACTCAGTCTTTCCTTAAGTACTCCCTTTTGCCCCTCTCTTCCTGAATTATGACCACAGATATTTAAGAGTGGGGGAGAAAAGTAATTATCTGGGGAGATTTTGTTAAGGTCGAAGGTACCATAGACAACATCATTCAAAACCGTTTTCGATCTTGAGACGATCAGTCGTACAGTCAATCTTGTCCCAAAACTACAAACATAAAATCAGTGATCGTTAATAATTTAACTTGAAGTTATTACTAAGTGAACAGTTACTCTCACAGTAAAGTGTCAAAGTTAATCAAATTAAAAGTTCATTATTTAAAAGTCGACAATTATTAATTGCATCACTCATTACCATGGAATCAATCCGTTCAAAATTCAATTGCGAATACGTTGACAACTTAATCAAACAAGTAAATGTCGAAAATATCAATACAGTGGTTCCAGTCATGGGTGGTTTTACGCTGCTTCATATAGCAGCTTTTAATAATGATAAAAGATTGGTGAACTATCTGCTCCGCAAGAAAGCTGATGTGAATTCAAGAAGTAAATACTGGGGTACAGCTCTTCACATTGCTGTTATAATGGAGAACTTGGGTATAATTGAAAGCCTCATCAATTACGGAGCAGACGTTAATACTCTGCTAATTCAGGACTCTGATTTGATCCATTACCTGTATAGAGCTGAGCCAAATCTTGAAGAAAATCCTGAGTTTTTATTACAAAACCATGCCATTGAGACTGCGATGTTGGAAACCTATGATTTTTGTTTTGGCAAATCACCGTTACAAATTGCTGTTGATCGAGGTAATGAAAAACTTGTAGAATTACTTTTAAAAAATAATGCTGATCCGAACCTTGATACTCATTATTTTGAAACACCACTAATATGTGCTATTACTAAAGAAAACTTACCAATTATGGAGCTTCTTCTAACATACGGTGCAAATGTTAATAGTGTAAGTGAAAGTGGTTTTTCAAAAGAAAGTCCTTTACATGTTGCTGTCCAATCCCGAAGTTCGGAAGCAGTAGAATTAATCTTGAACCATAGTATGGTTGATATAAATATAGTGACAGCGTATAAATATTCAGCGCTTCATTACGCATTTTTCGCAACCGACGATAATATCATAAGACAACTGCTTAATGCTGGTGTTGATATTAATTTAAAAAACGCTAATGGTAAAACAGCATTTGCTTCACGACAGAATTATTCACAAAAAGTTAAAGACACAATTACTGAATATATTGCCAAACTCAGTGCGACGAATTGTTACATTGATAAAGAAAATTTAGCAGTCGTAGATAGTGGAAAATTTGGTGAATTGCGCGGTCAGTGCATAAGCGAAATTGAAAAACTGAAGATAACATATATTGGTACGAGTAATGTTACACTTTATAATGTTCTATGTAATAAATGTGAACACAAATTAGCTTTAAGTTTAAAGTATGTTAGTGATAGTACTATTTTAAATTTGAACATTGAATCTTTTTTTCCACTATACGGTGGAATGATTGCTTATCGTTTAAGAAAAGCATTAGGACGGAAAAAATTGCTATCCAATGCTATTAGTTTAATTGATGATATTTTCAATAACATTCAACTTCCAAGTACTTTTACGAGGAGTATTTTAAAATTACTGACTAATGAAGATTTGGAAAAATTACAATGATATATTTATAGGAATATTTTTAATTAATATTATTAAGTCTGTAATATTTTGAAACATTTTCATGGGTGTAGGGTTAATAAGTATATAAATTCGTGGTCTTTATTATTAACAATGTCAAATAATTACTTATTTAATTTATTTATTTTCAATACGTATATAACATTAAATGTTCCACTTATAAGTGCACACATTTGTAATTGAATAGATTAAGTTGTGTTTTTATTATTTATATTTTTTTTTTTAATTCTTTGATCTAAAAGAAATATAGTCATTTCGAAAATTAAATTTTAATACAGAAGTTATTTTCAATAAACTCGTAGTCCATAAGTCGTAATTTAAAATTGTAATTATTAATTTAATTAATTTATTTTTATTACATGTATGAATATTGTATATATGAAAAATAAATCACTATGTTTTTTTAATTTTGTGTAATTGTCACAATTTATTTTAATATTTAATTATTTATAATTTTAATTACTATTATTTATTTATTTTTTTAATACGAATTTCTGCAATTGTTTTAAATTTGATTTTTATTTTCATTGTTCTCTAAGTATTTCAAAATAAAATAAGTAAAGTAAAAATAGAATAAATGAACAATTACATTATCATTTCAAACATCACTTTTAAATAAATATTCAAAACTTTAATTTGCAAAATTTAAAGCAGAAATTGGCATTGTTGTAGTATTAGTTAATAAATAATAATAAGCGATAGGAAGTACAATCATAAGTTTTAAATTTCATTAATAATAATTAATTATAAATCAAAGTCTCTATTGACCATTGATTTTTTTTTAATAATAAGAATAAGAATTAAGAACAAGCTTGCTGATTACACTCAAGATTTAGAAAATAAGATTCTAAAACAGGTAAGTGTGAAGTCATGTTAACAATCCAGCATTCAGCTACATCCCCTTTCATTACCTGCATTGGAACTTGAAATTTTAGTGTCAGCAGCCAGTCAGAAAAAAGTAAATTTAAGATCAATGGTGTGATCAACTTTTAGCGTAAGCGTTAATTGTCATTTGCAATTTATAATTAAACAGAAACTATAAATACTACTTATTATTCTAACTTCTTTCGACTGACTGTAGAGACATTGAAACTCTGAGTTTCGATGCTGTTATCACGAACAGTATTTCAAATAATTTAATTTTGATAAAATTCAAAACAAAATATCAAGTACGAAATAGAAGTATATCCATAAAGTTTAATTATTTATTAGTCTCATGATGTAGCTGCAATTAAAATAGAAAAATTTTTATCTGAAATTTTTTCTGCCACAATATAAATCATTAGAATCCATGAAACATATCCAAAATCGGTAATAAAAATTAAATATCAAATAACTTATACATGAGAGTTAAAAAAACGAATGATAAAATTCCTGTCTGAAAGAATAAAGTTATAATTAAGTAAAATTGAAATGGTTAATAAATAAATAATCAAATTATTTCATCAAATTTTTTTTTTTATTATGAAAATTACATTTCAACTGCGTAACTATACAATGAAATCGAAAGTTTAAAAAAATGCTTAATTTTAAAAGACGACTCTATCAACACGCAAAACTGACTCTAGCGTGACTCTAGCGTGAATATAAATTTTTATGGAAAATGAGCTTACTCGTGAGCCTTAGCGTGAACTTAAAGAATGACGTGAATATAATTCATATGTATTAATGAATTACTTTAAATTAAATTTAATCGTGAACAAATTTATCATTGAAAATTAAATACTGAATAGATTATATAAATTATTTTAAGTCATAAAAAAAATTATATTTTAAATCAGATCTTAAATTTTATTTTATAACTGTAGATTATAGAACTTATGATATGTTCAGCCAAAGTTAAATATTACAATATGAATAATATCAGGAAAAACATTTGGAATTAAAAATTGTGACAAAGTTAAGGTTATACCAGAACGAAAATAAACATGAAAAGAAGGAATCGTTTTGGTTTCATGAGTAGTGTCCCCATCGTGAACGTTCGGAAAACGAGTATAATCGGAAGAAGTCGACAATACACGAACATAGCAACGTTAAATTTGAATTGTTTTTGGCGCGAAAAAGTAATGACACATGATTGGAATATTAATATATATCGATTAAAACAAGGAATTATAATGAAATGAAAATTTACAATAATCCCCAATTAATTACAGACACATATAATTAATTATTGTTTATAACTATCAGAAACTGAATGTTTGTAATGATACGAATCATTTAACATACTTGATAGTCTTTAAATGAAAAAGAAAAAAAACTTTGAATGTAGTGAATAAATACATTAAACGATTCTTAGTGTATCGATATTTGTAAATTCCAGCAAAGTACATGCAAGATACTTATATCTAGAAGGCACGAATTCTGAATACGAGTACAGGTGCCCTGACTTTCTTGATAATATTAGTAATATGTAGATTCTATCTGGGATTAATTTGAAAATGCTGCGTGAAGATACAGACATTGTAGCTCCAGAACAAGTCTCAGTACCAGCAACTTGCATCAGTTCTACTTATATTGACTTACAATTTCACATCGCGTGAATATACAGAACTCATATTCCCGCTGCGTGAATATACCGAACTTAAATCCACGCAGCGTAACTTTCTCCAAATACATAACAATATGAAGTCTTTAATTGAGACCGATAAATAATTACCTGCGTAAACATTATTTTAATTTATAGTTACTAGCGTCAGAGTTGGACTTTGAAGCTCCATTACGGCACATTAATAGGTGTACCAAAAAAATCTCTACCTTACGACAACTGAACCATAACCAGGCCTACCACAAGTAACTGCGCCACACACGAACTAAACCAGTTTTGAACATTACCCGCAAAAATCTCAACCAATCAACAATTCTAACACTTAAGAACTCTCTCACATTGCAACTCTACCAGATTACAACCCTCCCAGTAACAAACTCGATCATAACAATCTCCACCATAAAAATTTCTACCACAATACAGGTCACCCACAAAAATGCCTACCATTAGCATCTTTACCATTAATATGCCTACCATTAATAACTCAACCATAGTACACATATACCAGAATAAATCACTACCAATAATAGAGACTACCAAAAGAAATCTCTACCATTTTTAAGCCTACCCAATGAAAAAACTACCACGTAGTGAACACTGCCAGAAAAGTGACTTCTTTGTCGTATTTTTATGTACCATGCAATATAAAATACAGGAAAAATTGATTAACGTATGTCGATAATGGAGATACCGCGCCGTATTATTATTATCTGAATAATACCTAGATAATATATTTTAATTATGACGACGAGTAAAAAGCAGTGCAAGCTTTGTATTTTTATTTTATTAATATTTAACTTTTTTATTTTATTAGAATGATACTTAACTAAGCAATTGAATTTTTTCTTGATTCACATAAAATTCACGAAATTATAAGTAATTTAGCTGCCATCATTAACAAGTTTAACTTTATTATTATTATTAGTAGTACGGTTATTAAAAATCCTAACGTTAATATTTAATTACTTATTGTTATCATTGTTTGTCACAAGCGAACTAATGAACGATAGAAACGATAAAATCCACCAGACCAGAGTATGCAGCTTCTACTTCAACGAATAAATTATTAATCATTACATAAGAAATGGAAAGAATAAAATTCATCTATTGTTTTTTTGCATTTTTTATTTTGTTATTAAAAAATATAATCGACATTTATCAAATATTATTGGCATATTTTAACTTATTTATGATTATTTTAGATTTAATATAGCAATCGTTACAGACTTATAGAATACATGACATTTAATACAAATATTAAAATATTTATAGATTAAGAATTTAAAAAATGAGAGTAAGTTGAATGTAAAAAATTTTATATGATTAAACTAATTGTTCTATTAAATTTATAAAAACTATAAATAAGTTATAAAATTACTCATTACAATATTTTCAAAATATGGGAAATGCGAGGGAGTAAGTAGTAAGTTGTTTTTGAAGTAATCATTTTCTTTTATCTTATTGATAATTATCTTAAATCTAATAGTAATATCGCGTGCCAAAAAGTAAAAGGGCGTATACCAATGTATGCGCCCTTTTACCTTTGCAAAGAAAAAAGGGCGCATAAATTTTTTTTTCATCGCCAATTGATTAGTAAACATTTTCTACTCTTAAAAATCACATATTCTTTTCCCAAAGGTAAAAGGGCGTATGTCTTTAATTATGCGCCCTTTTAGCTTTAGGAATTTGAAAATTTTGTGACCAAAAGGTAAAAGGGCGTATAAATTTTTTTTCAAAAAAATTTATTAAAAAGATTAGCCGAAGTCTAATAATAAAAAAAAAAAATGCTGCAAATTGTATGAATGTTATTTTATTTCACAGTTAATTATTAGAGTTTATAATAGTATTTTAAAATTCTTATACTAAATTGAAAAAAAAAAAAAAAAAAAAAGCAGAAATAACCGGTTCATTTAGGTACGATTCCTATACCCTCTTCCTCCGTGTCTGTCGCATGTACTTTGGATTTTTTTTTTTTTTGTTTTTTTTCATATATTCTGATTCATGACGGATCCATAATCCAAAACACTGATTAAAGAAAAAGTCAATAAATTTTTATTTTTTATAGTCGTTATGAAAATTTTTTGTTCAATTGAAAATTTGATATTTTCATTTTATTTTTTTTTTTCAGTTATTTTATTTTTAATAAATTAAAAAAAAAGTGTAGGAGGAGTGTTTTTTTATCTAACTTGTCTTGTGAAATTATTTGTCAGTATTTTGTATTAAAACTAGAATTTTTTTTTATGCGCCCTTTTACCTTTAGGCACTACTTTTCAAAAGGTAAAAGGGCGTATGTCTTGAGATACGCCCTTTCAGCTCAAGGATGCCCAATTTTTTTTTTTTGCAGATCTTTGCAGATACTCCAGCTTCTATTCTTTCGTAGACACCGCCATCCTTATTTGCTGGTACCATCAAACCGTCATCTGCAATTATACATATAATAGAAAATGATCTTAACGAATACAATAATAAAGTAAAACCTTGAATTAATTGCGGTAATAATGTTTCAGTTTACCTGTAAGTCACTAATATGAGCAAAAATAACACCTACAAAACTGAAGTATTTTATAAAATTCTAAAAATTATTATATTAAATTTATAATAAGCATGAATAAATAATAAAAAACTAATTATTTACACGCTCTCAATTTTAATAACATTTAAGATACACTGAGAAAAAAAAGTACTATTTTCGAAACAAGAATTTCTTGGTTCAAGAAATCCGTTCAAAATATTTATTTTATTATTATTAATTATCAATTTTTTGAGAAAAGAGCATCAAATATATTTTTGTTATTATATGAATTTGATATTATATGATAAGTAAACAAAAGAATAGCTTTACTTGAATTAAATAAAAATTATTTCCTTCGATTCTACGAATTCTTGAGACAAAATTATATATTCTTGAGAATTATCAAGAATATATGTTCTTGTATCAAGTAAATGTTCTTAACAAAAGTTTTTTTTTCTTCTCAGTGTATCTTAAATATAATTTTTTTGAACTAAATATAAAGGATACAGCAAAATTCTAATAATAATTATGTTAAATTTATGACTATTGTGAATATCTTCAACGTAACTCATAACAATATTTTTTAAATTTTGAAAATGCGTGTGAGTGCGTAAAATGTTTAGTATTTTATAAGTTTTCGATGATTACTATATTAAACTTCTTATTATTATTAATTATGTCAAAAAGAAACTTATGATAGTACTTTTTAAATTTTAAAAATGCGACTGAGTGAGTGAAATGTAAAGTATTTTTTGATTTTCAAATTTTTTTGACACGAAATTTTGCGTTGAGGATTGAAAACAAGCATTAATTTAAAACAGGAAGTAACTATTTAGCACAAGAAATTATTTCTTACTCAAAAAATCATTTCTCACCCCAAGAAAATGTATGTATTGAATTCACAATGCATAAAACTTCGTGGTACAAGTAAAAATTTTTCACGCCAAGAAATTCTTTTTTTCTATTCTATTTTATAAATTCAGTAGTGATATTTCGGTTGTCGCATGACTGCAGGTTGCTTAGTATCATGCAATAAAAATTATAACTATATATATTACCGTAAAACCTCGAATCAGTTTTGCAGGTTGTCGTTTTTGTTCATGTTAAAGGAAAACTGAAACAGAATTACCGCACTAAATCGAGGTTTTACTGTATTATTATATTCGTTAAGATTATTTTCTATTATACGTATAATTGCAGATGACGGTGCAATGGTATATATACCAGTAAAGGGTGATAGCGGTGTCTACGAAAGAATAGAAGTCAACAGCTTTGACGATGATGAGGTGGCAGAAGAAAATGCTGGAGTATGTGCTGTTTGCCTTTTGAATAGGCCAAAAGTTATAGTGTTTCCTTGTTTCCACTTATGCTTATGTTTACGGTGTAACTTCGGCCGACAGTTAGTGGATGCGGATCACTTAACTGTAAATAGAAACAATCGATCAACGTGTCCTGTATCCCGTGGACTTGTTAACTCTACAACAGAAGTGTATATATCATAATTTCTCACAAAAGGAAGCAAAAAAATATTGAGTGATTTTAATATAAGATTTAAAAGAACTATAAATAAGTTAAAAAAAAATAATTACTGAAAAAATAACTTATTACTCACTACCTCGCATTTTCCAAACTTAAATTTTGAAAATATTATGATAAGTAATTTTAAAACTTATTGATAATTATTATTGATTTAGTATAATAATAATTTTAAACTTATAAAAACCTTTCTATTTTATGGAAATATTAAAATTATATATAACTAGAATATTTCTAATAGGAGCGACTGGAAAATGAGTTTTTTTAACTTCTATTGCTAACAATTGAAAATGTAATGTAACAGTTATTGATAATTTATAAGAACTTTTATATTTAGTAGAAATAAAAAAATTTAATATATTTAAAATCTTAGGAGTGAGAGTGAGAGAATAACGAGTTACCTCCGAAATTACTTATTATAATTATAATTTTAGTACAGTAATTATTTTTCATTGACAAAATCCTTCTTATGTAACTCATTCGCTCTCACTTTTAAAATTTAAAAATATTATTATGAGTGACGTGAAACTTATTTATAATTGTTATGAATTAAACATGATAATTATATGGAATAGGCAATATCCTTAATATTTAGTAAACAAATATGATTTTAATATATTAAAAATAATATAAGAATGAGAGCAAGGAAATGATTTTTTCAAAATATTTATAGTTGTTATAAATTCAATGCAACATTTATCTGAATCTTATAAAATACTTACCATTTGACTCACTTACTTTCATTTTAAAAATTTTGAAAGTACTATAATAATATGTTTTTTGACTTTATTAATAATACTTAATAAGTAAATATAATAATTATCTGGATCTTATAAAATACTGAACATTTGACTTACTCACCATCATTTCCAATAGTTTCAATTTATAAATATTTGAATATTTGTACTAAATGTTAAGTATTCCATAAGTTTCAATCAATTATTATATTAATTAAATCTATAATAATCATAAAGAAGTTAAAATATAACAATAATATTTAATGAATGTCGATTATATTTTTCAATAATAAAATAAAAAATGCAAAAAAACAATAGATGAATTTTATTCTTTCCATTTCTTATGTAATAATTAATAATTTATTCGTTGAAGTAGAAGCTGCATACTCTAGTCTGGTGGATTTTATCGTTTCTATCGTTCATCTGTTCGCTTGTGACAAACAATGATTTAATTGCTTAGTTAAGTATCATTCTAATAAAATAAAAAAGTTAAATATAAATAAAATAAAAATACGAAGCTTGCACTGCTTTTTACTCGTCGTCATAATTAAAATATATTATCTAGGTATTATTCAGATAATAATAATACGGCGCGGTATCTCGATTATCGACATACGTTAATCAATTTTTCCTGTATTTTATATTGCATGGTACATAAGCATTTGATAAAGAAGTTTATTTTTTGGTAGTGTTTCTATGCGGTAGTGTTTTTATTGGGTAGGCTTAAAAAATGGTAAAGACGTTTTTAGTAGTATATTTTATTGGTAGTAATTTATTATGGTATATGTGTAATATGATTGAGTTATTTATGGTAGTCATATAAATGGTAGAGATGCTAATGGTAGGCATTTTTATGGGTGACCTGTATTGTGGTAGAGATGCTTATGGTAGAGATTGTTATGGTCGAGTTCGTTTCTGGGAGGGTTGTAATCTGGTAGAGTTGTAATGTGAGAGAGTTCTTCAGTGGTAGAATTATGGATTGGTTGAGATTTTCGCGGGTAGTGTTCAAAACTGGTATAGTTCGTGTGTGGCGCAGTTACTTGTGGTAGGCCTGGTTATGGTTCAGTTGTCGTAAGGTAGAGATTTTTCTGGTACACCTATTAATGTGCCTCCATAACAAGTCTCAGTACCAGCAACTTGCATCAGATATACTTATATTGACATATAATCGCCCATTGCGTGAATATACAGAACTTACATTCCCGCTGCGGGAATGCAGATCTTAAATTCACGCGGCGTGAATTTCTTGAACGTATATCCACGCGGCATACTCATATAACAACATGAAGAAATCAGTTATGACTAATAATTGATTACCTATGTTAACTTTTTTTTTATTTATAAAAACTAGCGTAGGACTGCCATACTATGATCATTATTTAAAAATTATATTAATATCAAATGTAATAATCTAAAAATGTAATTAATTGTAAGTTATTGCAGATAATAGTTTTACTAAATATTCTTAATCGTCTTTTAACTCTGGAAGACTCAATATTTAAGTCATAAAATATTTTGAGATATTGATAACGCAGCTTTTGACCGACCGATCATACGAAACGGTGTTGGTAACTTAACACTGTCAATTGTTAAATCATTTAGTGACAACGTCTCGATTTCATTGCTGTTGTTATTGTCAATTTCTTTGGTTGACTTCTCTTCTAATGAAAGATCGCTGACGCCATTATATAAATCGCTTTGAATTTTTTTTAGTTTTTTCATCGTCGTCTCAAAAATTTTTTGGGATGATTTAGAGCCAGTAAAAATTATATCTTTACAGACGTGAGAAAGTATATTTTTTTTCTGACTTTCTGACAATTTTTTTGGACTCGCGATCTCGCTAATCTTCACACGCCTCATTTTTGGAGTGGAATTGGTCTCTTGATCCGTCGGTTTTAAGATATCATCATTTTGTTTCCATCGATCAGGACATAATTCTTTTTCAAATAATGATAGATTGAAACATGTACGCGCTGCAAAAATGTGGACACATGGAAAAAGCCACGATTTATTAATTTTACAGCTGCATTGATTTGGCGTTGTATAAATTCTTTCATCATAAAATTCAATAGAAATTTTAATTTCCTGCGCATCTTTAATTTTGTATTGAATTCGCTTACTTAATGTAATTTGTTTCATAACATGGTTAAAGACTGGTTCAATGAGGTACAATTTGTACAGTTTTTCATCTGAAGTTAAATTGGAGTCGGTTACTTTTTGTCTCAAAATCGTTTTAGTTTTTTTATGCAGTGCTTCATAAGCTCGGCATTGCTCAAATTCAAATAGAGCATCAATAAATTGAACAAGAGTGTTGTAACGTTGAATAGCAGTTTTTATCTTTCCATTTAGTGACTCCAATCGATTATTTGTATCGTTTCCTAATGTACCGTTAACCATATTATGGACTGTCCATTCTTCTTTAATGTTGTGCCAATTGATATTGTAATATTGTAAGACTGAAGCTGGAACTGTTGTGGAAAATTCTTGATAGACTCGGTTGTATATTTTTGCTGTTTCACTTTTAGCAAGCTTGTTCAACAATTGAAGAGCTACGTTTTTTTCTTCTTTGCTAATACCCATATGCGAAACTGAAACTTCACGTTCGAAAGTCCTTAATGTATGAAAAAGACATATAGAAGTCGGTACTGACGGAAATAGTTCATGGAGGACATATCGTTCTACGAAGTCTTTGTCAGTCATAAAACTTTTTATTCTAGAATATGCTTCGATGTTATAGTTTTCAAAACAAGTCAAGAACCATTTCATTGTGTCTCGTTGTTTATTTGCTAATATTCCGACAGAAGCAATATTAGTTTATGCATTACAATATTCCACAACAATCAGTAGCAATGCAAAATTTCTTTTAAATAATTTGTACGTTCCGTCGATAAAAACGATGTCGGGATACAATTTAATAGCATTTTTATATTTTCAGTGATGAAAAATAATCCGACGAACTCATTTTTATCATTTTGTAAGATTTCTACATCTGCTCCTGGAAAAATAAAAATTTAGTCAACAGAATCACAAGTAACTGAATTTTTTTTTGGCTGTTTAATTTTCTTTCAACAATTTGATATTTATAAATTATTCTCAATTTAATGATTACATAAATGATTTCAATATTCATTAATAATATAACAAAAACAAGTATTTCAATGATTAAATAAAAAAAAAAAATATGCAACTTGTTCATTCATGTGGCCTTAAAAAATGAAGAATTTTTAGTAGTTGTTGACTTTAAAATAGATTTGATTTCTCATACATTATATATTCATTTCAATTTAATATAATTAGATGTATCGTTATATTTATTTTGTTTTTTAATTCAACTCATCAATTTCAATTGATTTAATTTAAAAATAAAAATCATCACAATACAAAATTTCAAAAATCTTAAATTTTGTTTACTTGAAATTGAGAAGTTAATTTTCTGAATCAGTTTTAAAGAATTAAATTGAAAAAACTGGGAATCAAAAATGAAAATTGGTTTTTTGACAGATCTTTCCATACCCAAAGAGCCAATAGGACTACTCTGTTTAGAGAATCTTATAGAATCCAATAGATTTTCATAAATTCTTATAGGGATTTTATGAGTATGAATGAGTTTTTTGAGAAGTGTTATAATAAAGTATAGAGTCTTATACATACAGCTATAAGAATCTATCAGATTTTTAGGCAGGGCATTGAAAATATATATGTAAACAAATGAAAAAAGATTAGAATAAAGCTAATATAGAAAAATTATATATCTATATTTTTCTTATTGTTTTTATACTTAAAAATTTTAAATAAAATCCGAAGATTTGTATTTTATTCGATGGGTACAGTTTATTTTATTTTAATAATACGAGCAATCGAGGTAAGTACTATTAATAGACTTAACGAAACACTGAACAAGCTAGTAGAGTAGCATTGAATGAGAAAATTTGGAGCTTGTAATGTACAGAAACGTTGACGTGAAGAATATTTGAATCCGACCAATGACATTGTATATGTACACTGATAAAAAAGTTGACTTGATTCAAGAGCGAAAATTTTGAACCAAGAATTATATTTTGAAGAAAATGATTTTCTTGAGTGAAGAGAAAAAATTCTTGAACCAAGAGAAATTCACTTGACCCAAGAATAATTTTTGACTCAAGAATTTTTTCTCTTGACTCAAGAAATTCATTTTCTTCAAAATGAAATTTTTTGTTCAAGATTTTTTCTCTCGAATCAAGTCAACTTTTTTTATCAGTGTATGCTACAAGGCGCAATAAAAATTGTTTTTAATGCGTTTTTTTATCTTTTTTTAATTACTCAATAGTAAATATGATCATGAATAATATAGAATCTAAATAATTTATTTTGTTTTGTATGTAGATTTAATGTTACCGTATTTTTCCCGTAATAATGATTCTGCCGCTGGTAAAGAATCATCATCAGCCGTTGTTGAGGCTTGGGCGATATTGTGGAGATCCTTTCGCGGTATTTTTTTTTTGAAATTCCACTTCGATCTTCTTTTGAATCAGAGATTTGGGACATTTCATTTTTATTAAATCCTCAACAATTATTTTTTCCTCAGGATTTAAATTTCTAATTTTGGGATAATACTCGAAATATTCCTAAAAAGTAGAGTAATTTAGTTAGTAAAGAATATCTATCACTATTAAATGAATGCTTTTATTTTTTTAATTATTTATACAGTATAATAAGTATGATCTTGACGTGAAATTTTTGTTAGTCAAATAGCTGTTTGTCAGTTCAATCGTAATTATGACTTTTGTGATGTTTCAAAGAATGCCTATTCAAAGTTGAAATACACACAAATAGTTGTTCGAAATATGCAAAAGCTATTTTATAAATAAAAATTTGGATGCTAACAGTATAATTAAAATGTAACAAATATAAAAAAACAAAAATAAAAATTTAAATTTGAACAATTGCTAAGCAAATAGTAGATGAGTACATTTTTCACGCAAATACAACAAAAATCGAAATTATATTGTAGTAATATTAAGGTAATATTTACATCCAGAGTTTTTTTTATCGTACCTGTATTTTCGAGTACCAGTTCAAACAATATAAAAATGATACTTAACGTTTCTTCATTAATAGATTTCAGTAGAATGGTACGGATTACAAACCTGTGTCCCTTCATGATTGTGATTCTCGTTGAATTCTTTGACGGCTAACTTTTTTCTGTCTTTTGTGACGGTGATCCGAACAAAAGCAGGACAATTTTTCTTATAAGTGCTATAATAATAAATAAGTATACAAATTAAATTCAAGCTTCTTATAAAATTCTAATGTATCGCAAATAAAAATATCTGAAATTTTTGTAGAAAGTTTTTAACTTGTAAAATTTTTTTAATTTCATGAAAATCTGAATTTATATATATACATTAGGGTGTGTCATATCATTTCGGAGCAACATTTTATTTTTTAAGTTCATGTGAAAAAAATCATAGTTAAATAAAAAAAAAATTTCGCGCAATAAAAAAATTCTAAGTCGATTACAGACGTAGCTCATTGAAAAATTCGATTTTCCCATTTAAATAACACGGGAAAAATTTTTTTTTAGCTTTAAATACTTTTAAATCCTTAACAAATCAATGAATTGAATAGACTTATACATGATTCTGGAGGAATTTGAACGCTCTACAAAAAAGGTCTCATCATTTTTTGATAAATCCATCTGTTCAATAGTTATTAGAGCTCGAAGTAAAATTAGAGATTTTTTTACTTTTCCGGTTAAACTATCCAACATCACAAAATGTTATAAGATCTTTTTTTTTGACAATTTTATTCTCTACAAATTAGTATCAGTAAAGTTTTTTAAAATTCCACATTGTTTTCTAGTTATTCCCATTTTAATGTCGAGCTCTAATAACTATTGAACACATCGATTTATCAAAATATGATACGAAACCTTATTTGTAGAACGATCAATTTCCTACAAAATCATGCATTAGTCTATTCGATCCATTGATTTGTTAAAGATTTAAAGATACTTCAAGCTTAAAAAAAATTTTTTCCCGTGTTATTTAAATGGGAAAATCGAATTTTTCAATGAGCTACTTCTGTAATCGACATAGAATTTTTTTTCTTGCGCGAAATTTTTTTTTTTTGTGTTGAACTATGATTTTTTCCACATGCACTTAAAAAAAAAATGTTGCTTCGAGATGACGCACCCTAATATACATATATAGATTATCAAAGCTATTATCTTACAAAATTATAAGAGTGTAATTAATCAAGCAAATACTTTAACAATACCTAGAACTTCTTTGTCCAGTAGATGTAGTTTTGCATTCACTGCTCATTTTAAATACATATGTTAGATTGTAATATACAAGTCTTTCCATATCATTGTCATTTATTACTTGCATTGGTTGTTTGGAGCCACTTTTTTTTTATGCTAGCACCGTTTGTCGACTTTGTTCATAAGTTTTTAATCGCTTACTTCGAGCAATTAAAAAACAATGTTTCATATGACGTTCATATTGCTCTATAACAGATTTTAAGTCATTATAACTGTCAAATACCCTGTTATCTAAATTAAAATCCATTCTGAAAAGTTTAGTGGATGACTTTTTATATACAATTGATCAAAAAACAACGCAGTAAATATCCAAACTTATGATTAGTAAACGTTAGTTAGTTAAATCTTCAATAAAGCATTGGGATAATCCATCCAGTCGTTACTCCTATCAGTAAACATAATAGATCGAAAACTGAGCTGTGATAATTTTTCAAAACACCCAAAGAGTTATATGAAAGTTCACCAGATGGAACTGAACACATATTTCCTTGTTTTATGCCATAAAACAAACTGTATTTGATTAGTTTTTGCTATAATAAAGGAATTTCTTAACTCAAAATTATTCTACAAGTTGGTAGAATTCATTACTACTTTTCCCGCCCTCATGACGACAGAATTAAAAAACATCGACGCATCGAATGTATCCATGTCTTAACGAATAAAGGAATTCTTCATATAACCGTGATCGAGCAAGTACGAACAAGTTCCGAAAGCTACTCTCGTCATTAATTATTTATTCGCGTTTTTTATAAAAAAAAAAAATACCAAATTTGGTTTAAATAAAACTGCTAATCAACTTTATTAATAAAAAATAAAAAAAAAAAATAAAACCATATAATTTAATTAGTAAATTAATAAAAATTATAATATAATATAATATGGATCGAACATTTCGCGTAGGGGAAACTTTTTCGACGTATGAAGAATTTACACTAAAGTTTGATGCTTTTTGTGAAAGTTCTGGACATAACTTTAGTGTAAGAGACTCAAAAAAAGTGGACAGTGCTAATTTAAAAAAAAATATTTTACCAGAGTTAAAATTTTATAAAAAATATTTCGTATGTCCCCGAGCGGGAACATTTCAATCTAAAGCTAAGAAAAATGCAAGACAACGAAAGTAAGTAAATAAATTACTATATAATTCGTTTTAAAAAACACAACAAGTATGATCTACATGTAGATAATTGTAATTATAAAATTTTTATATTTTCAGAAGCGAAAAAACCGATTGTCCAGTCAAGCCCTTCTTGAAAGCATCAGACGACGGGCAAAGTTTGCAAGTTATAGAGTTTGAGGATGTGCATAACCACCCTGTTACGGAGAAGGTAAAAAAAAAGAAAAATTTTTTATCGAAATATTTCAAAACTTAAATATCCCTTTCGTATTTACAGAAGAAACGTGGACTCGCGCGCCAAGATGGCGATCAATCTAATGATTACGAGGTTAATAACAAATTCTAACTCAAAAAAAAAAAACATATATATCTATATATATATATATATATATATATATATATATATATATATATATATATTTCTATATACACATATGTATTTGCATTAATAAATTTATCTCTCATTTAGTTTCCAGATAAAAGAAACAAAAAATCGAATAAAAAGAGCGACGCAAGTAAAAATGAAATCGATGAACAAGTAGTACTTGATAAAAAAAATAAAGACAACGCTCAAGATAAAATAGCCGGTACTAGCGTGGGTGGAAAAGAAGTGGTCGGTAATGTTGCTGATAACTTGCAAGTAGAAAATGTTGGTGAACACATCATTACTGAGCGTAACGAAGTGATCGTTGATGGCGTGGTAAGTGAACAGTAATTACCTTGATTAAAAAGTCTCATTTGGAATGATTTGAGATTACGTAACTCTTAATTATTTTAAATCATTCCAAGTTGTCTAAATTATTAAAGTATAAATAAAGTCAAATTTGAGTATAAATTTTGAAATAAATCAATATAAATCATATTGAATTACAAGATAATGAAATTTTATTTTCTGATTTGAAATTATTTAAAATGATTCAAACTTTCGAATCATTTCAAATTAATTACATAAATCCTTAAATTAAAAACTTCTCTTTCACGATTTTATATAGTTAAGAATGATTTATTTGAAAATTATACTTAAAGGCAGCATGATTTAACGATGTGGAGAGTTGTTGTAAATTATTTCAAATAATAATTTACAATTTAAAATAATAGGAAATTAAATGTGCAAAATATAAGGTTAAAACAAATGAAAACGTTGATGAAGAATGGTATTGCCGAGGATGTAAAAACTAATGTTATAACTATAATTAATAAAGTTTAATTACTTAATTTCTCACGATTCTCGTTAACTAGCTATGAAAATTTGTTACAAAATATTCAGTAAAGCACCGAACTTACAATGCTTCCCGCGCAAATTAATTCAAGTGGCGCAAATGTAAGCTCAGTGAATTCACGTCGTGGACAACTATGCATCACTATTACTTTAAAAATCATAAGCATAACTGATGCAAGTTGCTGGTACTGAGACTTGTTCTGGAGCTACAATGTCTGTATCTTCACGCAGCATTTTCAAATTAATCCCAGATAGAATCTACACATTACTAATATTATCAAGAAAGTCAGGGCACCTGTACTCGTATTCAGAATTCGTGCCTTCTAGATATAAGTATCATGCATGTACTTTGCTAATTGTCATTGGCATAAATATAGTTACACCGCTTTTTTTCGAATTTACAAATATCGATACACTAAGAATCGTTTAATGTATTTATTCACTACATTCAAAGTTTTTTTTTTTTTTTCATTTTAAGACTATCAAGTATGTTAAATGATTCGTATCATTACAAGCATTCAGTTTCTGATAGTTATAAACAATAATTAATTATATGTGTCTGTAATTAATTGGGGATTATTGTAAATTTTCATTTCATTATAATTCCTTGTTTTAATCGATATATATTAATATTCCAATCATGTGTCATTACTTTTTCGCGCCAAAAACAATTCAAATTTAACGTTGCTATGTTCGTGTATTGTCGACTTCTTCCGATTATACTCGTTTTCCGAACGTTCACGATGGGGACACTACTCATGAAACCAAAACGATTCCTTCTTTTCATGTTTATTTTCGTTCTGGTATAACCTTAACTTTGTCACAATTTTTAATTCCAAATGTTTTTCCTGATATTATTCATATTGTAATATTTAACTTTGGCTGAACATATCATAAGTTCTATAATCTACAGTTATAAAATAAAATTTAAGATCTGATTTAAAATATAATTTTTTTTATGACTTAAAATAATTTATATAATCTATTCAGTATTTAATTTTCAATGATAAATTTGTTCACGATTAAATTTAATTTAAAGTAATTCATTAATACATATGAATTATATTCACGTCATTCTTTAAGTTCACGCTAAGGCTCACGAGTAAGCTCATTTTCCATAAAAATTTATATTCACGCTAGAGTCACGCTAGAGTCAGTTTTGCGTGTTGATAGAGTCGTCTTTTAAAATTAAGCATTTTTTTAAACTTTCGATTTCATTGTATAGTTACGCAGTTGAAATGTAATTTTCATAATAAAAAAAAAAATTTGATGAAATAATTTGATTATTTATTTATTAACCATTTCAATTTTACTTAATTATAACTTTATTCTTTCAGACAGGAATTTTATCATTCGTTTTTTTAACTCTCATGTATAAGTTATTTGATATCTAATTTTTATTACCGATTTTGGATATGTTTCATGGATTCTAATGATTTATATTGTGGCAGAAAAAATTTCAGATAAAAATTTTTCTATTTTAATTGCAGCTACATCATGAGACTAATAAATAATTAAACTTTATGGATATACTTCTATTTCGTACTTGATATTTTGTTTTGAATTTTATCAAAATTAAATTATTTGAAATACTGTTCGTGATAACAGCATCGAAACTCAGAGTTTCAATGTCTCTACAGTCAGTCGAAAGAAGTTAGAATAATAAGTAGTATTTATAGTTTCTGTTTAATTATAAATTGCAAATGACAATTAACGCTTACGCTAAAAGTTGATCACACCATTGATCTTAAATTTACTTTTTTCTGACTGGCTGCTGACACTAAAATTTCAAGTTCCAATGCAGGTAATGAAAGGGGATGTAGCTGAATGCTGGATTGTTAACATTTCACACTTACCTGTTTTAGAATCTTATTTTCTAAATCTTGAGTGTAATCAGCAAGCTTGTTCTTAATTCTTATTCTTATTATTAAAAAAAAATCAATGGTCAATAGAGACTTTGATTTATAATTAATTATTATTAATGAAATTTAAAACTTATGATTGTACTTCCTATCGCTTATTATTATTTATTAACTAATACTACAACTATGCCAATTTCTGCTTTAAATTTTGCAAATTAAAGTTTTGAATATTTATTTAAAAGTGATGTTTGAAATGATAATGTAATTGTTCATTTATTCTATTTTTACTTTACTTATTTTATTTTGAAATACTTAGAGAACAATGAAAATAAAAATCAAATTTAAAACAATTGCAGAAATTCGTATTAAAAAAATAAATAAATAATAGTAATTAAAATTATAAATAATTAAATATTAAAATAAATTGTGAGAATTACACAAAATTAAAAAAACATAGTGATTTATTTTTCATATATACAATATTCATACATGTAATAAAAATAAATTAATTAAATTAATAATTACAATTTTAAATTACGACTTATGGACTACGAGTTTATTGAAAATAACTTCTGTATTAAAATTTAATTTTCGAAATGACTATATTTCTTTTAGATCAAAGAATTAAAAAAAAAAATATAAATAATAAAAACACAACTTAATCTATTCAATTACAAATGTGTGCACTTATAAGTGAAACATTTAATGTTATATACGTATTGAAAATAAATAAATTAAATAAGTAATTATTTGACATTGTTAATAATAAAGACCACGAATTTATATACTTATTAACCCTACACCCATGAAAATGTTTCAAAATATTACAGACTTGATAATATTAATTAAAAATATTCCTATAAATATATCATTGTAATTTTTCCAAATCTTCATTAGTCAGTAATTTTAAAATACTCCTCGTAAAAGTACTTGGAAGTTGAATGTTATTGAAAATATCATCAATTAAACTAATAGCATTGGATAGCAATTTTTTCCGTCCTAATGCTTTTCTTAAACGATAAGCAATCATTCCACCGTATAGTGGAAAAAAAGATTCAATGTTCAAATTTAAAATAGTACTATCACTAACATACTTTAAACTTAAAGCTAATTTGTGTTCACATTTATTACATAGAACATTATAAAGTGTAACATTACTCGTACCAATATATGTTATCTTCAGTTTTTCAATTTCGCTTATGCACTGACCGCGCAATTCACCAAATTTTCCACTATCTACGACTGCTAAATTTTCTTTATCAATGTAACAATTCGTCGCACTGAGTTTGGCAATACATTCAGTAATTGTGTCTTTAACTTTTTGTGAATAATTCTGCCGTGAAGCAAATGCTGTTTCACCATTAGTGTTTTTTAAATTAATATCAACACCAGCATTAAGCAGTTGTCTTATGATATTATCGTCGGTTGCGAAAAATGCGTAATGAAGCGCTGAATATTTATACGCTGTCACTATATTTATATCAACCATACTATGGTTCAAGATTAATTCTACTGCTTCCGAACTTCGGGATTGGACAGCAATATGTAGAGGACTTTCTTTTGAAAAACCACTTTCACTTACACTATTAACATTTGCACCGTATGTTAGAAGAAGCTCCATAATTGGTAAGTTTTCTTTAGTAATAGCACATATTAGTGGTGTTTCAAAATAATGAGTATCAAGGTTCGGATCAGCATTATTTTTTAAAAGTAGTTCTACAATTTTTTCATTACCTCGATCAACAGCAATTTGTAACGGTGATTTGCCAAAACAAAAATCATAGGTTTCCAACATCGCAGTCTCAATGACATGGTTTTGTAATAAAAACTCAGGATTTTCTTCAAGATTTGGCTCAGCTCTATACAGGTAATGGATCAAATCAGAGTCCTGAATTAGCAGAGTATTAACGTCTGCTCCGTAATTGATGAGGCTTTCAATTATACCCAAGTTCTCCATTATAACAGCAATGTGAAGAGCTGTACCCCAGTATTTACTTCTTGAATTCACATCAGCTTTCTTGCGGAGCAGATAGTTCACCAATCTTTTATCATTATTGAAAGCTGCTATATGAAGCAGCGTAAAACCACCCATGACTGGAACCACTGTATTGATATTTTCGACATTTACTTGTTTGATTAAGTTGTCAACGTATTCGCAATTGAATATTGAACGGATTGATTCCATCGTAATGAGTGATGCAATTAATAATTGTCGACTTTTAAATAATGAACTTTTAATTTGATTAACTCTGACACTTTACTGTGAGAGTAACTGTTCACTTAGTAATAACTTCAAGTTAAATTATTAACGATCACTGATTTTATGTTTGTAGTTTTGGGACAAGATTGACTGTACGACTAATCGTCTCAAGATCGAAAACGGTTTTGAATGATGTTGTCTATGGTACCTTCGATCTTAACAAAATCTCCCCAGATAATTACTTTTCTCCCCCACTCTTAAATATCTGTGGTTATAATTCATGAAGAGAGGGGCAAAAGGGAGTACTTAAGGAAAGACTGAGTTTTTGGCGGCTCGAATAGGGGTAGAAGGGAGGGGGATACTTACTTTTTGTCTCAATATACCACATTTATCGAAAATTAAAAATCTTTAAATTTGAAGCGAAATGCGTCGTGAAAAAAAGATTTGATATTTGCTCTTTTTACCCCTTTTATTTCTGCTAGTTTTGTTCCATGTGTTCGTCATTAATATGCTCCAACAAAAAAAATTTTTATATGGGGCAACATGGTCCCTCTGAAAAATCTACCAAAATTCGGGTATTATTTTATTTCATCTGAAAGCTACTAATTAATAAATTTTTTTCTCTGTGTCCATCTTTGGTTCATTTTACTCAATCCGTGGTTCGATATAGGGCGAATTCTTATACGGCGCGTACCAGGTTTTCAAACTACAAATATTTTTTATTGCAATAAAATTTATTTTACATAATAATCAGTTTGACTTCAAGTAAAGAGTCTCTATGTTTTTATCTCATTCGAAATTAATCGACTGAAATAATTTATTTATTTTTCCGTCAAGCTTTTGAATTAACAGTAGGGAACTTATGAATTCGAATTAAAGCTTAATTGTAATTTAAACTATAAGAGAAAATAAATTTAAACTGGATAATTATTCGGAACTGGTAGTAAAATTGAGGATAACTTGTGACACTTAAGCCAGAAAAATCTCAAGTGAGTAATTACTTACGCTTAAGCGAATACATATTTATTCCAACTTCAAATTTTGAATGTTAATATTTTTCCAGGGGCTTTGATATTTTATTATTTATGTTGCATTAAAAAAGTTATAAGAAATAAATAAAGGCAAATGAAATAAATTTAATGTGACTGATGTATTGCAAAAAAAATAATTGTTTAATAAAAATTTTAATGACAAGAAATATATGATTTTTTTAATGGAATGTTTATAAATTTTGGTTGGTAAATATCATAAACTTGGTAATTATTTTTTTTATGTCTTATAGTTTTAAAAAAAATCTATATCTTGTTGCTCATAAATTGAATATTTGTAATTGGAGAATCATTTCGAAGATTCATCATTCGCTTCTTCAAATTTGTTTCTTTATAAAAAATTCTTTGATTTTTAATCTTTCAAATTTTATATTATAGTTAAGGGAATGGTTTTGATGAGTCACCATTTCTTGGACATAATTTTTTTTCTACTCTTTATTACTGTGAATTTTTAATTGAAATTCAAACCAAACTATCAAACATATTACAAAAATTTATTCAAACAAAAACTTATAAGGATATTGCGCTTTTGTATAGAAAACACTACTTATTTTTACTGATCCAAATCTTCCCAAATTCTAAATGGCTTTGAAGTTTCGCCATTTCTCCCCCATCACCAAATCTTTTTATCGTCAATACTTATAAGTTACACATTGCGAATTCGCTTTCAATATTGCGACAAATTTTTTATAAACTAAAAATATTAGTTCGTTTACCGAACTCTTGCGAAATGAGTTTTTATGCCATAAAAATTTTATCATGTATCTTTTATGGTTGATGAAAAATTTATGATTTTTAAAGAAAAAAAAAAGTTATTACTTCTGATCAACCTAATAACTTTTTTTGGTTCTTACTAATGTAAACTTTTTTTTTCGTTAATTCTTTTAGCTTGTTTTGTTCATCGACTACGATAAGTAAATTTTTATTTCAAGGCTAACTAATATAAATTTTCTTTATTTATTTTTCAATTCTTTCAGCTAAATTGTATATCAAATATTATTTGTTATAAAATTTACTTGAAATGTATAATCGTCACGATAAAAACTTATTTAAATATTTTTATTTCAGGGCCAACTATATATAAAATAGTTTTATTTGCACAACTTATAGGTCTTATACAAATTTTTACATAAATCATATTTTCATTTGGTAAAATATTCACTTCGTTATATATATTATTTCTTTCTTACTTTTTAACTTCTATAATTTATTTGTTTTTGGCTTCTTATATTTTTTGCACGTCACAGTCTTGGTATCCCGCTTGCACCACGCTCCGTAACCCTGAGTTGACTCTCAAAATTTCTTCAATTCTCTTGAAGACCGTACATAGTTTTATATCAACCTCTCCTTTTAATTTTGCTATCAACCTTTCTTCTACTTTTTTATCCTCTAACCCTCTCCACTCTTCTAGCAGCTCTTTTTCCTTCTCCACCCCTTCATATATTCCTTCACATTTCAGTAGGTGTATCAACGTTTCCTCCCTTCCTCTTCATTTTGTTGTTTATTAGACTATTCAATACAAATATGTGGTCCCTTGTCCCTCTTTTTTTCCTGAACCCCGCCTGACTTTCCCTTAAAATTTTTTCTTTATCTATCCAGTTATTTAGCCTCTCCGTCATCATAGTTGTCAATAACTTGTACCCTGTATTTAGAAGCGAAATTCCCTTGTAATTTTCTGTTCTTTCTCCGTCTCCTGCTTTGTAAATCGGAATTATCACTGCTGTGTCCCATCATTCTGGCATACTTCCTTCGTCCCATATTCTATTTATAATTTCGCCTATCCATTCAATGACATCTGGTGCACTGTTCTTTATAAATTCTGCTGCCATCCCGTCTTCCCCTGGAGCTTTGTGATTCCCGAGCTTTCTTATTGCGGCTTTCACTTCTCTCCTGCTGGAGTTTTCATCGAGCTTCGGCTCCTCTGATCGTTCATTACTACCTTCTCCTTTCCACGGCTCATTTTCTTCCTCTTCCGATTCTTCATTGCCTTCCCCATTCAGCAGATCACTAAAGTGCTTTTCCCATTGTTTTGCTTTTATGCTGTTGCTTGCAGCTCTTTTCTTTGTTCCTCTGAACCTATTTATGGCTTCCCACCATTATGTCATGTCTTTGGCGTTATTAATCTCCTCACACCTTTCCATCATCCACCTTTCCTTGCTCTCTTTGATTGTTTCCCTATATTTCTTTCTGCTTTCCTTCAGATTTCTCTTTTTTTCTTTGTTATTATCCTTGATGAATTCTTTGAGCTTCTTCCATACTTCTTTTCTTTTTTTTTACCCTCGATATTGTACCACTTTTTTTTCTCCTTTGTATCTTTGTCCTTCTTTCCTTTCATCACCATCCCCGTTTTTTCAGCCCCTTTTCTTACTATTTCCTTTATATCCTCCCACTTAAGCTCGTTTTTTTCCTCTACTGCTTCTGTCAGTGCTTCCTGCGTTGCTTCTGCATACTCCTGTATTTTTTCTTTCTTCCAGATCAGCTTATTTGCTCCAATTTCTTCCTGCTCTTCCTCCTCTGACATGCAGCTTCCTTCCTTACCCTCTTCCTCATTTCTCTTTACCTTATATCTCGCCAACACTGGTAGATGATCTGACTCTATTCTTTCCACCACTTTTACCTCTATTTCTTGCTCATCGCCTCTGTCCAGCGTTAGTATAAGGTCAATTACTGATCCTAAACTCTCTTCGTCTCCCCCGACGTAAGTTATTTCCCCACCTTCATCTCCTCTTGCTCTACCATTCCATACGCAAAGTCCTAACTCATCACACATCTTTAGTAATTTTTTTCCTTCGCTGTTTACTGTCTTGTCTCTCGATTTTTTTTTTTTTCCTCACTCTGCCTTCGTCCTCTCCTGTTACGTTTTCTTCTCCGATTCTCGCATTAAAGTCCCCAATGATCATCACACTTTCGTCCCTGTTTGCACATTCTTCTATCTGCCTTCTTAGCTCCGTTTCTAATTTGCTCATTCCTACATTGTTATACACTGTGATTATACTTTCACTTTCCTTACTTTCTTCCAACATCATTCCGTATTTCCATTCCCTGATTTCCCATTTTAATTTGCAATTTTTTTTTATCCCAATAATATGACCTCCCTTTGCTCTTCCTCTCTGTTTCTCTCTCGTCGCAGGCTTCGCCCACCATTTGAATTCTTTGCTCAGCCTCTCACATGTTATTTCCACCTTATCTTCCATTACCCATGTCTCCACTAGCACAACAATCTCGTTTTCTTCCATCATTGTGGCAGCTTTTTCTACCTCATTCATACCTGCAACATTCCAAAACTATATTTTCCTTCTATTTTCTTGCTCTCTTCCTTTATTTTGGTCCTCTTTCTCCTTGGCCTCTGTGTCTCTTTCTGTACCCACTCTCCACTCCTTTTTCTCATCATTCGCCCACTTTCATAATTTCAATTCTCCTTTTTTTTCATTCCAACACCACCATACCTCACCAATTTTTAACCTTTTTTGCTTCCTTTCTTTTAGTTCTTCCTCCAGCTCATTTCCATTAATTTTTTTTGGCTTTTCTTCAATGAGCTTTTCTTTTTCTTGTCTTCTCCATTCTTCATTTGTTTTGTCCTTTTTATCTTGTCTTTTCCTCGCCTCGCTCACGAATCTTTCCACCTCATTTTCCAAGCTCCATTCCCTCATTTCTTGAACATTCCTTTCATTCGCCCACGCGTTTTCTGTTTCCTTCACTCTTGATCGCCCTCTTTCCTGCCTTCCTCCACTGTTACTCTTTCCTTGTCTCTTTGTGTCGTGACTCTGACTGTCGTGTTGCTTTCCTTTTTTTTTTCCTCGGTTGCTTTTGTCTTATTTGGTATGTTCGTCTTACTTTCTTTCTCCTTTTTTATTTTTTCACTTAGCTCTTTAATTACTCTGTCCTTTTCCTTTATGCTTTGTTCTCTTTTACCAATTTCCTTCTCTAATCTTTCTATTTCCTGTCTGTGTCTTCTTTCCTTTTCCACTTGGTCTTCTTTGGATTTGCTCCTAATTATTTGGGCCCCTATCTTCAAGGTTTCTTGTCTTGTACATGCCTTCATTTCTTCCATTGATTTCATAATCAATTCTTCAACTTTTGTTTTTACCCTGTCTTCTATCTCTGCGATCAATTGCCACATCTTTTCCTCTGAATTTTTTTCACTATCCTTCATTTCCTGCTTTTGGCTCCAATTTGACATTCCAGTCTGCGTTGCTTGTTCTCTTGTCTTTTTTCACACTTCATCTTTCTGTTTGTCTTTCCTATCATTGATTGTCTCGATTATATCTAACTCTTTCGCCTCTTCATTACTGTCCTTCTCAACTTGCAGACTTCCTCTACTGTTTCTTGCCGGTGTTCTCGCTAGCTGAAATCCGGCTCTGCACCAGTCTGTTCCTACCTCATTTATATTGTCTGTGTTTTCTACCTTTTTTGCTTTTGCCTTTATTATATCCATCTGACTACACACAAATTTTTCTAACGCTCCATTTTTCATACCGTAGTCTCTTTTACTCGCTGAATTTGTACTTTTAAATTTGCGCGGCCTTCCCCTCCTTCTCTTGGTCATCCCGGCGCTTGCGCCATTCGCTTTACCTCTCTCATGTCTTTCCTCGTCACTTGTCATCTCTTTGTATGTGCTGCCCTCTCGTTCCTCGTCACTTTTTTCCTTCGTCTTGTCTCCCGCCAATTCCTCTATGTCCGCCAAAACCCGGATTGCTTTTACCTTTTGGTTTCCGCGTCTTTTGCTTTTCCCGTGCCACAGCTTTTCTTTTTTTTTATTATTCACCTTGTTTGGCGTTTTTCACTCCCACCTTTTTTACTCTGATCTTACTTGCCTTTTCTTTTTTTTTTCACTATTTCATTTATTTTTGCACTAGCTACTCTTTTACACGTCTGTACACTTACACAGCTTACAGCGCTCCTTTCAGGGCCAACTAATATTTATTATTTTTTTTTTTATTCTTTCAGTTAAATCTTATATTAAATAAATTATTGTTTATAGAATTGACTTAAAATTACACTTTTCAGCGCTTCATTGTATTGAAAAATACTTATTTAAATGTTTTCATTTCAGGGCAAACTAATATTTAATTTTTTTATTTTTTCAGCTAGATCATTAACTAATTAAATTGTTACTTATAAAACTGACATCAAATGAAAAATTTAAACTCCCCATTGTAATGATAAAAACTTACCCAATAATTTCTGTTTCAGGGCCAACTAATATTTATTTTTTTATTCTTTTTTTTTTAATTCTTTCAGTCAAATTTTAAACTAAATAAATTATTGTTTATAAAATTTATATTAAACGCCACTTTTCAGCACCTTGTTAAGAAGTTGAAAACTTGTTTAAAAATTTCCATTTCAGGAATCAACTAACATGACTTGTTTTATTTTTTTTTTTTTAATTTTTTCAGTCAGGTCGTACATCAAATAAATTATTCTTAATGTAATTGACGTCAAGTGGGACTTCAGCGCCCTATTATTACGACGAAGAGTTTTTCAATCAATCCAATATCAAGGTGAACTGTCATAATTTTTTCTATTTTTATTTTTTGACTTTGATTTCAAGTAAATTATACAAAAAACAACCATACCCATACGTAAAACCATACCAAAATAAAACCGAACGGCTCTTTTCAGCGCCTGGCTCACATGGAGAAAGTTCTTGAGCTTTTGGGGTCCTGTTCATGCAGGGCCCCCCCCCCCCCAAATTTTTTATACGTCTATTCTTTTCAAGTTTCAAATTATACTAAATAAGCAGTCATAAGAAATACAAAATTTTTTTTCCGTACAAATAACATAAAATTTTTTTCTTGCAGAGTATAATTCCCTTAAATAAAATTTCCCAATACCAATAAAACCCATCTTTAATTTTATCCTTTCCCATTGGACTCAACAAATTCATGAAACTTTTTTTTGTTGAATTTTACGGCAATTAGTAAAAAATTTTTTAACCTAGTCTGCAGAATTTTTATCTATCGTCTCTGTACTTAAAGATAAATATATTTATAAACTAAAGTGTAAACTATAATTTAACAAAAATCAAAAAATTGTAATTCTTTGTCAGTCATTTAAAACAATGAAACATTTACTGCGAAAAAATCAAAGTGTAAATTTAAAACAATGAAACATTTACTGCGAAAAAATCAAAGTGTAAATTTTCAGTATCCAATTATAAAAAATCTGTACATAGAAATAAAAAGAATTCCTGCCGAAAGACATATTTCGTTTGAGATTTCCTCAAAATAACATGAAAACCAAATTATAAAGTCGTGATGACAACTTTTTTTTCACAACCCGGGATATTTTTCTACTACTTATTGGTTAGCCGATACCGACTCAATCAATATTGTTGTTATTTTGCGTTATAAATAATTACTTAAAGCTGTAAAACTATAAAACTTACACTCTTGTAAACATTAAACAGTCAATAAAAATACTTAGTTGGAATACTTTTATTTGTTAAAATAAGAGACTAATGGTGAGGCAAAAATAAATATATGCACAACTCGAAATGTATAAAAAATCATAATTTAGTAAATATTAAAATTTGTACTTGTTGTTTAGCCACTTACTAAATAAATATAAATATTGAAAGAGTATGGAAGCAAGGATTAAATTCTTAGGTGTAAACTTGAATTGTTCTTTACGTATGAAAAATTTGGTGGCCCTGAAAAGGGCCGTTTTTAACTTAAGTCAGAACTTAAGTATCTAATTAGAAAGTATCTTCACCTGTACCATGATATATACTTCATCGCTGGCTTCATGTAATATGCCACAGAAGTCGTCTCTGCCACGTCGTCTGATGCAGTTGCCCAAGTGTATGTAGTCATCGTAGGCCTTGAAAGGAGCAGACTGGTCGGTGAGTGTCGTCAGGTTACCGAGCAAGTCAAGGGCGAAACACTGGGCAGTGTATCTCGTCTTGAGGTCCTTGGACTTGGACGGTTGGATGCCCAACGAAAGCCAAAAGTTGTCTTCCCGGTCGTGGCTTAGCTCCATACGGAAACTCCATGTTTCCTGGATGTCTGTCCTCGGATACAGGGATGACTCTGCAACCTCCACAGCTCCTGAATCTGTCGTGTATAGCTTCGTGCTGATTTTAGTCAGCTTAAACGTGTGGCCAGTTGAATTAATGAAATTCATCTTGACGTGTGAAGTTAAAAACTTGAATATTTTGCGTGACGTACAAAGTAAGTTGTCGGTTGGAAATGACCTACAATGACTGTATGACCATTAAGTAACCTCTGACCTTTACCACCTCCACGACTAAATTTCAACGTACTGCTTTCTGATTGGCTCGCAGTTACCGACGTGACGATTTTCTCGTAATTACTTTCTATCGGTACACGCGCACCAATCACAGCAAAAGAAATATCCCCTCTTCTACTTCTAGCTTTCTTATTGGCTCGCAGGTACCGACACAGTGAGTATTGTTGTTATTTTTCGTCGGTACGTGCGATCCAATAGAATTACCGAATCATCGATCCCTGAAATATTTGCATCAGACAAAATATTTAGCATTGCCAACGATGGAATATCAAAACTTAACAATATTAAAATATTCCGTTCGCATTTAGTTGATTTTTTAATAGTAGCTGGCTATTGGCTACTTCAACAATTTTACCACACTGTGAATGATATGAATAATTTTATTGATATATTTGTGAAATTTCAGGAGACTTTCGTCTGTTAGAGAGACTCAACTTTCCTTATGACAAGTACACCAAATAATTGTTTGAAAAAATCAAAAATTAATAATAGCTTTTCTATTAATAGCTTTTTCGTAATTCGTCACAAAAAAAAAAAAATAATATTCCGGTACCGGGAATCGAACCTTTTTTTTTTTTTGTTTAAAGTTTCTTTATTTAAATTTACCATGTCATACATAATAGGAATAAATAAACTAAATAACATAAATCCTTAATTTCTAATTGTTTTAAACTTATTAATTGAGATCAACTGGCTGTTGTTGGCAGCGTCTCGGGTCTCTACCATCTTTGTAATTTTATTTACTGCTATTATTAGAGCCACCGAAGGCTCCGGTCGCGATAGTCATTTTTTATTTTTTAATTATTTTTTCTTCCATTTAGCTTTTATTAAAACAGGAAAACAGTGGCTAAGTGTGCTCCTGTGGGAAATTCGAGCCTGTTGTCAACTACTACGTTGATCGTTGTTGGTCAAGCGATAGCTTGGTTCCCGTGAGCAAATTTAGGGTTTTGTGCGCCGATTTTAAAAAACTACTAATACACTTTTCTATTAAATGTAAATTCTTTTTTTGAATAAACAGCCACTGTTCGCGTTAACAAATAGCCAGGTCCGTGGTTCGATATAGGGCGAATTGTTATACGGCGCGTACCGGGTTTTCAAACTACAAATATTTTTTATTGCAATAAAATTTATTTTACATAATAATCAGTTTGACTTCAAGTAAAGAGTCTCTATGTTTTCATCTCATTCGAAATTAATCTACTGAAATAATTTATTTATTTTTCCGTCAAGCTTTTGAATTAACAGTAGGAAACTTATGAATTCGAATTAAAGCTTAATTGTAATTTAAACTATAAGAGAAAATAAATTTCAACTGGATAATTATTCTGAACTGGTAGTAAAATTGAGGATAACTTGTGACACTTAAGCCAGAAAAATCTCAAGTGAGTAATTACTTACGCTTAAGCGAATACATATTTATTCCAACTTCAAATTTTGAATGTTAATATTTTTCCAGGGGCTTTGATATTTTATTATTTAGGTTGCATAAAAAAAGTTATAAGAAATAAATAAAGGCAAATGATATAAATTTAATGTGACTGATGTATTGCCAAAAAAATAATTTTTTAATAAAAATTTTAATGACAAGAAATATATGATTTTTTGAATGGACTGTTTATAAATTTTGGTTGGTAAATATCATAAACTTGGTAATTATTTTTTTTATTCCTTATAGTTTTAAAAAAAAATCTATATCTTGTTGCTTATGAATTAAATATTTGTAATTGGAGAATGATTTTGAAGATTCATCATTCGCTTCTTCAAATTTGTTTCTTTATAAAAAATTCTTTGATTTTTAATCTTTCAAATTTTATATTATAGTCAAGGGAATGGTTTTGATGAGTCACCATTTCTTGGACAAAATTTTTTTTCTACTCTTTTTTACTGTGAATTTTAAATTGAAATTCAAACCAAACTATCAAACATATTACAAAAATTTATTTAAACAAAAACTTATAAGGATATTGCGCTTTTGTACAGAAAATCCTACTTATTTTTACTGATCCAAATTTTCCCATATTCAAAAAGGTTTTGAAACTACGCCATTTTTCCTTCATCGATACATTTTATAACCGATAATTTTTAGTTAATTGCGAATCTACTTTCAAATATTTAAAAAAAATTTACAGGAACCATACGAGAGAAAATTTTTTTCTCTATAAAAATTCCTCGATTTTTCTAATCTCTGAAATTTTTTAACATTGCCACTGCGATGGTTTTGATGAGTCGCTATTCCTTACGAAAAATTTTTTTTCTACTTTTTATAATTGCTAATTTTATCTTAGAATTTAAGCCACAGGTTAAAAATGTGACAAAATTTTACCTAAAAAAACTTGTAAGCAACTTGCGTTTCTGTACAGACCCCCGTTAATTTTCGAGACCCAAATCTTCCCAAATTCTAAATGGCTTTGAAGTTTCGCCATTTCTCCCCCATCACCAAATCTTTTTATCGTCAATACTTGTAAGTTACACATTGCGAATTCGCTTTCAATCCTGCGACAAATTTTTTATAAACTAAAAATATTAGTTCGTTCACCGAACTCTTGCGAAATGGGTTTTTATGCCATAAAAATTTTATCATGTATCTTTTATGAATGATAAAAAATTTATGATTTTTAAAGAAAAAAAAAAGTTATTACTTCTGATCAACCTAATAACTTTTTTTGGTTCTTACTAATGTAAACTTTTTTTTTCGTTAATTCTTTTAGCTTGTTTTGTTCATCGACTACGATAAGTAAATTTTTATTTCAAGGCTAACTAATATAAACTTTCTTTATTTATTTTTCAATTCTTTCAGCTAAATTGTATATCAAATATTATTTCTTATAAAATTTACTTGAAATGTATGATCGTAACGATAAAAACTTATTTAAATATTTTTATTTCAGGGCCAACTATATATAAAATAGTTTTATTTGCACAACTTATAGGTCGTATACAAATTTTTACATAAATCATATTTTCATTTGGTAAAATATTCACTTCGTTATATATATTATTTCTTTCTTACTTTTTAACTTCTATAATTTATTTGTTTTTGGCTTCTTATATTTTTTGCACGTCACAGTCTTGGTATCCCGCTTGCACCACGCTCCGTAACCCTGAGTTGACTCTCAAAATTTCTTCAATTCTCTTGAAGACCGTACATAGTTTTATATCAACCTCTCCTTTCAATTTCGCTATCATTTTTTCTTCTACTTTTTTATCCTCTAACCCTCTCCACTCTTCTAGCAGCTCTTTTTCCTTCTCCACCCCTTTATATATTCCTTCACATTTTAGTAGGTGTATCAACGTTTCCTCCTCTTTCCTACAACCTCTACAGCTCCAGCCCCTGTACCCTTTTTTGCCCGCTCTTCCCAAATTTCCACACCTTATCCTCGCCCACATCTCCTTGTCCTCCCCTCTTACATTATCTTTTTTCCAGTAGTTATCTTCTTCTTTCTCTAATCTTATTTTTTTGTACAATGTATTATACGTTGATTTGTTTATTGCGTCTTCAGCCTCTTTTTTCACGTTCTCTCTCATTTTCTTAATGCCCTCATTCAGCTTTTCCTCTATTTCCTCTACTCCCGCATCCCTGTAGATCATCTCAATCACCTCCTCGCATTACATTTTTTTTAGCGCAACCTTCACCATTTTCCCCCATTTCGTCGGGAACCTGTTCATAATCCCTCTCATTTCTTCTTTCAGTGCTATCCTTGGCCATCTTTCTTTTTCCATCATCATACAATCCTTCATATATCTTACTGCTCTTTCTTTTAATATTACTTCCATCTTTTCTACTCCCATCTCGTCCCTCCAAATATATTCTGGTGTATCCCTTCTTACTCCTAATGCCATCTTGCAGAGCCTCCTATGCACCCTCTCTATTTCTTCCGACTTTTCCCACCCCCAGACCTCCACTCCGTACAAAGCTACTGTTCTTGCCACAGTGTTCATCAGATACATCCTGTCCCTCATGCTGTTTTTTTTTGCTCCTTTTTATCACTCCCCATACTGCATTTGTGGCCTTTTGTGCTTTTTGTGCTAGTTCCTTTTTTTGTTTCCCTGCGCTATTCCTTGTGGTGAAATGGTACCCAAGATATTTAAATTCTTTGACTTCTTCGACCTCACTTCCTGCATATTAGAATTTTTGTTTTTTCCACGTTCACCTCCATCTTATTCTCTTCTGTGTATCTTTCCAGCTCTTTCAGCATCCCTCTTAGCTCCTCTTCTGTGTCCGCAACTAGCGCCACATCATCCGCATATTTCATGACATGTATTCGTTGGTTCCAAATCATTGTTCCTCCTCTCTTCTTCTCTTCCATCGTCTTTTCTAGGTCGTCGATATCTATGCCATATAAAGCTCCGCTCATCGCACACCCTTGTCTTTCCCCTTTTCTTGTTATAAATTCCATTGTTATTGAGAAGGTCTGCATGTTTTAGGTTTCCACTATATTAAATTGGTGTTAATACCGTACGATGGACGGTGTGGCTCAATAAGTTATAGATAAAATTGAACGGAATATAGTATAGTGCCGGATAGCTCAACTGGTAGAGCACTCGGCGCGATACCGACATGGTCTGGGTTCGATTCCCAGTTCGGGCTATCTATATTTTTCTCAATTTATCTATAAATTGTCTTATTGAGAAGGTTTGCATGTTTTAGGTTTCCACTATATTAAATTGGTGTTAATACCGTACGATGGACGGTGTGGCTCAATAAGTTATAGATAAAAATTGAACGGAATATAGTATAGTGCCGGATAGCTCAACTGGTAGAGCACTCGGCGCGATACCGACATGGTCTGGGTTCGATTCCCAGTTCGGGCTATCTATATTTTTCTCAATTTATCTATAAATTGTCTTATTGAGAAGGTTTGCATGTTTTAGGTTTCCACTTTATTAAATTGGTGTTAATACCGTACGATGGACGGTGTGGCTCAATAAGTTATAGATAAAATTGAACGGAATATAGTATAGTGCCGGATAGCTCAACTGGTAGAGCACTCGGCGCGATACCGACATGGTCTGGGTTCGATTCCCAGTTCGGGCTATCTATATTTATCTCAATTTATCTATAAATTGTCTTATTGAGAAGGTTTGCATGTTTTAGGTTTCCACTATTTTAAATTGGTGTTAATACCGTACGATGGACGGTGTAGCTCAATAAGTTATAGATAAAATTGAACGGAATATAGTATAGTGCCGGATAGCTCAACTGGTAGAGCACTCGGCGCGATACCGACATGGTCTGGGTTCGATTCCCAGTTCGGGCTATCTATATTTTTCTCAATTTATCTATAAATTGTCTTATTGAGAAGGTTTGCATGTTTTAGGTTTCCACTATATTAAATTGGTGTTAATACCGTACGATGGACGGTGTGGCTCAATAAGTTATAGATAAAATTGAACGGAATATAGTATAGTGCCGGATAGCTCAACTGGTAGAGCACTCGGCGCGATACTGACATGGTCTGGGTTCGATTCCCAGTTCGGGCTATCTATATTTTTCTCAATTTATCTATAAATTGTCTTATTGAGAAGGTTTGCATGTTTTAGGTTTCCACTATATTAAATTGGTGTTAATACCGTACGATGGACGGTGTGGCTCAATAAGTTATAGATAAAATTGAACGGAATATAGTATAGTGCCGGATAGCTCAACTGGTAGAGCACTCGGCGCGATACCGACATGGTCTGGGTTCGATTCCCAGTTCGGGCTATCTATATTTATCTCAATTTATCTATAAATTGTCTTATTGAGAAGGTTTGCATGTTTAAGGTTTCCACTATATTAAATTGGTGTTGATACCGTACGATGGACGGTGTGGCTCAATAAGTTATAGATAAAATTGAACGGAATATAGTATAGTGCCGGATAGCTCAACTGGTAGAGCACTCGGCGCGATACCGACATGGTCTGGGTTCGATTCCCAGTTCGGGCTATCTATATTTTTCTTAATTTATCTATAAATTGTCTTATTGAGAAGGTTTGCATGTTTTAGGTTTCCACTATATTAAATTGGTGTTAATACCGTACGATGGACGGTGTGGCTCAATAAGTTATAGATAAAATTGAACGGAATATAGTATAGTGCCGGATAGCTCAACTGGTAGAGCACTCGGCGCGATACCGACATGGTCTGGGTTCAATTCCCAGTTCGGGCTATCTATATTTTTCTCAATTTATCTATAAATTGTCTTATTGAGGAGGTTTGCATGTTTTAGGTTTCCACTATATTAAATTGGTGTTAATACCGTACGATGGACGGTGTGGCTCAATAAGTTATAGATAAAATTGAACGGAATATAGTATAGTGCCGGATAGCTCAACTGGTAGAGCACTCGGCGCGATACCGACATGGTCTGGGTTCGATTCCCAGTTCGGGCTATCTATATTTTTCTCAATTTATCTATAAATTGTCTTATTGAGAAGGTTTGCATGTTTTAGGTTTCCACTATATTAAATTGGTGTTAATACCGTACGATGGACGGTGTGGCTCAATAAGTTATAGATAAAATTGAACGGAATATAGTATAGTGCCGGATAGCTCAACTGGTAGAGCACTCGGCGCGATACCGACATGGTCTGGGTTCAATTCCCAGTTCGGGCTATCTATATTTTTCTCAATTTATCTATAAATTGTCTTATTGAGAAGGTTTGCATGTTTTAGGTTTCCACTATATTAAATTGGTGTTAATACCGTACGATGGACGGTGTGGCTCAATAAGTTATAGAAAAAATTGAACGGAATATAGTATAGTGCCGGATAGCTCAACTGGTAGAGCACTCGGCGCGATACCGACATGGTCTGGGTTCGATTCCCAGTTCGGGCTATCTATATTCTTCTCAATTTATCTATAAATTGTCTTATTGAGAAGGTTTGCATGTTTTAGGTTTCCACTATATTAAATTGGTGTTAATACCGTACGATGGACGGTGTGGCTCAATAAGTTATAGATAAAATTGAACGGAATATAGTATAGTGCCGGATAGCTCAACTGGTAGAGCACTCGGCGCGATACCGACATGGTCTGGGTTCGATTCCCAGTTCGGGCTATCTATATTTTTCTCAATTTATCTATAAATTGTCTTATTGAGAAGGTTTGCATGTTTTAGGTTTCCACTATATTAAATTGGTGTTAATACCGTACGATGGACGGTGTGGCTCAATAAGTTATAGATAAAAATTGAACGGAATATAGTATAGTGCCGGATAGCTCAACTGGTAGAGCACTCGGCGCGATACCGACATGGTCTGGGTTCAATTCCCAGTTCGGGCTATCTATATTTTTCTCAATTTATCTATAAATTGTCTTATTGAGAAGGTTTGCATGTTTTAGGTTTCCACTATATTAAATTGGTGTTAATACCGTACGATGGACGGTGTGGCTCAATAAGTTATAGATAAAATTGAACGGAATATAGTATAGTGCCGGATAGCTCAACTGGTAGAGCACTCGGCGCGATACCGACATGGTCTGGGTTCGATTCCCAGTTCGGGCTATCTATATTTTTCTCAATTTATCTATAAATTGTCTTATTGAGAAGGTTTGCATGTTTTAGGTTACCACTATATTAAATTGGTGTTAATACCGTACGATGGACGGTGTGGCTCAATAAGTTATAGATAAAATTGAACGGAATATAGTATAGTGCCGGATAGCTCAACTGGTAGAGCACTCGGCGCGATACCGACATGGTCTGGGTTCGATTCCCAGTTCGGGCTATCTATATTTTTCTCAATTTATCTATAAATTGTCTTATTGAGAAGGTTTGCATGTTTTAGGTTTCCACTATATTAAATTGGTGTTAATACCGTACGATGGACGGTGTGGCTCAATAAGTTATAGATAAAATTGAACGGAATATAGTATAGTGCCGGATAGCTCAACTGGTAGAGCACTCGGCGCGATACCGACATGGTCTGGGTTCGATTCCCAGTTCGGGCTATCTATATTTTTCTCAATTTATCTATAAATTGTCTTATTGAGAAGGTTTGCATGTTTTAGGTTTCCACTATATTAAATTGGTTGATCCATTAAACCGTTTGTTCGGGCCGATTGCTCAAAGTTGTACAAAACAATTAAAGGAACAAGTTTTGTTCTTTAATTTGAGTAATCATTACCAAAATGAAAAAATTAATTTTTTTTTTGAATTCACTTTTATTTTCACGTTAGTTATTCAGTAGATATGAGGTAAGGAAAAAAAAATTATCCAAAAAGCGAGATAAAGCAAGAATTTTTTTACTTTTTTTTTTTTTCATGTTTTACTCGGGGGTTATTTTTTCCTTTTCCGGAAAAATTGTTTTTTTTTTCTCTACCTCACATTTACTAAATAATTAACCCAAAAGTGGAAAAAAATCCGGAAAAAATTAAATTTTCATATTAGTATTGATTAAACAAATTAAGGAACAAAACTTGTTCCTTCAATTGTTTTATAAAAGTTTGAGCAATCGGCCGGGACAAACGGTTGAATGGATCAATCTGAAAATTTTCCGGGTTTTTGGGGGTACATTAAGCTATAAAATCACCTGATATCATTAACCTTTGCATCAGTATTCGCAAAGTAGCGATGAGTTGACTAAAAATCCAGAAAATAGCCATTTTTTTTGGGTTTTTCAAATGGATATTAAGGATAAAAAAAAATTTTTTTTTTTTTTTTAATCGAGAATGGAACTTGTAGAGAATTTATTCAAGTTTCTTAAACTGCCACTGAAATTACTGTGCGACCATTAGTTGCCGAGATATCGGTAATCAAAGACAACAGGATCCTTTTTCATATGAAGGCTGATATCTCAGCAGCAAATTGTCCTACAGAGAAACAAAAAAAAGCAATAAATTGTAGTTGAATAAATTTCCTAAATGAGCCATGAATTGGTTTTTTCGAAGAAAATTCTCCAAACCTGGTAAACCTAAAAAACCAAATCAAAAAAATTAGAAACATTTTGTCTCGATCTATTTCTTATGATTCTGCAAAAACCGTGGCTCAGAAAATTATTTAGTTGACAGATTTTTAAACTAGAGATTTCAAGCTTCAATTTGCTTTTTTTTTTATTTTTTCACCACGATAATTTTTCACGAAAATACAGCCTTCTAAATATCAGTAAAAAATTAAAAAAATTTTTACTCCACTTAATTTTTTGGATAAGTGTATATAATTGAGCATTATTTAAAAAACTTTTTCGTTAAAATTAAAAAAAAAATTTAGAATTCCATTTGAAAAATATTAATGACTTTGGTTTTATAACAAAAGCTATACTAATTTTTTTTTTCCTTTGAATCAAATAATTATGTGAATTATAATTTTTCTTTATGTAAATTACTTATAAAAAAATTTTATTTTATCAAATTTATTCAATTTCCAGACCTTCTTTTGTCATCTTATTTAAAGGGTACTCTATTTCTCCCCCAAAGAATTCGATTTTCGAAAATTAGAGCGAAACCAATAACTTGCTGAATTTTTGAAAATTTTCAATTTTCTCAGCGGGAAGTTAATAATGAAACTTTTTTTTTTGCAGTTTGTGTATGCCATAGTCCGTTCAATGTATATGTATGCACAAAATTAAAATAATTAAGCGCGAAAATTCAGTGTTCTGAAAAATTTATTAATTAGTAGCTTTCAGATGAAATAAAATAATAACCGAATTTTGGTAGATTTCTCAGAGGGACCATGTTGCCCCAAATAAAAATTTTTTTTGTTGGAGCATATTAATGACGAACACATGGTACAAAACTAGCAGAAATAAAAGGGGTAAAAAATATCAAATCTTTTTTTCACGACGCATTTTGCTTCAAATTTAAAGATTTTTAATTTTCGATAAATGTGGTATATTTAGACAAAAAGTAAGTATCCCCCTCCCTTCTTCCCCTATTCGAGCCGCCAAAAACTCAGTCTTTCCTTAAGTACTCCCTTTTGCCCCTCTCTTCATAAATTATGACCACAGATATTTAAGAGTGGGGGAGAAAAGTAATTATCTGGGGAGATTTTGTTAAGATCGAAGGTACCATAGACAACATCATTCAAAACCGTTTTCGATCTTGAGACGATTAGTCGTACAGTCAATCTTGTCCCAAAACTACAAACATAAAATCAGTGATCGTTAATAATTTAACTTGAAGTTATTACTAAGTGAACAGTTACTCTCACAGTAAAGTGTCAGAGTTAATCAAATTAAAAGTTCATTATTTAAAAGTCGACAATTATTAATTGCATCACTCATTACGATGGAATCAATCCGTTAAAAATTCAATTGCGAATACGTTGACAACTTAATCAAACAAGTAAATGTCGAAAATATCAATACAGTGGTTCCAGTCATGGGTGGTTTTACGCTGCTTCATATAGCAGCTTTCAATAATGATAAAAGATTGGTAAACTATCTGCTCCGCAAGAAAGCTGATGTGAATTCAAGAAGTAAATACTGGGGTACAGCTCTTCACATTGCTGTTATAATGGAGATCTTGGGTATAATTGAAAGCCTCATCAATTACGGAGCAGACGTTAATACTCTGCTAATTCAGGACTCTGATTTGATCCATTACCTGTATAGAGCTGAGCCAAATCTTGAAGAAAATCCTGAGTTTTTATTACAAAACCATGCCATTGAGACTGCGATGTTGGAAACCTATGATTTTTGTTTTGGCAAATCACCGTTACAAATTGCTGTTGATCGAGGTAATGAAAAAATTGTAGAACTACTTTTAAAAAATAATGCTGATCCGAACCTTGATACTCATTATTTTGAAACACCACTAATATGTGCTATTACTAAAGAAAACTTACCAATTATGGAGCTTCTTCTAACATACGGTGCAAATGTTAATAGTGTAAGTGAAAGTGGTTTTTCAAAAGAAAGTCCTCTACATATTGCTGTCCAATCCCGAAGTTCGGAAGCAGTAGAATTAATCTTGAACTATAGTATGGTTGATATAAATATAGTGACAGCGTATAAATATTCAGCGCTTCATTACGCATTTTTCGCAACCGACGATAATATCATAAGACAACTGCTTAATGCTGGTGTTGATATTAATTTAAAAAACGCTAATGGTAAAACAGCATTTGCTTCACGACAGAATTATTCACAAAAAGTTAAAGACACAATTACTGAATATATTGCCAAACTCAGTGCGACGAATTGTTACATTGATAAAGAAAATTTAGCAGTCGTAGATAGTGGAAAATTTGGCGAATTGCGCGGTCAGTGCATAAGTGAAATTGAAAAACTGAAGATAACATATATTGGTACGAGTAATGTTACACTTTATAATGTTCTATGTAATAAATGTGAACACAAATTAGCTTTAAGTTTAAAGTATGTTAGTGATAGTACTATTTTAAATTTGAACATTGAATCTTTTTTTCCACTATACGGTGGAATGATTGCTTATCGTTTAAGAAAAGCATTAGGACGGAAAAAATTGCTATCCAATGCTATTAGTTTAATTGATGATATTTTTAATAACAGTCGCAACTTGTCATCAAGTTGACCGCAGAAATTGGCATTTCCTTAAATTAGCCGCAATTGGTTGCCAAGTTATAAGAAACTTGATAACAACTTATAGGAACTCTTCCAAAAGCTGAAAGTTGTCACCAATTTGGTCGCATTTAATTGACACCAAGTTTTTAATTAGTGCTATGTATATATATTTATGTAGTGATCAATCAAAGTATAATGTTTACTTAGTGATTGCGTTGAAAATCCGTATCATTATCTCTAATTAAGTTATTATTATTGACTAAAACTAAATTTTGCGTCAAATAATACCTTTCATTTAGGAAATATAATTTGTGGATTGCTAAAAACTTTTGAATGTTGTATGTTCTCTCTAGTTATATTCGCGAGGTCCATGATAGCCTCCAACCGTGAGTTAACTTCAAGCTACTGCCGTATTAGCCAATTCGAAGGAAAAGTATTGGAGAGCAAACAGTTACCTTTAAGTTGACAGTAAATTGTCTGTAACTTGAATTCAATTCGACCAAGTGTTACTGTCAGACAATGACGTTAAGTTGACTGTAAGTTTCACTTCAAATTGACGGCAAGTTTTTCTGTCGAATTACGTTCAGACGGTAGTTGATTTGCATCAATTTGCACGCAAGTATTATCCAGCCAAGACTTTCCAGAAACTTATTGTTAAGTTACCCGTAAATGTTCCACTGCAGAAATTGCTAAGTAATTATATTTAGAGTGTGGCGTTTAAAGGTGGTACCAAAATCGTGCCATTTAGCGCGATGATAGGTACAGATGTTGTCATTAATGGCCGTATTCGGCCGAACTAAATCCTATACGTGAACCTAATAAGATTTAGTTAAGATTTAGTCTAATAAGTATGCTTTGCTTCTACTATGTTAAATCTTAACTTAATTTACAGAGGACTTAATTCAGCTAAGCACGGCGAATACCTGGAATTACTAAACTTACCCTCATAGCATTGAAATTGATAGTAATTTGATGTTGAAATTACCTGAAATCTGCTGCCTGAATCTGCAGACAATATCACAGCAAAAGTTGAAAATAAAAATTTGCGGTTAATTTTTCTTCAATTTTAAGATAAACATGTACGAAAAAAAACGGTCGATAATGTTCATTCTTACCATTTCAGAACGTATGCAAATTTATACGTAAAATTGTCTACAATTTGAGCGTAAAAATATACTTAACAATTTTTCAAGTCAAATTAACGATAAATTGACATAAAATTTGCCTGAAAATTAAAGACAACTTTTTTCTAGTCACTTTTTGAAGTGAATTTGCATTCGAATTCGGGCAGTAAATTTACGTCAAATTCAATAATAAGTTGCATACAAGGCGTAAAAAATGAAAAAGTCCAAAGTTGACGGAAATTTGAGGAAAAATTCAACAAAACTTTTGTACAGTAAACTTTTGCTCAAGCAAATTGTGCTATTAGGGTTAGTTGACGTCTGCCGTAACTGCCCTAACAGTCACTCCAGAATGAAATCGACAGTAATTTGACAGTTGAAATTACCGAAATTTGCCGCAGCATCTGCCGACAATTTGATAGCAAAAGTTGAAAAAAACAATTAGCGGTTAATTTTTTTTTTTATTTAGAGGTTACTTTTTTTTGGCTAGAAAAAAACTCTAGAGAAAGTTCCTATGAAATTGTTCTCAAATGTCTGTCAACTTCGGGCTATTCCGTTTTTGACGAGAATTTGCATACAACTTGCTATACAATTTGACGTAAATTTACTACCCGAATTCGAATGCAAATTCATTTTGAAAGTCCAATACGAATTATCGTCAAAAACGGAAAAGCCCGAATTTGACAGACATTTGACAAAAATTTCATGGGAACTTTTATTAGGGTTTTTTTCTAGCATAAAAAGTAACCTCTAAATTAAAAAAAAAAAATTAACCGCTAATTTTATTTTCAAGTTTTGCTATCAAATTGTCGGCCAATTCAGGCAGCACATTTTGATAATTTCAATAGTCAAATTACTGTCAGTTCTAATCTAAAGTGGTTTTTAGGGTGATTTCGTACATCTAACAACATTGTGGCGCTACCTGTCAATACCTTATTGGCGAAATTTGGAAATCAGGTATCTAATCAATGGAAACAAATAATTATTTTTTAAGTTAATTTTTTAACGGAAGATTTAATATCATTATAGAGAAACAAAATATCATTATACAGAAAAAAAATATTATTTATTGAAGACTACTAATGGAAATTCTAGTTTTTTAATTACATTTTTGTTATAAATAAATTACTGTTTTATTTGTTTTCACCACCCTGACGATTTTAAATCAGCCTGGGAACACCCTGGGAGTGGAAACACGGTGGAATCACGGTGGATCCAGGGTGGGTTCGTGTCATTTTATCACCGTGTATACACGCTGGTTACATAGTGTTTCCACGATGGTAACACAGTGTACCCACCCTGATTCCACGGTGTATTCACCGAGATTCCACAGTGTATCCACGGTGATTACGCGGTGTACGTGGAATCACGGTGAATACACCGTGTAATCACCGTGGAATCACGGTGAAAAAATGACAAAAAACCCACCGTGTAACCGCCGTGGATCCACCGTGTTTCCGGGGTGTTTCCAGGGTGAATCAAAACCGCGAGGGCAACAATCACCGACAAACGGTTTCCTAGCAATTTAAATAAAAAAATTAAAAAAATATAGAAATAGAGGGTTTCAATGAAAAAAATTAAAGGTTAATTTTTATTCACTTTTTCATAATTGAGCAATTAACCCTTAAACAACTTTGATAGGTCAACATTGATCGACAAACGACCAACAAACGATGGCAATTGAAATTAATCGGATCGGTTTATATTGAGTTGGTTTATAATGAGTAGTTAAGTTGGAGCTCAAATATACAACTTCATTAAGCGATTTCTGATAATCAATTTGGAAGCAAGCTAGTGGCAACCAACTGTAGCAACTTGCTATCAAGTTGGCCGCAAATACTGTTCCAATGTATGCCAATAGCTGGCATTCCCTTAGTTGACAGAATTGACGAAAAGTTGCCTTCAATTTTCTCAGAAAGTTGGTGACAGGTTGCGGTAGTAGATTATCGTCAACTTTCTACGAACGTTGGTAACAACTATCAGTACTATTATATTGTTTCTAAAAAATAATGCTATAAACAGTATACCCTCACGTGTTATATATCACGACTACGCATTACTTTAAGACGAACTTTTTGAGTTTAGTTTGGAAGTCGATTTCTAATAGTATACATTAAAACTATTCACAATCAACAGGACAAAAAGAAAACAAATCCTACCAAAAACAGATTCTCTGTATAACATCGCGCCAAGTACACGTTTAAAATTTTTTAAAAGTAGAAAAAAAAATTATTTTTAACAAAAAAAAAGTCAAATCGAAAAAATACTAAGTACCTAGTATGATGCAAAATCGTAACAAACATTTTCATAAAATTTAAAAAAAAAATTGTATAAAAAAATTTCAATGTACTTGGTGTGCTTACAAAAGAGTAAAAAAAAGCATGGTTGATTTTATAAGAAATTAATTTTGCTTGAGTACATGTAGTAACGCACACCAAGTACATTGAAATTTTGTAATACAATTTTTTTTTGAAATTTTATGAAAATGTTTGTTATGATTTTGCATCATACTAGGTACTTAGTATTTTTTCGATTTGACTTTTTTTTTGTAAAAAATAATTTTTTTTTTTTACTTTTATAAATTTTAAACGTGTACTTGGCGCGATGTTCTACAGAGAATCTGCTTTTGGTAGGATACAATTTAGCTGAAAGAATTGAAATATAACAGGGATAATCTAAAATAAATTGGTTTTAATTGTAAATTAAGATTTGAATTTGAATTTGATTCGACTGCGCTCTCGGCCCACGCATCTCCGTTGTCCCCACGCCGTCGATGATCGATAACCTGGGACTTTACTAATTTATCGATGCATTTGGCCGTGCGACGAATGGGTGCTTTGCGAGGGCCCCGAGTCCCGCCATTCCTAGAAATTTAAATTTGGGGAAATTTTGGACGGTACGAGCCTGACATGGGACTGAGAGTGGGGAGCTGCTGGCTTCGCGGCGCACCGAGAAGCACTCGAGCGTCACTCACTGCCTAGAGCTGCAAATAACCAGTCGTATTTTAAGCAAAATTAAAAACTAAATTTTACAAAAGAAGACAACTTGATGGTGAGTCGAGAAGACCCCGCATTCGTGGAGAATAAATTAAATTACGGTGAGTCTCAGTCTGACCCCGGACTACACTAAAAATCCACATTCAGGATCAGTCACAAATTTCGCTGAGTTTAGCAACCGCGTAATTTATTTAAAATATTAATTGGCAGCAGCAGGAGAAAGAAGATCGGAAGCCAACAGCACCCAACAGCCTTCTTTGAGAGCGGCGTCCTCCTCCCACCACATGGCGTCGTCATTTTCACCAGCGACTACTTCGGTAAATTTTAAAGTCTTTTGGTTTAATTAATTTGTTCAAACCTCTGAAAAATTATTTTAAGGGAATAACATAAATTGTTAATTATATATATAAAAATTTACGAGATAAGATTTAATGGTTTTTCGCGGCGTGGGTTCGAGAGCGTTCGGTCGTCACTTTGTATAAGTGTCTGGGTTTGTTTTACTAGGTAGCGTCATAATTAAAATTTTCTCAGTTGAGTCTAGCGACCACTGATTAAATAATCGATAATTAACATTTAAGTTTAGCAAACTCTAGTCGGTATTTTTCTAGAGGTACTGAGTCCCAAAGACCGTTCTCTAGGAGGTGCCAGAGGTTTAGTTTGAAAGTGACCGTGGTGCTGAGTCTCACCGACCGCATCACTGGAAACTTTATTAAATAGAATTTAATTAAAATAAAATTTAGGCTAAAAGACAACCCAGAACTTAAGACGTTATTTAAGAACTTAAAGTTGTGGATAGACTGTGTGTGAATATGAGTTAATTTATTTATTGCCTCGCCAGCAAAATTATTGTGTATTAAGGAGAAAATTATTTGTTATTATGAATTAAGGAAATTTTGTATTAAATTTAAACACAGTTTAAAATACGTAAATATTGTCGGGAATTTAAAAATTTTATATTAACCAAAAAGATATATCCGTTGCCAAAGAGATATTGTAAATAAATTTTGAATATTTTATTAAAATCATATTTATTAAAATAATTATTCTCAATCGATTAGTGACGCTGAGTCTCACCGACCGCTCATTAAGGGGTTGATAAAAACCTAACTCTGCAGCTGTGTGGTCCAGTCACGATAAGGAAATTTTCGAATTCGACCTTGAGATTTTCATTCCTCTCTGCTTTGTTTGCCTTGCACACGATACTGAGAGATCGTGCAACTTACTCTCAGTGGCGCCCTTAGAATTTTTTAATTCAAAAGGTGTCCAAATCGTGACCTCGTAAGCCTCGTCGTCAAGACCACGGAAGACGAGGGGTACCCGGTTATATTTGGCGCCCAACGTAATAATTTCCTTATCATGCAGAGTTAAATTGGTTGAATTAAAAAAAAAAAAAAAAAAAAAAAAATAGAGTCACAAAAAATAAATAATTAAAAATTAAAGTTGGTAAATTCAAAAAAAAAAAAAAAAAAAAAATTTTTGCAATAATTCTTTTTAATATACAAAAACAAAATTTGCTGGTGAGTGAGTGAGGAAAGTTAAAAAAAAAAAAAAAAAATAGTAATAATAACGCGGGAAAAAGACCGTTGAATAAAATACGTGGAGGCAGTTGAGTCAATATTTTTAATTTGGTTAGTACGATACTGATTGCTTGCATAGCAACAGTAGACAAAAATAATAAAGTGAGACGAAAAAAAAAAAAAAATATCAATTCTTTAAGACATAAAATATTTTAACTAAAGTACAAAAGACTTGAGTTTATAAATAGAACCAATAGAAAAAAAAAAGAAATCAAAAAAAATATAAACAAAGTATTATAGAAATAATAAAATTTTACAAGGGATTAAGTAATTAAGGAAAATAAAATAAAATAAAATAAAATAATTTCTTTATTTAAAATAATAGTAAATATTTTGCACTTGGATTGTCTATAATTAAATTCGATATCGGTTTATTTGGATAATAAAATTTGGTATTTAAAATGTCAAAAGTAAAAGCGAATAAAGGTGTTGCAACGCGGTCACAAGTCCAAGGAGATGATTTAGTAAATTTAGAGTCACCGGATCCAACGGGCGGTAGCAAATTAACTCGTACACCTCCGGGAGGTACACCTGGATTCCAAACTCCGACAGAGCAAACAGTAAATGATACCGTTTACAAAACACCTAAAGAGCTCCCAACAAAACAACCATTGCCTAGAATACAGCTTCCATCCTTGAATACCCAAGATCCTCAAATTGAAAACAATAGACAAGATCAATTCTGGTTTGAGGCAGGAGCTAGCAACGCTTCTACTCCTGGCTTAGCTCCAGTGTTAGCTCGTGTTGACGCTAGAATTGATAATTTAACAGCACAACTTCGTACACAAGGGGAAATGAGTAACATTCATGTAGACGCGATAAATCGGCTTACTGATGCGGTGAATCAGTTATTTTTACGCGAAACAAGTTGCAATAGACAGCCGCAGTCTGGGAATCAGTTAGCAAGTCGAAGTCAAGAGGGACCGGTCGTCAGAACTGTCGACCCTACGGGTCTCAGTCTTGGTGGGGGGGAGACAGTGCACTTTGCACTGGGTAATAATCCGTCTCCGGTGAATAATATAAGACCGCCGATCACAAATCAATTAGATTCACGTGTGAATATGCAGGGTAACTTTAATTCTTTAGCGCGAGCAAATGAGCGTAGATGGAAAGATATTCTAGATCACTTAAAAATGTGGCCATTACGTTTTCCCTCCCAGGATTTCTCAGCTAACGAGTTTATCTCTACGGCTGAAGCACATGCCACACGTGAAGGATGGTCAGATGATGAACTATTACGCGTTATGGATTATTTGCTACAGGATAGAGCCTCGAAATGGTTTGATGTTAATTATACGCTTTGGAATTCATACAGACAATTTAAAGTCGAGTTTGTCAGATCGTTTGGGTCCACTAAGACTGACCATCAGATTTTGGTAGAGTTAGGACAAATGAGACCGAATACTGGAGAAAAGATGTCCGAGTTCGCGTTTAGGATGCAGGCAAAGTATCAGACTTTGAAAATACCTCCTTCTGAGAGTGAACGGGTTGCCTGTATAAGGAATCATTTGACTTCGGAAGTCAGAAACTTAGTCTTTGCGAGACGGGTAGATAATTATGAAGATTTGTTAGCCGCGATTCATGAAGCTACTCAAACAATAGAGGAGGGAAGTCGCATATTTGGTAAAGATAAAACTATTGATGAGCCTAAAATTTTTAAAAACCGGGAAAAAACGCGATTCTCAGCACTCCAAAGTCTACGGGATACTGAAATTTATCTTGAATCGGGTCGTGGTCGTCAGCCGTTAATTATCGAGGAAATTAAAGAGGGTAAGTGTGGTGAACAGATTATCTGTGCTTCGGCAGGTGTTTCAACTGTGACTTCTGGTCTGTATGATCAAAGAAGTGATCAATATCGTCCGAATTATAATATAAAATACAAAAGTCAACAAAACACACAACCTCAATATCCTCCAGCTCAAAGACCCTATCCTCCTTGTACACAAAATTATTCTGGTAGACAATCATTCCCTGGTAACTCTAATTACTCTTCTCAACGTAATCAGACAAATCAGTCTCAGTCTAATAATTATATACCGTGGCTACCTAATGCTCCTCGAAATAATCGACCCTGCTATAACTGCGGTGAGTTTGGTCATACTTTTGATACATGTACGAATCCTAGACGTGATGTTTGTAATTATTGTAACATGGTGGGTCATACTAGACAGACTTGTAGACGATTACAACAGCTTTCAAATCAGCGTGCTCTTCCAGCACCTAACACTGATCAAAATAATACTAACAGAGTGGGTAGAAAAAACGAATAAGGCCGGATCACCCATCTCCAGTGATTCTGAGCCGAACTCGTGGAAATTCGGAGATTCAACTTAATAAATTTAAAAAAAATAAATTAATTAATAGTGGAAAAATTGTGGATAATAATAGTGCAAAAGAAACTATTAAAATTAAGGTGGAAAACTTAGATTGGATAGATAAAACTAATGTAGATAAATATACGGGTCCAGAGTTGGGTAGTGTAAAAAATTTTTATAAAGAAAGGGAAGTTTTGGAAACTAAAAATAAAAATAAGGATAAATTGAATGATAATTATTGGAATAATTATGGTAATAATAATTTAAAGGATTTAGGTAATGATGACGTGGAAGTTGTCTCAGAAGTAAAATTTAAAAATGGAAATTTTGGCAAAAACATTTCAGATCCAGGGGATTCAGAAATGGAGTCAGCAAATAATTTAAAAAATTTACAAAATAATATAATTTTTTATGGTAATAAAGGAAATAAATTAAAGGAAAATGATAAAACTAAAATTGGAGTCCTGGGGACTAAATTAAAGCACTTAATCATGGGATTATTTATAAGAATATTAATTATTTTGGTGTTCGTGTTGAGAGTCGTTGGGGACTTACACGAGAATATAAAAACTAAATATTGGAATAAAGATCTCTTTAATAGAGGGTTTGAGAATATAAAGATTAAATATCGGGATAAAAATCTCTTTAAAAGAGTTAAGAGTAAAATAAATAGGTTAAATATTGGAAATTATAAAAATAAAGAGGATAACTGTTCAGGGAACAAATATGGGAAAAGTTGTTGGGAAAATAAAATTGGATTTAATTTAATTAGGGGACTCGTATATAAAGATTTAAAAGATATTTATTTGAATAAAGATTTTATTAATAATGATAATTATAAAGAATTTATAGATTTTAATTATAAAGTTGACGCGGGAAACTCGTTGGGAACTGTAGATTTTTTAACGGGATCCGCGAGTAACCAAGTAGAGTCAGAAGCACTCAAGCTTACTGACTGCGAATTAAATAATTTTTCTGGCATAAATATAAATAATTTCTTTCCGTTAATTAAGTCTATTATAAACAATGGCTAGGTAATTGAAAATGATCAGACACATTCGGCACTAAGTTATTTAGTTTCAATTTTAGAAAATAATTTAAGTAATAACGATCAGCTTCAAATTATTGAAATTGGCCCAGAAGATGATCTGGAACCGTCTCAAATAAATATTGAGGGAAAGCCGTATCTCTGTGGTCTACAACCTCTAGATACTGAGGAAACTGATTATGAAGACGAGGGAGACGAGTGGGAGGAAGAACTTGATCCTGACGTTGATTCTGATGATGCTGTTGAGTCTAGCGACCACAGGTCATCGAAGAGCGGAACAGCGCAGAGTTCAGATACCCCACCCGCTTCTCCTACGACTCGTTCTTCATTTTTACCTAACATACTACGCAATATTACTCTGCCTTCACGTATCGCGTATCGTTTAGCTTCGCGGAAAACATTTATACCTGGAACAGGACCTAAACCTCCTATAATTACTGCGCGTATTCCTGTATCTGTTTGGATATTTGGTGTCCAGCTTAATGGAATCATAGATACCGGTAGCGAGCGGTCTTATATAAGCTCGACCGTATACAAGCGAATTAGTGATTATAAGTCGGGAGAAGTTCAGGTAGATGACACTCAACGTCGCGGTGTTCTTTTGGCTAATCATACTTTATGTAAGACAGAAGGTGGTGCACCATTTATTATTCAAGTTGGTGATATTGCTGGCGAACAGTATCTCAGTATACTAGAAAGTCTTAGTCACTCGGTGGTATTGGGCATGGACTTTGCTCTCCAGTTCAGTATTCAGATCGATTGTAAATCTCGTACTTGGAAATTTGACGCAAGCACGGAACATCATCCGTTTGAAATTTTGTCTCGTCATGAATCCAAGAACCAATGTTTGGGTTTAACATCTGTTCAGTGTGCGGATCTTGATAAATTTATTTCAGCTGAGCTTAAAAAATTTAAGTCGCTACCTAATCATGGGCTAATTGATCTTGTTAAACATGAGATAGTACTACAACCTGAGGCGAAACCTGTACGGATTCGTCCATATAGGCGTAGTCCGGTTGTAGCTGCTGAACTCAACAAACAGATCGATGAGTTATTGGAAAAGGGGTACATTCGGTACAGTAACAGTTGTTGGTCGTGTTCTCCAATCATGGTGCCTAAGCCAAATAATCAGTGGCGGTTGTGTATTGATTATCGTCCAGTGAATAAAATCACGATTCCTCCAGCACATCCACTACCGAATATGCTTCGCATTTTGAGTGCACTTCACAAGGCGGAATACATAAGTACTATGGATCTTCGAGAGGCGTTTCATCAGATTCTCATGGCAGAAAATTCGATTGCATATACTGCTTTCTCTGTGGAAGGTAAAGGTCAGTTTGAATGGGTCCGTATGCCGTATGGGTTGGCTGGTGCTCCGAGTACTTTCCAAAAAGCGATGGACATTTTGAGAGAGAGGTTTATCAAGTTGTTGGAGCTGCGAAATTTACCCAGGTGTTGGGCGGAGAAGGTCTTTGCATACCTTGACGATTGGGTGATCATTAGCGAGTCTTATGAGGAACATAAACAGATTTTGTCTCTAGTGTTTGAAATTTTTAGGGAAGCTGGCCTGTTGATAAATCCAGACAAGTGTAAATTCGCGAGATCCGAAGTCAAGTTCTTAGGGTTTATCGTCGATCAAGATGGTTTAAGACCAGATCCCGAGAAAATTGCTCCAATAATTAATTATCCTCGTCCAACCAATCGCAAGCAAGTTCGTAGTTTTTGTGGCTTAGTTAACTGGTATCACAGACGTCTCCAGAATGTCGCGAAAGTCCAAGGTCCATTGAATAAGCTGTGCGGTACGACTGCTGAGTGGAAGTGGGGTGAAGACGAAGAAGAAGCGTTCGTTTCTTTAAAACAGGCGCTAGTTGATGCTAAACCTTTGTCGATTCCAAAAATCGGTCTTCCTTATTTTTTGTATACAGATGCCTGTGACACTGGACTTGGTGCTTTTCTTGTTCAACGAGATCCGGAGAATGGGAACGAGTATCTGATTATTTGTTGCAGTCGGCCGTTACGTGGTGCTGAAACTCGATATACGACGACAGAGAAGGAGTGTCTGGCGGTTGTTTGGGCAGTAAGAAAACTTCGTTGTTATCTCGAGGGTGCTCCTTTTACTGTCGTCACAGATCACTCTTCTCTTCGCTGGTTACATTCCTTGAAAGATCCAAATGGTCGGTTGGCAAGGTGGGCGATGGAGTTATTGTCGCATCAGATAAAAATCGAGCACAGAAAAGGCACTGAGAACGAGGGTCCAGATGCCCTGTCCAGGATGTATGAAGATCATGATCCTGTAGATTGGTTGGAGATCAAACGGAACCTTGGTAATTCTAGAAATGATTGTTTGCATATTCAGGTGCGAAATTGGTATGATGTTAAGAAAAATAATGTCTTGAAATATCCAGAAAATTATCCGGAGTGGCGTGTTCTCGATGATCGTCTCGAGTACTTCAGACCCGATCCTCTGAAAGAGATAGTAGGTGATGAGAATGCGTGGAAGGTCGTGGTTCGTGAGTCTGAAGTGCTTGATTTACTTAAAACCAATCATGAGAATCCAGATGCAGCTCATGTAGGACGAGAAAAGATGTATGAACGTTTAAAAATAAAATACTATTGGCCAGGGATGTATAGGGATGTGACTGAGTACGTGAATGAATGTGATATTTGTTAGAAAGTAAAATATAAGCAAACTTCGTCACATGCTCCAATGCAAACTCGTCAGCCAATTGCTCCATGGGCAGTAGTAGCAGCCGACGTCACGGGACCGTTTCCTAGGTCTAAGGGTGGTTATAAATACGTTCTGATTGTCCAAGATCTCTATACTCGGTTCATTGAAATCTTTCCTCTGCGTAAACAAGGTGGTCGAAGTGTTTTGGAGTCGTTCAAGAATGCTTTTGCCCACTGGGGTTATCCTTTGTTCATGGTCACAGATAATGGTCGTGAGTTTATTAATCACCAAGTTCGTGATTATTTGAATTCGGTAGGAGTAAAGATGTCAACTTTGGCTATAGCCCATCCTCAGGGAAATCCCGTTGAGAGAATAAATCGCACTCTTAAACCTATGATACGCGCCTACATTGAAAAAGATCAGTCGGAATGGGATCAACATCTTGGTGAATTTCAGCTGGCTTACAATAGCGCATATCATGCGTCTTTGAAGTTGTCACCTTATTATCTGGTATATGGTCGTGAGCCTCGGCTCTCTGGTAAAATCTCTGAATTGGAATTGGATGACATTGACGAGAGTAGTTCAAACTGGAGGCGTCGTTTAGATAAGTTAGATCAACTTAGACACAAAGTTGAGGACATTATGCGTAAGGAAAGCGAACGACAAGCTCGTTATTACAATAAAACCGCTCGGGATGTTCCAAATATTCAAGTTGGAGATAAAGTATTTTATCCTAATCGAAAGTTAAGTAAAAAGTCCGATAAATATAGTAAAACGTTAGATTTTAAATATCTCGGTCCTGCAATAGTTAGTAAGGTAATTAGTCCTATAATCGTTGAATTAAAAGACGAGTCTGGTAAAATTCTTGGCAAACATTATATACCTGATTTAAAAACGCGTACGAGTCCGCGTAATAAAAAATAATACGGTTTAAAATTATAGGGAGAGTTGCAAGAAGAAGGAGTTGGACGAGTGCAGGTCTTGGGAGCGGTTGGGCCTAATTATGAGCGTAACCGGAAAAGGAAGTTGCGGCGTTGGTTGCTCGAGACCGCGATTGAGCTGGGTGAAAGACCACCCCCAATTAAAATGCGAAAGTTGCGTTTCGCGGTCGTAATACCATCAACATCCTCTTTAACCTCTCCCACTTTCTCACTTCCATCCCCTTCAGAAAACTCCTCGGTGCCCTCTAGCTCTCCTGAAGTTCAACCGGAGTTATTAAATCAAGTTGCCGAGCCTGAAGACGTGGTACCACAGGACCCGGATAATGCTGCCTGGTCGTTGATCACTCAGATGTCCTCTGTGAGTCTGCAGGGTGAAAAACCTTTACCATACGACCCGGAGGATCCTTATGAGTTCTATCAGCCGGAAGAAGACAAGGTTAATCGGAGAACCCGAAATAAAAATCGAAAAAGGGTTACACCAAAATGGGAGTTGATGGAGAGATTTGGGCCAGAAGATCCGGAGCCATTTAATTTATCCTATATTGCAAGGCCAGTGGTACAGCCACGTGATTTAGTACCTGCTCCAACGCCAGACGTTGTCCAAGACAAACCTTCTTCCTCCTTGGCAGATTATAAGATTCCTAAAATCAAGCGTTTCCGTTTACCTTCTTCCGTTATCTCGCCGGCCGAGAAGAACCAAAAAAGAAAAAATTCTATGAAATAATTAAAGTGCTAGTATTGGAGATTAAGACTTTGGATTGTAGGGATACGGCCGATGTGCTGAGTTTAACAACCGCTCTCGGTCTGCCCTTGCATTCTCAAAGTCATAATACCGCGTTGCGATGTTTCGTCGGCCCAAAGGCGATCTAGTCAAGATAACGATACTATGTCGGGACTAAGTCTGAATTATAACTAATTTATAACAATCTCTACTTAACGATAAGAAAGCTTATAACTATTTTTGTAAACGCAGGATTAATTAAATTAATCTTCCTAATTAACCCGTTCGTATAGAATAATTAATTTCTTTTACCTCACTCACTCATTCTTTCAGCTGTAGATATTGGACCAGTTCGAGTTGCTGATCACAGTTGCAGATAGTTTATTTAATAATAATTTGTTTTAAATTTAAGAATTTGATTCTAGAACGAGGTGTAGGCAACGGATATGTTTGTGGTACGAGCGCGAGTCTGGCGGGGGGAGTATAACAGGGATAATCTAAAATAAATTGGTTTTAATTGTAAATTAAGATTTGAATTTGAATTTGATTCGACTGCGCTCTCGGCCCACGCATCTCCGTTGTCCCCACGCCGTCGATGATCGATAACCTGGGACTTTACTAATTTATCGATGCATTTGGCCGTGCGACGAATGGGTGCTTTGCGAGGGCCCCGAGTCCCGCCATTCCTAGAAATTTAAATTTGGGGAAATTTTGGACGGTACGAGCCTGACATGGGACTGAGAGTGGGGAGCTGCTGGCTTCGCGGCGCACCGAGAAGCACTCGAGCGTCACTCACTGCCTAGAGCTGCAAATAACCAGTCGTATTTTAAGCAAAATTAAAAACTAAATTTTACAAAAGAAGACAACTTGATGGTGAGTCGAGAAGACCCCGCATTCGTGGAGAATAAATTAAATTACGGTGAGTCTCAGTCTGACCCCGGACTACACTAAAAATCCACATTCAGGATCAGTCACAAATTTCGCTGAGTTTAGCAACCGCGTAATTTATTTAAAATATTAATTGGCAGCAGCAGGAGAAAGAAGATCGGAAGCCAACAGCACCCAACAGCCTTCTTTGAGAGCGGCGTCCTCCTCCCACCACATGGCGTCGTCATTTTCACCAGCGACTACTTCGGTAAATTTTAAAGTCTTTTGGTTTAATTAATTTGTTCAAACCTCTGAAAAATTATTTTAAGGGAATAACATAAATTGTTAATTATATATATAAAAATTTACGAGATAAGATTTAATGGTTTTTCGCGGCGTGGGTTCGAGAGCGTTCGGTCGTCACTTTGTATAAGTGTCTGGGTTTGTTTTACTAGGTAGCGTCATAATTAAAATTTTCTCAGTTGAGTCTAGCGACCACTGATTAAATAATCGATAATTAACATTTAAGTTTAGCAAACTCTAGTCGGTATTTTTCTAGAGGTACTGAGTCCCAAAGACCGTTCTCTAGGAGGTGCCAGAGGTTTAGTTTGAAAGTGACCGTGGTGCTGAGTCTCACCGACCGCATCACTGGAAACTTTATTAAATAGAATTTAATTAAAATAAAATTTAGGCTAAAAGACAACCCAGAACTTAAGACGTTATTTAAGAACTTAAAGTTGTGGATAGACTGTGTGTGAATATGAGTTAATTTATTTATTGCCTCGCCAGCAAAATTATTGTGTATTAAGGAGAAAATTATTTGTTATTATGAATTAAGGAAATTTTGTATTAAATTTAAACACAGTTTAAAATACGTAAATATTGTCGGGAATTTAAAAATTTTATATTAACCAAAAAGATATTTCCGTTGCCAAAGAGATATTGTAAATAAATTTTGAATATTTTATTAAAATCATATTTATTAAAATAATTATTCTCAATCGATTAGTGACGCTGAGTCTCACCGACCGCTCATTAAGGGGTTGATAAAAACCTAACTCTGCAGCTGTGTGGTCCAGTCACGATAAGGAAATTTTCGAATTCGACCTTGAGATTTTCATTCCTCTCTGCTTTGTTTGCCTTGCACACGATACTGAGAGATCGTGCAACTTACTCTCAGTGGCGCCCTTAGAATTTTTTAATTCAAAAGGTGTCCAAATCGTGACCTCGTAAGCCTCGTCGTCAAGACCACGGAAGACGAGGGGTACCCGGTTATAAAAAAATAAATAAAAAAAATTTATATTAGTTAGCCTTGAAATAAAAATTTACTTATTGTAGTCGATGAACAAAACAAGCTAAAAGAATTAACGAAAAAAAAAGTTTACATTAGTTAGAACCAAAAAAAGTTATTAGGTTGATCAGAAGTAATAACTTTTTTTTTTCTTTAAAAATCATAAATTTTTTATCAACCATAAAAGATACATGATAAAATTTTTATGGCATAAAAACCCATTTCGCAAAAGTTCGGTGAACGAACTAATATTTTTAGTTTATAAAAAATTTGTCGCAGGATTGAAAGCGAATTCGCAATGTGTAACTTATAAGTATTGACGATAAAAAGATTTGGCGATGGGGAAGAAATGGCGAAACTTCAAAGCCATTTAGAATTTGGGAAGATTTGGGTCTCGAAAATTAACGGGGGTCTGTACAGAAACGCAAGTTGCTTAGAAGTTTTTTTAGGTAAAATTTTGTCACATTTTTAACCTGTGGCTTAAATTCTAAGATAAAATTTGCAATTATAAAAAGTAGAAAAAAAATTTTTCGTAAGGAATGGCGACTCATCGAAACCATTCCCTTGACTATAATATAAAATTTGAAAGATTGAAAATCAAAGAATTTTTTATAAAGAAACAAATTTGAAGAAGCGAATGATGAATCTTCAAAATCATTCTCCAATTACAAATATTCAATTTATAAGCAACAAAATATAGATTTTTTTTTTAAACTATAAGAAATAAAAAAAAATAATTACCAAGTTTATGATATTTACCAACCAAAATTTATAAACAGTCCATTCAAAAAATCATATATTTCTTGTCATTAAAATTTTTATTAAAAAATTATTTTTTTGGCAATACATCAGTCACATTAAATTTATTTCATTTGCCTTTATTTATTTCTTATAACTTTTTTAATGCAACCTAAATAATAAAATATCAAAGCCCCTGGAAAAATATTAACATTCAAAATTTGAAGTTGGAATAAATATGTATTCGCTTAAGCGTAAGTAATTACTCACTTAAGATTTTTCTGGCTTAAGTGTCACAAGTTATCCTCAATTTTACTACCAGTTCAGAATAATTATCCAGTTGAAATTTATTTTCTCTTATAGTTTAAATTACAATTAAGCTTTAATTCGAATTCATAAGTTTCCTACTGTTAATTCGAAAGCTTGACGGAAAAATAAATAAATTATTTCAATAGATTAATTTCGAATGAGATGAAAACATAGAGACTCTTTACTTGAAGTCAAACTGATTATTATGTAAAATAAATTTTATTGCAATAAAAAATATTTGTAGTTTGAAAACCCGGTACGCGCCGTATAACAATTCGCCCAATATCGAACCACGGACCTGGCTATTTGTTAACGAGAACAGTGGCTGTTTATTCAAAAAAAGAATTTACATTTAATAGAAAAGTGTATTAGTAGTTTTTTAAAATCGGCGCACAAAACCCTAAATTTGCTCACGGGAACCAAGCTACCGCTTGACCAACAACGATCAACGTAGTAGTTGACAACAGGCTCGAATTGCCCACAGGAGCACACTTAGCCACTGTTTTCCTGTTTTAATAAAAGCTAAATGGAAGAAAAAATAATTAAAAAATAAAAAATGACTATCGCGACCGGAGCCTTCGGTGGCTCTAATAATAGCAGTAAATAAAATTACAAAGATGGTAGAGACCCGAGACGCTGCCAACAACAGCCAGTTGATCTCAATTAATAAGTTTGAAACAATTAGAAATTAAGGATTTATGTTATTTAGTTTATTTATTCCTATTATGTATGACATGGTAAATTTAAATAAAGAAACTTTAAACAAAAAAAAAAAAGGTTCGATTCCCGGTACCGGAATATTATTTTTTTTTTTTTTGTGACGAATTACGAAAAAGCTATTAATAGAAAAGCTATTATTAATTTTTGATTTTTTCAAACAATTATTTGGTGTACTTGTCATAAGGAAAGTTGAGTCTCTCTAACAGACGAAAGTCTCCTGAAATTTCACAAATATATCAATAAAATTATTCATAACATTCACAGTGTGGTAAAATTGTGGAAGTAGCCAATAGCCAGCTACTATTAAAAAATCAACTAAATGCGAACGGAATATTTTAATATTGTTAAGTTTTGATATTCCATCGTTGGCAATGCTAAATATTTTGTCTGATGCAAATATTTCAGGGATCGATAATTCGGTAATTCTATTGGATCGCACGTACCGACGAAAAATAACAACAATACTCACTGTGTCGGTACCTGCGAGCCAATAAGAAAGCTAGAAGTAGTAGAGGGGATATTTCCTTTGCTGTGATTGGTGCGCGTGTACCGATAGAAAGTAATTACGAGAAAATCTTCACGTCGGTAACTGCGAGCCAATCAGAAAGCAGTACGTTGAAATTTAGTCGTAGAGGTGGTAAAGGTCAGAGGTTACTTAATGGTCATACATTCATTGTAGGTCATTTCCAACCGACAACTTACTTTGTACGTCACGCAAAATATTCAAGTTTTTAACTTCACACGTCAAGATGAATTTCATTAATTCAACTGGCCACACGTTTAAGCTGACTAAAATCAGCACGAAGCTATACACGACAGATTCAGGAGCTGTGGAGGTTGCAGAGTCATCCCTGTATCCGAGGACAGACATCCAGGAAACATGGAGTTTCCGTATGGAGCTAAGCCACGACCGGGAAGACAACTTTTGGCTTTCGTTGGGCATCCAACCGTCCAAGTCCAAGGACCTCAAGACGAGATACACCGCCCAGTGTTTCGCCCTTGACTTGCTCGGTAACCTGACGACCCTCACCGACCAGTCTGCTCCTTTCAAGGCCTACGATGACTACATACACTTGGGCAACTGCATCAGACGACGTGGCAGAGACGACTTCTGTGGCATATTACATGAAGCCAGCGATGAAGTATATATCATGGTACAGGTGAAGATACTTTCTAATTAGATACTTAAGTTCTGACTTAAGTTAAAAACGGCCCTTTTCAGGGCCACCAAATTTTTCATACGTAAAGAACAATTCAAGTTTACACCTAAGAATTCAATCCTTGCTTCCATACTCTTTCAATATTTATATTTATTTAGTAAGTGGCTAAACAACAAGTACAAATTTTAATATTTACTAAATTATGATTTTTTATACATTTCGAGTTGTGCATATATTTATTTTTGCCTCACCATTAGTCTCTTATTTTAACAAATATAAGTATTCCAACTAAGTATTTTTATTGACTGTTTAATGTTTACAAGAGTGTAAGTTTTATGGTTTTACAGCTTTAAGTAATTATTTATAACGCAAAATAATAACAATATTGATTGAGTCGGTATCGGCTAACCAATAAGTAGTAGAAAAATATCCCGGGTTGTGAAAAAAAAGTTGTCATCACAACTTTATAATTTGGTTTCCATGTTATTTTGAGGAAATCTCAAACGAAATATGTCTTTCTTTGGGAATTCTTTTTATTTCTATGGACAGATTTTTTATAATTGGATACTGAAAATTTACACTTTGAGTTGGAAATGGCTCTTTTTAGGGCCACTATAATTTACGTTCGTGGATAATAATTTAAGTTCTGTAACATTTAACTCACATCAATGCTCCGATATTTTTTCGCAGTAAATGTTTCATTGTTTTAAATGACTGACAAAGAATTACAATTTTTTAACATTCGTTAAATTATAGTTCACACTTTAGTTTATAAATATATTTATCTTTGAGTACAGAGATGATAGATAAAAATTCTGCAGACTAGGTTAGAAAATTTTTTACTAATTGCCGTAAAATTCAGCAAAAAAAAGTTTCATGAATTTGTTGAGTCCAATGGGAAAGGATAAAGTTAAAGATGGGTTTTATGGGTATTCGGAAATTTTATTTAAGGAAATTATACTCTGCAAGAAAAAAATTTTATGTTATTTGTACGGAAAAAAAATTTTGTATATCTTATGACTGCTTATTTAGTATAATTTGAAACTTGAAAAGAATAGACGTATAAAAAATTTGGGGGGGGGGGCCCTGCATGAACAGGACCCCAAAAGCTCAAGAACTTTCTCCATGTGAGCCAGGCGCCGAAAAGAGCCGTTCGGTTTTAATTTGGTATGGTTTTACGTATGGGTATGGTTGTTTTTTGTATAATTTACTTAAAATCAAAGTCAAAAAATAAAAATAGAAAAAATTATGACAGTTCACCATGATATTGGATTGATTGAAAAACTCTTCGTCGTAATGATAAGGCGCTGAAGTCCCACTTGACGTCGATTATATTAAGAATAATTTATTTGATGTAAGACCTGACTGAAAAAATTAAAAAAAAAAATAAAACAATTCATGTTAGTTGATTCCTGAAATGGAAATTTTTAAACAAGTTTTCAACTTTTTAACAAGGTGCTGAAAAGTGCCGTTTAATATAAATTTTATAAACAATAATTTATTTAGTTTAAAATTTGACTGAAAGAATTAAAAAAAAAAAAATAAAAAAATAAATATTAGTTGGCCCTGAAACAGAAATTATTGAGTAAGTTTTTATCATTACAATGGGGAGTTTAAATTTGTCATTTGATGTCAGTTTTATAAGTAACAATTTAATTAGTTAATGATCTAGCTGAAAAAATAAAAAAATTAAATATTAGTTTGCCCTGAAATGAAAACATTTAAATAAGTATTTTTCAATACAATGAAGCGCTGAAAAGTGTAATTTTAAGTCAATTTTATAAACAATAATTTATTTAATATAAGATTTAACTGAAAGAATAAAAAAAAAATAATAAATATTAGTTGGCCCTGAAAGGAGCGCTGTAAGCTGTGTAAGTGTACAGACGTGTAAAAGAGTAGCTAGTGCAAAAATAAATGAAATAGTGAAAAAAAAAAAGAAAAGGCAAGTAAGTTTAGAGTAAAAAACGTGGGAGTGAAAAACGCCAAACAACGTGAATAATAAAAAAAAAGAAAAGCTGTGGCACGGGAAAAGCAACAGACGCGGAAACCAAAAGGTAAAAGCAATCAGGGTTTTGGCGGACATAAAGAAATTGGTTGGAGACAAGACGAAGGAAAAAAGTGACGAGGAACGAGAGGGCAGCACATACAAAGAGATGACAAGTGACGAGGAAAGACATGAGAGAGGTAAAGCGAATGGCGCAAGCGCCGGGATGACCAAGAGAAGGAGGGGAAGGCCGCGCAAATTCAAAAGTACAAATTCAGCGAGTAAAAGAGACTACGGTATGAAAAATGGAGCATTAGAAAAATTTGTGTTTAGTCAGATGGATATAATAATGGCAAAAGCAAAAAAGGTAGAAAACACAGACAATATAAATGAGGTAGGAACAGACTGGTGCAGAGCCGGATTTCAGATAGCGAGAACACCGGCAAGAAACAGTAGAGAAAGTCTGCAAGTTGAGAAGGACAGTAATGAAGAGGCGAAAGAGTTAGATATAATCGAGACAATCAATGATAGGAAAGACAAACAGAAAGATGAAGTGTGAAAAAAGACAAGAGAACAAGCAACGCAGACTGGAATGTCAAATTGGAGCCAAAAGCAGGAAATGAAGGATAGTGAAAAAAATTCAGAGGAAAAGATGTGGCAATTGATCGCAGAGATAGAAGACAGGGTAAAAACAAAAGTTGAAGAATTGATAATGAAATCAATGGAAGAAATAAAGGCATGTACAAGACAAGAAACCTCGAAGATAGGGGCCCAAATAATTAGGAGCAAATGTAAAGAAGACCAAGTGGAAAAGGAAAGAAGACACAGACAGGAAATAGAAAGATTAGAGAAGGAAATTGGTAAAAGATAACAAAGCATACAGGAAAAGGACAGAGTAATTAAAGAGCTAAGTGAAAAAATAAAAAAGGAGAAAGAAAGTAAGACGAACATACCAAATAAGACAAAAGCAACCGAGGAAAAAAAAAGAAAAGCAACACGACAGTCAGAGTCACGACACAAAGAGACAAGGAAAGAGTAACAGTGGAGGAAGGCAGGAAAGAGGGCGATCAAGAGTGAAGGAAACAGAAAACGCGTGGGCGAATGAAAGGAATGTTCAAGAAATGAGGGAATGGAGCTTGGAAAATGAGGTGGAAAGATTTGTGAGCGAGGCGAGGAAAAGACAAGATAAGAAGGACAAAACAAATAAAGAATGGAGAAGACAAGAAAAAGAAAAGCTCATTGAAGAAAAGCCAAAAAAAATTAATGGAAATGAGCTGGAGGAAGAACTAAAAGAAAGGAAGCAAAAAAGGTTAAACATACACATATATTATGAAAATGGCATGTACCGAAGAAAAGAAGACGTAATGGAGGTGATGGAAAGGAGATTGAAAGTCAGAATTGAGCCGATGAGAGTAAAATTCCAGAAAGGAAGACAGATAATAATCGAAAGTGCAAATGAGAAAGAGAAGAGAGACATTCTGGGAAGACGGAAGATTATGAAAGGGACCGGAGTGTGGGTGGGGAAAGAAAAAACGAGTAGAGAGTTAGAAGTTGAGAGGTGGATAAGAAGAAAAGCAAAATGGGAGCAGAGTAATGGCAATGTAACAGAAGTAGAGGGGAAGAAAATAAAAATTAGGGTGGTGTGGTGGTGTTGGAATAAAAAAAAGGAGAATTGGAATTATGAAAGTAGGCGAATGATGAGAAAAAGGAGTGAAGAGTGGGTACAGAAAGAGACACAGAGGCCAAGGAGAGAGAGGACCAAAATAAAGGAAGAGAGCAAGAAAATAGAAGGAAAATAATGTTTTGGAATGTTGCAGGTATGAATGAGGTAGAAAAAGCTGCCACAATGATGGAAGAAAACGAGATTGTTGTGCTAGTGGGGACATGAGTAATGGAAGATAAGGTGGAAATAACATGTGAGAGGCTGAGCAAAGAATTCAAATGGTGGGCGAAGCCTGCGACGAGAGAGAAACAGAGAGGAAGAGCAAAGGGAAGTTATATTATTGGGATAAAAAAAATTGCAAACCAAAATGGGAAGTCAGAGAATGGAAATACGGAATGATGTTGGAAGAAAGTAAGGAAAGTGAAAGTATAATCACAGTGTATAACAATGTAGGAATGAGCAAATTAGAAACGGAGCTAAGAAGGCAGATAGAAGAATGTGCAAACAGGGACGAAAGCGTGATGATCATTGGGGACTTTAATGCGAGAATCGGAGAAGAAAACGTAACAGGAGAGGACGAAGGCAGAGTGAGGAAAAAAAGAAAATCGAGAGACAAGACAGTAAACAGCGAAGGAAAAAAATTACTAAAGATGTGTGATGAGTTAGGACTCTGCGTATAAAATGATAGAGCAAGAGGTGATGAAGGTGGGGAAATAACTTACGTCGGGGGAGACGAAGAGAGTTTAGGATCAGTAATTGACCTAATACTAACGCTGGACAGAGGCGATGAGCAAGAAATAGAGGTAAGAGTGGTGGAAAGAATAGAGTCAGATCATCTACCAGTGTTGGCGAGATATAAGGTAAAGAGAAATGAGGAAGAGAGTAAGGAAGGAAGCTGCATTTCAGAGGAGGAAGAGCAGGAAGAAATTGGAGCAAATAAGCTGATCTGGAAGAAAGAAAAAATACAGGAGTATGCAGAAGCAACGCAGGAAGCACTGACAGAAGCACTAGAGGAAAAAAGCGAGCTTGAGTGGGAGGATATAAAGGAAATAGTAAGAAAAGGGGCTGAAAAAACGGGGATGGTGATGAAAGGAAAGAAGGACAAAGATACAAAGGAGAAAGAAAAGTGGTACAATATCGAGGGTAAAAAAAAAGAAAAGAAGTATGGAAGAAGCTCAAAGAATTCATCAAGGATAATAACAAAGAAAAAAAGAGAAATCTGAACGAAAGCAGAAAGAAATATAGGGAAACAATCAAAGAGAGCAAGGAAAGGTGGATGATGGAAAGGTGTGAGGAGATAAATAACGCCAAAGACATGACAAAATGGTGGGAAGCCATAAATAGGTTCAGAGGAAGAAAGAAAAGAGCTGCAAGCAACAGTATAAAAGCAAAACAATGGGAAAAGCACTTAAGTGATCTGCTGAATGGGGAAGGCAATGAAGAATCGGAAGAGAAAGAAAATGAGCCGTGGAAAGGAGAAGGTAGTAATGAAGGATTAGAGGAGCTGAAGCTCGATGAAAACTTCAGCAGGAGAGAAGTGAAAGCCGCGATAAGAAAGCTCGGGAATCACAAAGCTCCAGGGGAAGACGGGATGGCAGCAGAATTTATAAAGAACAGTGCACCAGATGTCATTGAATGGATAGGCGAAATTATAAATAAAATATGGGACGAAGGAAGTATGCCAGAATGATGGGACACAGCAGTGATAATTCCGATTTACAAAGCAGGAGACGAAGAAAGAACAGAAAATTACAGGGGAATTTCGCTTTTAAATACAGGGTACAAGTTATTGACAACTATGATGACGGAGAGGCTAGATAACTGGATAAATAAAGAAAAAATTTTAAGAGAGAGTCAGGCGGGGTTCAGGAAAAAAAGAGGGACAAGGGACCACATATTTGTATTGAATAGTCTAATAAACAACAAAATGAAGAGGAAGGGAGGAAAATTATGCATCGGGTTCATAGACTTTAGAGCGGCGTTCGACACAGTCAGGAGACCAAAAATGAAGAGAAAGGTATGGAGGAAGGGGGCCAGAGGGAGAATGCACAGAATAATAAGAGAAATATATAAAAGAACATATTGTAAGGTGAAAGTAGGAAAAAGAAGACAGACAAAAGAATTTATAACAAGAAAAGGGGTAAGACAAGGGTGTGCGATGAGCGGAGCGTTATATGGCATAGATATCGACGACCTAGAAAAGACGATGGAAGAGAAGAAGAGAGGAGGGACAATGATTCGGAACCAACGAATACATGTCATGAAATATGCGGATGATGTGGCGCTAGTTGCGGACACAGAAGAGGAGCTAAGAGGGATGCTGAAAGAGCTAGAAAGATACACAGAAGAGAATAAGATGGAGGTGAACGTGAAAAAAACAAAAATTCTAATATGCAGAAATGGAGGTAGAAAAAAGAAGGGAAAGAAATGGATGTATAAAGGAAGTGAGGTCGAAGAAGTCAAAGAATTTAAATATCTTGGGTACCATTTCACCACAAGGAATAGCGCAGGGAAACAAAAAAAGGAACTAGCACAAAAAGCACAAAAGGCCACAAATGCAGTATGGGGAGTGATAAAAAGGAGCAAAAAGAACAGCATGAGGGACAGGATGTATCTGTCTCGCGACTAGTTTGCCGCGAGAATAAATTTTAACAATTAATTTTGTTAAATAATAATTTAAACAATTAACTTAAAACCAATCTTAACAAGTAATTTTGTTAAGAAATAAGTATTTAACAAGCAATTTTGCTAAATAAATATTGTTGTGGATTTATTAGACCGAGCGCAATGCTGATCTCTTCAAAGTATCGAGTACAATAATGGTGTTTTACATTTTACAAAAATATCTTAGCGTTAAACTTAAAGAACTAAGATTGGGGGAAAAAGGGGCGTGTTAGAAGGAAAGTGGAAAACTAAGGGTTGTGATTGGAGCGCGGAGGGCATTAGAAGGGCCAGAGAAAATGGGGAAGGGTCGTATCGTCGTGGGAGTATGGCGGAGTAGAAGGGGGGCAAAACGAAAGTGAAAGAGGACGAGCCGAGAGAGTGAGATACAGAAAACAAAAATGGTGACTGGACTATTTTGGAAAGTAGACGAGTGCAATTAGGAACAGATGTCCGGACTGATTTATGATAGGGCTTAAATAATTTAAGGATAAGGAGCAAAGGAGTCGTAAACACGGGACTAGAAGTGTTTTACATTTTTAAATTTTAAACTTAATCCCTAAACAATAGAGCCGATGTTTGGCCGTTTACTTGAGCAAAAAATATTTAGACATAAAATAAGTTTTCAACTAAATCCTAAACAGATGTTTAAAATAAGGTAAAATAAATGAAGCTAATATAACAATAAAATAAAATTGCAGATAAAAAAAAAATAAAAAAAAAAAAAAAAAAAAGATGGGTAATTCCTAAATTCTAGGGACAAATATTTTAAACTAAAAATACAAAATATTACAAGGCGTAAATTAAATTCATTACATATACGGAAAATAATAAACTAATATAAGACTATTATTCCGCGACGGAACATGCCGCCCGCCTTGAACGGATCTGCGTTCAAAATAAATGTTGGTGAAGTCGCCACTAGTCAAGGGGCAATGGGCACACGCGTTTGGTGCAGCGTTTGTATTCGCCGGTGGAAGTCTTCACGGTAACCACCCTGATGATGCCGTCTGCTCCGGGATGTACTGTGGTAATGCGCCCTAGCGCCCATTGAAGTGGAGGAAGATTTTCTTCTACAATAAGCACCAGTGAACCAACCTGTAGAACGTTCGATTTGTCGAGGTGCCCGCTCAGGGTTATGAGTTGGTGTAGGTATTCCTTGTGCCAGCGCTTCCAAAAATGTTGCTTCAGCTGCTGAGCATGTTGCCAAGCTGATAGGCGATTAGATGGTGTGTCGGTGAGGTCGTCCTGAGGAAAGCTTGTCAGAGGACCACCAACTAGGAAATGACCAGCGGTAAGGGAGAGCAGGTCATTTGGATCAGAGGACATAGGAGAAATAGGGCGGGAATTTAAAATTGCTTCTATTTCTATAACGCACGTCTCGAGCTGTTCAAATGTTAACAGCGTATCACCAACTGTACGAATCAGATGATGCTTAAAAGATTTTACGGCGGCCTCCCAGAGCCCACCGAAGTGGGGGGCACGAGGGGGAATAAAATGCCAAGTTATCCTTTCGGACGTAAGAAAACTTAGGACGGAGTTCTTATGCTCCTCCGAATTAAACAATGTTTGCAGTTCATTAAGCTCACGGTTTGCCCCGACGAAATTCGTGGCGTTATCCGAGTATATCTCGAGAGATTTTCCACGCCTTGAAAACAATCTTCGGAGGCTGCCAATAAAGGCCTCGGTGGTGAGATCACTTACTAGTTCTAAGTGAACTGCTTTGGTTGACATGCATACGTAAATTGCGACATAAACCTTCAATCGGCTACGATTGCGAAAGCGTTTTTCCTTTATGTATAAAGGACCGCAGTAGTCGACTCCAACACGGAGGAAAGGACGGGAAGGGGTGACACGGGGTTCAGGCAGGATTCCCATGACGTGATCAGCGGCACGCGGTTTCGCTCGAAAGCAGGTAATGCAACGATAGATAATTTTTCGCGTAATGTTGCGACCGTCTAAGGGCCAATACGTTTGACGCACCGAGTATAGGGTGGCTTGAGTGCCAGCATGCTTCAGCCGCACGTGCTCTTCGGTTATGATAAGACGCGTTATATAATGACGAGCTGGTAAGAGCAGGGGGTGTTGCTGCTCCTTAGTTAGCGAGGAACGAGCCAGCCTTCCTCCTACTCTTAGGAGATCTTGCTCGTCAAGATAGGGATTTAACGGAATTAATTTACTATTGTCGGAGATAACTTCATTGTTTTTTAGTTGCTTTATTTCTTTCAGAAAGGCGGAGTGCTGAGTAATCCTTATTATGAGATCATGAGCTTGTTGTAGCTCCTGTAAACTTAATCGATCAAATCTGCGATGATTTTTATGGCGAGCGTTGTAAACAAAACGCATTACGTAAGCCACTACCCGTTTTAATTTATGGCTAGAGTGGTATTTTTCGAGCAGATCATTGAGTCCGCACTCTATTTTCATACAAAGCACGCGATCGGGAATTATAGGCTTCATTTCTGGAATGTCGATTGAAGGGAGAGCTCCCTTGGGCCAAGTGCTAGGCTCGCACTGCAGCCAACTTGGGCCAGTCTGCCAGATGCTGTTGGCCACGAACTCAGCCGGAGTTTGGCCACGCGAAATAGAGTCCGCGGGATTGTCTTGAGAAGACACGTGGCGCCAATGGCAACGATGAGAAAGCCTCTGAATCTCCGCCACTCGATTGGCAACGAAGGTTTTTAGTAGATGAGGAGGGGTATTTATCCAATGAAGTGTGATAGTCGAGTCAGACCATAAGTAAACGTCCTTAATATCCAACAATAGGGTTTTAATAGCTACGTCATAGAGTCTGGAAAGCAATAACGCAGCGCAGAGCTCTAATCGAGGTAATGATAGTGATGACACTGGGGCAACTCGTGATTTTGAACAAACCAGATGAGTACGAACATGCCCAGCCTCATCGATAGAGCGGATGTAGATACATGCTCCGTATGCTCGCTCGCTTGCGTCACAAAATCCATGCAATTGGACATCGACTGCTCCCGAGAAAGCAACGCTGCGCTTGAAACGCAGCTCTTCAATCATAGACAACTGGGCCCGAAATTGGGCCCATAGTGAGTGAATTGAGATCGGGATTGATTCATCCCAGGCCAGTCCAGCCTTCCACAAAAGCTGCATTATTATCTTAGCATAGACAATTATAGGGCCAAGGAGGCCTAGTGGATCAAATAGTTTCGCAATTTGTGATAAAATTGCACGCTTGGTAGTGGCCTCGGAAGCAGGCGCGCTAATAGTGTAGAAGAGTGTGTCGTCCCGAGGACTCCACCGTATACCGAGAGTTTTGATGGTAGCGTCAGGATCCAGGGACATGTGGATTCCCTCTGAGGCCTGAGGTAAATTTTGGATAAGGGCAGGCTCGTTGGAGGCCCATTTGCGAAGACGGAATTGCCCCTTTTCAATAAATTAATTAATTCGTCACGTATGCACTCTGCTTCTGCGAGAGTTTTAGCGCCGGTAAACAAATCGTCGACGTAGAAGTCCCTCAGCAGAGCGATGACAGCCAGAGGGTATGCAGGACCTTCATCGTAAGCAAGTTGATGAAGGGTGCGCACTGATAAGTGAGACGCACAAGCAGTGCCATAGGTGACTGTGCTCAGCAAACAGGTCTTAATGGGCTCTTGAGAGGTTTCGCGATACAGAATTTTTTGGTAGATTGCATCCTCGGGGTGTACGAGGATTTGCCTGTACATCTTCTCTACGTCGGCAGTGAGCACGTAAGGGTGAGATCGCCAACGAGTGAGTATTGTAAATAAACTATCCTGAAGTTGTGGACCAACCATTAAAGTGTCATTCAAGGAAATTCCCGTAGATGTTTTCGCAGAACCGTCAAAGACTACACGGATCTTGGTGGTGATGCTGTCGTCCTTTAGGACAGCATGATGAGGGAGATAGAACCCTAAATGATCTTCACATAAGTCATCGGACACCGACATGTGACCCAACTCTTTATACTCCCGCAAAAATTCGAGGTAATCATGCTTGATTGCATGGTCTCGTTGGAAACGCCTTTCTAGCGCAAAAAATCTTTTTAAGGCTGACGAATATGAATCGCCTAGTCTGCTCTTTTTGCTGTTGAACGGCAAGCGAACTACATACCGACCCTCTACAGTCCGAGTGGTATGAAGCTTATAGTGCTCTTCACAAGCCTTTTCTTCCGAAGATAAGATTGCAACAGACGGAATTTCTTCCACCTCCCAAAATCGGGTTAAAGAGATATCAGACGATGGTGAGTTTAAATTAAGATGACACGACACGTTGGAAACGCTCAAATTGCTGTTTATTTCCCCAGCAACTATCCACCCAAGCAGCGTTTTATGCAGAACAGCGTCGGGATGATTTTTGAGGGAAATTTGTCCCACACTAAGGAGCTTATAAAAGAGCTTCACTCCGATCAGAGCATCGACCTCAGACGGCTTATAGAACTCTGGGTCCGCGAGGGATATATTTTTAGGTATTTCGAGCTGAGTTACATTAATGGCAATGGATGGCATTGACTGGCTGATCTGGGGAACAATTAAAAATTCAACAATTTTTTGAAATTTGCTATGACGCGATTTTAAAGTGGCGCGAGCAGAGTGTTTGACACTTGTAGAGGTGTTGTCCACCCCAGTTACTGAGATGTTTACCGCCTTTTTATCCAGATTTAAGAACTTAGCAGCCTTTTCTGTGATAAAGTGCGCCTGAGATCCTGCATCCAGGAATACTCGGCATTGCCTGATTTTTCCTTGCTTATTTACAAGGTCCACAATAGCTGTAGCTAGCAACGCTTCAGATGAGACCTGAGCGTGCATATTTATAGTCGATTTAGGCATATCGAAGGCCGTCGCAGATGCATTCAAAGGCGGCATTTCAGGTTTTGATTTATCGAAGTGAAGTAGAGTATGATGTCTATAACCACACGCTTGACACTTTCCTGAAGGGCACTGTGAAGAGTGATGACCCTTACGAAGACAATTAGTGCATAAATTAGACCCTTTTGCCGCTTCATAGCGAGCAAACGGTGATAAAGCTGCGAAGCCCTTACACGAATAGATATAATGATCGCCACCTTGACAATAGAGACAGCGATTTTGAGAGGTAGAAGCTGCGAACGATTGCTGAGAACGCGATTGAGCTCGTCCGTTTGACGGTGCTTGCCTAGAATTATTTGGAGGAGGCGCAGGTGCTTGAGCCCTAGAACCTTCAAGTTGAGCGCGCTTTGTTAAAAAGGTAAGCATCTGCTTCATTGTGGGTTTACTTACGCCACAACTGAATTCCTCCCATCGCTCCCGCATAAAATTGTTAAATTTGCTTACGAATAGCACGATCAATAATGAGTCCCAATAATCGGTGGGCTCACCAAGCTGATTTAAGACACGCAGATGCCGTTGTATGTGATCAAGAAATGATCGGATAGAAGACTCCTTTGAGATTGGAGGAGTATCCAGCAAAGATTTTATGTAACTGTCCCGTATAAATCTTCTGTCATCGTACCGTTCTTTTAGTAAGCCCCACGCTACCTCGTAGTTTTGAGATGACGTTTCAAGACAAGATATTACGTTGGCCGCTTCGCCAGTTAAGCAACCTTTTAGGTAGATTAATTTTCGTATATGTGGAATATTGTGATCCTCGTTGACCAACGAGTTAAACAGATCATAAAATCCCAACCAAGTGTCAAAGGACCTGCTAAAGGTAGGTAGAGTGATGGTCGGTAAAGCAGGTAACATACTCATAGGATGGTTAAATGCATGAGGTGCGGTAAAATTGTTATTAACCGGTGTGGGAGTTGATAACACAGCCGATTGATTCGAAGGAGAGATAGTTACAGAAGGGATAGGAACGGTATTAACAAGCTGAGCTGCAATTGACGATACAACGCCTTGAGATACCGAGAGTGACGAGCTGGAGGTTGCAGAAGGACTCGAGGTTGTTGGAGACGAAACCAAAGAAGTGTCTCGCTTGCGTTGTTCTGAAAGAAGGTTCGTCGCGATTGCGTAAGTTTCATAATATAGATTTTCGAATTCGGTGCGATATGCGGTTAATTCTTCAGACTCCTCAAGAAGTGCCTCTAATTCATGTTGATATTCTTCAAATAATTTCCGAACCGTCTCAATTTCTTTATACCGCTTCTCAAGGATTGGAAAATCTTTCGACGGATCAAATTTCTTTAGAAAGTTTTCATATGTCGTTAACGATCGCTTGGCATTACCGCGCTTAGTTTTTAACGCTTTAATTTGTTCAGCAGTCATTTTAATAATGAGGTTAACAAGTTAAAACAAAAATAAAAATAATAAAAAAAATAAGAAATATTTAATGCAGAGAGCAGCGCGATAAAAACGAATGCAATAATAAATGGGATTAATTATGGAATAATATTGATTGGTGTCACACTGACTAACCTTTTGATGACCACGTGACTGCGAATCTGGTTACGACGATCTCTCGAGATGCTGGATTGCCGCTGATGTAGATGATGTTGACGTTGACGTAGACTCGAAGTTGATGTTGACCGGAGTGACGATGCGTTGAACTCCGGAACTGCAGGCTATCACTGACGTAATAACTTGGATGACTACACTTATTTGTGTCGTGCGTTTGCAGTAAATACACTGGCGATTGTGACAGCCACAATAAATAACGCACTGAATAACTAGCACTGTTATTTTTCACAAACTACTCGAACAATAGTACGCAATTATGGTTTATTTAATGATAACGATTGTGAACTGATGCCAGAATTAATTAATTTTAATATCCGGCTCGAAGGACCATGAAATGTCTCGCGACTAGTTTGCCGCGAGAATAAATTTTAACAATTAATTTTGTTAAATAATAATTTAAACAATTAACTTAAAACCAATCTTAACAAGTAATTTTGTTAAGAAATAAGTATTTAACAAGCAATTTTGCTAAATAAATATTGTTGTGGATTTATTAGACCGAGCGCAATGCTGATCTCTTCAAAGTATCGAGTACAATAATGGTGTTTTACATTTTACAAAAATATCTTAGCGTTAAACTTAAAGAACTAAGATTGGGGGAAAAAGGGGCGTGTTAGAAGGAAAGTGGAAAACTAAGGGTTGTGATTGGAGCGCGGAGGGCATTAGAAGGGCCAGAGAAAATGGGGAAGGGTCGTATCGTCGTGGGAGTATGGCGGAGTAGAAGGGGGGCAAAACGAAAGTGAAAGAGGACGAGCCGAGAGAGTGAGATACAGAAAACAAAAATGGTGACTGGACTATTTTGGAAAGTAGACGAGTGCAATTAGGAACAGATGTCCGGACTGATTTATGATAGGGCTTAAATAATTTAAGGATAAGGAGCAAAGGAGTCGTAAACACGGGACTAGAAGTGTTTTACATTTTTAAATTTTAAACTTAATCCCTAAACAATAGAGCCGATGTTTGGCCGTTTACTTGAGCAAAAAATATTTAGACATAAAATAAGTTTTCAACTAAATCCTAAACAGATGTTTAAAATAAGGTAAAATAAATGAAGCTAATATAACAATAAAATAAAATTGCAGATAAAAAAAAATAAAAAAAAAAAAAAAAAAAAAAAAAAAAAAAAAAAGATGGGTAATTCCTAAATTCTAGGGACAAATATTTTAAACTAAAAATACAAAATATTACAAGGCGTAAATTAAATTCATTACATATACGGAAAATAATAAACTAATATAAGACTATTATTCCGCGACGGAACAGTATCTGATGAACACTGTGGCAAGAACAGTAGCTCTGTACGGAGTGGAGGTCTGGGGGTGGGAAAAGTCGGAAGAAATAGAGAGGGTGCATAGGAGGCTCTGCAAGATGGCATTAGGAGTAAGAAGGGATACACCAGAATATATTTGGAGGGACGAGATGGGAGTAGAAAAGATGGAAGTAATATTAAAAGAAAGAGCAGTAAGATATATGAAGGATTGTATGATGATGGAAGAAGAGAGATGGCCAAGGATAGCACTGAAAGAAGAAATGAGAGGGATTATGAACAGGTGCCCGACGAAATGGGGGAAAATGGTGAAGGTTGCGCTAAAAAAAATGTAATGCGAGGAGGTGATAGAGATGATCTACAGGGATGCGGGAGTAGAGGAAATAGAGGAAAAGCTGAATGAGGGCATTAAGAAAATGAGAGAGAACGTGAAAAAGGAGGCTGAAGACGCAATAAACAAATCAACGTATAATACATTGTACAAAAAAATAAGATTAGAGAAAGAAGAAGATAACTACTGGAAAAAAGATAATGTAAGAGGGGAGGACAAGGAGATGTGGGCGAGGATAAGGTGTGGAAATTTGGGAAGAGCGGGCAAAAAAGGGTACAGGGACTGGAGCTGTAGAGGGTGTGGGAAAGAGGAGGAAACGTTGATACGCCTACTAAAATGTGAAGGAATATATAAAGGGGTGGAGAAGGAAAAAGAGCTGCTAGAAGAGTGGAGAGGGTTAGAGGATAAAAAAGTAGAAGAAAAAATGATAGCGAAATTAAAAGGAGAGGTTGATATAAAACTATGTACGGTCTTCAAGAGAATTGAAGAAATTTTGAGAGTCGACTCAGGGTTACGGAGCGTGGTGCAAGCGGGATACCAAAACTGTGACGTGCAAAAAATATAAGAAGCCAAAAACAAATAAATTATAGAAGTTAAAAAGTAAGAAAGAAATAATATATATAACGAAGTGAATATTTTACCAAATGAAAATATGATTTATGTAAAAATTTGTATACGCCCTATAAGTTGTGCAAATAAAACTATTTTATATATAGTTGGCCCTGAAATAAAAATATTTAAATAAGTTTTTATCGTGACGATTATACATTCTAAGTAAATTTTATAACAAATAATATTTGATATACAATTTAGCTGAAAGAATTGAAAAATAAATAAAGAAAATTTATATTAGTTAGCCTTGAAATAAAAATTTACTTATCGTAGTCGATGAACAAAACAAGCTAAAAGAATTAACGAAAAAAAAAGTTTACATTAGTAAGAACCAAAAAAAGTTATTAGGTTGATCAGAAGTAATAACTTTTTTTTTTTCTTTGAAAATCATAAATTTTTTATCAACCATAAAAGATACATGATAAAATTTTTATGGCATAAAAACCCATTTCGCAAGAGTTCGGTGAACGAACTAATATTTTTAGTTTATAAAAAATTTGTCGCAGGATTGAAAGCGAATTCGCAATGTGTAACTTATAAGTATTGACGATAAAAAGATTTGGTGATGGGGGAGAAATGGCGAAACTTCAAAGCCATTTAGAATTTGGGAAGATTTGGATCAGTAAAAATAAGTAGTATTTTCTATACAAAAGCGCAATATCCTTATAAGTTTTTGTTTAAATAAATTTTTGTAATATGTTTGATAGTTTGGTTTGAATTTCAATTAAAAATTCACAGTAATAAAGAGTAGAAAAAAAATTATGTCCAAGAAATGGTGACTCATCAAAACCATTCCCTTGACTATAATATAAAATTTGAAAGATTAAAAATCAAAGAATTTTTTATACAGAAACAAATTTGAAGAAGCGAATGATGAATCTTCAAAATGATGCTCCAATTACAAATATTCAATTTATGAGCAACAAGATATAGATTTTTTTTAAAACTATAAGACATAAAAAAAATAATTACCAAGTTTATGATATTTACCAACCAAAATTTATAAACATTCCATTAAAAAAATCATATATTTCTTGTCATTAAAATTTTTATTAAACAATTATTTTTTTTGCAATACATCAGTCACATTAAATTTATTTCATTTGCCTTTATTTATTTCTCATAACTTTTTTAATGCAACCTAAATAATAAAATATCAAGCCCCTGGAAAAATATTAACATTCAAAATTTGAAGTTGGAATAAATATGTATTCGCTTAAGCGTAAGTAATTACTCACTTGAGATTTTTCTGGCTTAAGTGTCACAAGTTATCCTCAATTTTACTACCAGTTCAGAATAATTATCCAGTTTAAATTTATTTTCTCTTATAGTTTTAATTACAATTAAGCTTTAATTCGAATTCATAAGTTTCCTACTGTTAATTCAAAAGCTTGACGGAAAAATAAATAAATTATTTCAGTCGATTAATTTCGAATGCGATAAAAAAATAGAGACTCTTTACTTGAAGTCAAACTGATTATTATGTAAAATAAATTTTATTGCAATAAAAAATATTTGTAGTTTGAAAAACCTGGTACGCGCCGTATAAGAATTCGCCCTATATCGAATCACGGATTGAGTAAAATGAACCAAAGATGGACACAGAGAAAAAAATTTATTGATTAGTAGCTTTCAGATGAAATAAAATAATAACCGAATTTTGGTAGATTTTTGAGAGGGACCATGTTGCCCCATATAAAAAAAATTTTTTTTGTTGGAGCATATTAATGACGAACACATGGTACAAAACTAGCAGAAATAAAAGAGGTAAAAAGAGCAAATATCAAATCTTTTTTTCACGACGCATTTTGCTTCAAATTTAAAGATTTTTAATTTTCGATAAATGTGGTATATTGAGACAAAAAGTAAGTATCCCCCTCCCTTCTTCCCCTATTCGAGCCGCCAAAAACTCAGTCTTTCCTTAAGTACTCCCTTTTGCCCCTCTCTTCCTGAATTATGACCACAGATATTTAAGAGTGGGGGAGAAAAGTAATTATCTGGGGAGATTTTGTTAAGGTCGAAGGTACCATAGACAACATCATTCAAAACCGTTTTCGATCTTGAGACGATCAGTCGTACAGTCAATCTTGTCCCAAAACTACAAACATAAAATCAGTGATCGTTAATAATTTAACTTGAAGTTATTACTAAGTGAACAGTTACTCTCACAGTAAAGTGTCAGAGTTAATCAAATTAAAAGTTCATTATTTAAAAGTCGACAATTATTAATTGCATCACTCATTACGATGGAATCGATCCGTTCAATATTCAATTGCGAATACGTTGACAACTTAATCAAACAAGTAAATGTCGAAAATATCAATACAGTGGTTCCAGTCATGGGTGGTTTTACGCTGCTTCATATAGCAGCTTTCAATAATGATAAAAGATTGGTGAACTATCTGCTCCGCAAGAAAGCTGATGTGAATTCAAGAAGTAAATACTGGGGTACAGCTCTTCACATTGCTGTTATAATGGAGAACTTGGGTATAATTGAAAGCCTCATCAATTACGGAGCAGACGTTAATACTCTGCTAATTCAGGACTCTGATTTGATCCATTACCTGTATAGAGCTGAGCCAAATCTTGAAGAAAATCCTGAGTTTTTATTACAAAACCATGCCATTGAGACTGCGATGTTGGAAACCTATGATTTTTGTTTTGGCAAATCACCGTTACAAATTGCTGTTGATCGAGGTAATGAAAAACTTGTAGAATTACTTTTAAAAAATAATGCTGATCCGAACCTTGATACTCATTATTTTGAAACACCACTAATATGTGCTATTACTAAAGAAAACTTACCAATTATGGAGCTCCTTCTAACATACGGTGCAAATGTTAATAGTGTAAGTGAAAGTGGTTTTTCAAAAGAAAGTCCTTTACATGTTGCTGTCCAATCCCGAAGTTCGGAAGCAGTAGAATTAATCTTGAACCATAGTATGGTTGATATAAATATAGTGACAGCGTATAAATATTCAGCGCTTCATTACGCATTTTTCGCAACCGACGATAATATCATAAGACAACTGCTTAATGCTGGTGTTGATATTAATTTAAAAAACGCTAATGGTAAAACAGCATTTGCTTCACGACAGAATTATTCACAAAAAGTTAAAGACACAATTACTGAATATATTGCCAAACTCAGTGCGACGAATTGTTACATTGATAAAGAAAATTTAGCAGTCGTAGATAGTGGAAAATTTGGTGAATTGCGCGGTCAGTGCATAAGCGAAATTGAAAAACTGAAGATAACATATATTGGTACGAGTAATGTTACACTTTATAATGTTCTATGTAATAAATGTGAACACAAATTAGCTTTAAGTTTAAAGTATGTTAGTGATAGTACTATTTTAAATTTGAACATTGAATCTTTTTTTCCACTATACGGTAGAATGATTGCTTATCGTTTAAGAAAAGCATTAGGACGGAAAAAATTGCTATCCAATGCTATTAGTTTAATTGATGATATTTTCAATAACATTCAACTTCCAAGTACTTTTACGAGGAGTATTTTAAAATTACTGACTAATGAAGATTTGGAAAAATTACAATGATATATTTATAGGAATATTTTTAATTAATATTATTAAGTCTGTAATATTTTGAAACATTTTCATGGGTGTAGGGTTAATAAGTATATAAATTCGTGGTCTTTATTATTAACAATGTCAAATAATTACTTATTTAATTTATTTATTTTCAATACGTATATAACATTAAATGTTTCACTTATAAGTGCACACATGTGTAATTATATAGATTAAGGTGTGTTTTTATAATTTATATTTTTTTTTTTAATTCTTTGATGGAAAAGAAATATAGTCATTTCAAAAATTAAATTTTAATACAGAAGTTATTTTTAATGAACTCGTAGTCCATAAGTCGTAATTTAAAATTGTAATTATTAATTTAATCAATTTGTTTTTATTACATGTATGAATATTGTATATATGAAAAATAAATCACTATATTTTTTTAATTTTGTGTAATTGTCACAATTTATTTTAATATTTAATTATTTATAATTTTAATTACTATTATTTATTTATTTTTTTAACACGAATTTCTGTAATTGCTTCAAATTTGATTTTTATTTTCATTGTTCTCTAAGTATTTCAAAATAAAGTAAGTAAAGTAAAAATAGAATAAATGAACAATTACATTTTCATTTCAAACATCACTTTGAAATAAATATTCAAAACTTTAATTTGCAAAATTTAAAACAGAAATTGGCATAGTTGTAGTATTAGTTAATAAATAATAATGAGCGATAGAAAGTATAATCATAAGTTATAAATTTCATTAATAATAATTAATTATAAATCAAAGTCTCTATTGACCATTGATTTTTTTTTAATAATAAGAATAAGAATTAAGAACAAGCTTGCTGATTACACTCAAGATTTAGAAAATACGATTCTAAAACAGGTAAGTGTGAAGTCATGTTAACAATCCAGCATTCAGCTACATCCCCTTTCATTACCTGCATTGGAACTTAAAATTTTAGTGTCAGCAGCCAGTCAGAAAAAAGTAAATTTAAGATCAATGGTGTGATCAACTTTTAGCGTAAGCGTTAATTGTCATTTGCAATTTATAATTAAACAGTAACTATAAATACTATTTATTATTCTAACTTCTTTCGACTGACTGTAGAGACATTGAAACTTTGAGTTTCGATGCTGTTATCACGAACAGTATTTCAAATAATTTAATTTTATAAAATTCAAAACAAAATATCAAGTATGAAATAGAAGTATATCCATAAAGTTTAATTATTTATTAGTCTCATGATGTAGCTGCAATTAAAATAGGAAAATTTTTATCTGAAATTTTTTCTGCTACAATATAAATCATTAGAATCCATGAAACATATCCAAAATCGGTAATAAAAATTAAATATCAAATAACTTATACATGAGAGTTAAAAAAACGAATGATAAAATTCCTGTCTGAAAGAATAAAGTTATAATTAAGTAAAATTGAAATGGTTAATAAATAAATAATCAAATTATTTCATCAAATTTTTTTTTTTATTATAAAAATTACATTTCAACTGCGTAACTATACAATGAAATCGAAAGTTTAAAAAAAAGACTTAATTTTAAAAGACGTCTCTATTAACACGCAAAACTGACTCTAGCGTGACTCTAGCGTGAATATAAATTTTTATGGAAAATGAGCTTACTTGTGAGCTTTAGCGTGAACTTAAAGAATGACGTGAATATAATTCATATGTATTAATGAATTACTTTAAATTAAATTTAATCGCCAACAAATTCATCATTGAAAATTAAATACTGAATAGATTATATAAATTATTTTAAGTCATAAAAAAAAATTATATTTTAAATCAGATCTCAAATTTTATTTTATAACTGTAGATTATAGAAATTATGATATGTTCAGCCAAAGTTAAATATTAGAATATGAATAATATCAGGAAAAACATTTGGAATTAAAAATTGTGACAAAGTGAAGGTTATACCACAACGAAAATAAACATGAAAAGAAGGAATCGTTTTGGTTTCATGAGTAGTATCCCCATCGTGAACGTTCGGAAAACGAGTATAATCGGAAGAAGTCGACAATACACGAACATAGCAACGTTAAATTTGAATTGTTTTTGGCGCGAAAAAGTAATGACACATGATTGGAATATTAATATATATCGATTAAAACAAGGAATTATAATGAAATGAAAATTTACAATAATCCCCAATTAATTACAGACACATATAATTAATTATTGTTTATAACTATCAGAAACTGAATGTTTGTAATGATACGAATCATTTAACATACTTGATAGTCTTAAAATGAAAAAAAAAAAAAAACTTTGAATGTAGTGAATAAATACATTAAACGATTCTTAGTGTATCGATATTTGTAAATTCGAATAAAAGCGGTGTAACTATATTTATGCCAATGACAATTAGCAAAGTACATGCATGATACTTATATCTAGAAGGCACGAATTCTGAATACGAGTACAGGTGCCCTGACTTTCTTGATAATATTAGTAATGTGTAGATTCTATCTGGGATTAATTTGAAAATGCTGCGTGAAGATACAGACATTGTAGCTCCAGAACAAGTCTCAGTACCAGCAACTTGCATCAGTTATGCTTATGACTTTTAAAGTAATAGTGATGCATAGTTGTCCACGACGTGAATTCACTGAGCTTACATTTGCGCCACTTGAATTAATTTGCGCGGGAAGCATTGTAAGTTCGGTGCTTTACTGAATATTTTGTAACAAATTTCCATAGCTAGTTAACGAGAATCGTGAGAAATTAAGTAATTAAACTTTATTAATTATAGTTATAACATTAGTTTTTACATCCTCGGCAATACCATTCTTCATCAACGTCTTCATTTGTTTTAACCTTATATTTTGCACATTTAATTTCCTATTATTTTAAATTGTAAATTATTATTTGAAATAATTTACAACAACTCTCCACATCGTTAAATCATGCTGCCTTTAAGTATAATTTTCAAATAAATCATTCTTAACTATATAAAATCGTGAAAGAGAAGTTTTTAATTTAAGGATTTATGTAATTAATTTGAAATGATTCGAAAGTTTGAATCATTTTAAATAATTTCAAATCAGAAAATAAAATTTCATTATCTTGTAATTCAATATGATTTATATTGATTTATTTCAAAATTTATACTCAAATTTGACTTTATTTATACTTTAATAATTTAGACAACTTGGAATGATTTAAAATAATTAAGAGTTACGTAATCTCAAATCATTCCAAATGAGACTTTTTAATCAAGGTAATTACTGTTCACTTACCACGCCATCAACGATCACTTCGTTACGCTCAGTAATGATGTGTTCACCAACATTTTCTACTTGCAAGTTATCAGCAACATTACCGACCACTTCTTTTCCACCCACGCTAGTACCGGCTATTTTATCTTGAGCGTTGTCTTTATTTTTTTTATCAAGTACTACTTGTTCATCGATTTCATTTTTACTTGCGTCGCTCTTTTCATTCGATTTTTTGTTTCTTTTATCTGGAAACTAAATGAGAGATAAATTTATTAATGCAAATACATATGTGTATATAGAAATATATATATATATATATATATATATATATAGATATATATGTTTTTTTTTTTTGAGTTAGAATTTGTTATTAACCTCGTAATCATTAGATTGATCGCCATCTTGGCGCGCGAGTCCACGTTTCTTCTGTAAATACGAAAGAGATATTTAAGTTTTGAAATATTTCGATAAAAAATTTTTCTTTTTTTTTACCTTCTCCGTAACAGGGTGGTTATGCACATCCTCAAACTCTATAACTTGCAAACTTTGCCCGTCGTCTGATGCTTTCAAGAAGGGCTTGACTGGACAATCGGTTTTTTCGCTTCTGAAAATATAAAAATTTTATAATTACAATTATCTACATGTAGATCATACTTGTTGTGTTTTTTAAAACGAATTATATAGTAATTTATTTACTTACTTTCGTTGTCTTGCATTTTTCTTAACTTTAGATTGAAATGTTCCCGCTCGGGGACATACAAAATATTTTTTATAAAATTTTAACTCTGGTAAAATATTTTTTTTTAAATTAGCACTGTCCACTTTTTTTGAGTCTTTTACACTAAAGTTATGTCCAGAACTTTCACAAAAAGCATCAAACTTTAGTGTAAATTCTTCATAGGTCGAAAAAGTTTCCCCTACGCGAAATGTTCGATCCATATTATATTATATTATAATTTTTATTAATTTACTAATTAAATTTAATGGTTTTATTTTTTTTTTTTATTTTTTATTAATAAAGTTGATTAGCAGTTTTATTTAAACCAAATTTGGTATTTTTTTTTTTATAAAAAACGCGAATAAATAATTAATGACGAGAGTAGCTTTCGGAACTTGTTCGTACTTGCTCGATCACGGTTATATGAAGAATTCTTTTATTCGTTAAGACATGGATACATTCGATGCGTCGATGTTTTTTAATTCTGTCGTCATGAGGGCGGGAAAAGTAGTAATGAATTCTACCAACTTGTAGAATAATTTTGAGTTAAGAAATTCCTTTATTATAGCAAAAACTAATCAAATACAGTTTGTTTTATGGCATAAAACAAGGGAATATGTGTTCAGTTCCATCTGGTGAACTTTCATATAACTCTTTGGGTGTTTTGAAAAATTATCACAGCTCAGTTTTCGATCTATTATGTTTACTGATAGGAGTAACGACTGGATGGATTATCCCAATGCTTTATTGAAGATTTAACTAACTAACGTTTACTAATCATAAGTTTGGATATTTACTGCGTTGTTTTTTGATCAATTGTATATAAAAAGTCATCCACTAAACTTTTCAGAATGGATTATAATTTAGATAACAGGGTATTTGACAGTTATAATGACTTAAAATCTTTTATAGAGCAATATGAACGTCATATGAAACATTGTTTTTTAATTGCTCGAAGTAAGCTATTAAAAACTTATGAACAAAGTCGACAAACGGTGCTAGCATAAAAAAAAAAGTGGCTCCAAACAACCAATGCAAGTAATAAATGACAATGATATGGAAAGACTTGTATATTACAATCTAACATATGTATTTAAAATGAGCAGTGAATGCAAAACTACATCTACTGGACAAAGAAGTTCTAGGTATTGTTGAAGTATTTGCTTGATTAATTACACTCTTATAATTTTGTAAGATAATAGCTTTGATAATCTATATATGTATATTAGGGTGCGTCATCTCGAAGCAACATTTTTTTTTTAAGTGCATGTGGAAAAAATCATAGTTCAACACAAAAAAAAAAAATTTCGCGCAAGAAAAAAAATTCTATGTCGATTGGCTCTTTAGGTATGGAAAGATCTGTCAAAAAACCAATTTTCATTTTTGATTCCTAGTTTCTTCAATTTAATTCTTTAAAACTGATTCAGAAAATTAACTTCTCAATTTCAAGTAAACAAAATTTATGATTTTTGAAATTTTGTATTGTGATGATTTTTATTTTTAAATTAAATCAATTGAAATTGATGAGTTGAATTAAAAAACAAAATAAATATAACGATACACCTAATTATATTAAATTGAAATGAATATATAATGTATGAGAAATCAAATCTATTTAAAAGTCAACAACTACTAAAAGTTCTTCATTTTTTAAGGCCACATGAATGAACAAGTTGCATATTTTTTTTTTTATTTAATCATTGAAATACTTGTTTTTGTTATATTATTAATGAATATTGAAATCATTTATGTAATCATTAAATTGAAAATAATTTATAAATATCAAATTGTTGAAAGAAAATTAAACAGCCAAAAAAAAAATACAGTTACTTGTGATTCTATTGACTGAATTTTTATTTTTCCAGGAGCAGATGTAGAAATCTTACAAAATGATAAAAATGAGTTCGTTGGATTATTTTTCATCACTGAAAATATGAAAAATGCTATTAAATTGTATCCCGACATCGTTTTTATCGACGTAACGTACAAATTATTTAAAAGAAATTTTGCATTGCTACTGATTGTTGTGGAATATTGTAATGCATAAACTAATATTGCTTCTGTCGGAATATTAGCAAATGAACAACGAGACACAATGAAATGGTTCTTGACTTGTTTTAAAAACTATAACATCGAAGCATGTTCTAGAATAAAAAGTTTTATGACTGACAAAGACTTTGTAGAACGATATGTCCTCCATGAACTATTTCCGTCAGTACCGACTTCTATATGTCTTTTTCATACATTGAGGACTTTCGAACGTGAAGTTTCAGTTTCGCATATGGGTATTAGCAAAGAAGGAAAAAACGTAGCTCTTCAATCGTTGAACAAGCTTGCTAAAAGTGAAACAGCAGAAATATACAACCGAGTCTATCAAGAATTTTCCACAACAGTTCCAGCTTCAGTCTTACAATATTACAATATCAATTGGCACAACATTAAAGAAGAATGGACAGTCCATAATATGGTTAACGGTACATTAGGAAACGATACAAATAATCGATTGGAGTCACTAAATGGAAAGATAAAAACTGCTATTCAACGTTACAACACTCTTGTTCAATTTATTGATGCTCTATTTGAATTTGAGCAATGCCGAGCTTATGAAGCACTGCATAAAAAAACTAAAACGATTTTGAGACAAAAAGTAACCGACTCCAATTTAACTTCAGATGAAAAACTGTACAAAATGTACCTCATTGAACCAGCCTTTAACCATGTTATGAAACAAATTACATTAAGTAAGCGAATTCAATACAAAATTGAAGATGCGCAGGAAATTAAAATTTCAATTGAATTTTATGATGAAAGAATTTATACAACGCCAAATCAATGCAGCTGTAAAATTAATAAATCGTGGCTTCTTCCATGTGTCCACATTTTTGCAGCGCGTACATGTTTCAATCTATCATTATTTGAAAAAGAATTATGTCCTGATCGATGGAAACAAAATGATGATATCTAAAAACCGACGGATCAAGAGACTAATTCCACTCCAAAAATGAGGCGTGTGAAGATTAGCGAGATCGCGAGTCCAAAAAAATTGTCAGAAAGTCAGAAAAAAAATATACTTTCTCACGTCTGTAAAGATATAATTTTTACTGGCTCTAAATCATCCCAAAAAATTTTTGAGACGACGATAAAGAAACTAAAAAAAATTCAAAGCGATTTATAGAATGGCGTCAGCGATCTTTCATTAGAAGAGAAGTCAACCAAAGAAATTAACAATAACAACAGCAATGAAATCGAGACGTTGTCACTAAATGATTTAACAATTGACAATGTTAAGTTACCAACACCGTAAATATTGAGTCTTCCAGAGTTAAAAGACAATTAAGAATATCTAGTAAAACTATTATCTGCAATAACTTACAATTAATTACATTTTTAGATTATTACATTTGATATTAATATAATTTTTAAATAATGATCATAGTATGGTAGTCCTACGCTAGTTTTTATAAATAAAAAAAAAGTTAACATAGGTAATCAATTATTAGTCATAACTGATTTCTTCATGTTGTTATATGAGTATGCCGCGTGGATATACGTTCAAGAAATTCACGCCGCGTGAATTTAAGATCTGCATTCCCGCAGCGGGAATGTAAGTTCTGTATATTCACGCGATGGGCGATTATATGACAATATAAGTATATCTGATGCAAGTTGCTGGTACTGAGACTTGTTATGGAGGCACATTAATAGGTGTACCAGAAAAATCTCTACCTTACGACAACTGAACCATGACCAGGCCTACCACAAGTAACTGCGCCACACACGAACTAAACCAGTTTTGAACATTACCCGCAAAAATCTCAACCAATCAACAATTCTACCACTGAAAAACTCTCTCACATTACAACTCTACCAGATTACAACCCTCCCAGAAACGAACTCGACCATAACAATCTCTACCATAAGCATCTCTACCACAATACAGGTCACCCATAAAAATGCCTACCATTAGCATCTCTACCATTTATATGACTACCATAAATAACTCAATCATATTACACATATACCATAATAAATTACTACCAATAAAATATACTACTAAAAACGTCTTTACCATTTTTTAAGCCTACCCAATAAAAACACTACCGCATAGAAACACTACCAAAAAATAAACTTCTTTATCATATGCTTATGTACCATGCAATATAAAATACAGGAAAAATTGATTAACGTATGTCGATAATGGAGATACCGCGCCGTATTATTATTATCTGAATAATACCTAGATAATATATTTTAATTATGACGACGAGTAAAAAGCAGTGCAAGCTTCGTATTTTTATTTTATTTATATTTAACTTTTTTATTTTATTAGAATGATACTTAACTAAGCAATTAAATCATTGTTTGTCACAAGCGAACAGATGAACGATAGAAACGATAAAATCCACCAGACTAGAGTATGCAGCTTCTACTTCAACGAATAAATTATTAATTATTACATAAGAAATGGAAAGAATAAAATTCATCTATTGTTTTTTTGCATTTTTTATTTTATTATTGAAAAATATAATCGACATTTATTAAATATTATTGTTATATTTTAACTTCTTTATGATTATTATAGATTTAATTAATATAATAATTGATTGAAACTTATGGAATACTTAACATTTAGTACAAATATTCAAATATTTATAAATTGAAACTATTGGAAATGATGGTGAGTAAGTCAAATGTTCAGTATTTTATAAGATCCAGATAATTATTATATTTACTTATTAAGTATTATTAATAAAGTCAAAAAACATATTATTATAGTACTTTCAAAATTTTTAAAATGAAAGTAAGTGAGTCAAATGGTAAGTATTTTATAAGATTCAGATAAATGTTGCATTGAATTTATAACAACTATAAATATTTTGAAAAAATCATTTCCTTGCTCTCATTCTTATAATATTTTTAATATATTAAAATCATATTTGTTTACTAAATATTAAGGATATTGCCTATTCCATATAATTATCATGTTTAATTCATAACAATTATAAATAAGTTTCACGTCACTCATAATAATATTTTTAAATTTTAAAAGTGAGAGCGAATGAGTTACATAAGAAGGATTTTGTCAATGAAAAATAATTACTGTACTAAAATTATAATTATAATAAGTAATTTCGGAGGTAACTCGTTATTCTCTCACTCTCACTCCTAAGATTTTAAATATATTAAATTTTTTTATTTCTACTAAATATAAAAGTTCTTATAAATTATCAATAACTGTTACATTACATTTTCAATTGTTAGCAATAAAAGTTAAAAAAACTCATTTTCCAGTCGCTCCTATTAGAAATATTCTAGTTATATATAATTTTAATATTTCCATAAAATAGAAAGGTTTTTATAAGTTTAAAATTATTATTATACTAAATCAATAATAATTATCAATAAGTTTTAAAATTACTTATCATAATATTTTCAAAATTTAAGTTTGGAAAATGCGAGGTAGTGAGTAATAAGTTATTTTTTCAGTAATTATTTTTTTTTAACTTATTTATAGTTCTTTTAAATCTTATATTAAAATCACTCAATATTTTTTTGCTTCCTTTTGTGAGAAATTATGATATATACACTTCTGTTGTAGAGTTAACAAGTCCACGGGATACAGGACACGTTGATCGATTGTTTCTATTTACAGCTAAGTGATCCGCATCCACTAACTGTCGGCCGAAGTTACACCGTAAACATAAGCATAAGTGGAAACAAGGAAACACTATAACTTTTGGCCTATTCAAAAGGCAAACAGCACATACTCCAGCATTTTCTTCTGCCACCTCATCATCGTCAAAGCTGTTGACTTCTATTCTTTCGTAGACACCGCTATCACCCTTTACTGGTATATATACCATTGCACCGTCATCTGCAATTATACGTATAATAGAAAATAATCTTAACGAATATAATAATACAGTAAAACCTCGATTTAGTGCGGTAATTCTGTTTCAGTTTTCCTTTAACATGAACAAAAACGACAACCTGCAAAACTGATTCGAGGTTTTACGGTAATATATATAGTTATAATTTTTATTGCATGATACTAAGCAACCTGCAGTCATGCGACAACCGAAATATCACTACTGAATTTATAAAATAGAATAGAAAAAAAGAATTTCTTGGCGTGAAAAATTTTTACTTGTACCACGAAGTTTTATGCATTATGAATTCAATACATACATTTTCTTGGGGTGAGAAATGATTTTTTGAGTAAGAAATAATTTCTTGTGCTAAATAGTTACTTCCTGTTTTAAATTAATGCTTGTTTTCAATCCTCAACGCAAAATTTCGTGTCAAAAAAATTTGAAAATCAAAAAATACTTTACATTTCACTCACTCAGTCGCATTTTTAAAATTTAAAAAGTACTATCATAAGTTTCTTTTTGACATAATTAATAATAATAAGAAGTTTAATATAGTAATCATCGAAAACTTATAAAATACTAAACATTTTACGCACTCACACGCATTTTCAAAATTTAAAAAATATTGTTATGAGTTACGTTGAAGATATTCACAATAGTCATAAATTTAACATAATTATTATTAGAATTTTGCTGTATCCTTTATATTTAGTTCAAAAAAATTATATTTAAGATACACTGAGAAGAAAAAAAAACTTTTGTTAAGAACATTTACTTGATACAAGAACATATATTCTTGATAATTTTCAAGAATATATAATTTTGTCTCAAGAATTCGTAGAATCGAAGGAAATAATTTTTATTTAATTCAAGTAAAGCTATTCTTTTGTTTACTTATCATATAATATCAAATTCATATAATAACAAAAATATATTTGATGCTCTTTTCTCAAAAAATTGATAATTAATAATAATAAAATAAATATTTTGAACGGATTTCTTGAACCAAGAAATTCTTGTTTCGAAAATAGTACTTTTTTTTCTCAGTGTATCTTAAATGTTATTAAAATTGAGAGCGTGTAAATAATTAGTTTTTTATTATTTATTCATGCTTATTATAAATTTAATATAATAATTTTTAGAATTTTATAAAATACTTCAGTTTTGTAGGTGTTATTTTTGCTCATATTAGTGACTTACAGGTAAACTGAAACATTATTACCGCAATTAATTCAAGGTTTTACTTTATTATTGTATTCGTTAAGATCATTTTCTATTATATGTATAATTGCAGATGACGGTTTGATGGTACCAGCAAATAAGGATGGCGGTGTCTACGAAAGAATAGAAGCTGGAGTATCTGCAAAGATCTGCAAAAAAAAAAAATTGGGCATCCTTGAGCTGAAAGGGCGTATCTCAAGACATACGCCCTTTTACCTTTTGAAAAGTAGTGCCTAAAGGTAAAAGGGCGCATAAAAAAAAATTCTAGTTTTAATACAAAATACTGACAAATAATTTCACAAGACAAGTTAGATAAAAAAACACTCCTCCTACACTTTTTTTTTAATTTATTAAAAATAAAATAACTGAAAAAAAAAAATAAAATGAAAATATCAAATTTTCAATTGAATAAAAAATTTTCATAACGACTATAAAAAATAAAAATTTATTGACTTTTTCTTTAATCAGTGTTTTGGATTATGGATCCGTCATGAATCAGAATATATGAAAAAAAACAAAAAAAAAAAATCCAAAGTACATGCGACAGGCACGGAGGAAGAGGGTATAGGAATCGTACCTAAATGAACCGGTTATTTCTGCTTTTTTTTTTTTTTTCAACTTAGTATAAGAATTTTAAAATACTATTATAAACTCTAATAATTAACTGTGAAATAAAATAACATTCATACAATTTGCAGCATTTTTTTTTTTTTTCATTATTAGACTCCGGCTAAGCTTTTTAATAAATTTTTTTGAAAAAAAATTTATACGCCCTTTTACCTTTTGGTCACAAAATTTTCAAATTCCTAAAGCTAAAAGGGCGCATAATTAAAGACATACGCCCTTTTACCTTTGGGAAAAAAATATGTGATTTTTAAGAGTAGAAAATGTTTACTAATCAATTGGCGATGAAAAAAAAATTTATGCGCCCTTTTACCTTTGCAAAGGTAAAAGGGCGCATACATTGGTATACGCCCTTTTACTTTTTGGCACGCGATATTACTATTAGATTTAAGATAATTATCAATAAGATAAAAGAAAATGATTACTTCAAAAACAACTTACTACTTACTCCCTCGCATTTCCCATATTTTGAAAATATTGTAATGAGTAATTTTATAACTTATTTATAGTTTTTATAAATTTAATAGAACAATTAGTTTAATCATATAAAATTTTTTACATTCAACTTACTCTCATTTTTTAAATTCTTAATCTATAAATATTTTAATATTTGTATTAAATGTCATGTATTCTATAAGTCTGTAACGATTGCTATATTAAATCTAAAATAATCATAAATAAGTTGAAATATGCCAATAATATTTGATAAATGTCGATTATATTTTTTAATAACAAAATAAAAAATGCAAAAAAACAATAGATGAATTTTATTCTTTCCATTTCTTATGTAATGATTAATAATTTATTCGTTGAAGTAGAAGCTGCATACTCTGGTCTGGTGGATTTTATCGTTTCTATCGTTCATTAGTTCGCTTGTGACAAACAATGATAACAATAAGTAATTAAATATTAACGTTAGGATTTTTAATAACCGTACTACTAATAATAATAATAAAGTTAAACTTGTTAATGATGGCAGCTAAATTACTTATAATTTCGTGAATTTTATGTGAATCAAGAAAAAATTCAATTGCTTAGTTAAGTATCATTCTAATAAAATAAAAAAGTTAAATATTAATAAAATAAAAATACAAAGCTTGCACTGCTTTTTACTCGTCGTCATAATTAAAATATATTATCTAGGTATTATTCAGATAATAATAATACGGCGCGGTATCTCCATTATCGACATACGTTAATCAATTTTTCCTGTATTTTATATTGCATGGTACATAAAAATACGACAAAGAAGTCACTTTTCTGGCAGTGTTCACTACGTGGTAGTTTTTTCATTGGGTAGGCTTAAAAATGGTAGAGATTTTTTTTGGTAGTCTCTATTATTGGTAGTGATTTATTCTGGTATATGTGTACTATGGTTGAGTTATTAATGGTAGGCATATTAATGGTAAAGATGCTAATGGTAGGCATTTTTGTGGGTGACCTGTATTGTGGTAGAAATTTTTATGGTGGAGATTGTTATGATCGAGTTTGTTACTGGGAGGGTTGTAATCTGGTAGAGTTGCAATGTGAGAGAGTTCTTAAGTGTTAGAATTGTTGATTGGTTGAGATTTTTGCGGGTAATGTTCAAAACTGGTTTAGTTCGTGTGTGGCGCAGTTACTTGTGGTAGGCCTGGTTATGGTTCAGTTGTCGTAAGGTAGAGATTTTTTTGGTACACCTATTAATGTGCCGTAATGGAGCTTCAAAGTCCAACTCTGACGCTAGTAACTATAAATTAAAATAATGTTTACGCAGGTAATTATTTATCGGTCTCAATTAAAGACTTCATATTGTTATGTATTTGGAGAAAGTTACGCTGCGTGGATTTAAGTTCGGTATATTCACGCAGCGGGAATATGAGTTCTGTATATTCACGCGATGTGAAATTGTAAGTCAATATAAGTAGAACTGATGCAAGTTGCTGGTACTGAGACTTGTTCTGGAGCTACAATGTCTGTATCTTCACGCAGCATTTTCAAATTAATCCCAGATAGAATCTACATATTACTAATATTATCAAGAAAGTCAGGGCACCTGTACTCGTATTCAGAATTCGTGCCTTCTAGATATAAGTATCTTGCATGTACTTTGCTGGAATTTACAAATATCGATACACTAAGAATCGTTTAATGTATTTATTCACTACATTCAAAGTTTTTTTTCTTTTTCATTTAAAGACTATCAAGTATGTTAAATGATTCGTATCATTACAAACATTCAGTTTCTGATAGTTATAAACAATAATTAATTATATGTGTCTGTAATTAATTGGGGATTATTGTAAATTTTCATTTTATTATGATTCCTTGTTTTAATCGATATATATTAATATTTCAATCATGTGTCATTACTTTTTCGCGCCAAAAACAATTCAAATTTAACGTTGCCATGTTCGTGTATTGTCGACTTCTTCCGATTATACTCGTTTTCCGAACGTTCACGATGGGGACACTACTCATGAAACCAAAACGATTCCTTCTTTTCATGTTTATTTTCGTTCTGGTATAACCTTAACTTTGTCACAATTTTTAATTCCAAATGTTTTTCCTGATATTATTCATATTGTAATATTTAACTTTGGCTGAACATATCATAAGTTCTATAATCTACAGTCATAAAATAAAATTTAAGATCTGATTTAAAATATAATTTTTTTTATGACTTAAAATAATTTATATAATCTATTCAGTATTTAATTTTCAATGATAAATTTGTTCACGATTAAATTTAATTTAAAGTAATTCATTAATACATATGAATTATATTCACGTCATTCTTTAAGTTCACGCTAAGGCTCACGAGTAAGCTCATTTTCCATAAAAATTTATATTCACGCTAGAGTCACGCTAGAGTCAGTTTTGCGTGTTGATAGAGTCGTCTTTTAAAATTAAGCATTTTTTTAAACTTTCGATTTCATTGTATAGTTACGCAGTTGAAATGTAATTTTCATAATAAAAAAAAAAATTTGATGAAATAATTTGATTATTTATTTATTAACCATTTCAATTTTACTTAATTATAACTTTATTCTTTCAGACAGGAATTTTATCATTCGTTTTTTTAACTCTCATGTATAAGTTATTTGATATTTAATTTTTATTACCGATTTTGGATATGTTTCATGGATTCTAATGATTTATATTGTGGCAGAAAAAATTTCAGATAAAAATTTTTCTATTTTAATTGCAGCTACATCATGAGACTAATAAATAATTAAACTTTATGGATATACTTCTATTTCGTACTTGATATTTTGTTTTGAATTTTATCAAAATTAAATTATTTGAAATACTGTTCGTGATAACAGCATCGAAACTCAGAGTTTCAATGTCTCTACAGTCAGTCGAAAGAAGTTAGAATAATAAGTAGTATTTATAGTTTCTGTTTAATTATAAATTGCAAATGACAATTAACGCTTACGCTAAAAGTTGATCACACCATTGATCTTAAATTTACTTTTTTCTGACTGGCTGCTGACACTAAAATTTCAAGTTCCAATGCAGGTAATGAAAGGGGATGTAGCTGAATGCTGGATTGTTAACATGACTTCACACTTACCTGTTTTAGAATCTTATTTTCTAAATCTTGAGTGTAATCAGCAAGCTTGTTCTTAATTCTTATTCTTATTATTAAAAAAAAATCAATGGTCAATAGAGACTTTGATTTATAATTAATTATTATTAATGAAATTTAAAACTTATGATTGTACTTCCTATCGCTTATTATTATTTATTAACTAATACTACAACTATGCCAATTTCTGCTTTAAATTTTGCAAATTAAAGTTTTGAATATTTATTTAAAAGTGATGTTTGAAATGATAATGTAATTGTTCATTTATTCTATTTTTACTTTACTTATTTTATTTTGAAATACTTAGAGAACAATGAAAATAAAAATCAAATTTAAAACAATTGCAGAAATTCGTATTAAAAAAATAAATAAATAATAGTAATTAAAATTATAAATAATTAAATATTAAAATAAATTGTGACAATTACACAAAATTAAAAAAACATAGTGATTTATTTTTCATATATACAATATTCATACATGTAATAAAAATAAATTAATTAAATTAATAATTACAATTTTAAATTACGACTTATGGACTACGAGTTTATTGAAAATAACTTCTGTATTAAAATTTAATTTTCGAAATGACTATATTTCTTTTAGATCAAAGAATTAAAAAAAAAAATATAAATAATAAAAACACAACTTAATCTATTCAATTACAAATGTGTGCACTTATAAGTGGAACATTTAATGTTATATACGTATTGAAAATAAATAAATTAAATAAGTAATTATTTGACATTGTTAATAATAAAGACCACGAATTTATATACTTATTAACCCTACACCCATGAAAATGTTTCAAAATATTACAGACTTAATAATATTAATTAAAAATATTCCTATAAATATATCATTGTAATTTTTCCAAATCTTCATTAGTCAGTAATTTTAAAATACTCCTCGTAAAAGTACTTGGAAGTTGAATGTTATTGAAAATATCATCAATTAAACTAATAGCATTGGATAGCAATTTTTTCCGTCCTAATGCTTTTCTTAAACGATAAGCAATCATTCCACCGTATAGTGGAAAAAAAGATTCAATGTTCAAATTTAAAATAGTACTATCACTAACATACTTTAAACTTAAAGCTAATTTGTGTTCACATTTATTACATAGAACATTATAAAGTGTAACATTACTCGTACCAATATATGTTATCTTCAGTTTTTCAATTTCGCTTATGCACTGACCGCGCAATTCACCAAATTTTCCACTATCTACGACTGCTAAATTTTCTTTATCAATGTAACAATTCGTCGCACTGAGTTTGGCAATATATTCAGTAATTGTGTCTTTAACTTTTTGTGAATAATTCTGTCGTGAAGCAAATGCTGTTTTACCATTAGCGTTTTTTAAATTAATATCAACACCAGCATTAAGCAGTTGTCTTATGATATTATCGTCGGTTGCGAAAAATGCGTAATGAAGCGCTGAATATTTATACGCTGTCACTATATTTATATCAACCATACTATGGTTCAAGATTAATTCTACTGCTTCCGAACTTCGGGATTGGACAGCAACATGTAAAGGACTTTCTTTTGAAAAACCACTTTCACTTACACTATTAACATTTGCACCGTATGTTAGAAGAAGCTCCATAATTGGTAAGTTTTCTTTAGTAATAGCACATATTAGTGGTGTTTCAAAATAATGAGTATCAAGGTTCGGATCAGCATTATTTTTTAAAAGTAATTCTACAAGTTTTTCATTACCTCGATCAACAGCAATTTGTAACGGTGATTTGCCAAAACAAAAATCATAGGTTTCCAACATCGCAGTCTCAATGGCATGGTTTTGGAATAAAAACTCAGGATTTTCTTCAAGATTTGGCTCAGCTCTATACAGGTAATGGATCAAATCAGAGTCCTGAATTAGCAGAGTATTAACGTCTGCTCCGTAATTGATGAGGCTTTCAATTATACCCAAGTTCTCCATTATAACAGCAATGTGAAGAGCTGTACCCCAGTATTTACTTCTTGAATTCACATCAGCTTTCTTGCGGAGCAGATAGTTCACCAATCTTTTATCATTATTGAAAGCTGCTATATGAAGCAGCGTAAAACCACCCATGACTGGAACCACTGTATTGATATTTTCGACATTTACTTGTTTGATTAAGTTGTCAACGTATTCGCAATTGAATTTTGAACGGATTGATTCCATGGTAATGAGTGATGCAATTAATAATTGTCGACTTTTAGATAATGAACTTTTAATTTGATTAACTTTGACACTTTACTGTGAGAGTAACTGTTCACTTAGTAATAACTTCAAGTTAAATTATTAACGATCACTGATTTTATGTTTGTAGTTTTGGGACAAGATTGACTGTACGACTGATCGTCTCAAGATCGAAAACGGTTTTGAATGATGTTGTCTATGGTACCTTCGACCTTAACAAAATCTCCCCAGATAATTACTTTTCTCCCCCACTCTTAAATATCTGTGGTCATAATTCAGGAAGAGAGGGGCAAAAGGGAGTACTTAAGGAAAGACTGAGTTTTTGGGGGCTCGAATAGGGGAAGAAGGGAGGGGGATACTTACTTTTTGTCTCAATATACCACATTTATCGAAAATTAAAAATCTTTAAATTTGAAGCAAAATGCGTCGTGAAAAAAAGATTTGATATTTGCTCTTTTTACCCCTTTTATTTCTGCTAGTTTTGTACCACGTGTTCGTCATTAATATGCTCCAACAAAAAAATTTTTATTTGGGGCAACATGGGCTCTCTAAAAAATCTACAAAAATTCGGTTATTATTTTATTTCATCTGAAAGCTACTAATTAATAAATTTTTCAGAACACTGAATTTTCGCCCTTAATTATTTTAATTTTGTGCATACGTATACATTGAACGGACTATGGCATACACAAACTGCAAAAAAAAAAGTTTCATTATTAACTTCCCGCTGAGAAAATTCAAAATTTTCAAAAATTCAGCAAGTTATTGTTTTCGCTCTAATTTTCGATAATCGAATTTTTTGGGGGAGAAATAGAGTACCCTTTAAAGAAGATGACAAAAGAAGTTCTGGAAATTGAATAAATTTGATAAAATAAAATTTTTTTATAAGTAATTTACATAAAGAAAAATTATATTTCACATAATTATTTGATTCAAAGGAAAAAAATAGTTAGTATAGCTTTTGTTATAAAACCAAAGTCATTAATATTTTTCGACTGGAATTTTTTTTTTATTTTAACGAAAAATTTTTTTAAATAATGCTCAATTATACACTTATCCAAAAAATTAAGTGGAGTAAAAATTTTTTTAATTCTTTACTGATATTTAGAAGGCTGTATTTTCGTGAAAAATTATCGTGTTGACAAAATAAAAAAAAAGCAAATTGAAGCTTGAAATCTCTAGTTTAAAAATCTGTCAACTAAATAATTTTCTGAGCCACTGTATTTGCAGAATCATAAGAAATAGTTCGAGACAAAATGTTTCTAATTTTTTTGATTTATTTGGCTGACAGATCTTTAAGCTAGAGATTTAAAGCTTCAATTTGCTTTTTTTTTTTTTTTTAATTTTTCAACACGATCATTTTTCGCGAAAATACAGCCTTCCAAAAATTACAAAAAAATTTATAAAATTTTTACTCCCTTTAATTTTTTAGATAAGTATATTAACAAAAGTAATTTTGGAAAAATTTCCTCATAATAAAAATAAACTTATTCTAAAGTAAGCCCATACGAGACATTAAAAGTTCTTAAGTTGCCCTTAAAATTATTTTCTTTCTATCAAAAGTATTTATCTATTTAACAATGGGGAATTCCCAATTGGACTATAGTCTCGACTACGGAAATGATATACTCTCTATCGTCTCGATTACTATAGTTATCCAGTCTATTTTTCATTTACTTTCTATAATTATCGGATAATCTTTCTACTCTTAAAATTTAAATAATTTAAGACCCACTATCGACGATTCTTTGTTATAAAAAAGCTTATACAAAGGTCATTACTATTTATTAATGACTGTAATGAAAATGTGGGTCATTAAATAATATATATTGTACTATGGAACAAATGTATGTAACTGTAATTACGATACTCCATGTTTAAACATGAAGGTTTTCTGGAAACAATCCCAATGGTGAATTTTTACCTGAGCCCTAATAAGCGTCGTCAACAACGAACTTGACATAAAAATGAATCAGATCAAATTCAAAGGGACGGTAATCCCTCGACTACCTGATGTGCTGTCTCGTAGTGGCAACTTCCCTGTTAGCCAGACCTTGCTCTGCAAGTTCTGCTGAGCAACATTTTCGGCTAACTTAACGAGAAAGTTTCTGGCAAACCTTGGCTGGGTAGTACTTTCCTTTAAATTGGCTTCAGAATATTGCAATAGCTTGAATGTAACTTGACAGATAAACTTGCCGTCAATTTGAAGTGAAACTTTCAATCAACTAAACGTCATTGTTTGACAGTAACACTTATAGTCAAATTGAATTCAAATTTACAGACAATTTACTGTCAACTTAAAGGTAACTGCTTGCTCTACAACAATTTCCATTAAGGACCCAGATAACTAGAGTTTCAGCACAATTTTTGAGCTGAAACTTTTGTCATCTCAGTGACGTACGGTACACATAAAAAAATTTAATGTCAACTTTTGAGTTTTCTTTGACGTCAAATTTCACATAAATTTAACGTAAGTTTAAAACTGCTATTTGACGTCTGTGAGACATCAAAATTTGAAACGCAACACATGACGTCAACATATGACATCAACAAGATCTCAACTAGAGATATATTTTTTACTTTTTAATTTTTGAATTTACTTTGTTGAATAGTTGCTAGATGTCGCGAGCTGACTATTTTTTCGTTAATTTAACTTAAAAAATTGTTAAGTATATTTTTATCCTTAAATTGTAGATGATTTTGTGTATAAATGTTTACCTTTAAATTGAAGAATAATTAACCGCAAATTTTTATTTTCAACTTTTGCTGTGAAATTGTAGGCAAATTCGGGTAGCAGATTTCAGGTAATTTCAAAATCAAATTACAGTCAATTTCAAGCTAAAGTGGCTATTAGGGTCATTAAACAACCAGGGTGGTGCTGATTAGCATTAGGGAGTATTCAAGTCAAATCGCACGTAAATAACAAATATCAGCACTGTCCGCGCTGTCGTATACGTCATATACGTCATATACATCAAATAGGGGATTTAATCTGACGTCAAATTTACGTGCAATTTGACTGTTGGTTGAGCTCAACTGGCTATCAGGGAACTTCCAATCAAGGTGGCTCTCAGGCTAGGGTACTATTATTTTATGTTGGTTGACAGCGCGAACAGTGCTGATATTGTCCTCCATAGCTTTAGGTGCCTTCATCTGTAAATTAATCAGTAAACTTGGAATAAATGAATAGGCGCGCACTCAGTTTCCATTTAAAATTTATGTACTGAGATCATACAATCTTTATAGCATCTTATCAATAATAAAATATCAATAACAATTAGTTGATAATACAAATAATAAATCGTTGTAGCACATAATTTTTAAATTATATACTTAGATTATAAGAAATTCGAAATGAATCATTAAATTGTATGCAGAGAAATCTAAACACAGTTTGAGTTGTCTTATTAGAACGTTTCCTGCCTCTCGATACCGAAAACCTTAACAAAATACACGCATAAAAATCGTGAATAGGATCTTGTCCTGGTAAATATGATTATAAACAAATGCGTATTCTATAGACAAACAAGGAAAGGAAGTATACAGTAAATGAAGATTACTTATAACTACAAACCATACCACAGTACCCTAACTATTATTGTTCACACACACACACACACACACACACACACACACACACGCGCACACACACACAATAATAATAAATTAATATACCAATATAATATACCAATTTAATATATGCAAATATTCGTTCAGTAACATATTCCTTTAATTTGGCAACGAGCAGTTGTCGATTATGAAATATTTTAACTTTTAATTATACAATAGCTGTACCAGCGTTTCCTAGAAAAAGAATCATACATGAGCATTCATGAAAATGCTTATGAAGGATTATATATGAAATCAAATTTTTTATGTGTACCTTTAAGTTGACAGTAAATTGTCTGTAAACTTGAATTCAATTTGACTATAAGTGTTACTGTCAAACAATGTCGTTTAGTTGATTGAAAGTTTCACTTCAAATTGACGGCAAGTTTATCTGTCAAGTTACATTCAAGCTATTGCCATATTCTGAAGCCAATTTAAAGGAAAGTACTACCCAGCCAAGGTTTGCCAGAAACTTTCTCGTTAAGTTAGCCGAAAATGTTGCTCAGCAGAACTTGCAGAGCAAGGTCTGGCTAACAGGGAAGTTGCCACTACGAGACAGCACATCAGGTAGTCGAGGGATTACCGTCCCTTTGAATTTGATCTGATTCATTTTTATGTCAAGTTCGTTGTTGACGACGCTTATTGGGGCTCAGGTAAAAATTCACCATTGGGATTGTTTCCAGAAAACCTTCATGTTTAAACATGGAGTATCGTAATTACAGTTACATACATTTGTTCCATAGTACAATATATATTATTTAATGACCCACATTTTCATTACAGTCATTAATAAATAGTAATGACCTTTGTATAAGCTTTTTTATAACAAAGAATCGTCGATAGTGGGTCTTAAATTATTTAAATTTTAAGAGTAGAAAGATTATCCGATAATTATAGAAAGTAAATGAAAAATAGACTGGATAACTATAGTAATCGAGACGATAGAGAGTATATCATTTCCTTAGTCGAGACTATAGTCCAATTGGGAATTCCCCATTGTTAAATAGATAAATACTTTTGATAGAAAGAAAATAATTTTAAGGGCAACTTAAGAACTTTAAATGTCTCGTATGGGCTTACTTTAGAATAAGTTTATTTTTATTATGAGGAAATTTTTCCAAAATTACTTTTGTTAATATACTTATCTAAAAAATTAAAGGGAGTAAAAATTTTATAAATTTTTTTGTAATTTTTGGAAGGCTGTATTTTCGCGAAAAATGATCGTGTTGAAAAATTAAAAAAAAAAAAAAAGCAAATTGAAGCTTTAAATCTCTAGCTTAAAAATCTGTCAGCCAAATAAATCAAAAAAATTAGAAACATTTCGTCTCGAACTATTTCTTATGATTCTGCAAATACAGTGGCTCAGAAAATTATTTAGTTGACAGATTTTTAAACTAGAGATTTCAAGCTTCAATTTGCTTTTTTTTTATTTTGTCAACACGATAATTTTTCACGAAAATACAGCCTTCTAAATATCAGTAAAAAATTAAAAAAATTTTTACTCCACTTAATTTTTTGGATAAGTGTATAATTGAGCATTATTTAAAAAAATTTTTCGTTAAAATTAAAAAAAAATTCCAGTCGAAAAATATTAATGACTTTGGTTTTATAACAAAAGCTATACTAACTATTTTTTTCCTTTGAATCAAATAATTATGTGAAATATAATTTTTCTTTATGTAAATTACTTATAAAAAAATTTTATTTTATCAAATTTATTCAATTTCCAGAACTTCTTTTGTCATCTTCTTTGAAGGGTACTCTATTTCTCCCCCAAAAAATTCGATTATCGAAAATTAGAGCGAAAACAATAACTTGCTGAATTTTTGAAAATTTTGAATTTTCTCAGCGGGAAGTTAAAAATGAAACTTTTTTTTTTGCAGTTTGTGTATGCCATAGTCCGTTCAATGTATACGTATGCACAAAATTAAAATAATTAAGGGCGAAAATTCAGTGTTCTGAAAAATTTATTAATTAGTAGCTTTCAGATGAAATAAAATAATAACCGAATTTTTGTAGATTTTTTAGAGAGCCCATGTTGCCCCAAATAAAAATTTTTTTGTTGGAGCATATCAATGACGAACACATGGTACAAAACTAGCAGAAATAAAAGGGGTAAAAAGAGCAAATATCAAATCTTTTTTTCACGACGCATTTTGCTTCAAATTTAAAGATTTTTAAATTTCGATAAATGTGGTATATTGAGACAAAAAGTAAGTATCCCCCTGCCTTCTTCCCCTATTCGAGCCCCCAAAAACTCAGTCTTTCCTTAAGTACTCCCTTTTGCCCCTCTCTTCCTGAATTATGACCACAGATATTTAAGAGTGGGGGAGAAAAGTAATTATCTGGGGAGATTTTGTTAAGGTCGAAGGTACCATAGACAACATCATTCAAAACCGTTTTCGATCTTGAGACGATTAGTCGTACAGTCAATCTTGTCCCAAAACTACAAACATAAAATCAGTGATCGTTAATAATTTAACTTGAAGTTATTACTAAGTGAACAGTTACTCTCACAGTAAAGTGTCAAAGTTAATCAAATTAAAAGTTCATTATCTAAAAGTCGACAATTATTAATTGCATCACTCATTACCATGGAATCAATCCGTTCAAAATTCAATTGCGAATACGTTGACAACTTAATCAAACAAGTAAATGTCGAAAATATCAATACAGTGGTTCCAGTCATGGGTGGTTTTACGCTGCTTCATATAGCAGCTTTCAATAATGATAAAAGATTGGTGAACTATCTGCTCCGCAAGAAAGCTGATGTGAATTCAAGAAGTAAATACTGGGGTACAGTTCTTCACATTGCTGTTATAATGGAGAACTTGGGTATAATTGAAAGCCTCATCAATTACGGAGCAGACGTTAATACTCTGCTAATTCAGGACTCTGATTTGATCCATTACCTGTATAGAGCTGAGCCAAATCTTGAAGAAAATCCTGAGTTTTTATTACAAAACCATGCCATTGAGACTGCGATATTGGGAACCTATGATTTTTGTTTTGGCAAATCACCGTTACAAATTGTTGTTGATCGAGGTAATGAAAAACTTGTAGAATTACTTTTAAAAAATAATGCTGATCCGAACCTTGATACTCATTATTTTGAAACACCACTAATATGTGCTATTACTAAAGAAAACTTACCAATTATGGAGCTTCTTCTAACATACGGTGCAAATGTTAATAGTGTAAGTGAAAGTGGTTTTTCAAAAGAAAGTCCTTTACATGTTGCTGTCCAATCCCGAAGTTCAGAAGCAGTAGAATTAATCTTGAACCATAGTATGGTTGATATAAATATAGTGACAGCGTATAAATATTCAGCGCTTCATTACGCATTTTTCGCAACCGACGATAATATCATAAGACAACTGCTTAATGCTGGTGTTGATATTAATTTAAAAAACGCTAATGGTAAAACAGCATTTGCTTCACGACAGAATTATTCACAAAAAGTTAAAGACACAATTACTGAATATATTGCCAAACTCAGTGCGACGAATTGTTACATTGATAAAGAAAATTTAGCAGTCGTAGATAGTGGAAAATTTGGTGAATTGCGCGGTCAGTGCATAAGCGAAATTGAAAAACTGAAGATAACATATATTGGTACGAGTAATGTTACACTTTATAATGTTCTATGTAATAAATGTGAACACAAATTAGCTTTAAGTTTAAAGTATGTTAGTGATAGTACTATTTTAAATTTGAACATTGAATCTTTTTTTCCACTATACGGTGGAATGATTGCTTATCGTTTAAGAAAAGCATTAGGACGGAAAAAATTGCTATCCAATGCTATTAGTTTAATTGATGATATTTTCAATAACATTCAACTTCCAAGTACTTTTACGAGGAGTATTTTAAAATTACTGACTAATGAAGATTTGGAAAAATTACAATGATATATTTATAGGAATATTTTTAATTAATATTATTAAGTCTGTAATATTTTGAAACATTTTCATGGGTGTAGGGTTAATAAGTATATAAATTCGTGGTCTTTATTATTAACAATGTCAAATAATTACTTATTTAATTTATTTATTTTCAATACGTATATAACATTAAATGTTTCACTTATAAGTGCACACATGTGTAATTAAATAGATTAAGTTGTGTTTTTATTATTTATATTTTTTTTTTTAATTCTTTGATCTAAAAGAAATATAGTCATTTCGAAAATTAAATTTTAATACAGAAGTTATTTTCAATAAACTCGTAGTCCATAAGTCGTAATTTAAAATTGTAATTATTAATTTAATTAATTTATTTTTATTACATGTATGAATATTGTATATATGAAAAATAAATCACTATGTTTTTTTAATTTTGTGTAATTGTCACAATTTATTTTAATATTTAATTATTTATAATTTTAATTACTATTATTTATTTATTTTTTTAATACGAATTTCTGCAATTGTTTTAAATTTGATTTTTATTTTCATTGTTCTCTAAGTATTTCAAAATAAAATAAGTAAAGTAAAAATAGAATAAATGAACAATTACATTATCATTTCAAACATCACTTTTAAATAAATATTCAAAACTTTAATTTGCAAAATTTAAAGCAGAAATTGGCATAGTTGTAGTATTAGTTAATAAATAATAATAAGCGATAGGAAGTACAATCATAAGTTTTAAATTTCATTAATAATAATTAATTATAAATCAAAGTCTCTATTGACCATTGATTTTTTTTTAATAATAAGAATAAGAATTAAGAACAAGCTTGCTGATTACACTCAAGATTTAGAAAATAAGATTCTAAAACAGGTAAGTGTGAAGTCATGTTAACAATCCAGCATTCAGCTACATCCCCTTTCATTACCTGCATTGGAACTTGAAATTTTAGTGTCAGCAGCCAGTCAGAAAAAAGTAAATTTAAGATCAATGGTGTGATCAACTTTTAGCGTAAGCGTTAATTGTCATTTGCAATTTATAATTAAACAGAAACTATAAATACTACTTATTATTCTAACTTCTTTCGACTGACTGTAGAGACATTGAAACTCTGAGTTTCGATGCTGTTATCACGAACAGTATTTCAAATAATTTAATTTTGATAAAATTCAAAACAAAATATCAAGTACGAAATAGAAGTATATCCATAAAGTTTAATTATTTATTAGTCTCATGATGTAGCTGCAATTAAAATAGAAAAATTTTTATCTGAAATTTTTTCTGCCACAATATAAATCATTAGAATCCATGAAACATATCCAAAATCGGTAATAAAAATTAAATATCAAATAACTTATACATGAGAGTTAAAAAAACGAATGATAAAATTCCTGTCTGAAAGAATAAAGTTATAATTAAGTAAAATTGAAATGGTTAATAAATAAATAATCAAATTATTTCATCAAATTTTTTTTTTTATTATGAAAATTACATTTCAACTGCGTAACTATACAATGAAATCGAAAGTTTAAAAAAATGCTTAATTTTAAAAGACGACTCTATCAACACGCAAAACTGACTCTAGCGTGACTCTAGCGTGAATATAAATTTTTATGGAAAATGAGCTTACTCGTGAGCCTTAGCGTGAACTTAAAGAATGACGTGAATATAATTCATATGTATTAATGAATTACTTTAAATTAAATTTAATCGTGAACAAATTTATCATTGAAAATTAAATACTGAATAGATTATATAAATTATTTTAAGTCATAAAAAAAATTATATTTTAAATCAGATCTTAAATTTTATTTTATAACTGTAGATTATAGAACTTATGATATGTTCAGCCAAAGTTAAATATTACAATATGAATAATATCAGGAAAAACATTTGGAATTAAAAATTGTGACAAAGTTAAGGTTATACCAGAACGAAAATAAACATGAAAAGAAGGAATCGTTTTGGTTTCATGAGTAGTGTCCCCATCGTGAACGTTCGGAAAACGAGTATAATCGGAAGAAGTCGACAATACACGAACATGGCAACGTTAAATTTGAATTGTTTTTGGCGCGAAAAAGTAATGACACATGATTGAAATATTAATATATATCGATTAAAACAAGGAATCATAATAAAATGAAAATTTACAATAATCCCCAATTAATTACAGACACATATAATTAATTATTGTTTATAACTATCAGAAACTGAATGTTTGTAATGATACGAATCATTTAACATACTTGATAGTCTTTAAATGAAAAAGAAAAAAAACTTTGAATGTAGTGAATAAATACATTAAACGATTCTTAGTGTATCGATATTTGTAAATTCCAGCAAAGTACATGCAAGATACTTATATCTAGAAGGCACGAATTCTGAATACGAGTACAGGTGCCCTGACTTTCTTGATAATATTAGTAATATGTAGATTCTATCTGGGATTAATTTGAAAATGCTGCGTGAAGATACAGACATTGTAGCTCCAGAACAAGTCTCAGTACCAGCAACTTGCATCAGTTCTACTTATATTGACTTACAATTTCACATCGCGTGAATATACAGAACTCATATTCCCGCTGCGTGAATATACCGAACTTAAATCCACGCAGCGTAACTTTCTCCAAATACATAACAATATGAAGTCTTTAATTGAGACCGATAAATAATTACCTGCGTAAACATTATTTTAATTTATAGTTACTAGCGTCAGAGTTGGACTTTGAAGCTCCATTACGGCACATTAATAGGTGTACCAAAAAAATCTCTACCTTACGACAACTGAACCATAACCAGGCCTACCACAAGTAACTGCGCCACACACGAACTAAACCAGTTTTGAACATTACCCGCAAAAATCTCAACCAATCAACAATTCTAACACTTAAGAACTCTCTCACATTGCAACTCTACCAGATTACAACCCTCCCAGTAACAAACTCGATCATAACAATCTCCACCATAAAAATTTCTACCACAATACAGGTCACCCACAAAAATGCCTACCATTAGCATCTTTACCATTAATATGCCTACCATTAATAACTCAACCATAGTACACATATACCAGAATAAATCACTACCAATAATAGAGACTACCAAAAAAAATCTCTACCATTTTTAAGCCTACCCAATGAAAAAACTACCACGTAGTGAACACTGCCAGAAAAGTGACTTCTTTGTCGTATTTTTATGTACCATGCAATATAAAATACAGGAAAAATTGATTAACGTATGTCGATAATGGAGATACCGCGCCGTATTATTATTATCTGAATAATACCTAGATAATATATTTTAATTATGACGACGAGTAAAAAGCAGTGCAAGCTTTGTATTTTTATTTTATTAATATTTAACTTTTTTATTTTATTAGAATGATACTTAACTAAGCAATTGAATTTTTTCTTGATTCACATAAAATTCACGAAATTATAAGTAATTTAGCTGCCATCATTAACAAGTTTAACTTTATTATTATTATTAGTAGTACGGTTATTAAAAATCCTAACGTTAATATTTAATTACTTATTGTTATCATTGTTTGTCACAAGCAAACTAATGAACGATAGAAACGATAAAATCCACCAGACCAGAGTATGCAGCTTCTACTTCAACGAATAAATTATTAATCATTACATAAGAAATGGAAAGAATAAAATTCATCTATTGTTTTTTTGCATTTTTTATTTGTTATTAAAAAATATAATTGACATTTATCAAATATTATTGTTATATTTTAACTTATTTATGATTATTTTAGATTTAATATAGCAATCGTTACAGACTTATAGAATACATGACATTTAATACAAATATTAAAATATTTATAGATTAAGAATTTAGAAAATGAGAGTAAGTTGAATGTAAAAAATTTTATATGATTAAACTAATTGTTCTATTAAATTTATAAAAACTATAAATAAGTTATAAAATTACTCATTACAATATTTTCAAAATATGGGAAATGCGAGGGAGTAAGTAGTAAGTTGTTTTTGAAGTAATCATTTTCTTTTATCTTATTGATAATTATCTTAAATCTAATAGTAATATCGCGTGCCGAAAAGTAAAAGGGCGTATACCAATGTATGCGCCCTTTTACCTTTGCAAAGAAAAAAGGGCGCATAAATTTTTTTTTCATCGCCAATTGATTAGTAAACATTTTCTACTCTTAAAAATCACATATTCTTTTCCCAAAGGTAAAAGGGCGTATGTCTTTAATTATGCGCCCTTTTAGCTTTAGGAATTTGAAAATTTTGTGACCAAAAGGTAAAAGGGCGTATAAATTTTTTTTCAAAAAAATTTATTAAAAAGATTAGCCGAAGTCTAATAATAAAAAAAAAAAATGCTGCAAATTGTATGAATGTTATTTTATTTCACAGTTAATTATTAGAGTTTATAATAGTATTTTAAAATTCTTATACTAAATTGAAAAAAAAAAAAAAAAAAAAAGCAGAAATAACCGGTTCATTTAGGTACGATTCCTATACCCTCTTCCTCCGTGCCTGTCGCATGTACTTTGGATTTTTTTTTTTTGTTTTTTTTCATATATTCTGATTCATGACGGATCCATAATCCAAAACACTGATTAAAGAAAAAGTCAATAAATTTTTATTTTTTATAGTCGTTATGAAAATTTTTTATTCAATTGAAAATTTGATATTTTCATTTTATTTTTTTTTTTCAGTTATTTTATTTTTAATAAATTAAAAAAAAAGTGTAGGAGGAGTGTTTTTTTATCTAACTTGTCTTGTGAAATTATTTGTCAGTATTTTGTATTAAAACTAGAATTTTTTTTTATGCGCCCTTTTACCTTTAGGCACTACTTTTCAAAAGGTAAAAGGGCGTATGTCTTGAGATACGCCCTTTCAGCTCAAGGATGCCCAATTTTTTTTTTTTGCAGATCTTTGCAGATACTCCAGCTTCTATTCTTTCGTAGACACCGCCATCCTTATTTGCTGGTACCATCAAACCGTCATCTGCAATTATACATATAATAGAAAATGATCTTAACGAATACAATAATAAAGTAAAACCTTGAATTAATTGCGGTAATAATGTTTCAGTTTACCTGTAAGTCACTAATATGAGCAAAAATAACACCTACAAAACTGAAGTATTTTATAAAATTCTAAAAATTATTATATTAAATTTATAATAAGCATGAATAAATAATAAAAAACTAATTATTTACACGCTCTCAATTTTAATAACATTTAAGATACACTGAGAAAAAAAAGTACTATTTTCGAAACAAGAATTTCTTGGTTCAAGAAATCCGTTCAAAATATTTATTTTATTATTATTAATTATCAATTTTTTGAGAAAAGAGCATCAAATATATTTTTGTTATTATATGAATTTGATATTATATGATAAGTAAACAAAAGAATAGCTTTACTTGAATTAAATAAAAATTATTTCCTTCGATTCTACGAATTCTTGAGACAAAATTATATATTCTTGAAAATTATCAAGAATATATGTTCTTGTATCAAGTAAATGTTCTTAACAAAAGTATTTTTTTTTCTCAGTGTACCTTAAATATAATTTTTTCGAACTAAATATAAAGGATACAGCAAAATTCTAATAATAATTATGTTAAATTTATGACTATTGTGAATATCTTCAACGTAACTCATAACAATATTTTTTAAATTTTGAAAATGCGTGTGAGTGCGTAAAATGTTTAGTATTTTATAAGTTTTCGATGATTACTATATTAAACTTCTTATTATTATTAATTATGTCAAAAAGAAACTTATGATAGTACTTTTTAAATTTTAAAAATGCGACTGAGTGAGTGAAATGTAAAGTATTTTTTGATTTTCAAATTTTTTTGACACGAAATTTTGCGTTGAGGATTGAAAATAAGCATTAATTTAAAACGGGAAGTAACTATTTAGCACAAGAAATTATTTCTTACTCAAAAAATCATTTCTCACCCCAAGAAAATGTATGTATTGAATTCATAATGCATAAAACTTCGTGGTACAAGTAAAAATTTTTCACGCCAAGAAATTCTTTTTTTCTATTCTATTTTATAAATTCAGTAGTGATATTTCGGTTGTCGCATGACTGCAGGTTGCTTAGTATCATGCAATAAAAATTATAACTATATATATTACCGTAAAACCTCGAATCAGTTTTGCAGGTTGTCGTTTTTGTTCATGTTAAAGGAAAACTGAAACAGAATTACCGCACTAAATCGAGGTTTTACTGTATTATTATATTCGTTAAGATTATTTTCTATTATACGTATAATTGCAGATGACGGTGCAATGGTATATATACCAGTAAAGGGTGATAACGGTGTCTACGAAAGAATAGAAGTCAACAGCTTTGACGATGATGAGGTGGCAGAAGAAAATGCTGGAGTATGTGCTGTTTGCCTTTTGAATAGGCCAAAAGTTATAGTGTTTCCTTGTTTCCACTTATGCTTATGTTTACGGTGTAACTTCGGCCGACAGTTAGTGGATGCGGATCACTTAGCTGTAAATAGAAACAATCGATCAACGTGTCCTGTATCCCGTGGACTTGTTAACTCTACAACAGAAGTGTATATATCATAATTTCTCACAAAAGGAAGCAAAAAAATATTGAGTGATTTTAATATAAGATTTAAAAGAACTATAAATAAGTTAAAAAAAAATAATTACTGAAAAAATAACTTATTACTCACTACCTCGCATTTTCCAAACTTAAATTTTGAAAATATTATGATAAGTAATTTTAAAACTTATTGATAATTATTATTGATTTAGTATAATAATAATTTTAAACTTATAAAAAACTTTCTATTTTATGGAAATATTAAAATTATATATAACTAGAATATTTCTAATAGGAGCGACTGGAAAATGAGTTTTTTTAACTTTTATTGCTAACAATTGAAAATGTAATGTAACAGTTATTGATAATTTATAAGAACTTTTATATTTAGTAGAAATAAAAAAATTTAATATATTTAAAATCTTAGGACTGAGAGTGAGAGAATAACGAGTTACCTCCGAAATTACTTATTATAATTATAATTTTAGCACAGTAATTATTTTGCATTGACAAAATCCTTCTTATGTAACTCATTCGCTCTCACTTTTAAAATTTAAAAATATTATTATGAGTGACGTGAAACTTATTTATAATTGTTATGAATTAAACATGATAATTATATGGAATAGGCAATATCCTTAATATTTAGTAAACAAATATGATTTTAATATATTAAAAATAATATAAGAATGAGAGCAAGGAAATGATTTTTTCAAAATATTTATAGTTGTTATAAATTCAATGCAACATTTATCTGAATCTTATAAAATACTTACCATTTGACTCACTTACTTTCATTTTAAAAATTTTGAAAGTACTATAATAATATGTTTTTTGACTTTATTAATAATACGTAATAAGTAAATATAATAATTATCTGGATCTTATAAAATACTGAACATTTGACTTACTCACCATCATTTCCAATAGTTTCAATTTATAAATATTTGAATATTTGTACTAAATGTTAAGTATTCCATAAGTTTCAATCAATTATTATATTAATTAAATCTATAATAATCATAAATAAGTTAAAATATAACAATAATATTTAATAAATGTCAATTATATTTTTCAATAATAAAATAAAAAACTCAAAAAAACAATAGATGAATTTTATTCTTTCCATTTCTTATGTAATAATTAATAATTTATTCGTTAAAGTAGAAGCTGCATACTCTAGTCTGGTGGATTTTATCGTTTCTATCGTTCATCTGTTCGCTTGTGACAAACAATGATTTAATTGCTTAGTTAAGTATCATTCTAATAAAATAAAAAAGTTAAATATAAATAAAATAAAAATACGAAGCTTGCACTGCTTTTTACTCGTCGTCATAATTAAAATATATTATCTAGGTATTATTCAGATAATAATAATACAGCGCGGTATCTCGATTATCGACATACGTTAATCAATTTTTCCTGTATTTTATATTGCATGGTACATAAGCATATGATAAAGAAGTTTATTTTTTGGTAGTGTTTCTATGCGGTAGTGTTTTTATTGGGTAGGCTTAAAAAATGGTAAAGACGTTTTTAGTAGTATATTTTATTGGTAGTAATTTATTATGGTATATGTGTAATATGATTGAGTTATTTATGGTAGTCATATAAATGGTAGAGATGCTAATGGTAGGCATTTTTATGGGTGACCTGTATTGTGGTAGAGATGCTTATGGTAGAGATTGTTATGGTCGAGTTCGTTTCTGGGAGGGTTGTAATCTGGTAGAGTTGTAATGTGAGAGAGTTCTTCAGTGGTAGAATTATGGATTGGTTGAGATTTTCGCGGGTAGTGTTCAAAACTGGTATAGTTCGTGTGTGGCGCAGTTACTTGTGGTAGGCCTGGTTATGGTTCAGTTGTCGTAAGGTAGAGATTTTTCTGGTACACCTATTAATGTGCCTCCATAACAAGTCTCAGTACCAGCAACTTGCATCAGATATACTTATATTGACATATAATCGCCCATCGCGTGAATATACAGAACTTACATTCCCGCTGCGGGAATGCAGATCTTAAATTCACGCGGCGTGAATTTCTTGAACGTATATCCACGCGGCATACTCATATAACAACATGAAGAAATCAGTTATGACTAATAATTGATTACCTATGTTAACTTTTTTTTTATTTATAAAAACTAGCGTAGGACTGCCATACTATGATCATTATTTAAAAATTATATTAATATCAAATGTAATAATCTAAAAATGTAATTAATTGTAAGTTATTGCAGATAATAGTTTTACTAAATATTCTTAATCGTCTTTTAACTCTGGAAGACTCAATATTCAAGTCATAAAATATTTTGAGATATTGATAACGCAGCTTTTGACCGACCGATCATACGAAACGGTGTTGGTAACTTAACACTGTCAATTGTTAAATCATTTAGTGACAACGTCTCGATTTCATTGCTGTTGTTATTGTCAATTTCTTTGGTTGACTTCTCTTCTAATGAAAGATCGCTGACGCCATTATATAAATCGCTTTGAATTTTTTTTAGTTTTTTCATCGTCGTCTCAAAAATTTTTTGGGATGATTTAGAGCCAGTAAAAATTATATCTTTACAGACGTGAGAAAGTATATTTTTTTTCTGACTTTCTGACAATTTTTTTGGACTCGCGATCTCGCTAATCTTCACACGCCTCATTTTTGGAGTGGAATTGGTCTCTTGATCCGTCGGTTTTAAGATATCATCATTTTGTTTCCATCGATCAGGACATAATTCTTTTTCAAATAATGATAGATTGAAACATGTACGCGCTGCAAAAATGTGGACACATGGAAAAAGCCACGATTTATTAATTTTACAGCTGCATTGATTTGGCGTTGTATAAATTCTTTCATCATAAAATTCAATAGAAATTTTAATTTCCTGCGCATCTTTAATTTTGTATTGAATTCGCTTACTTAATGTAATTTGTTTCATAACATGGTTAAAGACTGGTTCAATGAGGTACAATTTGTACAGTTTTTCATCTGAAGTTAAATTGGAGTCGGTTACTTTTTGTCTCAAAATCGTTTTAGTTTTTTTATGCAGTGCTTCATAAGCTCGGCATTGCTCAAATTCAAATAGAGCATCAATAAATTGAACAAGAGTGTTGTAACGTTGAATAGCAGTTTTTATCTTTCCATTTAGTGACTCCAATCGATTATTTGTATCGTTTCCTAATGTACCGTTAACCATATTATGGACTGTCCATTCTTCTTTAATGTTGTGCCAATTGATATTGTAATATTGTAAGACTGAAGCTGGAACTGTTGTGGAAAATTCTTGATAGACTCGGTTGTATATTTTTGCTGTTTCACTTTTAGCAAGCTTGTTCAACAATTGAAGAGCTACGTTTTTTTCTTCTTTGCTAATACCCATATGCGAAACTGAAACTTCACGTTCGAAAGTCCTTAATGTATGAAAAAGACATATAGAAGTCGGTACTGACGGAAATAGTTCATGGAGGACATATCGTTCTACGAAGTCTTTGTCAGTCATAAAACTTTTTATTCTAGAATATGCTTCGATGTTATAGTTTTCAAAACAAGTCAAGAACCATTTCATTGTGTCTCGTTGTTTATTTGCTAATATTCCGACAGAAGCAATATTAGTTTATGCATTACAATATTCCACAACAATCAGTAGCAATGCAAAATTTCTTTTAAATAATTTGTACGTTCCGTCGATAAAAACGATGTCGGGATACAATTTAATAGCATTTTTATATTTTCAGTGATGAAAAATAATCCAACGAACTCATTTTTATCATTTTGTAAGATTTCTACATCTGCTCCTGGAAAAATAAAAATTTAGTCAACAGAATCACAAGTAACTGAATTTTTTTTTGGCTGTTTAATTTTCTTTCAACAATTTGATATTTATAAATTATTCTCAATTTAATGATTACATAAATGATTTCAATATTCATTAATAATATAACAAAAACAAGTATTTCAATGATTAAATAAAAAAAAAAAATATGCAACTTGTTCATTCATGTGGCCTTAAAAAATGAAGAATTTTTAGTAGTTGTTGACTTTAAAATAGATTTGATTTCTCATACATTATATATTCATTTCAATTTAATATAATTAGATGTATCGTTATATTTATTTTGTTTTTTAATTCAACTCATCAATTTCAATTGATTTAATTTAAAAATAAAAATCATCACAATACAAAATTTCAAAAATCTTAAATTTTGTTTACTTGAAATTGAGAAGTTAATTTTCTGAATCAGTTTTAAAGAATTAAATTGAAAAAACTGGGAATCAAAAATGAAAATTGGTTTTTTGACAGATCTTTCCATACCCAAAGAGCCAATAGGACTACTCTGTTTAGAGAATCTTATAGAATCCAATAGATTTTCATAAATTCTTATAGGGATTTTATGAGTATGAATGAGTTTTTTGAGAAGTGTTATAATAAAGTATAGAGTCTTATACATACAGCTATAAGAATCTATCAGATTTTTAAGCAGGGCATTGAAAATATATATGTAAACAAATGAAAAAAGATTAGAATAAAGCTAATATAGAAAAATTATATATCTATATTTTTCTTATTGTTTTTATACTTAAAAATTTTAAATAAAATCCGAAGATTTGTATTTTATTCGATGGGTACAGTTTATTTTATTTTAATAATACGAGCAATCGAGGTAAGTACTATTAATAGACTTAACGAAACACTGAACAAGCTAGTAGAGTAGCATTGAATGAGAAAATTTGGAGCTTGTAATGTACAGAAACGTTGACGTGAAGAATATTTGAATCCGACCAATGACATTGTATATGTACACTGATAAAAAAGTTGACTTGATTCAAGAGCGAAAATTTTGAACCAAGAATTATATTTTGAAGAAAATGATTTTCTTGAGTGAAGAGAAAAAATTCTTGAACCAAGAGAAATTCACTTGACCCAAGAATAATTTTTGACTCAAGAATTTTTTCTCTTGACTCAAGAAATTCATTTTCTTCAAAATGAAATTTTTTGTTCAAGATTTTTTCTCTCGAATCAAGTCAACTTTTTTTATCAGTGTATGCTACAAGGCGCAATAAAAATTGTTTTTAATGCGTTTTTTTATCTTTTTTTAATTACTCAATAGTAAATATGATCATGAATAATATAGAATCTAAATAATTTATTTTGTTTTGTATGTAGATTTAATGTTACCGTATTTTTCCCGTAATAATGATTCTGCCGCTGGTAAAGAATCATCATCAGCCGTTGTTGAGGCTTGGGCGATATTGTGGAGATCCTTTCGCGGTATTTTTTTTTTGAAATTCCACTTCGATCTTCTTTTGAATCAGAGATTTGGGACATTTCATTTTTATTAAATCCTCAACAATTATTTTTTCCTCAGGATTTAAATTTCTAATTTTGGGATAATACTCGAAATATTCCTAAAAAGTAGAGTAATTTAGTTAGTAAAGAATATCTATCACTATTAAATGAATGCTTTTATTTTTTTAATTATTTATACAGTATAATAAGTATGATCTTGACGTGAAATTTTTGTTAGTCAAATAGCTGTTTGTCAGTTCAATCGTAATTATGACTTTTGTGATGTTTCAAAGAATGCCTATTCAAAGTTGAAATACACACAAATAGTTGTTCGAAATATGCAAAAGCTATTTAATAAATAAAAATTTGGATGCTAACAGTATAATTAAAATGTAACAAATATAAAAAAACAAAAATAAAAATTTAAATTTGAACAATTGCTAAGCAAATAGTAGATGAGTATATTTTTCACGCAAATACAACAAAAATCGAAATTATATTGTAGTAATATTAAGGTAATATTTACATCCAGAGTTTTTTTTATCGTACCTGTATTTTCGAGTACCAGTTCAAACAATATAAAAATGATACTTAACGTTTCTTCATTAATAGATTTCAGTAGAATGGTACGGATTACAAACCTGTGTCCCTTCATGATTGTGATTCTCGTTGAATTCTTTGACGGCTAACTTTTTTCTGTCTTTTGTGACGGTGATCCGAACAAAAGCAGGACAATTTTTCTTATACGTGCTATAATAATAAATAAGTATACAAATTAAATTCAAGCTTCTTATAAAATTCTAATGTATCGCAAATAAAAATATCTGAAATTTTTGTAGAAAGTTTTTAACTTGTAAAATTTTTTTAATTTCATGAAAATCTGAATTTATATATATACATTAGGGTGTGTCATATCATTTCGGAGCAACATTTTATTTTTTAAGTTCATGTGAAAAAAATCATAGTTAAATAAAAAAAAAATTTCGCGCAATAAAAAAATTCTAAGTCGATTACAGACGTAGCTCATTGAAAAATTCGATTTTCCCATTTAAATAACACGGGAAAAATTTTTTTTTAGCTTTAAATACTTTTAAATCCTTAACAAATCAATGAATTGAATAGACTTATACATGATTCTGGAGGAATTTGAACGCTCTACAAAAAAGGTCTCATCATTTTTTGATAAATCCATCTGTTCAATAGTTATTAGAGCTCGAAGTAAAATTAGAGATTTTTTTACTTTTCCGGTTAAACTATCCAACATCACAAAATGTTATAAGATCTTTTTTTTTGACAATTTTATTCTCTACAAATTAGTATCAGTAAAGTTTTTTAAAATTCCACATTGTTTTCTAGTTATTCCCATTTTAATGTCGAGCTCTAATAACTATTGAACACATCGATTTATCAAAATATGATACGAAACCTTATTTGTAGAACGATCAATTTCCTACAAAATCATGCATTAGTCTATTCGATCCATTGATTTGTTAAAGATTTAAAGATACTTCAAGCTTAAAAAAAATTTTTTCCCGTGTTATTTAAATGGGAAAATCGAATTTTTCAATGAGCTACTTCTGTAATCGACATAGAATTTTTTTTCTTGCGCGAAATTTTTTTTTTTTGTGTTGAACTATGATTTTTTCCACATGCACTTAAAAAAAAAATGTTGCTTCGAGATGACGCACCCTAATATACATATATAGATTATCAAAGCTATTATCTTACAAAATTATAAGAGTGTAATTAATCAAGCAAATACTTTAACAATACCTAGAACTTCTTTGTCCAGTAGATGTAGTTTTTCATTCACTGCTCATTTTAAATACATATGTTAGATTGTAATATACAAGTCTTTCCATATCATTGTCATTTATTACTTGCATTGGTTGTTTGGAGCCACTTTTTTTTTATGCTAGCACCGTTTGTCGACTTTGTTCATAAGTTTTTAATAGCTTACTTCGAGCAATTAAAAAACAATGTTTCATATGACGTTCATATTGCTCTATAACAGATTTTAAGTCATTATAACTGTCAAATACCCTGTTATCTAAATTAAAATCCATTCTGAAAAGTTTAGTGGATGACTTTTTATATACAATTGATCAAAAAACAACGCAGTAAATATCCAAACTTATGATTAGTAAACGTTAGTTAGTTAAATCTTCAATAAAGCATTGGGATAATCCATCCAGTCGTTACTCCTATCAGTAAACATAATAGATCGAAAACTGAGCTGTGATAATTTTTCAAAACACCCAAAGAGTTATATGAAAGTTCACCAGATGGAACTGAACACATATTCCCTTGTTTTATGCCATAAAACAAACTGTATTTGATTAGTTTTTGCTATAATAAAGGAATTTCTTAACTCAAAATTATTCTACAAGTTGGTAGAATTCATTACTACTTTTCCCGCCCTCATGACGACAGAATTAAAAAACATCGACGCATCGAATGTATCCATGTCTTAACGAATAAAGGAATTCTTCATATAACCGTGATCGAGCAAGTACGAACAAGTTCCGAAAGCTACTCTCGTCATTAATTATTTATTCGCGTTTTTTATAAAAAAAAAAAATACCAAATTTGGTTTAAATAAAACTGCTAATCAACTTTATTAATAAAAAATAAAAAAAAAAAATAAAACCATATAATTTAATTAGTAAATTAATAAAAATTATAATATAATATAATATGGATCGAACATTTCGCGTAGGGGAAACTTTTTCGACGTATGAAGAATTTACACTAAAGTTTGATGCTTTTTGTGAAAGTTCTGGACATAACTTTAGTGTAAGAGACTCAAAAAAAGTGGACAGTGCTAATTTAAAAAAAAATATTTTACCAGAGTTAAAATTTTATAAAAAATATTTTGTATGTCCCCGAGCGGGAACATTTCAATCTAAAGCTAAGAAAAATGCAAGACAACGAAAGTAAGTAAATAAATTACTATATAATTCGTTTTAAAAAACACAACAAGTATGATCTACATGTAGATAATTGTAATTATAAAATTTTTATATTTTCAGAAGCGAAAAAACCGATTGTCCAGTCAAGCCCTTCTTGAAAGCATCAGACGACGGGCAAAGTTTGCAAGTTATAGAGTTTGAGGATGTGCATAACCACCCTGTTACGGAGAAGGTAAAAAAAAAGAAAAATTTTTTATCGAAATATTTCAAAACTTAAATATCCCTTTCGTATTTACAGAAGAAACGTGGACTCGCGCGCCAAGATGGCGATCAATCTAATGATTACGAGGTTAATAACAAATTCTAACTCAAAAAAAAAAAACATATATATCTATATATATATATATATATATATATATATATATTTCTATATACACATATGTATTTGCATTAATAAATTTATCTCTCATTTAGTTTCCAGATAAAAGAAACAAAAAATCGAATGAAAAGAGCGACGCAAGTAAAAATGAAATCGATGAACAAGTAGTACTTGATAAAAAAAATAAAGACAACGCTCAAGATAAAATAGCCGGTACTAGCGTGGGTGGAAAAGAAGTGGTCGGTAATGTTGCTGATAACTTGCAAGTAGAAAATGTTGGTGAACACATCATTACTGAGCGTAACGAAGTGATCGTTGATGGCGTGGTAAGTGAACAGTAATTACCTTGATTAAAAAGTCTCATTTGGAATGATTTGAGATTACGTAACTCTTAATTATTTTAAATCATTCCAAGTTGTCTAAATTATTAAAGTATAAATAAAGTCAAATTTGAGTATAAATTTTGAAATAAATCAATATAAATCATATTGAATTACAAGATAATGAAATTTTATTTTCTGATTTGAAATTATTTAAAATGATTCAAACTTTCGAATCATTTCAAATTAATTACATAAATCCTTAAATTAAAAACTTCTCTTTCACGATTTTATATAGTTAAGAATGATTTATTTGAAAATTATACTTAAAGGCAGCATGATTTAACGATGTGGAGAGTTGTTGTAAATTATTTCAACTAATAATTTACAATTTAAAATAATAGGAAATTAAATGTGCAAAATATAAGGTTAAAACAAATGAAGACGTTGATGAAGAATGGTATTGCCGAGGATGTAAAAACTAATGTTATAACTATAATTAATAAAGTTTAATTACTTAATTTCTCACGATTCTCGTTAACTAGCTATGAAAATTTGTTACAAAATATTCAGTAAAGCACCGAACTTACAATGCTTCCCGCGCAAATTAATTCAAGTGGCGCAAATGTAAGCTCAGTGAATTCACGTCGTGGACAACTATGCATCACTATTACTTTAAAAATCATAAGCATAACTGATGCAAGTTGCTGGTACTGAGACTTGTTCTGGAGCTACAATGTCTGTATCTTCACGCAGCATTTTCAAATTAATCCCAGATAGAATCTACACATTACTAATATTATCAAGAAAGTCAGGGCACCTGTACTCGTATTCAGAATTCGTGCCTTCTAGATATAAGTATCATGCATGTACTTTGCTAATTGTCATTGGCATAAATATAGTTACACCGCTTTTTTTCGAATTTACAAATATCGATACACTAAGAATCGTTTAATGTATTTATTCACTACATTCAAAGTTTTTTTTTTTTTTTCATTTTAAGACTATCAAGTATGTTAAATGATTCGTATCATTACAAGCATTCAGTTTCTGATAGTTATAAACAATAATTAATTATATGTGTCTGTAATTAATTGGGGATTATTGTAAATTTTCATTTCATTATAATTCCTTGTTTTAATCGATATATATTAATATTCCAATCATGTGTCATTACTTTTTCGCGCCAAAAACAATTCAAATTTAACGTTGCTATGTTCGTGTATTGTCGACTTCTTCCGATTATACTCGTTTTCCGAACGTTCACGATGGGGACACTACTCATGAAACCAAAACGATTCCTTCTTTTCATGTTTATTTTCGTTCTGGTATAACCTTAACTTTGTCACAATTTTTAATTCCAAATGTTTTTCCTGATATTATTCATATTGTAATATTTAACTTTGGCTGAACATATCATAAGTTCTATAATCTACAGTTATAAAATAAAATTTAAGATCTGATTTAAAATATAATTTTTTTTATGACTTAAAATAATTTATATAATCTATTCAGTATTTAATTTTCAATGATAAATTTGTTCACGATTAAATTTAATTTAAAGTAATTCATTAATACATATGAATTATATTCACGTCATTCTTTAAGTTCACGCTAAGGCTCACGAGTAAGCTCATTTTCCTTAAAAATTTATATTCACGCTAGAGTCACGCTAGAGTCAGTTTTGCGTGTTGATAGAGTCGTCTTTTAAAATTAAGCATTTTTTTAAACTTTCGATTTCATTGTATAGTTACGCAGTTGAAATGTAATTTTCATAATAAAAAAAAAAATTTGATGAAATAATTTGATTATTTATTTATTAACCATTTCAATTTTACTTAATTATAACTTGATTCTTTCAGACAGGAATTTTATCATTCGTTTTTTTAACTCTCATGTATAAGTTATTTGATATCTAATTTTTATTACCGATTTTGGATATGTTTCATGGATTCTAATGATTTATATTGTGGCAGAAAAAATTTCAGATAAAAATTTTTCTATTTTAATTGCAGCTACATCATGAGACTAATAAATAATTAAACTTTATGGATATACTTCTATTTCGTACTTGATATTTTGTTTTGAATTTTATCAAAATTAAATTATTTGAAATACTGTTCGTGATAACAGCATCGAAACTCAGAGTTTCAATGTCTCTACAGTCAGTCGAAAGAAGTTAGAATAATAAGTAGTATTTATAGTTTCTGTTTAATTATAAATTGCAAATGACAATTAACGCTTACGCTAAAAGTTGATCACACCATTGATCTTAAATTTACTTTTTTCTGACTGGCTGCTGACACTAAAATTTCAAGTTCCAATGCAGGTAATGAAAGGGGATGTAGCTGAATGCTGGATTGTTAACATGACTTCACACTTACCTGTTTTAGAATCTTATTTTCTAAATCTTGAGTGTAATCAGCAAGCTTGTTCTTAATTCTTATTCTTATTATTAAAAAAAAAGCAATGGTCAATAGAGACTTTGATTTATAATTAATTATTATTAATGAAATTTAAAACTTATGATTGTACTTCCTATCGCTTATTATTATTTATTAACTAATACTACAACTATGCCAATTTCTGCTTTAAATTTTGCAAATTAAAGTTTTGAATATTTATTTAAAAGTGATGTTTGAAATGATAATGTAATTGTTCATTTATTCTATTTTTACTTTACTTATTTTATTTTGAAATACTTAGAGAACAATGAAAATAAAAATCAAATTTAAAACAATTGCAGAAATTCGTATTAAAAAAATAAATAAATAATAGTAATTAAAATTATAAATAATTAAATATTAAAATAAATTGTGAGAATTACACAAAATTAAAAAAACATAGTGATTTATTTTTCATATATACAATATTCATACATGTAATAAAAATAAATTAATTAAATTAATAATTACAATTTTAAATTACGACTTATGGACTACGAGTTTATTGAAAATAACTTCTGTATTAAAATTTAATTTTCGAAATGACTATATTTCTTTTAGATCAAAGAATTAAAAAAAAAAATATAAATAATAAAAACACAACTTAATCTATTCAATTACAAATGTGTGCACTTATAAGTGAAACATTTAATGTTATATACGTATTGAAAATAAATAAATTAAATAAGTAATTATTTGACATTGTTAATAATAAAGACCACGAATTTATATACTTATTAACCCTACACCCATGAAAATGTTTCAAAATATTACAGACTTGATAATATTAATTAAAAATATTCCTATAAATATATCATTGTAATTTTTCCAAATCTTCATTAGTCAGTAATTTTAAAATACTCCTCGTAAAAGTACTTGGAAGTTGAATGTTATTGAAAATATCATCAATTAAACTAATAGCATTGGATAGCAATTTTTTCCGTCCTAATGCTTTTCTTAAACGATAAGCAATCATTCCACCGTATAGTGGAAAAAAAGATTCAATGTTCAAATTTAAAATAGTACTATCACTAACATACTTTAAACTTAAAGCTAATTTGTGTTCACATTTATTACATAGAACATTATAAAGTGTAACATTACTCGTACCAATATATGTTATCTTCAGTTTTTCAATTTCGCTTATGCACTGACCGCGCAATTCACCAAATTTTCCACTATCTACGACTGCTAAATTTTCTTTATCAATGTAACAATTCGTCGCACTGAGTTTGGCAATACATTCAGTAATTGTGTCTTTAACTTTTTGTGAATAATTCTGCCGTGAAGCAAATGCTGTTTCACCATTAGTGTTTTTTAAATTAATATCAACACCAGCATTAAGCAGTTGTCTTATGATATTATCGTCGGTTGCGAAAAATGCGTAATGAAGCGCTGAATATTTATACGCTGTCACTATATTTATATCAACCATACTATGGTTCAAGATTAATTCTACTGCTTCCGAACTTCGGGATTGGACAGCAATATGTAGAGGACTTTCTTTTGAAAAACCACTTTCACTTACACTATTAACATTTGCACCGTATGTTAGAAGAAGCTCCATAATTGGTAAGTTTTCTTTAGTAATAGCACATATTAGTGGTGTTTCAAAATAATGAGTATCAAGGTTCGGATCAGCATTATTTTTTAAAAGTAGTTCTACAATTTTTTCATTACCTCGATCAACAGCAATTTGTAACGGTGATTTGCCAAAACAAAAATCATAGGTTTCCAACATCGCAGTCTCAATGACATGGTTTTGTAATAAAAACTCAGGATTTTCTTCAAGATTTGGCTCAGCTCTATACAGGTAATGGATCAAATCAGAGTCCTGAATTAGCAGAGTATTAACGTCTGCTCCGTAATTGATGAGGCTTTCAATTATACCCAAGTTCTCCATTATAACAGCAATGTGAAGAGCTGTACCCCAGTATTTACTTCTTGAATTCACATCAGCTTTCTTGCGGAGCAGATAGTTCACCAATCTTTTATCATTATTGAAAGCTGCTATATGAAGCAGCGTAAAACCACCCATGACTGGAACCACTGTATTGATATTTTCGACATTTACTTGTTTGATTAAGTTGTCAACGTATTCGCAATTGAATATTGAACGGATTGATTCCATCGTAATGAGTGATGCAATTAATAATTGTCGACTTTTAAATAATGAACTTTTAATTTTATTAACTCTGACACTTTACTGTGAGAGTAACTGTTCACTTAGTAATAACTTCAAGTTAAATTATTAACGATCACTGATTTTATGTTTGTAGTTTTGGGACAAGATTGACTGTACGACTAATCGTCTCAAGATCGAAAACGGTTTTGAATGATGTTGTCTATGGTACCTTCGATCTTAACAAAATCTCCCCAGATAATTACTTTTCTCCCCCACTCTTAAATATCTGTGGTCATAATTCATGAAGAGAGGGGCAAAAGGGAGTACTTAAGGAAAGACTGAGTTTTTGGCGGCTCGAATAGGGGAAGAAGGGAGGGGGATACTTACTTTTTGTCTCAATATACCACATTTATCGAAAATTAAAAATCTTTAAATTTGAAGCGAAATGCGTCGTGAAAAAAAGATTTGATATTTGCTCTTTTTACCCCTTTTATTTCTGCTAGTTTTGTTCCATGTGTTCGTCATTAATATGCTCCAACAAAAAAAATTTTTATATGGGGCAACATGGTCCCTCTGAAAAATCTACCAAAATTCGGGTATTATTTTATTTCATCTGAAAGCTACTAATTAATAAATTTTTTTCTCTGTGTCCATCTTTGGTTCATTTTACTCAATCCGTGGTTCGATATAGGGCGAATTCTTATACGGCGCGTACCAGGTTTTCAAACTACAAATATTTTTTATTGCAATAAAATTTATTTTACATAATAATCAGTTTGACTTCAAGTAAAGAGTCTCTATGTTTTTATCTCATTCGAAATTAATCGACTGAAATAATTTATTTATTTTTCCGTCAAGCTTTTGAATTAACAGTAGGGAACTTATGAATTCGAATTAAAGCTTAATTGTAATTTAAACTATAAGAGAAAATAAATTTAAACTGGATAATTATTCGGAACTGGTAGTAAAATTGAGGATAACTTGTGACACTTAAGCCAGAAAAATCTCAAGTGAGTAATTACTTACGCTTAAGCGAATACATATTTATTCCAACTTCAAATTTTGAATGTTAATATTTTTCCAGGGGCTTTGATATTTTATTATTTATGTTGCATTAAAAAAGTTATAAGAAATAAATAAAGGCAAATGAAATAAATTTAATGTGACTGATGTATTGCAAAAAAAAATAATTGTTTAATAAAAATTTTAATGACAAGAAATATATGATTTTTTTAATGGAATGTTTATAAATTTTGGTTGGTAAATATCATAAACTTGGTAATTATTTTTTTTATGTCTTATAGTTTTAAAAAAAATCTATATCTTGTTGCTCATAAATTGAATATTTGTAATTGGAGAATCATTTCGAAGATTCATCATTCGCTTCTTCAAATTTGTTTCTTTATAAAAAATTCTTTGATTTTTAATCTTTCAAATTTTATATTATAGTTAAGGGAATGGTCTTGATGAGTCACCATTTCTTGGACATAATTTTTTTTCTACTCTTTATTACTGTGAAATTTTAATTGAAATTCAAACCAAACTATCAAACATATTACAAAAATTTATTCAAACAAAAACTTATAAGGATATTGCGCTTTTGTATAGAAAACACTACTTATTTTTACTGATCCAAATCTTCCCAAATTCTAAATGGCTTTGAAGTTTCGCCATTTCTCCCCCATCACCAAATCTTTTTATCGTCAATACTTATAAGTTACACATTGCGATTTCGCTTTCAATATTGCGACAAATTTTTTATAAACTAAAAATATTAGTTCGTTTACCGAACTCTTGCGAAATGAGTTTTTATGCCATAAAAATTTTATCATGTATCTTTTATGGTTGATGAAAAATTTATGATTTTTAAAGAAAAAAAAAAGTTATTACTTCTGATCAACCTAATAACTTTTTTTGGTTCTTACTAATGTAAACTTTTTTTTTCGTTAATTCTTTTAGCTTGTTTTGTTCATCGACTACGATAAGTAAATTTTTATTTCAAGGCTAACTAATATAAATTTTCTTTATTTATTTTTCAATTCTTTCAGCTAAATTGTATATCAAATATTATTTGTTATAAAATTTACTTGAAATGTATAATCGTCACGATAAAAACTTATTTAAATATTTTTATTTCAGGGCCAACTATATATTAAATAGTTTTATTTGCACAACTTATAGGTCTTATACAAATTTTTACATAAATCATATTTTCATTTGGTAAAATATTCACTTCGTTATATATATTATTTCTTTCTTACTTTTTAACTTCTATAATTTATTTGTTTTTGGCTTCTTATATTTTTTGCACGTCACAGTCTTGGTATCCCGCTTGCACCACGCTCCGTAACCCTGAGTTGACTCTCAAAATTTCTTCAATTCTCTTGAAGACCGTACATAGTTTTATATCAACCTCTCCTTTTAATTTTGCTATCAACTTTTCTTCTACTTTTTTATCCTCTAACCCTCTCCACTCTTCTAGCAGCTCTTTTTCCTTCTCCACCCCTTCATATATTCCTTCACATTTCAGTAGGTGTATCAACGTTTCCTCCCTTCCTCTTCATTTTGTTGTTTATTAGACTATTCAATACAAATATGTGGTCCCTTGTCCCTCTTTTTTTCCTGAACCCCGCCTGACTTTCCCTTAAAATTTTTTCTTTATCTATCCAGTTATTTAGCCTCTCCGTCATCATAGTTGTCAATAACTTGTACCCTGTATTTAGAAGCGAAATTCCCTTGTAATTTTCTGTTCTTTCTCCGTCTCCTGCTTTGTAAATCGGAATTATCACTGCTGTGTCCCATCATTCTGGCATACTTCCTTCGTCCCATATTCTATTTATAATTTCGCCTATCCATTCAATGACATCTGGTGCACTGTTCTTTATAAATTCTGCTGCCATCCCGTCTTCCCCTGGAGCTTTGTGATTCCCGAGCTTTCTTATTGCGGCTTTCACTTCTCTCCTGCTGGAGTTTTCATCGAGCTTCGGCTCCTCTGATCGTTCATTACTACCTTCTCCTTTCCACGGCTCATTTTCTTCCTCTTCCGATTCTTCATTGCCTTCCCCATTCAGCAGATCACTAAAGTGCTTTTCCCATTGTTTTGCTTTTATGCTGTTGCTTGCAGCTCTTTTCTTTGTTCCTCTGAACCTATTTATGGCTTCCCACCATTATGTCATGTCTTTGGCGTTATTAATCTCCTCACACCTTTCCATCATCCACCTTTCCTTGCTCTCTTTGATTGTTTCCCTATATTTCTTTCTGCTTTCCTTCAGATTTCTCTTTTTTTCTTTGTTATTATCCTTGATGAATTCTTTGAGCTTCTTCCATACTTCTTTTCTTTTTTTTTACCCTCGATATTGTACCACTTTTTTTTCTCCTTTGTATCTTTGTCCTTCTTTCCTTTCATCACCATCCCCGTTTTTTCAGCCCCTTTTCTTACTATTTCCTTTATATCCTCCCACTTAAGCTCGTTTTTTTCCTCTACTGCTTCTGTCAGTGCTTCCTGCGTTGCTTCTGCATACTCCTGTATTTTTTCTTTCTTCCAGATCAGCTTATTTGCTCCAATTTCTTCCTGCTCTTCCTCCTCTGACATGCAGCTTCCTTCCTTACCCTCTTCCTCATTTCTCTTTACCTTATATCTCGCCAACACTGGTAGATGATCTGACTCTATTCTTTCCACCACTTTTACCTCTATTTCTTGCTCATCGCCTCTGTCCAGCGTTAGTATAAGGTCAATTACTGATCCTAAACTCTCTTCGTCTCCCCCGACGTAAGTTATTTCCCCACCTTCATCTCCTCTTGCTCTACCATTCCATACGCAAAGTCCTAACTCATCACACATCTTTAGTAATTTTTTTCCTTCGCTGTTTACTGTCTTGTCTCTCGATTTTTTTTTTTTTCCTCACTCTGCCTTCGTCCTCTCCTGTTACGTTTTCTTCTCCGATTCTCGCATTAAAGTCCCCAATGATCATCACACTTTCGTCCCTGTTTGCACATTCTTCTATCTGCCTTCTTAGCTCCGTTTCTAATTTGCTCATTCCTACATTGTTATACACTGTGATTATACTTTCACTTTCCTTACTTTCTTCCAACATCATTCCGTATTTCCATTCCCTGATGTCCCATTTTAATTTGCAATTTTTTTTTATCCCAATAATATGACCTCCCTTTGCTCTTCCTCTCTGTTTCTCTCTCGTCGCAGGCTTCGCCCACCATTTGAATTCTTTGCTCAGCCTCTCACATGTTATTTCCACCTTATCTTCCATTACCCATGTCTCCACTAGCACAACAATCTCGTTTTCTTCCATCATTGTGGCAGCTTTTTCTACCTCATTCATACCTGCAACATTCCAAAACTATATTTTCCTTCTATTTTCTTGCTCTCTTCCTTTATTTTGGTCCTCTTTCTCCTTGGCCTCTGTGTCTCTTTCTGTACCCACTCTCCACTCCTTTTTCTCATCATTCGCCCACTTTCATAATTTCAATTCTCCTTTTTTTTCATTCCAACACCACCATACCTCACCAATTTTTAACCTTTTTTGCTTCCTTTCTTTTAGTTCTTCCTCCAGCTCATTTCCATTAATTTTTTTTGGCTTTTCTTCAATGAGCTTTTCTTTTTCTTGTCTTCTCCATTCTTCATTTGTTTTGTCCTTTTTATCTTGTCTTTTCCTCGCCTCGCTCACGAATCTTTCCACCTCATTTTCCAAGCTCCATTCCCTCATTTCTTGAACATTCCTTTCATTCGCCCACGCGTTTTCTGTTTCCTTCACTCTTGATCGCCCTCTTTCCTGCCTTCCTCCACTGTTACTCTTTCCTTGTCTCTTTGTGTCGTGACTCTGACTGTCGTGTTGCTTTCCTTTTTTTTTTCCTCGGTTGCTTTTGTCTTATTTGGTATGTTCGTCTTACTTTCTTTCTCCTTTTTTATTTTTTCACTTAGCTCTTTAATTACTCTGTCCTTTTCCTTTATGCTTTGTTCTCTTTTACCAATTTCCTTCTCTAATCTTTCTATTTCCTGTCTGTGTCTTCTTTCCTTTTCCACTTGGTCTTCTTTGGATTTGCTCCTAATTATTTGGGCCCCTATCTTCAAGGTTTCTTGTCTTGTACATGCCTTCATTTCTTCCATTGATTTCATAATCAATTCTTCAACTTTTGTTTTTACCCTGTCTTCTATCTCTGCGATCAATTGCCACATCTTTTCCTCTGAATTTTTTTCACTATCCTTCATTTCCTGCTTTTGGCTCCAATTTGACATTCCAGTCTGCGTTGCTTGTTCTCTTGTCTTTTTTCACACTTCATCTTTCTGTTTGTCTTTCCTATCATTGATTGTCTCGATTATATCTAACTCTTTCGCCTCTTCATTACTGTCCTTCTCAACTTGCAGACTTCCTCTACTGTTTCTTGCCGGTGTTCTCGCTAGCTGAAATCCGGCTCTGCACCAGTCTGTTCCTACCTCATTTATATTGTCTGTGTTTTCTACCTTTTTTGCTTTTGCCTTTATTATATCCATCTGACTACACACAAATTTTTCTAACGCTCCATTTTTCATACCGTAGTCTCTTTTACTCGCTGAATTTGTACTTTTAAATTTGCGCGGCCTTCCCCTCCTTCTCTTGGTCATCCCGGCGCTTGCGCCATTCGCTTTACCTCTCTCATGTCTTTCCTCGTCACTTGTCATCTCTTTGTATGTGCTGCCCTCTCGTTCCTCGTCACTTTTTTCCTTCGTCTTGTCTCCCGCCAATTCCTCTATGTCCGCCAAAACCCGGATTGCTTTTACCTTTTGGTTTCCGCGTCTTTTGCTTTTCCCGTGCCACAGCTTTTCTTTTTTTTTATTATTCACCTTGTTTGGCGTTTTTCACTCCCACCTTTTTTACTCTGAACTTACTTGCCTTTTCTTTTTTTTTTCACTATTTCATTTATTTTTGCACTAGCTACTCTTTTACACGTCTGTACACTTACACAGCTTACAGCGCTCCTTTCAGGGCCAACTAATATTTATTATTTTTTTTTTTATTCTTTCAGTTAAATCTTATATTAAATAAATTATTGTTTATAGAATTGACTTAAAATTACACTTTTCAGCGCTTCATTGTATTGAAAAATACTTATTTAAATGTTTTCATTTCAGGGCAAACTAATATTTAATTTTTTTATTTTTTCAGCTAGATCATTAACTAATTAAATTGTTACTTATAAAACTGACATCAAATGAAAAATTTAAACTCCCCATTGTAATGATAAAAACTTACCCAATAATTTCTGTTTCAGGGCCAACTAATATTTATTTTTTTATTCTTTTTTTTTTAATTCTTTCAGTCAAATTTTAAACTAAATAAATTATTGTTTATAAAATTTATATTAAACGCCACTTTTCAGCACCTTGTTAAGAAGTTGAAAACTTGTTTAAAAATTTCCATTTCAGGAATCAACTAACATGACTTGTTTTATTTTTTTTTTTTTTAATTTTTTCAGTCAGGTCGTACATCAAATAAATTATTCTTAATGTAATTGACGTCAAGTGGGACTTCAGCGCCCTATTATTACGACGAAGAGTTTTTCAATCAATCCAATATCAAGGTGAACTGTCATAATTTTTTCTATTTTTATTTTTTGACTTTGATTTCAAGTAAATTATACAAAAAACAACCATACCCATACGTAAAACCATACCAAAATAAAACCGAACGGCTCTTTTCAGCGCCTGGCTCACATGGAGAAAGTTCTTGAGCTTTTGGGGTCCTGTTCATGCAGGGCCCCCCCCCCAAATTTTTTATACGTCTATTCTTTTCAAGTTTCAAATTATACTAAATAAGCAGTCATAAGAAATACAAAATTTTTTTTCCGTACAAATAACATAAAATTTTTTTCTTGCAGAGTATAATTCCCTTAAATAAAATTTCCCAATACCAATAAAACCCATCTTTAATTTTATCCTTTCCCATTGGACTCAACAAATTCATGAAACTTTTTTTTGTTGAATTTTACGGCAATTAGTAAAAAATTTTTTAACCTAGTCTGCAGAATTTTTATCTATCGTCTCTGTACTTAAAGATAAATATATTTATAAACTAAAGTGTAAACTATAATTTAACAAAAATCAAAAAATTGTAATTCTTTGTCAGTCATTTAAAACAATGAAACATTTACTGCGAAAAAATCAAAGTGTAAATTTAAAACAATGAAACATTTACTGCGAAAAAATCAAAGTGTAAATTTTCAGTATCCAATTATAAAAAATCTGTACATAGAAATAAAAAGAATTCCTGCCGAAAGACATATTTCGTTTGAGATTTCCTCAAAATAACATGAAAACCAAATTATAAAGTCGTGATGACAACTTTTTTTTCACAACCCGGGATATTTTTCTACTACTTATTGGTTAGCCGATACCGACTCAATCAATATTGTTGTTATTTTGCGTTATAAATAATTACTTAAAGCTGTAAAACTATAAAACTTACACTCTTGTAAACATTAAACAGTCAATAAAAATACTTAGTTGGAATACTTTTATTTGTTAAAATAAGAGACTAATGGTGAGGCAAAAATAAATATATGCACAACTCGAAATGTATAAAAAATCATAATTTAGTAAATATTAAAATTTGTACTTGTTGTTTAGCCACTTACTAAATAAATATAAATATTGAAAGAGTATGGAAGCAAGGATTGAATTCTTAGGTGTAAACTTGAATTGTTCTTTACGTATGAAAAATTTGGTGGCCCTGAAAAGGGCCGTTTTTAACTTAAGTCAGAACTTAAGTATCTAATTAGAAAGTATCTTCACCTGTACCATGATATATACTTCATCGCTGGCTTCATGTAATATGCCACAGAAGTCGTCTCTGCCACGTCGTCTGATGCAGTTGCCCAAGTGTATGTAGTCATCGTAGGCCTTGAAAGGAGCAGACTGGTCGGTGAGGGTCGTCAGGTTACCGAGCAAGTCAAGGGCGAAACACTGGGCGGTGTATCTCGTCTTGAGGTCCTTGGACTTGGACGGTTGGATGCCCAACGAAAGCCAAAAGTTGTCTTCCCGGTCGTGGCTTAGCTCCATACGGAAACTCCATGTTTCCTGGATGTCTGTCCTCGGATACAGGGATGACTCTGCAACCTCCACAGCTCCTGAATCTGTCGTGTATAGCTTCGTGCTGATTTTAGTCAGCTTAAACGTGTGGCCAGTTGAATTAATGAAATTCATCTTGACGTGTGAAGTTAAAAACTTGAATATTTTGCGTGACGTACAAAGTAAGTTGTCGGTTGGAAATGACCTACAATGACTGTATGACCATTAAGTAACCTCTGACCTTTACCACCTCCACGACTAAATTTCAACGTACTGCTTTCTGATTGGCTCGCAGTTACCGACGTGACGATTTTCTCGTAATTACTTTCTATCGGTACACGCGCACCAATCACAGCAAAGGAAATATCCCCTCTACTACTTCTAGCTTTCTTATTGGCTCGCAGGTACCGACACAGTGAGTATTGTTGTTATTTTTCGTCGGTACGTGCGATCCAATAGAATTACCGAATCATCGATCCCTGAAATATTTGCATCAGACAAAATATTTAGCATTGCCAACGATGGAATATCAAAACTTAACAATATTAAAATATTCCGTTCGCATTTAGTTGATTTTTTAATAGTAGCTGGCTATTGGCTACTTCAACAATTTTACCACACTGTGAATGATATGAATAATTTTATTGATATATTTGTGAAATTTCAGGAGACTTTCGTCTGTTAGAGAGACTCAACTTTCCTTATGACAAGTACACCAAATAATTGTTTGAAAAAATCAAAAATTAATAATAGCTTTTCTATTAATAGCTTTTTCGTAATTCGTCACAAAAAAAAAAAAATAATATTCCGGTACCGGGAATCGAACCTTTTTTTTTTTTTGTTTAAAGTTTCTTTATTTAAATTTACCATGTCATACATAATAGGAATGAATAAACTAAATAACATAAATCCTTAATTTCTAATTGTTTTAAACTTATTAATTGAGATCAACTGGCTGTTGTTGGCAGCGTCTCGGGTCTCTACCATCTTTGTAATTTTATTTACTGCTATTATTAGAGCCACCGAAGGCTCCGGTCGCGATAGTCATTTTTTATTTTTTAATTATTTTTTCTTCCATTTAGCTTTTATTAAAACAGGAAAACAGTGGCTAAGTGTGCTCCTGTGGGAAATTCGAGCCTGTTGTCAACTACTACGTTGATCGTTGTTGGTCAAGCGATAGCTTGGTTCCCGTGAGCAAATTTAGGGTTTTGTGCGCCGATTTTAAAAAACTACTAATACACTTTTCTATTAAATGTAAATTCTTTTTTTGAATAAACAGCCACTGTTCGCGTTAACAAATAGCCAGGTCCGTGGTTCGATATAGGGCGAATTGTTATACGGCGCGTACCGGGTTTTCAAACTACAAATATTTTTTATTGCAATAAAATTTATTTTACATAATAATCAGTTTGACTTCAAGTAAAGAGTCTCTATGTTTTCATCTCATTCGAAATTAATCTACTGAAATAATTTATTTATTTTTCCGTCAAGCTTTTGAATTAACAGTAGGAAACTTATGAATTCGAATTAAAGCTTAATTGTAATTTAAACTATAAGAGAAAATAAATTTCAACTGGATAATTATTCTGAACTGGTAGTAAAATTGAGGATAACTTGTGACACTTAAGCCAGAAAAATCTCAAGTGAGTAATTACTTACGCTTAAGCGAATACATATTTATTCCAACTTCAAATTTTGAATGTTAATATTTTTCCAGGGGCTTTGATATTTTATTATTTAGGTTGCATAAAAAAAGTTATAAGAAATAAATAAAGGCAAATGATATAAATTTAATGTGACTGATGTATTGCCAAAAAAATAATTTTTTAATAAAAATTTTAATGACAAGAAATATATGATTTTTTGAATGGACTGTTTATAAATTTTGGTTGGTAAATATCATAAACTTGGTAATTATTTTTTTTATTCCTTATAGTTTTAAAAAAAAATCTATATCTTGTTGCTTATGAATTGAATATTTGTAATTGGAGAATGATTTTGAAGATTCATCATTCGCTTCTTCAAATTTGTTTCTTTATAAAAAATTCTTTGATTTTTAATCTTTCAAATTTTATATTATAGTCAAGGGAATGGTTTTGATGAGTCACCATTTCTTGGACAAAATTTTTTTTCTACTCTTTTTTACTGTGAATTTTAAATTGAAATTCAAACCAAACTATCAAACATATTACAAAAATTTATTTAAACAAAAACTTATAAGGATATTGCGCTTTTGTACAGAAAATCCTACTTATTTTTACTGATCCAAATTTTCCCATATTCAAAAAGGTTTTGAAACTACGCCATTTTTCCTTCATCGATACATTTTATAACCGATAATTTTTAGTTAATTGCGAATCTACTTTCAAATATTTAAAAAAAATTTACAGGAACCATACGAGAGAAAATTTTTTTCTCTATAAAAATTCCTCGATTTTTCTAATCTCTGAAATTTTTTAACATTGCCACTGCGATGGTTTTGATGAGTCGCTATTCCTTACGAAAAATTTTTTTTCTACTTTTTATAATTGCTAATTTTATCTTAGAATTTAAGCCACAGGTTAAAAATGTGACAAAATTTTACCTAAAAAAACTTGTAAGCAACTTGCGTTTCTGTACAGACCCCCGTTAATTTTCGAGACCCAAATCTTCCCAAATTCTAAATGGCTTTGAAGTTTGGCCATTTCTCCCCCATCACCAAATCTTTTTATCGTCAATACTTGTAAGTTACACATTGCGAATTCGCTTTTAATCCTGCGACAAATTTTTTATAAACTAAAAATATTAGTTCGTTCACCGAACTCTTGCGAAATGGGTTTTTATGCCATAAAAATTTTATCATGTATCTTTTATGGTTGATAAAAAATTTATGATTTTTAAAGAAAAAAAAAAGTTATTACTTCTGATCAACCTAATAACTTTTTTTGGTTCTTACTAATGTAAACTTTTTTTTTCGTTAATTCTTTTAGCTTGTTTTGTTCATCGACTACGATAAGTAAATTTTTATTTCAAGGCTAACTAATATAAACTTTCTTTATTTATTTTTCAATTCTTTCAGCTAAATTGTATATCAAATATTATTTCTTATAAAATTTACTTGAAATGTATAATCGTAACGATAAAAACTTATTTAAATATTTTTATTTCAGGGCCAACTATATATAAAATAGTTTTATTTGCACAACTTATAGGTCGTATACAAATTTTTACATAAATCATATTTTCATTTGGTAAAATATTCACTTCGTTATATATATTATTTCTTTCTTACTTTTTAACTTCTATAATTTATTTGTTTTTGGCTTCTTATATTTTTTGCACGTCACAGTCTTGGTATCCCGCTTGCACCACGCTCCGTAACCCTGAGTTGACTCTCAAAATTTCTTCAATTCTCTTGAAGACCGTACATAGTTTTATATCAACCTCTCCTTTCAATTTCGCTATCATTTTTTCTTCTACTTTTTTATCCTCTAACCCTCTCCACTCTTCTAGCAGCTCTTTTTCCTTCTCCACCCCTTTATATATTCCTTCACATTTTAGTAGGTGTATCAACGTTTCCTCCTCTTTCCTACAACCTCTACAGCTCCAGCCCCTGTACCCTTTTTTGCCCGCTCTTCCCAAATTTCCACACCTTATCCTCGCCCACATCTCCTTGTCCTCCCCTCTTACATTATCTTTTTTCCAGTAGTTATCTTCTTCTTTCTCTAATCTTATTTTTTTGTACAATGTATTATACGTTGATTTGTTTATTGCGTCTTCAGCCTCCTTTTTCACGTTCTCTCTCATTTTCTTAATGCCCTCATTCAGCTTTTCCTCTATTTCCTCTACTCCCGCATCCCTGTAGATCATCTCAATCACCTCCTCGCATTACATTTTTTTTAGCGCAACCTTCACCATTTTCCCCCATTTCGTCGGGCACCTGTTCATAATCCCTCTCATTTCTTCTTTCAGTGCTATCCTTGGCCATCTTTCTTTTTCCATCATCATACAATCCTTCATATATCTTACTGCTCTTTCTTTTAATATTTCTTCCATCTTTTCTACTCCCATCTCGTCCCTCCAAATATATTCTGGTGTATCCCTTCTTACTCCTAATGCCATCTTGCAGAGCCTCCTATGCACCCTCTCTATTTCTTCCGACTTTTCCCACCCCCAGACCTCCACTCCGTACAAAGCTACTGTTCTTGCCACAGTGTTCATCAGATACATCCTGTCCCTCATGCTGTTTTTTTTTGCTCCTTTTTATCACTCCCCATACTGCATTTGTTGCCTTTTGTGCTTTTTGTGCTAGTTCCTTTTTTTGTTTCCCTGCGCTATTCCTTGTGGTGAAATGGTACCCAAGATATTTAAATTCTTTGACTTCTTCGACCTCACTTCCTGCATATTAGAATTTTTGTTTTTTCCACGTTCACCTCCATCTTATTCTCTTCTGTGTATCTTTCCAGCTCTTTCAGCATCCCTCTTAGCTCCTCTTCTGTGTCCGCAACTAGCGCCACATCATCCGCATATTTCATGACATGTATTCGTTGGTTCCCAATCATTGTTCCTCCTCTCTTCTTCTCTTCCATCGTCTTTTCTAGGTCGTCGATATCTATGCCATATAAAGCTCCGCTCATCGCACACCCTTGTCTTTCCCCTTTTCTTGTTATAAATTCCATTGTTATTGAGAAGGTCTGCATGTTTTAGGTTTCCACTATATTAAATTGGTGTTAATACCGTACGATGGACGGTGTGGCTCAATAAGTTATAGATAAAATTGAACGGAATATAGTATAGTGCCGGATAGCTCAACTGGTAGAGCACTCGGCGCGATACCGACATGGTCTGGGTTCGATTCCCAGTTCGGGCTATCTATATTTTTCTCAATTTATCTATAAATTGTCTTATTGAGAAGGTTTGCATGTTTTAGGTTTCCACTATATTAAATTGGTGTTAATACCGTACGATGGACGGTGTGGCTCAATAAGTTATAGATAAAAATTGAACGGAATATAGTATAGTGCCGGATAGCTCAACTGGTAGAGCACTCGGCGCGATACCGACATGGTCTGGGTTCGATTCCCAGTTCGGGCTATCTATATTTTTCTCAATTTATCTATAAATTGTCTTATTGAGAAGGTTTGCATGTTTTAGGTTTCCACTATATTAAATTGGTGTTAATACCGTACGATGGACGGTGTGGCTCAATAAGTTATAGATAAAATTGAACGGAATATAGTATAGTGCCGGATAGCTCAACTGGTAGAGCACTCGGCGCGATACCGACATGGTCTGGGTTCGATTCCCAGTTCGGGCTATCTATATTTATCTCAATTTATCTATAAATTGTCTTATTGAGAAGGTTTGCATGTTTTAGGTTTCCACTATATTAAATTGGTGTTAATACCGTACGATGGACGGTGTGGCTCAATAAGTTATAGATAAAATTGAACGGAATATAGTATAGTGCCGGATAGCTCAACTGGTAGAGCACTCGGCGCGATACCGACATGGTCTGGGTTCGATTTCCAGTTCGGGCTATCTATATTTTTCTCAATTTATCTATAAATTGTCTTATTGAGAAGGTTTGCATGTTTTAGGTTTCCACTATTTTAAATTGGTGTTAATACCGTACGATGGACGGTGTAGCTCAATAAGTTATAGATAAAATTGAACGGAATATAGTATAGTGCCGGATAGCTCAACTGGTAGAGCACTCGGCGCGATACCGACATGGTCTGGGTTCGATTCCCAGTTCGGGCTATCTATATTTTTCTCAATTTATCTATAAATTGTCTTATTGAGAAGGTTTGCATGTTTTAGGTTTCCACTATATTAAATTGGTGTTAATACCGTACGATGGACGGTGTGGCTCAATAAGTTATAGATAAAATTGAACGGAATATAGTATAGTGCCGGATAGCTCAACTGGTAGAGCACTCGGCGCGATACTGACATGGTCTGGGTTCGATTCCCAGTTCGGGCTATCTATATTTTTCTCAATTTATCTATAAATTGTCTTATTGAGAAGGTTTGCATGTTTTAGGTTTCCACTATATTAAATTGGTGTTAATACCGTACGATGGACGGTGTGGCTCAATAAGTTATAGATAAAATTGAACGGAATATAGTATAGTGCCGGATAGCTCAACTGGTAGAGCACTCGGCGCGATACCGACATGGTCTGGGTTCGATTCCCAGTTCGGGCTATCTATATTTATCTCAATTTATCTATAAATTGTCTTATTGAGAAGGTTTGCATGTTTTAGGTTTCCACTATATTAAATTGGTGTTAATACCGTACGATGGACGGTGTGGCTCAATAAGTTATAGATAAAATTGAACGGAATATAGTATAGTGCCGGATAGCTCAACTGGTAGAGCACTCGGCGCGATACCGACATGGTCTGGGTTCGATTCCCAGTTCGGGCTATCTATATTTTTCTCAATTTATCTATAAATTGTCTTATTGAGAAGGTTTGCATGTTTTAGGTTTCCACTATATTAAATTGGTGTTAATACCGTACGATGGACGGTGTGGCTCAATAAGTTATAGATAAAATTGAACGGAATATAGTATAGTGCCGGATAGCTCAACTGGTAGAGCACTCGGCGCGATACCGACATGGTCTGGGTTCAATTCCCAGTTCGGGCTCTCTATATTTTTCTCAATTTATCTATAAATTGTCTTATTGAGAAGGTTTGCATGTTTAAGGTTTCCACTATATTAAATTGGTGTTAATACCGTACGATGGACGGTGTGGCTCAATAAGTTATAGATAAAATTGAACGGAATATAGTATAGTGCCGGATAGCTCAACTGGTAGAGAACTCGGCGCGATACCGACATGGTCTGGGTTCGATTCCCAGTTCGGGCTATCTATATTTTTCTCAATTTATCTATAAATTGTCTTATTGAGAAGGTTTGCATGTTTTAGGTTTCCACTATATTAAATTGGTGTTAATACCGTACGATGGACGGTGTGGCTCAATAAGTTATAGATAAAAATGAACGGAATATAGTATAGTGCCAGATAGCTCAACTGGTAGAGCACTCGGCGCGATACCGACATGGTCTGGGTTCGATTCCCAGTTCGGGCTATCTATATTTTTCTCAATTTATCTATAAATTGTCTTATTGAGAAGGTTTGCATGTTTTAGGTTTCCACTATATTAAATTGGTGTTAATACCGTACGATGGACGGTGTGGCTCAATAAGTTATAGATAAAATTGAACGGAATATAGTATAGTGCCGGATAGCTCAACTGGTAGAGCACTCGGCGCGATACCGACATGGTCTGGGTTCAATTCCCAGTTCGGGCTATCTATATTTTTCTCAATTTATCTATAAATTGTCTTATTGAGAAGGTTTGCATGTTTTAGGTTTCCACTATATTAAATTGGTGTTAATACCGTACGATGGACGGTGTGGCTCAATAAGTTATAGAAAAAATTGAACGGAATATAGTATAGTGCCGGATAGCTCAACTGGTAGAGCACTCGGCGCGATACCGACATGGTCTGGGTTCGATTCCCAGTTCGGGCTATCTATATTTTTCTCAATTTATCTATAAATTGTCTTATTGAGAAGGTTTGCATGTTTTAGGTTTCCACTATATTAAATTGGTGTTAATACCGTACGATGGACGGTGTGGCTCAATAAGTTATAGATAAAATTGAACGGAATATAGTATAGTGCCGGATAGCTCAACTGGTAGAGCACTCGGCGCGATACCGACATGGTCTGGGTTCGATTCCCAGTTCGGGCTATCTATATTTTTCTCAATTTATCTATAAATTGTCTTATTGAGAAGGTTTGCATGTTTTAGGTTTCCACTATATTAAATTGGTGTTAATACCGTACGATGGACGGTGTGGCTCAATAAGTTATAGATAAAATTGAACGGAATATAGTATAGTGCCGGATAGCTCAACTGGTAGAGCACTCGGCGCGATACCGACATGGTCTGGGTTCAATTCCCAGTTCGGGCTATCTATATTTTTCTCAATTTATCTATAAATTGTCTTATTGAGAAGGTTTGCATGTTTTAGGTTTCCACTATATTAAATTGGTGTTAATACCGTACGATGGACGGTGTGGCTCAATAAGTTATAGATAAAATTGAACGGAATATAGTATAGTGCCGGATAGCTCAACTGGTAGAGCACTCGGCGCGATACCGACATGGTCTGGGTTCGATTCCCAGTTCGGGCTATCTATATTTATCTCAATTTATCTATAAATTGTCTTATTGAGAAGGTTTGCATGTTTTAGGTTTCCACTATATTAAATTGGTGTTAATACCGTACGATGGACGGTGTGGCTCAATAAGTTATAGATAAAATTGAACGGAATATAGTATAGTGCCGGATAGCTCAACTGGTAGAGCACTCGGCGCGATACCGACATGGTCTGGGTTCGATTCCCAGTTCGGGCTATCTATATTTTTCTTAATTTATCTATAAATTGTCTTATTGAGAAGGTTTGCATGTTTTAGGTTTCCACTATATTAAATTGGTGTTAATACCGTACGATGGACGGTGTAGCTCAATAAGTTATAGATAAAATTGAACGTAATATAGTATTGTGCCGGATAGCTCAACTGGTAGAGCACTCGGCGCGATACCGACATGGTCTGGGTTCGATTCCCAGTTCGGGCTATCTATATTTTTCTCAATTTATCTATAAATTGTCTTATTGAGAAGGTTTGCATGTTTTAGGTTTCCACTATATTAAATTGGTGTTAATACCGTACGATGGACGGTGTGGCTCAATAAGTTATAGATAAAATTGAACGGAATATAGTATAGTGCCGGATAGCTCAACTGGTAGAGCACTCGGCGCGATACTGACATGGTCTGGGTTCGATTCCCAGTTCGGGCTATCTATATTTTTCTCAATTTATCTATAAATTGTCTTATTGAGAAGGTTTGCATGTTTTAGGTTTCCACTATATTAAATTGGTGTTAATACCGTACGATGGACGGTGTGGCTCAATAAGTTATAGATAAAATTGAACGGAATATAGTATAGTGCCGGATAGCTCAACTGGTAGAGCACTCGGCGCGATACCGACATGGTCTGGGTTCGATTCCCAGTTCGGGCTATCTATATTTTTCTCAATTTATCTATAAATTGTCTTATTGAGAAGGTTTGCATGTTTTAGGTTTCCACTATATTAAATTGGTGTTAATACCGTACGATGGACGGTGTGGCTCAATAAGTTATAGATAAAATTGAACGGAATATAGTATAGTGCCGGATAGCTCAACTGGTAGAGCACTCGGCGCGATACCGACATGGTCTGGGTTCAATTCCCAGTTCGGGCTATCTATATTTTTCTCAATTTATCTATAAATTGTCTTATTGAGAAGGTTTGCATGTTTTAGGTTTCCACTATATTAAATTGGTGTTAATACCGTACGATGGACGGTGTGGCTCAATAAGTTATAGATAAAATTGAACGGAATATAGTATAGTGCCGGATAGCTCAACTGGTAGAGCACTCGGCGCGATACCGACATGGTCTGGGTTCGATTCCCAGTTCGGGCTATCTATATTTTTCTCAATTTATCTATAAATTGTCTTATTGAGAAGGTTCGCATGTTTTAGGTTTCCACTATATTAAATTGGTGTTAATACCGTACGATGGACGGTGTGGCTCAATAAGTTATAGATAAAATTGAACGGAATATAGTATAGTGCCGGATAGCTCAACTGGTAGAGCACTCGGCGCGATACCGACATGGTCTGGGTTCGATTCCCAGTTCGGGCTATCTATATTTTTCTCAATTTATCTATAAATTGTCTTATTGAGAAGGTTTGCATGTTTTAGGTTTCCACTATATTAAATTGGTGTTAATACCGTACGATGGACGGTGTGGCTCAATAAGTTATAGATAAAATTGAACGGAATATAGTATAGTGCCGGATAGCTCAACTGGTAGAGCACTCGGCGCGATACCGACATGGTCTGGGTTCAATTCCCAGTTCGGGCTATCTATATTTTTCTCAATTTATCTATAAATTGTCTTATTGAGAAGGTTTGCATGTTTTAGGTTTCCACTATATTAAATTGGTGTTAATACCGTACGATGGACGGTGTGGCTCAATAAGTTATAGAAAAAATTGAACGGAATATAGTATAGTGCCGGATAGCTCAACTGGTAGAGCACTCGGCGCGATACCGACATGGTCTGGGTTCGATTCCCAGTTCGGGCTATCTATATTCTTCTCAATTTATCTATAAATTGTCTTATTGAGAAGGTTTGCATGTTTTAGGTTTCCACTATATTAAATTGGTGTTAATACCGTACGATGGACGGTGTGGCTCAATAAGTTATAGATAAAATTGAACGGAATATAGTATAGTGCCGGATAGCTCAACTGGTAGAGCACTCGGCGCGATACCGACATGGTCTGGGTTCGATTCCCAGTTCGGGCTATCTATATTTTTCTCAATTTATCTATAAATTGTCTTATTGAGAAGGTTTGCATGTTTTAGGTTTCCACTATATTAAATTGGTGTTAATACCGTACGATGGACGGTGTGGCTCAATAAGTTATAGATAAAATTGAACGGAATATAGTATAGTGCCGGATAGCTCAACTGGTAGAGCACTCGGCGCGATACCGACATGGTCTGGGTTCAATTCCCAGTTCGGGCTATCTATATTTTTCTCAATTTATCTATAAATTGTCTTATTGAGAAGGTTTGCATGTTTTAGGTTTCCACTATATTAAATTGGTGTTAATACCGTACGATGGACGGTGTGGCTCAATAAGTTATAGATAAAATTGAACGGAATATAGTATAGTGCCGGATAGCTCAACTGGTAGAGCACTCGGCGCGATACCGACATGGTCTGGGTTCGATTCCCAGTTCGGGCTATCTATATTTTTCTCAATTTATCTATAAATTGTCTTATTGAGAAGGTTTGCATGTTTTAGGTTTCCACTATATTAAATTGGTGTTAATACCGTACGATAGACGGTGTGGCTCAATAAGTTATAGATAAAATTGAACGGAATATAGTATAGTGCCGGATAGCTCAACTGGTAGAGCACTCGGCGCGATACCGACATGGTCTGGGTTCGATTCCCAGTTCGGGCTATCTATATTTTTCTCAATTTATCTATAAATTGTCTTATTGAGAAGGTTTGCATGTTTTAGGTTTCCACTATATTAAATTGGTGTTAATACCGTACGATAGACGGTGTGGCTCAATAAGTTATAGATAAAATTGAACGGAATATAGTATAGTGCCGGATAGCTCAACTGGTAGAGCACTCGGCGCGATACCGACATGGTCTGGGTTCGATTCCCAGTTCGGGCTATCTATATTCTTCTCAATTTATCTATAAATTGTCTTATTGAGAAGGTTTGCATGTTTTAGGTTTCCACTATATTAAATTGGTGTTAATACCGTACGATGGACGGTGTGGCTCAATAAGTTATAGAAAAAATTGAACGGAATATAGTATAGTGCCGGATAGCTCAACTGGTAGAGCACTCGGCGCGATACCGACATGGTCTGGGTTCGATTCCCAGTTCGGGCTATCTATATTTTTCTCAATTTATCTATAAATTGTCTTATTGAGAAGGTTTGCATGTTTTAGGTTTCCACTATATTAAATTGGTGTTAATACCGTACGATGGACGGTGTGGCTCAATAAGTTATAGATAAAATTGAACGGAATATAGTATAGTGCCGGATAGCTCAACTGGTAGAGCACTCGGCGCGATACCGACATGGTCTGGGTTCAATTCCCAGTTCGGGCTATCTATATTTTTCTCAATTTATCTATAAATTGTCTTATTGAGAAGGTTTGCATGTTTTAGGTTTCCACTATATTAAATTGGTGTTAATACCGTACGATGGACGGTGTGGCTCAATAAGTTATAGATAAAATTGAACGGAATATAGTATAGTGCCGGATAGCTCAACTGGTAGAGCACTCGGCGCGATACCGACATGGTCTGGGTTCGATTCCCAGTTCGGGCTATCTATATTTTTCTCAATTTATCTATAAATTGTCTTATTGAGAAGGTTTGCATGTTTTAGGTTTCCACTATATTAAATTGGTGTTAATACCGTACGATAGACGGTGTGGCTCAATAAGTTATAGATAAAATTGAACGGAATATAGTATAGTGCCGGATAGCTCAACTGGTAGAGCACTCGGCGCGATACCGACATGGTCTGGGTTCGATTCCCAGTTCGGGCTATCTATATTTTTCTCAATTTATCTATAAATTGTCTTATTGAGAAGGTTTGCATGTTTTAGGTTTCCACTATATTAAATTGGTGTTAATACCGTACGATGGACGGTGTGGCTCAATAAGTTATAGATAAAATTGAACGGAATATAGTATAGTGCCGGATAGCTCAACTGGTAGAGCACTCGGCGCGATACCGACATGGTCTGGGTTCAATTCCCAGTTCGGGCTATCTATATTTTTCTCAATTTATCTATAAATTGTCTTATTGAGAAGGTTTGCATGTTTTAGGTTTCCACTATATTAAATTGGTGTTAATACCGTACGATGGACGGTGTGGCTCAATAAGTTATAGATAAAATTGAACGGAATATAGTATAGTGCCGGATAGCTCAACTGGTAGAGCACTCGGCGCGATACCGACATGGTCTGGGTTCGATTCCCAGTTCGGGCTATCTATATTTTTCTCAATTTATCTATAAATTGTCTTATTGAGAAGGTTTGCATGTTTTAGGTTTCCACTATATTAAATTGGTTGATCCATTAAACCGTTTGTTCGGGCCGATTGCTCAAAGTTGTACAAAACAATTAAAGGAACAAGTTTTGTTCTTTAATTTGAGTAATCATTACCAAAATGAAAAAATTAATTTTTTTTTTGAATTCACTTTTATTTTCACGTTAGTTATTCAGTAGATATGAGGTAAGGAAAAAAAAATTATCCAAAAAGCGAGATAAAGCAAGAATTTTTTTACTTTTTTTTTTTTTCATGTTTTACTCGGGGGTTATTTTTTCCTTTTCCGGAAAAATTGTTTTTTTTTTCTCTACCTCACATTTACTAAATAATTAACCCAAAAGTGGAAAAAAATCCGGAAAAAATTAAATTTTCATATTAGTATTGATTAAACAAATTAAGGAACAAAACTTGTTCCTTCAATTGTTTTATAAAAGTTTGAGCAATCGGCCGGGACAAACGGTTGAATGGATCAATCTGAAAATTTTCCGGGTTTTTGGGGGTACATTAAGCTATAAAATCACCTGATATCATTAACCTTTGCATCAGTATTCGCAAAGTAGCGATGAGTTGACTAAAAATCCAGAAAATAGCCATTTTTTTTTGGGTTTTTCAAATGGATATTAAGGATAAAAAAAAATTTTTTTTTTTTTTTTAATCGAGAATGGAACTTGTAGAGAATTTATTCAAGTTTCTTAAACTGCCACTGAAATTACTGTGCGACCATTAGTTGCCGAGATATCGGTAATCAAAGACAACAGGATCCTTTTTCATATGAAGGCTGATATCTCAGCAGCAAATTGTCCTACAGAGAAACAAAAAAAAGCAATAAATTGTAGTTGAATAAATTTCCTAAATGAGCCATGAATTGGTTTTTTCGAAGAAAATTCTCCAAACCTGGTAAACCTAAAAAACCAAATCAAAAAAATTAGAAACATTTTGTCTCGATCTATTTCTTATGATTCTGCAAAAACCGTGGCTCAGAAAATTATTTAGTTGACAGATTTTTAAACTAGAGATTTCAAGCTTCAATTTGCTTTTTTTTTTATTTTTTCAACACGATAATTTTTCACGAAAATACAGCCTTCTAAATATCAGTAAAAAATTAAAAAAATTTTTACTCCACTTAATTTTTTGGATAAGTGTATATAATTGAGCATTATTTAAAAAACTTTTTCGTTAAAATTAAAAAAAAAATTTAGAATTCCATTTGAAAAATATTAATGACTTTGGTTTTATAACAAAAGCTATACTAATTTTTTTTTTCCTTTGAATCAAATAATTATGTGAATTATAATTTTTCTTTATGTAAATTACTTATAAAAAAATTTTATTTTATCAAAGTTATTCAATTTCCAGAACTTCTTTTGTCATCTTATTTAAAGGGTACTCTATTTCTCCCCCAAAGAATTCGATTTTCGAAAATTAGAGCGAAACCAATAACTTGCTGAATTTTTGAAAATTGTCAATTTTCTCAGCGGGAAGTTAATAATGAAACTTTTTTTTTTGCAGTTTGTGTATGCCATAGTCCGTTCAATGTATATGTATGCACAAAATTAAAATAATTAAGCGCGAAAATTCAGTGTTCTGAAAAATTTATTAATTAGTAGCTTTCAGATGAAATAAAATAATAACCGAATTTTGGTAGATTTCTCAGAGGGACCATGTTGCCCCAAATAAAAATTTTTTTTGTTGGAGCATATTAATGACGAACACATGGTACAAAACTAGCAGAAATAAAAGGGGTAAAAAATATCAAATCTTTTTTTCACGACGCATTTTGCTTCAAATTTAAAGATTTTTAATTTTCGATAAATGTGGTATATTTAGACAAAAAGTAAGTATCCCCCTCCCTTCTTCCCCTATTCGAGCCCCCAAAAACTCAGTCTTTCCTTAAGTACTCCCTTTTGCCCCTCTCTTCCTGAATTATGACCACAGATATTCAAGAGTGGGGGAGAAAAGTAATTATCTGGGGAGATTTTGTTAAGGTCGAAGGTACCATAGACAACATCATTCAAAACCGTTTTCGATCTTGAGACGATCAGTCGTACAGTCAATCTTGTCCCAAAACTACAAACATAAAATCAGTGATCGTTAATAATTTAACTTGAAGTTATTACTAAGTGAACAGTTACTCTCACAGTAAAGTGTCAAAGTTAATCAAATTAAAAGTTCATTATTTAAAAGTCGACAATTATTAATTGCATCACTCATTACCATGGAATCAATCCGTTCAAAATTCAATTGCGAATACGTTGACAACTTAATCAAACAAGTAAATGTCGAAAATATCAATACAGTAGTTCCAGTCATGGGTGGTTTTACGCTGCTTCATATAGCAGCTTTCAATAATGATAAAAGATTGGTGAACTATCTGCTCCGCAAGAAAGCTGATGTGAATTCAAGAAGTAAATACTGGGGTACAGCTCTTCACATTGCTGTTATAATGGAGAACTTGGGTATAATTGAAAGCCTCATCAATTACGGAGCAGACGTTAATACTCTGCTAATTCAGGACTCTGATTTGATCCATTACCTGTATAGAGCTGAGCCAAATCTTGAAGAAAATCCTGAGTTTTTATTACAAAACCATGCCATTGAGACTGCGATGTTGGAAACCTATGATTTTTGTTTTGGCAAATCACCGTTACAAATTGCTGTTGATCGAGGTAATGAAAAACTTGTAGAATTACTTTTAAAAAATAATGCTGATCCGAACCTTGATACTCATTATTTTGAAACACCACTAATATGTGCTATTACTAAAGAAAACTTACCAATTATGGAGCTCCTTCTAACATACGGTGCAAATGTTAATAGTGTAAGTGAAAGTGGTTTTTCAAAAGAAAGTCCTTTACATGTTGCTGTCCAATCCCGAAGTTCGGAAGCAGTAGAATTAATCTTGAACCATAGTATGGTTGATATAAATATAGTGACAGCGTATAAATATTCAGCGCTTCATTACGCATTTTTCGCAACCGACGATAATATCATAAGACAACTGCTTAATGCTGGTGTTGATATTAATTTAAAAAACGCTAATGGTAAAACAGCATTTGCTTCACGACAGAATTATTCACAAAAAGTTAAAGACACAATTACTGAATATATTGCCAAACTCAGTGCGACGAATTGTTACATTGATAAAGAAAATGTAGCAGTCGTAGATAGTGGAAAATTTGGTGAATTGCGCGGTCAGTGCATAAGCGAAATTGAAAAACTGAAGATAACATATATTGGTACGAGTAATGTTACACTTTATAATGTTCTATGTAATAAATGTGAACACAAATTAGCTTTAAGTTTAAAGTATGTTAGTGATAGTACTATTTTAAATTTGAACATTGAATCTTTTTTTCCACTATACGGTAGAATGATTGCTTATCGTTTAAGAAAAGCATTAGGACGGAAAAAATTGCTATCCAATGCTATTAGTTTAATTGATGATATTTTCAATAACATTCAACTTCCAAGTACTTTTACGAGGAGTATTTTAAAATTACTGACTAATGAAGATTTGGAAAAATTACAATGATATATTTATAGGAATATTTTTAATTAATATTATTAAGTCTGTAATATTTTGAAACATTTTCATGGGTGTAGGGTTAATAAGTATATAAATTCGTGGTCTTTATTATTAACAATGTCAAATAATTACTTATTTAATTTATTTATTTTCAATACGTATATAACATTAAATGTTTCACTTATAAGTGCACACATGTGTAATTATATAGATTAAGTTGTGTTTTTATAATTTATATTTTTTTTTTTAATTCTTTGATGGAAAAGAAATATAGTCATTTCAAAAATTAAATTTTAATACAGAAGTTATTTTTAATGAACTCGTAGTCCATAAGTCGTAATTTAAAATTGTAATTATTAATTTAATCAATTTGTTTTTATTACATGTATGAATATTGTATATATGAAAAATAAATCACTATATTTTTTTAATTTTGTGTAATTGTCACAATTTATTTTAATATTTAATTATTTATAATTTTAATTACTATTATTTATTTATTTTTTTAACACGAATTTCTGTAATTGCTTCAAATTTGATTTTTATTTTCATTGTTCTCTAAGTATTTCAAAATAAAGTAAGTAAAGTAAAAATAGAATAAATGAACAATTACATTTTCATTTCAAACATCACTTTGAAATAAATATTCAAAACTTTAATTTGCAAAATTTAAAACAGAAATTGGCATAGTTGTAGTATTAGTTAATAAATAATAATGAGCGATAGAAAGTATAATCATAAGTTATAAATTTCATTAATAATAATTAATTATAAATCAAAGTCTCTATTGACCATTGATTTTTTTTTAATAATAAGAATAAGAATTAAGAACAAGCTTGCTGATTACACTCAAGATTTAGAAAATACGATTCTAAAACAGGTAAGTGTGAAGTCATGTTAACAATCCAGCATTCAGCTACATCCCCTTTCATTACCTGCATTGGAACTTGAAATTTTAGTGTCAGCAGCCAGTCAGAAAAAAGTAAATTTAAGATCAATGGTGTGATCAACTTTTAGCGTAAGCATTAATTGTCATTTGCAATTTATAATTAAACAGTAACTATAAATACTATTTATTATTCTAACTTCTTTCGACTGACTGTAGAGACATTGAAACTTTGAGTTTCGATGCTGTTATCACCAACAGTATTTCAAATAATTTAATTTTATAAAATTCAAAACAAAATATCAAGTATGAAATAGAAGTATATCCATAAAGTTTAATTATTTATTAGTCTCATGATGTAGCTGCAATTAAAATAGGAAAATTTTTATCTGAAATTTTTTCTGCCACAATATAAATCATTAGAATCCATGAAACATATCCAAAATCGGTAATAAAAATTAGCTATCAAATAACTTATATCTGAGAGTTAAAAAAACGAATGATAAAATTCCTGTCTGAAAGAATAAAGTTATAATTAAGTAAAATTGAAATGGTTAATAATTAAATAATCAAATTATTTCATCAAATTTTTTTTTTTATTATAAAAATTACATTTCAACTGCGTAACTATACAATGAAATCGAAAGTTTAAAAAAAAGACTTAATTTTAAAAGACGTCTCTATTAACACGCAAAACTGACTCTAGCGTGACTCTAGCGTGAATATAAATTTTTATGGAAAATGAGCTTACTCGTGAGCTTTAGCGTGAACTTAAAGAATGACGTGAATATAATTCATATGTATTAATGAATTACTTTAAATTAAATTTAATCGCCAACAAATTCATCATTGAAAATTAAATACTGAATAGATTATATAAATTATTTTAAGTCATAAAAAAAAATTATATTTTAAATCAGATCTCAAATTTTATTTTATAACTGTAGATTATAGAAATTATGATATGTTCCGCCAAAGTTAAATATTAGAATATGAATAATATCAGGAAAAACATTTGGAATTAAAAATTGTGACAAAGTGAAGGTTATACCACAACGAAAATAAACATGAAAAGAAGGAATCGTTTTGGTTTTATGAGTAGTATCCCCATCATGAACGTTCGGAAAACGAGTATAATCGGAAGAAGTCGACAATACACGAACATAGCAACGTTAAATTTGAATTGTTTTTGGCGCGAAAAAGTAATGACACATGATTGGAATATTAATATATATCGATTAAAACAAGGAATTATAATGAAATGAAAATTTACAATAATCCCCAATTAATTACAGACACATATAATTAATTATTGTTTATAACTATCAGAAACTGAATGTTTGTAATGATACGAATCATTTAACATACTTGATAGTCTTAAAATGAAAAAAAAAAAAAAACTTTGAATGTAGTGAATAAATACATTAAACGATTCTTAGTGTATCGATATTTGTAAATTCGAATAAAAGCGGTGTAACTATATTTATGCCAATGACAATTAGCAAAGTACATGCATGATACTTATATCTAGAAGGCACGAATTCTGAATACGAGTACAGGTGCCCTGACTTTCTTGATAATATTAGTAATGTGTAGATTCTATCTGGGATTAATTTGAAAATGCTGCGTGAAGATACAGACATTGTAGCTCCAGAACAAGTCTCAGTACCAGCAACTTGCATCAGTTATGCTTATGACTTTTAAAGTAATAGTGATGCATAGTTGTCCACGACGTGAATTCACTGAGCTTACATTTGCGCCACTTGAATTAATTTGCGCGGGAAGCATTGTAAGTTCGGTGCTTTACTGAATATTTTGTAACAAATTTCCATAGCTAGTTAACGAGAATCGTGAGAAATTAAGTAATTAAACTTTATTAATTATAGTTATAACATTAGTTTTTACATCCTCGGCAATACCACTCTTCATCAACGTCTTCATTTGTTTTAACCTTATATTTTGCACATTTAATTTCCTATTATTTTAAATTGTAAATTATTATTTGAAATAATTTACAACAACTCTCCACATCGTTAAATCATGCTGCCTTTAAGTATAATTTTCAAATAAATCATTCTTAACTATATAAAATCGTGAAAGAGAAGTTTTTAATTTAAGGATTTATGTAATTAATTTGAAATGATTCGAAAGTTTGAATCATTTTAAATAATTTCAAATCAGAAAATAAAATTTCATTATCTTGTAATTCAATATGATTTATATTGATTTATTTCAAAATTTATACTCAAATTTGACTTTATTTATACTTTAATAATTTAGACAACTTGGAATGATTTAAAATAATTAAGAGTTACGTAATCTCAAATCATTCCAAATGAGACTTTTTAATCAAGGTAATTACTGTTCACTTACCACGCCATCAACGATCACTTCGTTACGCTCAGTAATGATGTGTTCACCAACATTTTCTACTTGCAAGTTATCAGCAACATTACCGACCACTTCTTTTCCACCCACGCTAGTACCGGCTATTTTATCTTGAGCGTTGTCTTTATTTTTTTTATCAAGTACTACTTGTTCATCGATTTCATTTTTACTTGCGTCGCTCTTTTCATTCGATTTTTTGTTTCTTTTATCTGGAAACTAAATGAGAGATAAATTTATTAATGCAAATACATATGTGTATATAGAAATATATATATATATATATATATATATATATAGATATATATGTTTTTTTTTTTTTGAGTTAGAATTTGTTATTAACCTCGTAATCATTAGATTGATCGCCATCTTGGCGCGCGAGTCCACGTTTCTTCTGTAAATACGAAAGAGATATTTAAGTTTTGAAATATTTCGATAAAAAATTTTTCTTTTTTTTTACCTTCTCCGTAACAGGGTGGTTATGCACATCCTCAAACTCTATAACTTGCAAACTTTGCCCGTCGTCTGATGCTTTCAAGAAGGGCTTGACTGGACAATCGGTTTTTTCGCTTCTGAAAATATAAAAATTTTATAATTACAATTATCTACATGTAGATCATACTTGTTGTGTTTTTTAAAACGAATTATATAGTAATTTATTTACTTACTTTCGTTGTCTTGCATTTTTCTTAACTTTAGATTGAAATGTTCCCGCTCGGGGACATACAAAATATTTTTTATAAAATTTTAACTCTGGTAAAATATTTTTTTTTAAATTAGCACTGTCCACTTTTTTTGAGTCTTTTACACTAAAGTTATGTCCAGAACTTTCACAAAAAGCATCAAACTTTAGTGTAAATTCTTCATAGGTCGAAAAAGTTTCCCCTACGCGAAATGTTCGATCCATATTATATTATATTATAATTTTTATTAATTTACTAATTAAATTTAATGGTTTTATTTTTTTTTTTTATTTTTTATTAATAAAGTTGATTAGCAGTTTTATTTAAACCAAATTTGGTATTTTTTTTTTTATAAAAAACGCGAATAAATAATTAATGACGAGAGTAGCTTTCGGAACTTGTTCGTACTTGCTCGATCACGGTTATATGAAGAATTCTTTTATTCGTTAAGACATGGATACATTCGATGCGTCGATGTTTTTTAATTCTGTCGTCATGAGGGCGGGAAAAGTAGTAATGAATTCTACCAACTTGTAGAATAATTTTGAGTTAAGAAATTCCTTTATTATAGCAAAAACTAATCAAATACAGTTTGTTTTATGGCATAAAACAAGGGAATATGTGTTCAGTTCCATCTGGTGAACTTTCATATAACTCTTTGGGTGTTTTGAAAAATTATCACAGCTCAGTTTTCGATCTATTATGTTTACTGATAGGAGTAACGACTGGATGGATTATCCCAATGCTTTATTGAAGATTTAACTAACTAACGTTTACTAATCATAAGTTTGGATATTTACTGCGTTGTTTTTTGATCAATTGTATATAAAAAGTCATCCACTAAACTTTTCAGAATGGATTATAATTTAGATAACAGGGTATTTGACAGTTATAATGACTTAAAATCTTTTATAGAGCAATATGAACGTCATATGAAACATTGTTTTTTAATTGCTCGAAGTAAGCTATTAAAAACTTATGAACAAAGTCGACAAACGGTGCTAGCATAAAAAAAAAAGTGGCTCCAAACAACCAATGCAAGTAATAAATGACAATGATATGGAAAGACTTGTATATTACAATCTAACATATGTATTTAAAATGAGCAGTGAATGCAAAACTACATCTACTGGACAAAGAAGTTCTAGGTATTGTTGAAGTATTTGCTTGATTAATTACACTCTTATAATTTTGTAAGATAATAGCTTTGATAATCTATATATGTATATTAGGGTGCGTCATCTCGAAGCAACATTTTTTTTTTAAGTGCATGTGGAAAAAATCATAGTTCAACACAAAAAAAAAAAATTTCGCGCAAGAAAAAAAATTCTATGTCGATTGGCTCTTTAGGTATGGAAAGATCTGTCAAAAAACCAATTTTCATTTTTGATTCCTAGTTTCTTCAATTTAATTCTTTAAAACTGATTCAGAAAATTAACTTCTCAATTTCAAGTAAACAAAATTTATGATTTTTGAAATTTTGTATTGTGATGATTTTTATTTTTAAATTAAATCAATTGAAATTGATGAGTTGAATTAAAAAACAAAATAAATATAACGATACACCTAATTATATTAAATTGAAATGAATATATAATGTATGAGAAATCAAATCTATTTAAAAGTCAACAACTACTAAAAGTTCTTCATTTTTTAAGGCCACATGAATGAACAAGTTGCATATTTTTTTTTTTATTTAATCATTGAAATACTTGTTTTTGTTATATTATTAATGAATATTGAAATCATTTATGTAATCATTAAATTGAAAATAATTTATAAATATCAAATTGTTGAAAGAAAATTAAACAGCCAAAAAAAAAATACAGTTACTTGTGATTCTATTGACTGAATTTTTATTTTTCCAGGAGCAGATGTAGAAATCTTACAAAATGATAAAAATGAGTTCGTTGGATTATTTTTCATCACTGAAAATATGAAAAATGCTATTAAATTGTATCCCGACATCGTTTTTATCGACGTAACGTACAAATTATTTAAAAGAAATTTTGCATTGCTACTGATTGTTGTGGAATATTGTAATGCATAAACTAATATTGCTTCTGTCGGAATATTAGCAAATGAACAACGAGACACAATGAAATGGTTCTTGACTTGTTTTAAAAACTATAACATCGAAGCATGTTCTAGAATAAAAAGTTTTATGACTGACAAAGACTTTGTAGAACGATATGTCCTCCATGAACTATTTCCGTCAGTACCGACTTCTATATGTCTTTTTCATACATTGAGGACTTTCGAACGTGAAGTTTCAGTTTCGCATATGGGTATTAGCAAAGAAGAAAAAAACGTAGCTCTTCAATCGTTGAACAAGCTTGCTAAAAGTGAAACAGCAGAAATATACAACCGAGTCTATCAAGAATTTTCCACAACAGTTCCAGCTTCAGTCTTACAATATTACAATATCAATTGGCACAACATTAAAGAAGAATGGACAGTCCATAATATGGTTAACGGTACATTAGGAAACGATACAAATAATCGATTGGAGTCACTAAATGGAAAGATAAAAACTGCTATTCAACGTTACAACACTCTTGTTCAATTTATTGATGCTCTATTTGAATTTGAGCAATGCCGAGCTTATGAAGCACTGCATAAAAAAACTAAAACGATTTTGAGACAAAAAGTAACCGACTCCAATTTAACTTCAGATGAAAAACTGTACAAAATGTACCTCATTGAACCAGCCTTTAACCATGTTATGAAACAAATTACATTAAGTAAGCGAATTCAATACAAAATTGAAGATGCGCAGGAAATTAAAATTTCAATTGAATTTTATGATGAAAGAATTTATACAACGCCAAATCAATGCAGCTGTAAAATTAATAAATCGTGGCTTCTTCCATGTGTCCACATTTTTGCAGCGCGTACATGTTTCAATCTATCATTATTTGAAAAAGAATTATGTCCTGATCGATGGAAACAAAATGATGATATCTAAAAACCGACGGATCAAGAGACTAATTCCACTCCAAAAATGAGGCGTGTGAAGATTAGCGAGATCGCGAGTCCAAAAAAATTGTCAGAAAGTCAGAAAAAAAATATACTTTCTCACGTCTGTAAAGATATAATTTTTACTGGCTCTAAATCATCCCAAAAAATTTTTGAGACGACGATAAAGAAACTAAAAAAAATTCAAAGCGATTTATAGAATGGCGTCAGCGATCTTTCATTAGAAGAGAAGTCAACCAAAGAAATTAACAATAACAACAGCAATGAAATCGAGACGTTGTCACTAAATGATTTAACAATTGACAATGTTAAGTTACCAACACCGTAAATATTGAGTCTTCCAGAGTTAAAAGACAATTAAGAATATCTAGTAAAACTATTATCTGCAATAACTTACAATTAATTACATTTTTAGATTATTACATTTGATATTAATATAATTTTTAAATAATGATCATAGTATGGTAGTCCTACGCTAGTTGTTATAAATAAAAAAAAAGTTAACATAGGTAATCAATTATTAATCATAACTGATTTCTTCATGTTGTTATGTGAGTATGCCGCGTGGATATACGTTCAAGAAATTCACGCCGCGTGAATTTAAGATCTGCATTCCCGCAGCGGGAATGTAAGTTCTGTATATTCACGCGATGGGCGATTATATGTCAATATAAGTATATCTGATGCAAGTTGCTGGTACTGAGACTTGTTATGGAGGCACATTAATAGGTGTACCAGAAAAATCTCTACCTTACGACAACTGAACCATAACCAGGCCTACCACAAGTAACTGCGCCACACACGAACTATACCAGTTTTGAACACTACCCGCGAAAATCTCAACCAATCCATAATTCTACCACTGAAGAACTCTCTCACATTACAACTCTACCAGATTACAACCCTCCCAGAAACGAACTCGACCATAACAATCTCTACCATAAGCATCTCTACCACAATACAGGTCACCCATAAAAATGCCTACCATTAGCATCTCTACCATTTATATGACTACCATAAATAACTCAATCATATTACACATATACCATAATAAATTACTACCAATAAAATATACTACTAAAAACGTCTTTACCATTTTTTAAGCCTACCCAATAAAAACACTACCGCATAGAAACACTACCAAAAAATAAACTTCTTTATCATATGCTTATGTACCATGCAATATAAAATACAGGAAAAATTGATTAACGTATGTCGATAATGGAGATACCGCGCCGTATTATTATTATCTGAATAATACCTAGATAATATATTTTAATTATGACGACGAGTAAAAAGCAGTGCAAGCTTCGTATTTTTATTTTATTTATATTGAACTTTTTTATTTTATTAGAATGATACTTAACTAAGCAATTAAATCATTGTTTGTCACAAGCGAACAGATGAACGATAGAAACGATAAAATCCACCAGACTTGAGTATGCAGCTTCTACTTCAACGAATAAATTATTAATTATTACATAAGAAATGGAAAGAATAAAATTCATCTATTGTTTTTTTGAGTTTTTTATTTTATTATTAAAAAATATAATCGACATTTATTAAATATTATTGTTATATTTTAACTTATTTATGATTATCATAGATTTAATTAATATAATAATTGATTGAAACTTATGGAATACTTAACATTTAGTACAAATATTCAAATATTTATAAATTGAAACTATTGGAAATGATGGTGAGTAAGTCAAATGTTCAGTATTTTATAAGATCCAGATAATTATTATATTTACTTATTAAGTATTATTAATAAAGTCAAAAAACATATTATTATAGTACTTTCAAAATTTTTAAAATGAAAGTAAGTGAGTCAAATGGTAAGTATTTTATAAGATTCAGATAAATGTTGCATTGAATTTATAACAACTATAAATATTTTGAAAAAATCATTTCCTTGCTCTCATTCTTATAATATTTTTAATATATTAAAATCATATTTGTTTACTAAATATTAAGGATATTGCCTATTCCATATAATTATCATGTTTAATTCATAACAATTATAAATAAGTTTCACGTCACTCATAATAATATTTTTAAATTTTAAAAGTGAGAGCGAATGAGTTACATAAGAAGGATTTTGTCAATGAAAAATAATTACTGTACTAAAATTATAATTATAATAAGTAATTTCGGAGGTAACTCGTTATTCTCTCACTCTCACTCCTAAGATTTTAAATATATTAAATTTTTTTATTTCTACTAAATATAAAAGTTCTTATAAATTATCAATAACTGTTACATTACATTTTCAATTGTTAGCAATAAAAGTTAAAAAAACTCATTTTCCAGTCGCTCCTATTAGAAATATTCTAGTTATATATAATTTTAATATTTCCATAAAATAGAAAGGTTTTTATAAGTTTAAAATTATTATTATACTAAATCAATAATAATTATCAATAAGTTTTAAAATTACTTATCATAATATTTTCAAAATTTAAGTTTGGAAAATGCGAGGTAGTGAGTAATAAGTTATTTTTTCAGTAATTATTTTTTTTTAACTTATTTATAGTTCTTTTAAATCTTATATTAAAATCACTCAATATTTTTTTGCTTCCTTTTGTGAGAAATTATGATATATACACTTCTGTTGTAGAGTTAACAAGTCCACGGGATACAGGACACGTTGATCGATTGTTTCTGTTTACAGCTAAGTGATCCGCATCCACTAACTGTCGGCCGAAGTTACACCGTAAACATAAGCATAAGTGGAAACAAGGAAACACTATAACTTTTGGCCTATTCCAAAGGCAAACAGCACATACTCCAGCATTTTCTTCTGCCACCTCATCATCGTCAAAGCTGTTGACTTCTATTCTTTCGTAGACACCGCTATCACCCTTTACTGGTATATATACCATTGCACCGTCATCTGCAATTATACGTATAATAGAAAATAATCTTAACGAATATAATAATACAGTAAAACCTTGATTTAGTGCGGTAATTCTGTTTCAGTTTTCCTTTAACATGAACAAAAACGACAACCTGCAAAACTGATTCGAGGTTTTACGGTAATATATATAGTTATAATTTTTATTGCATGATACTAAGCAACCTGCAGTCATGCGACAACCGAAATATCACTACTGAATTTATAAAATAGAATAGAAAAAAAGAATTTCTTGGCGTGAAAAATTTTTACTTGTACCACGAAGTTTTATGCATTATGAATTCAATACATACATTTTCTTGGGGTGAGAAATGATTTTTTGAGTAAGAAATAATTTCTTGTGCTAAATAGTTACTTCCCGTTTTAAATTAATGCTTGTTTTCAATCCTCAACGCAAAATTTCGTGTCAAAAAAATTTGAAAATCAAAAAATACTTTACATTTCACTCACTCAGTCGCATTTTTAAAATTTAAAAAGTACTATCATAAGTTTCTTTTTGACATAATTAATAATAATAAGAAGTTTAATATAGTAATCATCGAAAACTTATAAAATACTAAACATTTTACGCACTCACACGCATTTTCAAAATTTAAAAAATATTGTTATGAGTTACGTTGAAGATATTCACAATAGTCATAAATTTAACATAATTATTATTAGAATTTTGCTGTATCCTTTATATTTAGTTCGAAAAAATTATATTTAAGATACACTGAGAAAAAAAAATACTTTTGTTAAGAACATTTACTTGATACAAGAACATATATTCTTGATAATTTTCAAGAATATATAATTTTGTCTCAAGAATTCGTAGAATCGAAGGAAATAATTTTTATTTAATTCAAGTAAAGCTATTCTTTTGTTTACTTATCATATAATATCAAATTCATATAATAACAAAAATATATTTGATGCTCTTTTCTCAAAAAATTGATAATTAATAATAATAAAATAAATATTTTGAACGGATTTCTTGAACCAAGAAATTCTTGTTTCGAAAATAGTACTTTTTTTTCTCAGTGTATCTTAAATGTTATTAAAATTGAGAGCGTGTAAATAATTAGTTTTTCATTATTTATTCATGCTTATTATAAATTTAATATAATAATTTTTAGAATTTTATAAAATACTTCAGTTTTGTAGGTGTTATTTTTGCTCATATTAGTGACTTACAGGTAAACTGAAACATAATTACCGCAATTAATTCAAGGTTTTACTTTATTATTGTATTCGTTAAGATCATTTTCTATTATATGTATAATTGCAGATGACGGTTTGATGGTACCAGCAAATAAGGATGGCGGTGTCTACAAAAGAATAGAAGCTGGAGTATCTGCAAAGATCTGCAAAAAAAAAAAATTGGGCATCCTTGAGCTGAAAGGGCGTATCTCAAGACATACGCCCTTTTACCTTTTGAAAAGTAGTGCCTAAAGGTAAAAGGGCGCATAAAAAAAAATTCTAGTTTTAATACAAAATACTGACAAATAATTTCACAAGACAAGTTAGATAAAAAAACACTCCTCCTGCACTTTTTTTTTAATTTATTAAAAATAAAATAACTGAAAAAAAAAAAAATAAAATGAAAATATCAAATTTTCAATTGAATAAAAAATTTTCATAACGACTATAAAAAATAAAAATTTATTGACTTTTTCTTTAATCAGTGTTTTGGATTATGGATCCGTCATGAATCAGAATATATGAAAAAAAACAAAAAAAAAAATCCAAAGTACATGCGACAGACACGGAGGAAGAGGGTATAGGAATCGTACCTAAATGAACCGGTTATTTCTGCTTTTTTTTTTTTTTTTTCAATTTAGTATAAGAATTTTAAAATACTATTATAAACTCTAATAATTAACTGTGAAATAAAATAACATTCATACAATTTGCAGCATTTTTTTTTTTTTTCATTATTAGACTACGGCTAAGCTTTTTAATAAATTTTTTTGAAAAAAAATTTATACGCCCTTTTACCTTTTGGTCAAAAAATTTTCAAATTCCTAAAGCTAAAAGGGCGCATAATTAAAGACATACGCCCTTTTACCTTTGGGAAAAAAATATGTGATTTTTAAGAGTAGAAAATATTTACTAATCAATTGGCGATGAAAAAAAAATTTATGCGCCCTTTTACCTTTGCAAAGGTAAAAGGGCGCATACATTGGTATACGCCCTTTTACTTTTTGGCACGCGATATTACTATTAGATTTAAGATAATTATCAATAAGATAAAAAAAAATGATTACTTCAAAAACAACTTACTACTTACTCCCTCGCATTTCCCATATTTTGAAAATATTATAATGAGTAATTTTATAACTTATTTATAGTTTTTATAAATTTAATAGAACAATTAGTTTAATCATATAAAATTTTTTACATTCAACTTACTCTCATTTTTTAAATTCTTAATCTATAAATATTTTAATATTTGTATTAAATGTCATGTATTCTATAAGTCTGTAACGATTGCTATATTAAATCTAAAATAATCATAAATAAGTTAAAATATAACAATAATATTTGATAAATGTCGATTATATTTTTTAATAACAAAATAAAAAATGCAAAAAAACAATAGATGAATTTTATTCTTTCCATTTCTTATGTAATGATTAATAATTTATTCGTTGAAGTAGAAGCTGCATACTCTGGTCTGGTGGATTTTATCGTTTCTATCGTTCATTAGTTCGCTTGTGACAAACAATGATAACAATAAGTAATTAAATATTAACGTTAGGATTTTTAATAACCGTACTACTAATAATAATAATAAAGTTAAACTTGTTAATGATGGCAGCTAAATTACTTATAATTTCGTGAATTTTATGTGAATCAAGAAACAATTTAATTGCTTAGTTAAGTATCATTCTAATAAAATAAAAAAGTTAAATATTAATAAAATAAAAATACAAAGCTTGCACTGCTTTTTACTCGTCGTCATAATTAAAATATATTATCTAGGTATTATTCAGATAATAATAATACGGCGCGGTATCTCCATTATCGACATACGTTAATCAATTTTTCCTGTATTTTATATTGCATGGTACATAAAAATACGACAAAGAAGTCACTTTTCTGGCAGTGTTCACTACGTGGTAGTTTTTTCATTGGGTAGGCTTAAAAATGGTAGAGATTTTTTTTGGTAGTCTCTATTATTGGTAGTGATTTATTCTGGTATATGTGTACTATGGTTGAGTTATTAATGGTAGGCATATTAATGGTAAAGATGCTAATGGTAGGCATTTTTGTGGGTGACCTGTATTGTGGTAGAAATTTTTATGGTGGAGATTGTTATGATCGAGTTTGTTACTGGGAGGGTTGTAATCTGGTAGAGTTGCAATGTAAGAGAGTTCTTAAGTGTTAGAATTGTTGATTGGTTGAGATTTTTGCGGGTAATGTTCAAAACTGGTTTAGTTCGTGTGTGGCGCAGTTACTTGTGGTAGGCCTGGTTATGGTTCAGTTGTCGTAAGGTAGAGATTTTTTTGGTACACCTATTAATGTGCCGTAATGGAGCTTCAAAGTCCAACTCTGACGCTAGTAACTATAAATTAAAATAATGTTTACGCAGGTAATTATTTATCGGTCTCAATTAAAGACTTCATATTGTTATGTATTTGGAGAAAGTTACGCTGCGTGGATTTAAGTTCGGTATATTCACGCAGCGGGAATATGAGTTCTGTATATTCACGCGATGTGAAATTGTAAGTCAATATAAGTAGAACTGATGCAAGTTGCTGGTACTGAGACTTGTTCTGGAGCTACAATGTCTGTATCTTCACGCAGCATTTTCAAATTAATCCCAGATAGAATCTACATATTACTAATATTATCAAGAAAGTCAGGGCACCTGTACTCGTATTCAGAATTCGTGCCTTCTAGATATAAGTATCTTGCATGTACTTTGCTGGAATTTACAAATATTCGATACACTAAGAATCGTTTAATGTATTTATTCACTACATTCAAAGTTTTTTTTCTTTTTCATTTAAAGACTATCAAGTATGTTAAATGATTCGTATCATTACAAACATTCAGTTTCTGATAGTTATAAACAATAATTAATTATATGTGTCTGTAATTAATTGGGGATTATTGTAAATTTTCATTTTATTATAATTCCTTGTTTTAATCGATATATATTAATATTTCAATCATGTGTCATTACTTTTTCGCGCCAAAAACAATTCAAATTTAACGTTGCTATGTTCGTGTATTGTCGACTTCTTCCGATTATACTCGTTTTCCGAACGTTCACGATGGGGACACTACTCATGAAACCAAAACGATTCCTTCTTTTCATGTTTATTTTCGTTCTGGTATAACCTTAACTTTGTCACAATTTTTAATTCCAAATGTTTTTCCTGATATTATTCATATTGTAATATTTAACTTTGGCTGAACATATCATAAGTTCTATAATCTACAGTTATAAAATAAAATTTAAGATCTGATTTAAAATATAATTTTTTTTATGACTTAATATAATTTATATAATCTATTCAGTATTTAATTTTCAATGATAAATTTGTTCACGATTAAATTTAATTTAAAGTAATTCATTAATACATATGAATTATATTCACGTCATTCTTTAAGTTCACGCTAAGGCTCACGAGTAAGCTCATTTTCCATAAAAATTTATATTCACGCTAGAGTCACGCTAGAGTCAGTTTTGCGTGTTGATAGAGTCGTCTTTTAAAATTAAGCATTTTTTTAAACTTTCGATTTCATTGTATAGTTACGCAGTTGAAATGTAATTTTCATAATAAAAAAAAAAATTGATGAAATAATTTGATTATTTATTTATTAACCATTTCAATTTTACTTAATTATAACTTTATTCTTTTAGACAGGAATTTTATCATTCGTTTTTTTAACTCTCATGTATAAGTTATTTAATATCTAATTTTTATTACCGATTTTGGATATGTTTCATGGATTCTAATGAATTATATTGTGGCAGAAAAAATTTCAGATAAAAATTTTTCTATTTTAATTGCAGCTACATCATGAGACTAATAAATAATTAAACTTTATGGATATACTTCTATTTCGTACTTGATATTTTGTTTTGAATTTTATCAAAATTAAATTATTTGAAATACTGTTCGTGATAACAGCATCGAAACTCAGAGTTTCAATGTCTCTACAGTCAGTCGAAAGAAGTTAGAATAATAAGTAGTATTTATAGTTTCTGTTTAATTATAAATTGCAAATGACAATTAACGCTTACGCTAAAAGTTGATCACACCATTGATCTTAAATTTTTTTTTTTCTGACTGGCTGCTGACACTAAAATTTCAAGTTCCAATGCAGGTAATGAAAGGGGATGTAGCTGAATGCTGGATTGTTAACATGACTTCACACTTACCTGTTTTAGAATCTTATTTTCTAAATCTTGAGTGTAATCAGCAAGCTTGTTCTTAATTCTTATTCTTATTATTAAAAAAAAATCAATGGTCAATAGAGACTTTGATTTATAATTAATTATTATTAATGAAATTTAAAACTTATGATTGTACTTCCTATCGCTTATTATTATTTATTAACTTATACTACAACTATGCCAATTTCTGCTTTAAATTTTGCAAATTAAAGTTTTGAATATTTATTTAAAAGTGATGTTTGAAATGATAATGTAATTGTTCATTTATTCTATTTTTACTTTACTTTTTTTATTTTGAAATACTTAGAGAACAATGAAAATAAAAATCAAATTTAAAACAATTGCAGAAATTCGTATTAAAAAAATAAATAAATAATAGTAATTAAAATTATAAATAATTAAATATTAAAATAAATTGTGACAATTACACAAAATTAAAAAAACATAGTGATTTATTTTTCATATATACAATATTCATACATGTAATGAAAATAAATTAATTAAATTAATAATTACAATTTTAAATTAAGACTTATGGACTACGAGTTTATTGAAAATAACTTCTGTATTAAAATTTAATTTTCGAAATGACTATATTTCTTTTAGATCAAAGAATTAAAAAAAAAAATATAAATAATAAAAACACAACTTAATCTATTTAATTACACATGTGTGCACTTATAAGTGAAACATTTAATGTTATATACGTATTGAAAATAAATAAATTAAATAAGTAATTATTTGACATTGTTAATAATAAAGACCACAAATTTATATACGTATTAACCCTACACCCAAGAAAATGTTTCAAATTGTTACAGACTTAATAATATTAATTAAAAATATTCCTGTAAATATATCATTGTAATTTTTCCAAATCTTCATTAGTCAGTAATTTTAAAATACTCCTCGTAAAAGTACTTGGAAGTTGAATGTTATTGAAAATATCATCAATTAAACTAATAGCATTGGATAGCAATTTTTTCCGTCCTAATGCTTTTCTTAAACGATATGCAATCATTCCACCGTATAGTGGAAAAAAAGATTCAATGTTCAAATTTAAAATAGTACTATCACTAACATACTTTAAACTTAAAGCTAATTTGTGTTCACATTTATTACATAGAACATTATAAAGTGTAACATTACTCGTACCAATATATGTTATCTTCAGTTTTTCAATTTCGCTTATGCACTGACCGCGCAATTCACCAAATTTTCCACTATCTACGACTGCTAAATTTTCTTTATCAATGTAACAATTCGTCGCACTGAGTTTGGCAATATATTCAGTAATTGTGTCTTTAACTTTTTGTGAATAATTCTGTCGTGAAGCAAATGCTGTTTTACCATTAGCGTTTTTTAAATTAATATCAACACCAGCATTAAGCAGTTGTCTTATGATATTATCGTCGGTTGCGAAAAATGCGTAATGAAGCGCTGAATATTTATACGCTGTCACTATATTTATATCAACCATACTATGGTTCAAGATTAATTCTACTGCTTCCGAACTTCGGGATTGGACAGCAACATGTAAAGGACTTTCTTTTGAAAAACCACTTTCACTTACACTATTAACATTTGCACCGTATGTTAGAAGAAGCTCCATAATTGGTAAGTTTTCTTTAGTAATAGCACATATTAGTGGTGTTTCAAAATAATGAGTATCAAGGTTCGGATCAGCATTATTTTTTAAAAGTAGTTCTACAATTTTTTCATTACCTCGATCAACAGCAATTTGTAACGGTGATTTGCCAAAACAAAAATCATAGGTTTCCAACATCGCAGTCTCAATGGCATGGTTTTGTAATAAAAACTCAGGATTTTCTTCAAGATTTGGCTCAGCTCTATACAGGTAATGGATCAAATCAGAGTCCTGAATTAGCAGAGTATTAACGTCTGCTTCGTAATTGATGAGGCTTTCAATTATACCCAAGTTCTCCATTATAACAGCAATGTGAAGAGCTGTACCCCAGTATTTACTTCTTGAATTCACATCAGCTTTCTTGCGGAGCAGATAGTTCACCAATCTTTTATCATTATTGAAAGCTGCTATATGAAGCAGCGTAAAACCACCCATGACTGGAACCACTGTATTAATATTTTCGACATTTACTTGTTTGATTAAGTTGTCAACGTATTCGCAATTGAATTTTGAACGGATTGATTCCATGGTAATGAGTGATGCAATTAATAATTGTCGACTTTTAAATAATGAACTTTTAATTTGATTAACTTTGACACTTTACTGTGAGAGTAACTGTTCACTTGGTAATAACTTCAAGTTAAATTATTAACGATCACTGATTTTATGTTTGTAGTTTTGGGACAAGATTGACTGTACGACTGATCGTCTCAAGATCGAAAACGGTTTTGAATGATGTTGTCTATGGTACCTTCGACCTTAACAAAATCTCCCCAGATAATTACTTTTCTCCCCCACTCTTAAATATCTGTGGTCATAATTCAGGAAGAGAGGGGCAAAAGGGAGTACTTAAGGAAAGACTGAGTTTTTGGGGGCTCGAATAGGGGAAGAAGGGAGGGGGATACTTACTTTTTGTCTCAATATACCACATTTATCGAAAATTAAAAATCTTTAAATTTGAAGCAAAATGCGTCGTGAAAAAAAGATTTGATATTTTCTCTTTTTACCCCTTTTATTTCTGCTAGTTTTCTACCATGTGTTCGTCATTAATATGCTCCAACAAAAAAATTTTTATTTGGGGCAACATGGGCTCTCTAAAAAATCTACAAAAATTCGGTTATTATTTTATTTCATCTGAAAGCTACTAATTAATAAATTTTTCAGAACACTGAATTTTCGCCCTTAATTATTTTAATTTTGTGCATACGTATACATTGAACGGACTATGGCATACACAAACTGCAAAAAAAAAAGTTTCATTATTAACTTCCCGCTGAGAAAATTCAAAATTTTCAAAAATTCAGCAAGTTATTGTTTTCGCTCTAATTTTCGATAATCGAATTTTTTGGGGGAGAAATAGAGTACCCTTTAAAGAAGATGACAAAAGAAGTTCTGGAAATTGAATAAATTTGATAAAATAAAATTTTTTTATAAGTAATTTACATAAAGAAAAATTATATTTCACATAATTATTTGATTCAAAGGAAAAAAATAGTTAGTATAGCTTTTGTTATAAAACCAAAGTCATTAATATTTTTCGACTGGAATTTTTTTTTAATTTTAACGAAAAATTTTTTTAAATAATGCTCAATTATACACTTATCCAAAAAATTAAGTGGAGTAAAAATTTTTTTAATTCTTTACTGATATTTAGAAGGCTGTATTTTCGTGAAAAATTATCGTGTTGACAAAATAAAAAAAAAGCAAATTGAAGCTTGAAATCTCTAGTTTAAAAATCTGTCAACTAAATAATTTTCTGAGCCACTGTATTTGCAGAATCATAAGAAATAGTTCGAGACAAAATGTTTCTAATTTTTTTGATTTATTTGGCTGACAGATCTTTAAGCTAGAGATTTAAAGCTTCAATTTGCTTTTTTTTTTTTTTTTAATTTTTCAACACGATCATTTTTCGCGAAAATACAGCCTTCCAAAAATTACAAAAAAATTTATAAAATTTTTACTCCCTTTAATTTTTTAGATAAGTATATTAACAAAAGTAATTTTGGAAAAATTTCCTCATAATAAAAATAAACTTATTCTAAAGTAAGCCCATACGAGACATTAAAAGTTCTTAAGTTGCCCTTAAAATTATTTTCTTTCTATCAAAAGTATTTATCTATTTAACAATGGGGAATTCCCAATTGGACTATAGTCTCGACTACGGAAATGATATACTCTCTATCGTCTCGATTACTATAGTTATCCAGTCTATTTTTCATTTACTTTCTATAATTATCGGATAATCTTTCTACTCTTAAAATTTAAATAATTTAAGACCCACTATCGACGATTCTTTGTTATAAAAAAGCTTATACAAAGGTCATTACTATTTATTAATGACTGTAATGAAAATGTGGGTCATTAAATAATATATATTGTACTATGGAACAAATGTATGTAACTGTAATTACGATACTCCATGTTTAAACATGAAGGTTTTCTGGAAACAATCCCAATGGTGAATTTTTACCTGAGCCCTAATAAGCGTCGTCAACAACGAACTTGACATAAAAATGAATCAGATCAAATTCAAAGGGACGGTAATCCCTCGACTACCTGATGTGCTGTCTCGTAGTGGCAACTTCCCTGTTAGCCAGACCTTGCTCTGCAAGTTCTGCTGAGCAACATTTTCGGCTAACTTAACGAGAAAGTTTCTGGCAAACCTTGGCTGGGTAGTACTTTCCTTTAAATTGGCTTCAGAATATGGCAATAGCTTGAATGTAACTTAACAGATAAACTTGCCGTCAATTTGAAGTGAAACTTTCAATCAACTAAACGTCATTGTTTGACAGTAACACTTATAGTCAAATTGAATTCAAATTTACAGACAATTTACTGTCAACTTAAAGGTAACTGCTTGCTCTACAACAATTTCCATTAAGGACCCAGATAACTAGAGTTTCAGCACAATTTTTGAGCTGAAACTCTTGTCATCTCAGTGACGTACGGTACACATAAAAAATTTTAATGTCAACTTTTGAGTTCTCTTTGACGTCAAATTTCACATAAATTTAACGTAAGTTTAAAACTGCTATTTGACGTCTGTGAGACATCAAAATTTGAAACGCAACAAATGACGTCAACATATGACATCAACAAGATCTCAACTAGAGATATATTTTTTACTTTTTAATTTTTGAATTTACTTTGTTGAATAGTTGCTAGATGTCGCGAGCTGACTATTTTTCCGTTAATTTAACTTAAAAAATTGTTAAGTATATTTTTATCCTTAAATTGTAGATGATTTTGTGTATAAATGTTTACCTTTAAATTGAAGAATAATTAACCGAGAATTTTTATTTTCAATTTTTGCTGTGAAATTGTAGGCAAATTCGGGTAGCAGATTTCAGGTAATTTCAAAATCAAATTACAGTCAATTTCAAGCTAAAGTGGCTATTAAGGTCATTAAACAACCAGGGTGGTGCTGATTAGCATTAGGGAGTATTCAAGTCAAATCGCACGTAAATAATAAATATCAGCACTGTCCGCGCTGTCGTATACGTCATATACGTCATATACATCAAATAGGGGCTTTAATCTGACGTCAAATTTACGTGCAATTTGACTGTTGGTTGAGCTCAACTGGCTATCAGGGAACTTCCAATCAAGGTGGCTTTCAGGCTAGGGTACTATTATTTTATGTTGGTTGACAGCGCGAACAGTGCTGATATTGTCCTCCATAGCTTTAGGTGCCTTCATCGGTAAATTAATTAGTAAACTTGGAATAAATGAATAGGCGCGCACTCAGTTTCCATTTAAAATTTATGTACTGAGATCATACAATCTTTATAGCATCTTATCAATAATAAAATATCAATAACAATTAGTTGATAATACAAATAATAAATCGTTGTAGCACATAATTTTTAAATTATATACTTAGATTATAAGAAATTCGAAATGAATCATTAAATTGTATGCAGAGAAATCTAAACACAGTTTGAGTTGTCTTATTAGAACGTTTCCTGCCTCTCGATACCGAAAACCTTAACAAAATACACGCATAAAAATCGTGAATAGGATCTTGTCCTGGTAAATATGATTATAAACAAATGCGTATTCTATAGACAAACAAGGAAAGGAAGTATACAGTAAATGAAGATTACTTATAACTACAAACCATACCACAGTACCCTAACTATTATTGTTCACACACACACACACACACACACACACACACACACACAATAATAATAAATTAATATACCAATATAATATACCAATTTAATATATGCAAATATTCGTTCAGTAACATATTCCTTTAATTTGGCAACGAGCAGTTGTCGATTATGAAATATTTTAACTTTTAATTATACAATAGCTGTACCAGCGTTTCCTAGAAAAAGAATTATACATGAGCATTCATGAAAATGCTTATGAAGGATTATATATGAAATCAAATTTTTTATGTGTACCTTTAAGTTGACAGTAAATTGTCTGTAAACTTGAATTCAATTTGACTATAAGTGTTACTGTCAAACAATGTCGTTTAGTTGATTGAAAGTTTCACTTCAAATTGACGGCAAGTTTATCTGTTAAGTTACATTCAAGCTATTGCCATATTCTGAAGCCAATTTAAAGGAAAGTACTACCCAGCCAAGGTTTGCCAGAAACTTTCTCGTTAAGTTAGCCGAAAATGTTGCTCAGCAGAACTTGCAGAGCAAGGTCTGGCTAACAGGGAAGTTGCCACTACGAGACAGCACATCAGGTAGTCGAGGGATTACCGTCCCTTTGAATTTGATCTGATTCATTTTTATGTCAAGTTCGTTGTTGACGACGCTTATTAGGGCTCAGGTAAAAATTCACCATTGGGATTGTTTCCAGAAAACCTTCATGTTTAAATATGGAGTATCGTAATTACAGTTACATACATTTGTTCCATAGTACAATATATATTATTTAATGACCCACATTTTCATTACAGTCATTAATAAATAGTAATGACCTTTGTATAAGCTTTTTTATAACGAAGAATCGTCGATAGTGGGTCTTAAATTATTTAAATTTTAAGAGTAGAAAGATTATCCGATAATTATAGAAAGTAAATGAAAAATAGACTGGATAACTATAGTAATCGAGACGATAGAGAGTATATCATTTCCGTAGTCGAGACTATAGTCCAATTGGGAATTCCCCATTGTTAAATAGATAAATACTTTTGATAGAAAGAAAATAATTTTAAGGGCAACTTAAGAACTTTTAATGTCTCGTATGGGCTTACTTTAGAATAAGTTTATTTTTATTATGAGGAAATTTTTCCAAAATTACTTTTGTTAATATACTTATCTAAAAAATTAAAGGGAGTAAAAATTTTATAAATTTTTTTGTAATTTTTGGAAGGCTGTATTTTCGCGAAAAATGATCGTGTTGAAAAATTAAAAAAAAAAAAAAAAGCAAATTGAAGCTTTAAATCTCTAGCTTAAAGATCTGTCAGCCAAATAAATCAAAAAAATTAGAAACATTTTGTCTCGAACTATTTCTTATGATTCTGCAAATACAGTGGCTCAGAAAATTATTTAGTTGACAGATTTTTAAACTAGAGATTTCAAGCTTCAATTTGCTTTTTTTTTATTTTGTCAACACGATAATTTTTCACGAAAATACAGCCTTCTGAATATCAGTAAAAAATTAAAAAAATTTTTACTCCACTTAATTTTTTGGATAAGTGTATAATTGAGCATTATTTAAAAAAATTTTTCGTTAAAATTAAAAAAAAATTCCAGTCGAAAAATATTAATGACTTTGGTTTTATAACAAAAGCTATACTAACTATTTTTTTCCTTTGAATCAAATAATTATGTGAAATATAATTTTTCTTTATGTAAATTACTTATAAAAAAATTTTATTTTATCAAATTTATTCAATTTCCAGAACTTCTTTTGTCATCTTATTTGAAGGGTACTCCATTTCTCCCCCAAAGAATTCGATTTTCGAAAATTAAAGCAAAACCAACAACGTGCTGAATTTTTGAAAATTTTGAATTTTCTCAGCGGGAAGTTAAAAATGAAACTTTTTTTTTGCAGTCTGTGTATGCCACAGTCCGTTCAATGTATCTGTATGCAAAACATTAAAATAATTAAGGGCGAAAATTCAGTGTTCTGAAAAATTTATTAATTAGTAGCTTTCAGATGAAATAAAATAATAACCGAATTTTGGTAGATTTTTTAGAGGTCCCATGTTGCTTCAAATAAAATTTTTTTTTGTTGGAGCATATTAATGACGAAAACATGGTAGAAAACTAGCAGAAATAAAAGGGGTAAAAAGAGAAAATATCAAATCTTTTTTTCACGACGCATTTTGCTTCAAATTTAAAGATTTTTAATTTTCGATAAATGTGGTATATTGAGACAAAAAGTAAGTATCCCCCTCCCTTCTTCCCCTATTCGAGCCCCCAAAAACTCAGTCTTTCCTTAAGTACTCCCTTTTGCCCCTCTCTTCCTGAATTATGACCACAGATATTTAAGAGTGGGGGAGAAAAGTAATTATCTGGGGAGATTTTGTTAAGGTCGAAGGTACCATAGACAACATCATTCAAAACCGTTTTCGATCTTGAGACGATCAGTCGTACAGTCAATCTTGTCCCAAAACTACAAACATAAAATCAGTGATCGTTAATAATTTAACTTGAAGTTATTACTAAGTGAACAGTTACTCTCACAGTAAAGTGTCAAAGTTAATCAAATTAAAAGTTCATTATTTAAAAGTCGACAATTATTAATTGCATCACTCATTACCATGGAATCAATCCGTTCAAAATTCAATTGCGAATACGTTGACAACTTAATCAAACAAGTAAATGTCGAAAATATTAATACAGTGGTTCCAGTCATGGGTGGTTTTACGCTGCTTCATATAGCAGCTTTCAATAATGATAAAAGATTGGTGAACTATCTGCTCCGCAAGAAAGCTGATGTGAATTCAAGAAGTAAATACTGGGGTACAGCTCTTCACATTGCTGTTATAATGGAGAACTTGGGTATAATTGAAAGCCTCATCAATTACGGAGCAGACGTTAATACTCTGCTAATTCAGGACTCTGATTTGATCCATTACCTGTATAGAGCTGAGCCAAATCTTGAAGAAAATCCTGAGTTTTTATTACAAAACCATGCCATTGAGACTGCGATGTTGGAAACCTATGATTTTTGTTTTGGCAAATCACCGTTACAAATTGCTGTTGATCGAGGTAATGAAAAAATTGTAGAACTACTTTTAAAAAATAATGCTGATCCGAACCTTGATACTCATTATTTTGAAACACCACTAATATGTGCTATTACTAAAGAAAACTTACCAATTATGGAGCTTCTTCTAACATACGGTGCAAATGTTAATAGTGTAAGTGAAAGTGGTTTTTCAAAAGAAAGTCCTTTACATGTTGCTGTCCAATCCCGAAGTTCGGAAGCAGTAGAATTAATCTTGAACCATAGTATGGTTGATATAAATATAGTGACAGCGTATAAATATTCAGCGCTTCATTACGCATTTTTCGCAACCGACGATAATATCATAAGACAACTGCTTAATGCTGGTGTTGATATTAATTTAAAAAACGCTAATGGTAAAACAGCATTTGCTTCACGACAGAATTATTCACAAAAAGTTAAAGACACAATTACTGAATATATTGCCAAACTCAGTGCGACGAATTGTTACATTGATAAAGAAAATTTAGCAGTCGTAGATAGTGGAAAATTTGGTGAATTGCGCGGTCAGTGCATAAGCGAAATTGAAAAACTGAAGATAACATATATTGGTACGAGTAATGTTACACTTTATAATGTTCTATGTAATAAATGTGAACACAAATTAGCTTTAAGTTTAAAGTATGTTAGTGATAGTACTATTTTAAATTTGAACATTGAATCTTTTTTTCCACTATACGGTGGAATGATTGCTTATCGTTTAAGAAAAGCATTAGGACGGAAAAAATTGCTATCCAATGCTATTAGTTTAATTGATGATATTTTCAATAACATTCAACTTCCAAGTACTTTTACGAGGAGTATTTTAAAATTACTGACTAATGAAGATTTGGAAAAATTACAATGATATATTTATAGGAATATTTTTAATTAATATTATTAAGTCTGTAATATTTTGAAACATTTTCATGGGTGTAGGGTTAATAAGTATATAAATTCGTGGTCTTTATTATTAACAATGTCAAATAATTACTTATTTAATTCATTTATTTTCAATACGTATATAACATTAAATGTTTCACTTATAAGTGCACACATTTGTAATTGAATAGATTAAGTTGTGTTTTTATAATTTATATTTTTTTTTTTAATTCTTTGATCTAAAAGAAATATAGTCATTTCGAAAATTAAATTTTAATACAGAAGTTATTTTTAATGAACTCGTAGTCCATAAGTCGTAATTTAAAATTGTAATTATTAATTTAATCAATTTGTTTTTATTACATGTATGAATATTGTATATATGAAAAATAAATCACTATATTTTTTTAATTTTGTGTAATTGTCACAATTTATTTTAATATTTAACTATTTATAATTTTAATTACTATTATTTATTTATTTTTTTAACACGAATTTCTGTAATTGCTTCAAATTTGATTTTTATTTTCATTGTTCTCTAAGTATTTCAAAATAAAGTAAGTAAAGTAAAAATAGAATAAATGAACAATTACATTTTCATTTCAAACATCACTTTGAAATAAATATTCAAAACTTTAATTTGCAAAATTTAAAGCAGAAATTGGCATAGTTGTAGTATTAGTTAATAAATAATAATGAGCGATAGAAAGTATAATCATAAGTTATAAATTTCATTAATAATAATTAATTATAAATCAAAGTCTCTATTGACCATTGATTTTTTTTTAATAATAAGAATAAGAATTAAGAACAAGCTTGCTGATTACACTCAAGATTTAGAAAATAAGATTCTAAAACAGGTAAGTGTGAAGTCATGTTAACAATCCAGCATTCAGCTACATCCCCTTTCATTACCTGCATTGGAACTTGAAATTTTAGTGTCAGCAGCCAGTCAGAAAAAAGTAAATTTAAGATCAATGGTGTGATCAACTTTTAGCGTAAGCGTTAATTGTCATTTGCAATTTATAATTAAACAGAAACTATAAATACTACTTATTATTCTAACTTCTTTCGACTGACTGTAGAGACATTGAAACTCTGAGTTTCGATGCTGTTATCACGAACAGTATTTCAAATAATTTAATTTTGATAAAATTCAAAACAAAATATCAAGTACGAAATAGAAGTATATCCATAAAGTTTAATTATTTATTAGTCTCATGATGTAGCTGCAATTAAAATAGGAAAATTTTTATCTGAAATTTTTTCTGCCACAATATAAATCATTAGAATCCATGAAACATATCCAAAATCGGTAATAAAAATTAGCTATCAAATAACTTATATCTGAGAGTTAAAAAAACGAATGATAAAATTCCTGTCTGAAAGAATAAAGTTATAATTAAGTAAAATTGAAATGGTTAATAATTAAATAATCAAATTATTTCATCAATTTTTTTTTTTTATTATAAAAATTACATTTCAACTGCGTAACTATACAATGAAATCGAAAGTTTAAAAAAAAGACTTAATTTTAAAAGACGTCTCTATTAACACGCAAAACTGACTCTAGCGTGACTCTAGCGTGAATATAAATTTTTATGGAAAATGAGCTTACTCGTGAGCTTTAGCGTGAACTTAAAGAATGACGTGAATATAATTCATATGTATTAATGAATTACTTTAAATTAAATTTAATCGCCAACAAATTCATCATTGAAAATTAAATACTGAATAGATTATATAAATTATTTTAAGTCATAAAAAAAAATTATATTTTAAATCAGATCTCAAATTTTATTTTATAACTGTAGATTATAGAAATTATGATATGTTCAGCCAAAGTTAAATATTAGAATATGAATAATATCAGGAAAAACATTTGGAATTAAAAATTGTGACAAAGTGAAGGTTATACCACAACGAAAATAAACATGAAAAGAAGGAATCGTTTTGGTTTCATGAGTAGTATCCCCATCGTGAACGTTCGGAAAACGAGTATAATCGGAAGAAGTCGACAATACACGAACATAGCAACGTTAAATTTGAATTGTTTTTGGCGCGAAAAAGTAATGACACATGATTGGAATATTAATATATATCGATTAAAACAAGGAATCATAATAAAATGAAAATTTACAATAATCCCCAATTAATTACAGACACATATAATTAATTATTGTTTATAACTATCAGAAACTGAATGTTTGTAATGATACGAATCATTTAACATACTTGATAGTCTTAAAATGAAAAAAAAAAAAAAACTTTGAATGTAGTGAATAAATACATTAAACGATTCTTAGTGTATCGATATTTGTAAATTCGAATAAAAGCGGTGTAACTATATTTATGCCAATGACAATTAGCAAAGTACATGCATGATACTTATATCTAGAAGGCACGAATTCTGAATACGAGTACAGGTGCCCTGACTTTCTTGATAATATTAGTAATGTGTAGATTCTATCTGGGATTAATTTGAAAATGCTGCGTGAAGATACAGACATTGTAGCTCCAGAACAAGTCTCAGTACCAGCAACTTGCATCAGTTATGCTTATGACTTTTAAAGTAATAGTGATGCATAGTTGTCCACGACGTGAATTCACTGAGCTTACATTTGCGCCACTTGAATTAATTTGCGCGGGAAGCATTGTAAGTTCGGTGCTTTACTGAATATTTTGTAACAAATTTTCATAGCTAGTTAACGAGAATCGTGAGAAATTAAGTAATTAAACTTTATTAATTATAGTTATAACATTAGTTTTTACATCCTCGGCAATACCATTCTTCATCAACGTCTTCATTTGTTTTAACCTTATATTTTGCACATTTAATTTCCTATTATTTTAAATTGTAAATTATTATTTGAAATAATTTACAACAACTCTCCACATCGTTAAATCATGCTGCCTTTAAGTATAATTTTCAAATAAATCATTCTTAACTATATAAAATCGTGAAAGAGAAGTTTTTAATTTAAGGATTTATGTAATTAATTTGAAATGATTCGAAAGTTTGAATCATTTTAAATAATTTCAAATCAGAAAATAAAATTTCATTATCTTGTAATTCAATATGATTTATATCGATTTATTTCAAAATTTATACTCAAATTTGACTTTATTTATACTTTAATAATTTAGACAACTTGGAATGATTTAAAATAATTAAGAGTTACGTAATCTCAAATCATTCCAAATGAGACTTTTTAATCAAGGTAATTACTGTTCACTTACCACGCCATCAACGATCACTTCGTTACGCTCAGTAATGATGTGTTCACCAACATTTTCTACTTGCAAGTTATCAGCAACATTACCGACCACTTCTTTTCCACCCACGCTAGTACCGGCTATTTTATCTTGAGCGTTGTCTTTATTTTTTTTATCAAGTACTACTTGTTCATCGATTTCATTTTTACTTGCGTCGCTCTTTTCATTCGATTTTTTGTTTCTTTTATCTGGAAACTAAATGAGAGATAAATTTATTAATGCAAATACATATGTGTATATAGAAATATATATATATATATATATATATATATATATATATATAGATATATATGTTTTTTTTTTTTGAGTTAGAATTTGTTATTAACCTCGTAATCATTAGATTGATCGCCATCTTGGCGCGCGAGTCCACGTTTCTTCTGTAAATACGAAAGGGATATTTAAGTTTTGAAATATTTCGATAAAAAATTTTTCTTTTTTTTTACCTTCTCCGTAACAGGGTGGTTATGCACATCCTCAAACTCTATAACTTGCAAACTTTGCCCGTCGTCTGATGCTTTCAAGAAGGGCTTGACTGGACAATCGGTTTTTTCGCTTCTGAAAATATAAAAATTTTATAATTACAATTATCTACATGTAGATCATACTTGTTGTGTTTTTTAAAACGAATTATATAGTAATTTATTTACTTACTTTCGTTGTCTTGCATTTTTCTTAGCTTTAGATTGAAATGTTCCCGCTCGGGGACATACAAAATATTTTTTATAAAATTTTAACTCTGGTAAAATATTTTTTTTTAAATTAGCACTGTCCACTTTTTTTGAGTCTTTTACACTAAAGTTATGTCTAGAACTTTCACAAAAAGCATCAAACTTTAGTGTAAATTCTTCATAGGTCGAAAAAGTTTCCCCTACGCGAAATGTTCGATCCATATTATATTATATTATAATTTTTATTAATTTACTAATTAAATTTAATGGTTTTATTTTTTTTTTTTATTTTTTATTAATAAAGTTGATTAGCAGTTTTATTTAAACCAAATTTGGTATTTTTTTTTTTTATAAAAAACGCGAATAAATAATTAATGACGAGAGTAGCTTTCGGAACTTGTTCGTACTTGCTCGATCACGGTTATATGAAGAATTCCTTTATTCGTTAAGACATGGATACATTCGATGCGTCGATGTTTTTTAATTCTGTCGTCATGAGGGCGGGAAAAGTAGTAATGAATTCTACCAACTTGTAGAATAATTTTGAGTTAAGAAATTCCTTTATTATAGCAAAAACTAATCAAATACAGTTTGTTTTATGGCATAAAACAAGGGAATATGTGTTCAGTTCCATCTGGTGAACTTTCATATAACTCTTTGGGTGTTTTGAAAAATTATCACAGCTCAGTTTTCGATCTATTATGTTTACTGATAGGAGTAACGACTGGATGGATTATCCCAATGCTTTATTGAAGATTTAACTAACTAACGTTTACTAATCATAAGTTTGGATATTTACTGCGTTGTTTTTTGATCAATTGTATATAAAAAGTCATCCACTAAACTTTTCAGAATGGATTTTAATTTAGATAACAGGGTATTTGACAGTTATAATGACTTAAAATCTTTTATAGAGCAATATGAACGTCATATGAAACATTGTTTTTTAATTGCTCGAAGTAAGCTATTAAAAACTTATGAACAAAGTCGACAAACGGTGCTAGCATAAAAAAAAAAGTGGCTCCAAACAACCAATGCAAGTAATAAATGACAATGATATGGAAAGACTTTTATATTACAATCTAACATATGTATGTAAAATGAGCAGTGAATGCAAAACTACATCTACTGGACAAAGAAGTTCTAGGTATTATTAAAGTATTTGCTTGATTAATTACACTCTAATAATTTTGTAAGATAATAGCTTTGATAATCTATATATGTATATTAGGGTGCGTCATTTCGAAGCAACATTTTTTTTTTTTAGTGCATGTGGAAAAAATCATAGTTCAACACAAAAAAAAAAAAAATTTCGCGCAAGAAAACAAATTCTATGTCGATTACAGAAGTAGCTCATTGAAAAATTCGATTTTCCCATTTAAATAACACGGGAAAAAATTTTTTTTAAGCTTGAAGTATCTTTAAATCTTTAACAAATCAATGGATCGAATAGACTAATGCATGATTTTGTAGGAAATTGATCGTTCTACAAATAAGGTTTCGTATCATATTTTGATAAATCGATGTGTTCAAAAGTTATTAGAGCTCGACTTTACTGATACTAATTTGTAGAGAATAAAATTGTCAACAAAAAAGATCTTATAACATTTTGTGATGTTGGATAGTTTCACCGGAAAAGTAAAAAAATCTCTAATTTTACTTCGAGCTCTAATAACTATTGAACAGATGGATTTATCAAAAAATGATGAGACCTTTTTTGTAGAGCGTTCAAATTCCTCCAGAATCATGTATTAGTCTATTCAATTCATTGATTTGTTAAGAATTTAAAAGTATTTAAAGCTAAAAAAAAATTTTTCCCGTGTTGTTTAAATGGGAAAATCGAATTTTTCAATGAGCTACGTCTGTAATCGACTTAGAATTTTTTTATTGCGCGAAATTTTTTTTTTATTTAACTATGATTTTTTTCACATGAACTTAAAAAACAAAATGTTGCTCCGAAATGATATGACACACCCTAATGTATATATATAAATTCAGATTTTCATGAAATTAAAAAAATTTTACAAGTTAAAAACTTTCTACAAAAATTTCAGATATTTTTATTTGCGATACATTAGAATTTTATAAGAAGCTTGAATTTAATTTGTATACTTATTTATTATTATAGCACTCATAAGAAAAATTGTCCTGCTTTTATTCGGATCACCGTCACAAAAGACAGAAAAAAGTTAGCCGTCAAAGAATTCAACGAGAATCACAATCATAAAGGGACACAGGTTTGTAATCCGTACCATTCTACTGAAATATATTAATGAAGAAACGTTAAGTATCATTTTTATATTGTTTGAACTGGTACTCGAAAATACAGGTACGATAAAAAAAACTCTGGATGTAAATATTACCTTAATATTACTACAATATAATTTCGATTTTTGTTGTATTTGCGTGAAAAATATACTCATCTACTATTTGCTTAGCAATTGTTCAAATTTAAATTTTTATTTTTGTTTTTTTATATTTGTTACATTTTAATTATACTGTTAGCATCCAAATTTTTATTTGTTAAATAGCTTTTGCATATTTCGAACAACTATTTGTGTGTATTTCAACTTTGAATAGGCATTCTTTGAAACATCACAAAAGTCATAATTACGATTGAACTGACAAACAGCTATTTGACTAACAAAAATTTCACGTCAAGATCATACTTATTATACTGTATAAATAATTAAAAAAATAAAAGCATTCATTTAATAGTGATAGATATTCTTTACTAACTAAATTACTCTACTTTTTAGGAATATTTCGAGTACTATCCCAAAATTAGAAATTTAAATCCTGAGGAAAAAATAATTGTTGAGGATTTAATAAAAATGAAATGTCCCAAATCTCTGATTCAAAAGAAGATCGAAGTGGAATTTCAAAAAAAAATACCGCGAAAGGATCTCCACAATATCGCCCAAGCCTCAACAACGGCTGATGATGATTCTTTACCAGCGGCAGAATCATTATTACGGGAAAAATACGGTAACATTAAATCTACATACAAAACAAAATAAATTATTTAGATTCTATATTATTCATGATCATATTTACTATTGAGTAATTAAAAAAAGATAAAAAAACGCATTAAAAACAATTTTTATTGCGCCTTGTAGCATACACTGATAAAAAAAGTTGACTTGATTCGAGAGAAAAAATCTTGAACAAAAAATTTCATTTTGAAGAAAATGAATTTCTTGAGTCAAGAGAAAAAATTCTTGAGTCAAAAATTATTCTTGGGTCAAGTGAATTTCTCTTGGTTCAAGAATTTTTTCTCTTCACTCAAGAAAATCATTTTCTTCAAAAGATAATTCTTGGTTCAAAATTTTCGCTCTTGAATCAAGTCAACTTTTTTATCAGTGTACATATACAATGTCATTGGTCGGATTCAAATATTCTTCACGTCAACGTTTCTGTACATTACAAGCTCCAAATTTTCTCATTCAATGCTACTCTACTAGCTTGTTCAGTGTTTCGTTAAGTCTATTAATAGTACTTACCTCGATTGCTCGTATTATTAAAATAAAATGAACTGTACCCATCGAATAAAATACAAATCTTCGGATTTTATTTAAAATTTTTAAGTATTAAAACAATAAGAAAAATATAGATATATAATTTTTCTATATTAGCTTTATTCTAATCTTTTTTTATTTGTTTACATATATATTTTCAATGCCCTGCTTAAAAATCTGATAGATTCTTATAGCTGTATGTATAAGACTCTATACTTTATTATAACACTTCTCAAAAAACTCGTTCATACTCATAAAATCCCTATAAGAATTTATGAAAATCTATTGGATTCTATAAGATTCTCTAAACAGAGTAGTCCTATTGGCTCTTTGGGTATGGAAAGATCTGTCAAAAAACCAATTTTCATTTTTGATTCCCAGTTTTTTCAATTTAATTCTTTAAAACTGATTCAGAAAATTAACTTCTCAATTTCAAGTAAACAAAATTTAAGATTTTTGAAATTTTGTATTGTGATGATTTTTATTTTTAAATTAAATCAATTGAAATTGATGAGTTGAATTAAAAAACAAAATAAATATAACGATACATCTAATTATATTAAATTGAAATGAATATATAATGTATGAGAAATCAAATCTATTTTAAAGTCAACAACTACTAAAAATTCTTCATTTTTTAAGGCCACATGAATGAACAAGTTGCATATTTTTTTTTTTTTTATTTAATCATTGAAATACTTGTTTTTGTTATATTATTAATGAATATTGAAATCATTTATGTAATCATTAAATTGAGAATAATTTATAAATATCAAATTGTTGAAAGAAAATTAAACAGCCAATAAAAAATTCAGTTACTTGTGATTCTGTTGACTAAATTTTTATTTTTCCAGGAGCAGATGTAGAAATCTTACAAAATAATAAAAATGAGTTCGTTGGATTATTTTTCATCACTGAAAATATAAAAATGCTATTAAATTGTATCCCGACATCGTTTTTATCGACGGAACGTACAAATTATTTAAAAGAAATTTTGCATTGCTACTGATTGTTGTGGAATATTGTAATGCATAAACTAATATTGCTTCTGTCGGAATATTAGCAAATGAACAACGAGACACAATGAAATGGTTCTTGACTTGTTTTGAAAACTATAACATCGAAGCATGTTCTAGAATAAAAAGTTTTATGACTGACAAAGACTTTGTAGAACGATATGTCCTCCATGAACTATTTCCGTCAGTACCGACTTCTATATGTCTTTTTCATACATTAAGGACTTTCGAACGTGAAGTTTCAGTTTCGCATATGGGTATTAGCAAAGAAGAAAAAAACGTAGCTCTTCAATTGTTGAACAAGCTTGCTAAAAGTGAAACAGCAGAAATATACAACCGAGTCTATCAAGAATTTTCCACAACAGTTCCAGCTTCAGTCTTACAATATTACAATATCAATTGGCACAACATTAAAGAAGAATGGACAGTCCATAATATGGTTAACGGTCCATTAGGAAACGATACAAATAATCGATTGGAGTCACTAAATGGAAAGATAAAAACTGCTATTCAACGTTACAACACTCTTGTTCAATTTATTGATGCTCTATTTGAATTTGAGCAATGCCGAGCTTATGAAGCACTGCATAAAAAAACTAAAACGATTTTGAGACAAAAAGTAACCGACTCCAATTTAACTTCAGATGAAAAACTGTACAAATTGTACCTCATTGAACCAGTCTTTAACCATGTTATGAAACAAATTACATTAAGTAAGCGAATTCAATACAAAATTGAAGATGCGCAGGAAATTAAAATTTCTATTGAATTTTATGATGAAAGAATTTATACAACGCCAAATCAATGCAGCTGTAAAATTAATAAATCGTGGCTTCTTCCATGTGTCCACATTTTTGCAGCGCGTACATGTTTCAATCTATCATTATTTGAAAAAGAATTATGTCCTGATCGATGGAAACAAAATGATGATATCTTAAAACCGACGGATCAAGAGACCAATTCCACTCCAAAAATGAGGCGTGTGAAGATTAGCGAGATCGCGAGTCCAAAAAAATTGTCAGAAAGTCAGAAAAAAAATATACTTTCTCACGTCTGTAAAGATATAATTTTTACTGGCTCTAAATCATCCCAAAAAATTTTTGAGACGACGATGAAAAAACTAAAAAAAATTCAAAGCGATTTATATAATGGCGTCAGCGATCTTTCATTAGAAGAGAAGTCAACCAAAGAAATTGACAATAACAACAGCAATGAAATCGAGACGTTGTCACTAAATGATTTAACAATTGACAGTGTTAAGTTACCAACACCGTTTCGTATGATCGGTCGGTCAAAAGCTGCGTTATCAATATCTCAAAATATTTTATGACTTAAATATTGAGTCTTCCAGAGTTAAAAGACGATTAAGAATATTTAGTAAAACTATTATCTGCAATAACTTACAATTAATTACATTTTTAGATTATTACATTTGATATTAATATAATTTTTAAATAATGATCATAGTATGGTAGTCCTACGCTAGTTTTTATAAATAAAAAAAAAGTTAACATAGGTAATCAATTATTAGTCATAACTGATTTCTTCATGTTGTTATATGAGTATGCCGCGTGGATATACGTTCAAGAAATTCACGCCGCGTGAATTTAAGATCTGCATTCCCGCAGCGGGAATGTAAGTTCTGTATATTTACGCGATGGGCGATTATATGTCAATATAAGTATATCTGATGCAAGTTGCTGGTACTGAGACTTGTTATGGAGGCACATTAATAGGTGTACCAGAAAAATCTCTACCTTACGACAACTGAACCATGACCAGGCCTACCACAAGTAACTGCGCCACACACGAACTAAACCAGTTTTGAACATTACCCGCAAAAATCTCAACCAATCAACAATTCTACCACTGAAGAACTCTCTCACATTACAACTCTACCAGATTACAACCCTCCCAGAAACGAACTCGACCATAACAATCTCTACCATAAGCATCTCTACCACAATACAGGTCACCCATAAAAATGCCTACCATTAGCATCTCTACCATTTATATGACTACCATAAATAACTCAATCATATTACACATATACCATAATAAATTACTACCAATAAAATATACTACTAAAAACGTCTTTACCATTTTTTAAGCCTACCCAATAAAAACACTACCGCATAGAAACACTACCAAAAAATAAACTTCTTTATCATATGCTTATGTACCATGCAATATAAAATACAGGAAAAATTGATTAACGTATGTCGATAATGGAGATACCGCGCCGTATTATTATTATCTGAATAATACCTAGATAATATATTTTAATTATGACGACGAGTAAAAAGCAGTGCAAGCTTCGTATTTTTATTTTATTTATATTTAACTTTTTTATTTTATTAGAATGATACTTAACTAAGCAATTGAATCATTGTTTGTCACAAGCGAACAGATGAACGATAGAAACGATAAAATCCACCAGACTAGAGTATGCAGCTTCTACTTCAACGAATAAATTATTAATTATTACATAAGAAATGGAAAGAATAAAATTCATCTATTGTTTTTTTGAGTTTTTTATTTTATTATTGAAAAATATAATCGACATTTATTAAATATTATTGTTATATTTTAACTTATTTATGATTATTATAGATTTAATTAATATAATAATTGATTGAAACTTATGGAATACTTAACATTTAGTACAAATATTCAAATATTTATAAATTGAAACTATTGGAAATGATGGTGAGTAAGTCAAATGTTCAGTATTTTATAAGATCCAGATAATTATTATATTTACTTATTAAGTATTATTAATAAAGTCAAAAAACATATTATTATAGTACTTTCAAAATTTTTAAAATGAAAGTAAGTGAGTCAAATGGTAAGTATTTTATAAGATTCAGATAAATGTTGCATTGAATTTATAACAACTATAAATATTTTGAAAAAATCATTTCCTTGCTCTCATTCTTATAATATTTTTAATATATTAAAATCATATTTGTTTACTAAATATTAAGGATATTGCCTATTCCATATAATTATCATGTTTAATTCATAACAATTATAAATAAGTTTCACGTCACTCATAATAATATTTTTAAATTTTAAAAGTGAGAGCGAATGAGTTACATAAGAAGGATTTTGTCAATGAAAAATAATTACTGTACTAAAATTATAATTATAATAAGTAATTTCGGAGGTAACTCGTTATTCTCTCACTCTCACTCCTAAGATTTTAAATATATTAAATTTTTTTATTTCTACTAAATATAAAAGTTCTTATAAATTATCAATAACTGTTACATTACATTTTCAATTGTTAGCAATAAAAGTTAAAAAAACTCATTTTCCAGTCGCTCCTATTAGAAATATTCTAGTTATATATAATTTTAATATTTCCATAAAATAGAAAGGTTTTTATAAGTTTAAAATTATTATTATACTAAATCAATAATAATTATCAATAAGTTTTAAAATTACTTATCATAATATTTTCAAAATTTAAGTTTGGAAAATGCGAGGTAGTGAGTAATAAGTTATTTTTTCAGTAATTATTTTTTTTTAACTTATTTATAGTTCTTTTAAATCTTATATTAAAATCACTCAATATTTTTTTGCTTCCTTTTGTGAGAAATTATGATATATACACTTCTGTTGTAGAGTTAACAAGTCCACGGGATACAGGACACGTTGATCGATTGTTTCTATTTACAGCTAAGTGATCCGCATCCACTAACTGTCGGCCGAAGTTACACCGTAAACATAAGCATAAGTGGAAACAAGGAAACACTATAACTTTTGGCCTATTCAAAAGGCAAACAGCACATACTCCAGCATTTTCTTCTGCCACCTCATCATCGTCAAAGCTGTTGACTTCTATTCTTTCGTAGACACCGCTATCACCCTTTACTGGTATATATACCATTACACCGTCATCTGCAATTATACGTATAATAGAAAATAATCTTAACGAATATAATAATACAGTAAAACCTCGATTTAGTGTGGTAATTCTGTTTCAGTTTTCCTTTAACATGAACAAAAACGACAACCTGCAAAACTGATTCGAGGTTTTACGGTAATATATATAGTTATAATTTTTATTGCATGATACTAAGCAACCTGCAGTCATGCGACAACCGAAATATCACTACTGAATTTATAAAATAGAATAGAAAAAAAGAATTTCTTGGCGTGAAAAATTTTTACTTGTACCACGAAGTTTTATGCATTATGAATTCAATACATACATTTTCTTGGGGTGAGAAATGATTTTTTGAGTAAGAAATAATTTCTTGTGCTAAATAGTTACTTCCCGTTTTAAATTAATGCTTGTTTTCAATCCTCAACGCAAAATTTCGTGTCAAAAAAATTTGAAAATCAAAAAATACTTTACATTTCACTCACTCAGTCGCATTTTTAAAATTTAAAAAGTACTATCATAAGTTTCTTTTTGACATAATTAATAATAATAAGAAGTTTAATATAGTAATCATCGAAAACTTATAAAATACTAAACATTTTACGCACTCACACGCATTTTCAAAATTTAAAAAATATTGTTATGAGTTACGTTGAAGATATTCACAATAGTCATAAATTTAACATAATTATTATTAGAATTTTGCTGTATCCTTTATATTTAGTTCGAAAAAATTATATTTAAGGTACACTGAGAAAAAAAAATACTTTTGTTAAGAACATTTACTTGATACAAGAACATATATTCTTGATAATTTTCAAGAATATATAATTTTGTCTCAAGAATTCGTAGAATCGAAGGAAATAATTTTTATTTAATTCAAGTAAAGCTATTCTTTTGTTTACTTATCATATAATATCAAATTCATATAATAACAAAAATATATTTGATGCTCTTTTCTCAAAAAATTGATAATTAATAATAATAAAATAAATATTTTGAACGGATTTCTTGAACCAAGAAATTCTTGTTTCGAAAATAGTACTTTTTTTTTTCAGTGTATCTTAAATGTTATTAAAATTGAGAGCGTGTAAATAATTAGTTTTTTATTATTTATTCATGCTTATTATAAATTTAATATAATAATTTTTAGAATTTTATAAAATACTTCAGTTTTGTAGGTGTTATTTTTGCTCATATTAGTGACTTACAGGTAAACTGAAACATAATTACCGCAATTAATTCAAGGTTTTACTTTATTATTGTATTCGTTAAGATCATTTTCTATTATATGTATAATTGCAGATGACGGTTTGATGGTACCAGCAAATAAGGATGGCGGTGTCTACGAAAGAATAGAAGCTGGAGTATCTGCAAAGATCTGCAAAAAAAAAAAAATTGGGCATCCTTGAGCTGAAAGGGCGTATCTCAAGACATACGCCCTTTTACCTTTTGAAAAGTAGTGCCTAAAGGTAAAAGGGCGCATAAAAAAAAATTCTAGTTTTAATACAAAATACTGACAAATAATTTCACAAGACAAGTTAGATAAAAAAACACTCCTCCTACACTTTTTTTTTAATTTATTAAAAATAAAATAACTGAAAAAAAAAAAATAAAATGAAAATATCAAATTTTCAATTGAATAAAAAATTTTCATAACGACTATAAAAAATAAAAATTTATTGACTTTTTCTTTAATCAGTGTTTTGGATTATGGATCCGTCATGAATCAGAATATATGAAAAAAAACAAAAAAAAAAAAAATCCAAAGTACATGCGACAGACACGGAGGAAGAGGGTATAGGAATCGTACCTAAATGAACCGGTTATTTCTGCTTTTTTTTTTTTTTTTTTCAATTTAGTATAAGAATTTTAAAATACTATTATAAACTCTAATAATTAACTGTGAAATAAAATAACATTCATACAATTTGCAGCATTTTTTTTTTTTCATTATTAGACTTCGGCTAAGCTTTTTAATAAATTTTTTTGAAAAAAAATTTATACGCCCTTTTACCTTTTGGTCACAAAATTTTCAAATTCCTAAAGCTAAAAGGGCGCATAATTAAAGACATACGCCCTTTTACCTTTGGGAAAAGAATATGTGATTTTTAAGAGTAGAAAATGTTTACTAATCAATTGGCGATGAAAAAAAAATTTATGCGCCCTTTTACCTTTGCAAAGGTAAAAGGGCGCATACATTGGTATACGCCCTTTTACTTTTTGGCACGCGATATTACTATTAGATTTAAGATAATTATCAATAAGATAAAAAAAAATGATTACTTCAAAAACAACTTACTACTTACTCCCTCGCATTTCCCATATTTTGAAAATATTATAATGAGTAATTTCATAACTTATTTATAGTTTTTATAAATTTAATAGAACAATTAGTTTAATCATATAAAATTTTTTATATTCAACTTACTCTCATTTTTTAAATTCTTAATCTATAAATATTTTAATATTTGTATTAAATGTCATGTATTCTATAAGTCTGTAACGATTGCTATATTAAATCTAAAATAATCATAAATAAGTTAAAATATAACAATAATATTTGATAAATTTCAATTATATTTTTTAATAACAAAATAAAAAATGCAAAAAAACAATAGATGAATTTTATTCTTTCCATTTCTTATGTAATGATTAATAATTTATTCGTTGAAGTAGAAGCTGCATACTCTGGTCTGGTGGATTTTATCGTTTCTATCGTTCATTAGTTCGCTTGTGACAAACAATGATAACAATAAGTAATTAAATATTAACGTTAGGATTTTTAATAACCGTACTACTAATAATAATAATAAAGTTAAACTTGTTAATGATGGCAGCTAAATTACTTATAATTTCGTGAATTTTATGTGAATCAAGAAAAAATTTAATTGCTTAGTTAAGTATCATTCTAATAAAATAAAAAAGTTAAATATTAATAAAATAAAAATACAAAGCTTGCACTGCTTTTTACTCGTCGTCATAATTAAAATATATTATCTAGGTATTATTCAGATAATAATAATACGGCGCGGTATCTCCATTATCGACATACGTTAATCAATTTTTCCTGTATTTTATATTGCATGGTACATAAAAATACGACAAAGAAGTCACTTTTCTGGCAGTGTTCACTACGTGGTAGTTTTTTCATTGGGTAGGCTTAAAAATGGTAGAGATTTTTTTTGGTAGTCTCTATTATTGGTAGTGATTTATTCTGGTATATGTGTACTATGGTTGAGTTATTAATGGTAGGCATATTAATGGTAAAGATGCTAATGGTAGGCATTTTTGTGGGTGACCTGTATTGTGGTAGAAATTTTTATGGTGGAGATTGTTATGATCGAGTTTGTTACTGGGAGGGTTGTAATCTGGTAGAGTTGCAATGTGAGAGAGTTCTTAAGTGTTAGAATTGTTGATTGGTTGAGATTTTTGCGGGTAATGTTCAAAACTGGTTTAGTTCGTGTGTGGCGCAGTTACTTGTGGTAGGCCTGGTTATGGTTCAGTTGTCGTAAGGTAGAGATTTTTTTGGTACACCTATTAATGTGCCGTAATGGAGCTTCAAAGTCCAACTCTGACGCTCGTAACTATAAATTAAAATAATGTTTACGCAGGTAATTATTTATCGGTCTCAATTAAAGACTTCATATTGTTATGTATTTGGAGAAAGTTACGCTGCGTGGATTTAAGTTCGGTATATTCACGCAGCGGGAATATGAGTTCTGTATATTCACGCGATGTGAAATTGTAAGTCAATATAAGTAGAACTGATGCAAGTTGCTGGTACTGAGACTTGTTCTGGAGCTACAATGTCTGTATCTTCACGCAGCATTTTCAAATTAATCCCAGATAGAATCTACATATTACTAATATTATCAAGAAAGTCAGGGCACCTGTACTCGTATTCAGAATTCGTGCCTTCTAGATATAAGTATCTTGCATGTACTTTGCTGGAATTTACAAATATCGATACACTAAGAATCGTTTAATGTATTTATTCACTACATTCAAAGTTTTTTTTCTTTTTTATTTAAAGACTATCAAGTATGTTAAATGATTCGTATCATTACAAACATTCAGTTTCTGATAGTTATAAACAATAATTAATTATATGTGTCTGTAATTAATTGGGGATTATTGTAAATTTTCATTTTATTATGATTCCATGTTTTAATCGATATATATTAATATTTCAATCATGTGTCATTACTTTTTCGCGCCAAAAACAATTCAAATTTAACGTTGCTATGTTCGTGTATTGTCGACTTCTTCCGATTATACTCGTTTTCCGAACGTTCACGATGGGGACACTACTCATGAAACCAAAACGATTCCTTCTTTTCATGTTTATTTTCGTTCTGGTATAACCTTAACTTTGTCACAATTTTTAATTCCAAATGTTTTTCCTGATATTATTCATATTGTAATATTTAACTTTGGCTGAACATATCATAAGTTCTATAATCTACAGTTATAAAATAAAATTTAAGATCTGATTTAAAATATAATTTTTTTTATGACTTAATATAATTTATATAATCTATTCAGTATTTAATTTTCAATGATAAATTTGTTCACGATTAAATTTAATTTAAAGTAATTCATTAATACATATGAATTATATTCACGTCATTCTTTAAGTTCACGCTAAGGCTCACGAGTAAGCTCATTTTCCATAAAAATTTATATTCACGCTAGAGTCACGCTAGAGTCAGTTTTGCGTGTTGATAGAGTCGTCTTTTAAAATTAAGCATTTTTTTAAACTTTCGATTTCATTGTATAGTTACGCAGTTGAAATGTAATTTTCATAATAAAAAAAAAAAAATTTGATGAAATAATTTGATTATTCATTTATTAACCATTTCAATTTTACTTAATTATAACTTTATTCTTTCAGACAGGAATTTTATCATTCGTTTTTTTAACTCTCAGGTATAAGTTATTTGATAGCTAATTTTTATTACCGATTTTGGATATGTTTCATGGATTCTAATGATTTATATTGTGGCAGAAAAAATTTCAGATAAAAATTTTTCTATTTTAATTGCAGCTACATCATGAGACTAATAAATAATTAAACTTTATGGATATACTTCTATTTCGTACTTGATATTTTGTTTTGAATTTTATCAAAATTAAATTATTTGAAATACTGTTCGTGATAACAGCATCGAAACTCAGAGTTTCAATGTCTCTACAGTCAGTCGAAAGAAGTTAGAATAATAAGTAGTATTTATAGTTTCTGTTTAATTATAAATTGCAAATGACAATTAACGCTTACGCTAAAAGTTGATCACACCATTGATCTTAAATTTACTTTTTTCTGACTGGCTGCTGACACTAAAATTTCAAGTTCCAATGCAGGTAATGAAAGGGGATGTAGCTGAATGCTGGATTGTTAACATGACTTCACACTTACCTGTTTTAGAATCTTATTTTCTAAATCTTGAGTGTAATCAGCAAGCTTGTTCTTAATTCTTATTCTTATTATTAAAAAAAAATCAATGGTCAATAGAGACTTTGATTTATAATTAATTATTATTAATGAAATTTAAAACTTATGATTGTACTTCCTATCGCTTATTATTATTTATTAACTAATACTACAACTATGCCAATTTCTGCTTTAAATTTTGCAAATTAAAGTTTTGAATATTTATTTAAAAGTGATGTTTGAAATGATAATGTAATTGTTCATTTATTCTATTTTTACTTTACTTATTTTATTTTGAAATACTTAGAGAACAATGAAAATAAAAATCAAATTTAAAACAATTGCAGAAATTCGTATTAAAAAAATAAATAAATAATAGTAATTAAAATTATAAATAATTAAATATTAAAATAAATTGTGACAATTACACAAAATTAAAAAAACATAGTGATTTATTTTTCATATATACAATATTCATACATGTAATAAAAATAAATTAATTAAATTAATAATTACAATTTTAAATTAAGACTTATGGACTACGAGTTTATTGAAAATAACTTCTGTATTAAAATTTAATTTCCGAAATGACTATATTTCTTTTAGATCAAAGAATTAAAAAAAAAAATATAAATAATAAAAACACAACTTAATCTATTTAATTACACATGTGTGCACTTATAAGTGAAACATTTAATGTTATATACGTATTGAAAATAAATAAATTAAATAAGTAATTATTTGACATTGTTAATAATAAAGACCACAAATTTATATACGTATTAACCCTACACCCAAGAAAATGTTTCAAATTGTTACAGACTTAATAATATTAATTAAAAATATTCCTATAAATATATCATTGTAATTTTTCCAAATCTTCATTAGTCAGTAATTTTAAAATACTCCTCGTAAAAGTACTTGGAAGTTGAATGTTATTGAAAATATCATCAATTAAACTAATAGCATTGGATAGCAATTTTTTCCGTCCTAATGCTTTTCTTAAACGATATGCAATCATTCCACCGTATAGTGGAAAAAAAGATTCAATGTTCAAATTTAAAATAGTACTATCACTAACATACTTTAAACTTAAAGCTAATTTGTGTTCACATTTATTACATAGAACAATATAAAGTGTAACATTACTCGTACCAATATATGTTATCTTCAGTTTTTCAATTTCGCTTATGCACTGACCGCGCAATTCACCAAATTTTCCACTATCTACGACTGCTAAATTTTCTTTATCAATGTAACAATTCGTCGCACTGAGTTTGGCAATATATTCAGTAATTGTGTCTTTAACTTTTTGTGAATAATTCTGTCGTGAAGCAAATGCTGTTTTACCATTAGCGTTTTTTAAATTAATATCAACACCAGCATTAAGCAGTTGTCTTATGATATTATCGTCGGTTGCGAAAAATGCGTAATGAAGCGCTGAATATTTATACGCTGTCACTATATTTATATCAACCATACTATGGTTCAAGATTAATTCTACTGCTTCCGAACTTCGGGATTGGACAGCAACATGTAAAGGACTTTCTTTTGAAAAACCACTTTCACTTACACTATTAACATTTGCACCGTATGTTAGAAGAAGCTCCATAATTGGTAAGTTTTCTTTAGTAATAGCACATATTAGTGGTGTTTCAAAATAATGAGTATCAAGGTTCGGATCAGCATTATTTTTTAAAAGTAGTTCTACAATTTTTTCATTACCTCGATCAACAGCAATTTGTAACGGTGATTTGCCAAAACAAAAATCATAGGTTTCCAACATCGCAGTCTCAATGGCATGGTTTTGTAATAAAAACTCAGGATTTTCTTCAAGATTTGGCTCAGCTCTATACAGGTAATGGATCAAATCAGAGTCCTGGATTAGCAGAGTATTAACGTCTGCTCCGTAATTGATGAGGCTTTCAATTATACCCAAGTTCTCCATTATAACAGCAATGTGAAGAGCTGTACCCCAGTATTTACTTCTTGAATTCACATCAGCTTTCTTGCGGAGCAGATAGTTCACCAATCTTTTATCATTATTGAAAGCTGCTATATGAAGCAGCGTAAAACCACCCATGACTGGAACCACTGTATTAATCTTTTCGACATTTACTTGTTTGATTAAGTTGTCAACGTATTCGCAATTGAATATTGAACGGATTGATTCCATCGTAATGAGTGATGCAATTAATAATTGTCGACTTTTAAATAATGAACTTTTAATTTGATTAACTTTGACACTTTACTGTGAGAGTAACTGTTCACTTAGTAATAACTTCAAGTTAAATTATTAACGATCACTGATTTTATGTTTGTAGTTTTGGGACAACATTGACTGTACGACTGATCGTCTCAAGATCGAAAACGGTTTTGAATGATGTTGTCTATGGTACCTTCGACCTTAACAAAATCTCCCCAGATAATTACTTTTCTCCCCCACTCTTAAATATCTGTGGTCATAATTCAGGAAGAGAGGGGCAAAAGGGAGTACTTAAGGAAAGACTGAGTTTTTGGGGGCTCGAATAGGGGAAGAAGGGAGGGGGATACTTACTTTTTGTCTCAATATACCACATTTATCGAAAATTAAAAATCTTTAAATTTGAAGCAAAATGCGTCGTGAAAAAAAGATTTGATATTTTCTCTTTTTACCCCTTTTATTTCTGCTAGTTTTCTACCATGTTTTCGTCATTAATATGCTCCAACAAAAAAAAATTTTATTTGAGGCAACATGGGACCTCTAAAAAATCTACCAAAATTCGGTTATTATTTTATTTCATCTGAAAGCTACTAATTAATAAATTTTTCAGAACACTGAATTTTCGCCCTTAATTATTTTAATTTTGTGCATACAGATACATTGAACGGACTGTGGCATACACAGACTGCAAAAAAAAAGTTTCATTTTTAACTTCCCGCTGAGAAAATTCAAAATTTTCAAAAATTCAGCACGTTGTTGGTTTCGCTTTAATTTTCGCAAATCGAATTCTTTGGGGGAGAAATGGAGTACCCTTCAAATAAGATGACAAAAGAAGTTCTGGAAATTGAATAAATTTGATAAAATAAAATTTTTTTATAAGTAATTTACATAAAGAAAAATTATATTTCACATAATTATTTGATTCAAAGGAAAAAAATAGTTAGTATAGCTTTTGTTATAAAACCAAAGTCATTAATATTTTTCGACTGGAATTTTTTTTTAATTTTAACGAAAAATTTTTTTAAATAATGCTCAATTATACACTTATCCAAAAAATTAAGTGGAGTAAAAATTTTTTTAATTTTTTACTGATATTTAGAAGGCTGTATTTTCGTGAAAAATTATCGTGTTGACAAAATAAAAAAAAAGCAAATTGAAGATTGAAATCTCTAGTTTAAAAATCTGTCAACTAAATAATTTTCTGAGCCACTGTATTTGCAGAATCATAAGAAATAGTTCGAGACAAAATGTTTCTAATTTTTTTGATTTATTTGGCTGACAGATCTTTAAGCTAGAGATTTAAAGCTTCAATTTGCTTTTTTTTTTTTTTTTAATTTTTCAACACGATCATTTTTCGCGAAAATACAGCCTTCCAAAAATTACAAAAAAATTTATAAAATTTTTACTCCCTTTAATTTTTTAGATAAGTATATTAACAAAAGTAATTTTGGAAAAATTTCCTCATAATAAAAATAAACTTATTCTAAAGTAAGCCCATACGAGACATTAAAAGTTCTTAAGTTGCCCTTAAAATTATTTTCTTTCTATCAAAAGTATTTATCTATTTAACAATGGGGAATTCCCAATTGGACTATAGTCTCGACTACGGAAATGATATACTCTCTATCGTCTCGATTACTATAGTTATCCAGTCTATTTTTCATTTACTTTCTATAATTATCGGATAATCTTTCTACTCTTAAAATTTAAATAATTTAAGACCCACTATCGACGATTCTTTGTTATAAAAAAGCTTATACAAAGGTCATTACTATTTATTAATGACTGTAATGAAAATGTGGGTCATTAAATAATATATATTGTACTATGGAACAAATGTATGTAACTGTAATTACGATACTCCATGTTTAAACATGAAGGTTTTCTGGAAACAATCCCAATGGTGAATTTTTACCTGAGCCCTAATAAGCGTCGTCAACAACGAACTTGACATAAAAATGAATCAGATCAAATTCAAAGGGACGGTAATCCCTCGACTACCTGATGTGCTGTCTCGTAGTGGCAACTTCCCTGTTAGCCAGACCTTGCTCTGCAAGTTCTGCTGAGCAACATTTTCGGCTAACTTAACGAGAAAGTTTCTGGCAAACCTTGGCTGGGTAGTACTTTCCTTTAAATTGGCTTCAGAATATGGCAATAGCTTGAATGTAACTTAACAGATAAACTTGCCGTCAATTTGAAGTGTAACTTTCAATCAACTAAACGTCATTGTTTGACAGTAACACTTATAGTCAAATTGAATTCAAGTTTACAGACAATTTACTGTCAACTTAAAGGTAACTGCTTGCTCTACAACAATTTCCATTAAGGACCCAGATAACTAGAGTTTCAGCACAATTTTTGAGCTGAAACTCTTGTCATCTCAGTGACGTACGGTACACATAAAAAATTTTAATGTCAACTTTTGAGTTCTCTTTGACGTCAAATTTCACATAAATTTAACGTAAGTTTAAAACTGCTATTTGACGTCTGTGAGACATCAAAATTTGAAACGCAACAAATGACGTCAACATATGACATCAACAAGATCTCAACTAGAGATATATTTTTTACTTTTTAATTTTTGAATTTACTTTGTTGAATAGTTGCTAGATGTCGCGAGCTGACTATTTTTTCGTTAATTTAACTTAAAAAATTGTTAAGTATATTTTTATCCTTAAATTGTAGATGATTTTGTGTATAAATGTTTACCTTTAAATTGAAGAATAATTAACCGAGAATTTTTATTTTCAACTTTTGCTGTGAAATTGTAGGCAAATTCGGGTAGCAGATTTCAGGTAATTTCAAAATCAAATTACAGTCAATTTCAAGCTAAAGTGGCTATTAGGGTCATTAAACAACCAGGGTGGTGCTGATTAGCATTAGGGAGTATTCAAGTCAAATCGCACGTAAATAATAAATATCAGCACTGTCCGCGCTGTCGTATACGTCATATACGTCATATACATCAAATAGGGGCTTTAATCTGACGTCAAATTTACGTGCAATTTGACTGTTGGTTGAGCTCAACTGGCTATCAGGGAACTTCCAATCAAGGTGGCTTTCAGGCTAGGGTACTATTATTTTATGTTGGTTGACAGCGCGAACAGTGCTGATATTGTCCTCCATAGCTTTAGGTGCCTTCATCTGTAAATTAATCAGTAAACTTGGAATAAATGAATAGGCGCGCACTCAGTTTCCATTTAAAATTTATGTACTGAGATCATACAATCTTTATAGCATCTTATCAATAATAAAATATCAATAACAATTAGTTGATAATACAAATAATAAATCGTTGTAGCACATAATTTTTAAATTATATACTTAGATTATAAGAAATTCGAAATGAATCATTAAATTGTATGCAGAGAAATCTAAACACAGTTTGAGTTGTCTTATTAGAACGTTTCCTGCCTCTCGATACCGAAAACCTTAACAAAATACACGCATAAAAATCGTGAATAGGATCTTGTCCTGGTAAATATGATTATAAACAAATGTGTATTCTATAGACAAACAAGGAAAGGAAGTATACAGTAAATGAAGATTACTTATAACTACAAACCATACCACAGTACCCTAACTATTATTGTTCACACACACACACACACACACACACACACACACACACACACACACACACACACACACACACACACACACACACACACACACACACACACACACACACACACACACACACACACACACACACACACACACACACACACACACACAATAACAATAAATTAATATACCAATATAATATACCAATTTAATATATGCAAATATTCGTTCAGTAACATATTCCTTTAATTTGGCAACGAGCAGTTGTCGATTATGAAATATTTTAACTTTTAATTATACAATAGCTGTACCAGCGTTTCCTAGAAAAAGAATTATACATGAGCATTCATGAAAATGCTTATGAAGGATTATATATGAAATCAAATTTTTTATGTGTACCTTTAAGTTGACAGTAAATTGTCTGTAAACTTGAATTCAATTTGACTATAAGTGTTACTGTCAAACAATGACGTTTAGTTGATTGAAAGTTTCACTTCAAATTGACGGCAAGTTTATCTGTTAAGTTACATTCAAGCTATTGCCATATTCTGAAGCCAATTTAAAGGAAAGTACTACCCAGCCAAGGTTTGCCAGAAACTTTCTCGTTAAGTTAGCCGAAAATGTTGCTCAGCAGAACTTGCAGAGCAAGGTCTGGCTAACAGGGAAGTTGCCACTACGAGACAGCACATCAGGTAGTCGAGGGATTACCGTCCCTTTGAATTTGATCTGATTCATTTTTATGTCAAGTTCGTTGTTGACGACGCTTATTAGGGCTCAGGTAAAAATTCACCATTGGGATTGTTTCCAGAAAACCTTCATGTTTAAACATGGAGTATCGTAATTACAGTTACATACATTTGTTCCATAGTACAATATATATTATTTAATGACCCACATTTTCATTACAGTCATTAATAAATAGTAATGACCTTTGTATAAGCTTTTTTATAACAAAGAATCGTCGATAGTGGGTCTTAAATTATTTAAATTTTAAGAGTAGAAAGATTATCCGATAATTATAGAAAGTAAATGAAAAATAGACTGGATAACTATAGTAATCGAGACGATAGAGAGTATATCATTTCCGTAGTCGAGACTATAGTCCAATTGGGAATTCCCCATTGTTAAATAGATAAATACTTTTGATAGAAAGAAAATAATTTTAAGGGCAACTTAAGAACTTTTAATGTCTCGTATGGGCTTACTTTAGAATAAGTTTATTTTTATTATGAGGAAATTTTTCCAAAATTACTTTTGTTAATATACTTATCTAAAAAATTAAAGGGAGTAAAAATTTTATAAATTTTTTTGTAATTTTTGGAAGGCTGTATTTTCGCGAAAAATGATCGTGTTGAAAAATTAAAAAAAAAAAAAAAAGCAAATTGAAGCTTTAAATCTCTAGCTTAAAGATCTGTCAGCCAAATAAATCAAAAAAATTAGAAACATTTTGTCTCGAACTATTTCTTATGATTCTGCAAATACAGTGGCTCAGAAAATTATTTAGTTGACAGATTTTTAAACTAGAGATTTCAATCTTCAATTTGCTTTTTTTTTATTTTGTCAACACGATAATTTTTCACGAAAATACAGCCTTCTAAATATCAGTAAAAAATTAAAAAAATTTTTACTCCACTTAATTTTTTGGATAAGTGTATAATTGAGCATTATTTAAAAAAATTTTTCGTTAAAATTAAAAAAAAATTCCAGTCGAAAAATATTAATGACTTTGGTTTTATAACAAAAGCTATACTAACTATTTTTTTCCTTTGAATCAAATAATTATGTGAAATATAATTTTTCTTTATGTAAATTACTTATAAAAAAATTTTATTTTATCAAATTTATTCAATTTCCAGAACTTCTTTTGTCATCTTCTTTAAAGGGTACTCTATTTCTCCCCCAAAAAATTCGATTATCGAAAATTAGAGCGAAAACAATAACTTGCTGAATTTTTGAAAATTTTGAATTTTCTCAGCGGGAAGTTAAAAATGAAACTTTTTTTTTTGCAATTTGTGTATGCCATAGTCCGTTCAATGTATACGTATGCACAAAATTAAAATAATTAAGGGCGAAAATTCAGTGTTCTGAAAAATTTATTAATTAGTAGCTTTCAGATGAAATAAAATAATAACCGAATTTTTGTAGATTTTTTAGAGAGCCCATGTTGCCCCAAATAAAAATTTTTTTGTTGGAGCATATTAATGACGAACACATGGTACAAAACTAGCAGAAATAAAAGGGGTAAAAAGAGCAAATATCAAATCTTTTTTTCACGACGCATTTCGCTTCAAATTTAAAGATTTTTAATTTTCGATAAATGTGGTATATTGAGACAAAAAGTAAGTTTCCCCCTCCCTTCTTCCCCTATTCGAGCCCCCAAAAACTCAGTCTTTCCTTAAGTACTCCCTTTTGCCCCTCTCTTCCTGAATTATGACCACAGATATTTAAGAGTGGGGGAGAAAAGTAATTTTCTGGGGAGATTTTGTTAAGGTCGAAGGTACCATAGACAACATCATTCAAAACCGTTTTCGATCTTGAGACGATCAGTCGTACAGTCAATCTTGTCCCAAAACTACAAACATAAAATCAGTGATCGTTAATAATTTAACTTGAAGTTATTACTAAGTGAACAGTTACTCTCACAGTAAAGTGTCAAAGTTAATCAAATTAAAAGTTCATTATTTAAAAGTCGACAATTATTAATTGCATCACTCATTACCATGGAATCAATCCGTTCAAAATTCAATTGCGAATACGTTGACAACTTAATCAAACAAGTAAATGTCGAAAATATCAATACAGTGGTTCCAGTCATGGGTGGTTTTACGCTGCTTCATATAGCAGCTTTCAATAATGATAAAAGATTGGTGAACTATCTGCTCCGCAAGAAAGCTGATGTGAATTCAAGAAGTAAATACTGGGGTACAGCTCTTCACATTGCTGTTATAATGGAGAACTTGGGTATAATTGAAAGCCTCATCAATTACGGAGCAGACGTTAATACTCTGCTAATTCAGGACTCTGATTTGATCCATTACCTGTATAGAGCTGAGCCAAATCTTGAAGAAAATCCTGAGTTTTTATTACAAAAGCATGCCATTGAGACTGCGATGTTGGAAACCTATGATTTTTGTTTTGGCAAATCACCGTTACAAATTGCTGTTGATCGAGGTAATGAAAAACTTGTAGAATTACTTTTAAAAAATAATGCTGATCCGAACCTTGATACTCATTATTTTGAAACACCACTAATATGTGCTATTACTAAAGAAAACTTACCAATTATGGAGCTTCTTCTAACATACGGTGCAAATGTTAATAGTGTAAGTGAAAGTGGTTTTTCAAAAGAAAGTCCTTTACATGTTGCTGTCCAATCCCGAAGTTCGGAAGCAGTAGAATTAATCTTGAACCATAGTATGGTTGATATAAATATAGTGACAGCGTATAAATATTCAGCGCTTCATTACGCATTTTTCGCAACCGACGATAATATCATAAGACAACTGCTTAATGCTGGTGTTGATATTAATTTAAAAAACGCTAATGGTAAAACAGCATTTGCTTCACGACAGAATTATTCACAAAAAGTTAAAGACACAATTACTGAATATATTGCCAAACTCAGTGCGACGAATTGTTACATTGATAAAGAAAATTTAGCAGTCGTAGATAGTGGAAAATTTGGTGAATTGCGCGGTCAGTGCATAAGCGAAATTGAAAAACTGAAGATAACATATATTGGTACGAGTAATGTTACACTTTATAATGTTCTATGTAATAAATGTGAACACAAATTAGCTTTAAGTTTAAAGTATGTTAGTGATAGTACTATTTTAAATTTGAACATTGAATCTTTTTTTCCACTATACGGTGGAATGATTGCTTATCGTTTAAGAAAAGCATTAGGACGGAAAAAATTGCTATCCAATGCTATTAGTTTAATTGATGATATTTTCAATAACATTCAACTTCCAAGTACTTTTACGAGGAGTATTTTAAAATTACTGACTAATGAAGATTTGGAAAAATTACAATGATATATTTATAGGAATATTTTTAATTAATATTATTAAGTCTGTAACAATTTGAAACATTTTCTTGGGTGTAGGGTTAATACGTATATAAATTTGTGGTCTTTATTATTAACAATGTCAAATAATTACTTATTTAATTTATTTATTTTCAATACGTATATAACATTAAATGTTTCACTTATAAGTGCACACATTTGTAATTGAATAGATTAAGTTGTGTTTTTATTATTTATATTTTTTTTTTTAATTCTTTGATCTAAAAGAAATATAGTCATTTCGAAAATTAAATTTTAATACAGAAGTTATTTTCAATAAACTCGTAGTCCATAAGTCGTAATTTAAAATTGTAATTATTAATTTAATTAAATTATTTTTATTACATGTATGAATATTGTATATATGAAAAATAAATCACTATGTTTTTTTAATTTTGTGTAATTCTCACAATTTATTTTAATATTTAATTGTTTATAATTTTAATTACTATTATTTATTTATTTTTTTAATACGAATTTCTGCAATTGTTTTAAATTTGATTTTTATTTTCATTGTTCTCTAAGTATTTCAAAATAAAATAAGTAAAGTAAAAATAGAATAAATGAACAATTACATTATCATTTCAAACATCACTTTTAAATAAATATTCAAAACTTTAATTTGCAAAATTTAAAGCAGAAATTGGCATAGTTGTAGTATTAGTTAATAAATAATAATAAGCGATAGGAAGTACAATCATAAGTTTTAAATTTCATTAATAATAATTAATTATAAATCAAAGTCTCTATTGACCATTGATTTTTTTTTAATAATAAGAATAAGAATTAAGAACAAGCTTGCTGATTACACTCAAGATTTAGAAAATAAGATTCTAAAACAGGTAAGTGTGAAGTCATGTTAACAATCCAGCATTCAGCTACATCCCCTTTCATTACCTGCATTGGAACTTGAAATTTTAGTGTCAGCAGCCAGTCAGAAAAAAGTAAATTTAAGATCAATGGTGTGATCAACTTTTAGCGTAAGCGTTAATTGTCATTTGCAATTTATAATTAAACAGAAACTATAAATACTACTTATTATTCTAACTTCTTTCGACTGACTGTAGAGACATTGAAACTCTGAGTTTCGATGCTGTTATCACGAACAGTATTTCAAATAATTTAATTTTGATAAAATTCAAAACAAAATATCAAGTACGAAATAGAAGTATATCCATAAAGTTTAATTATTTATTAGTCTCATGATGTAGCTGCAATTAAAATAGAAAAATTTTTATCTGAAATTTTTTCTGCCACAATATAAATCATTAGAATCCATGAAACATATCCAAAATCGGTAATAAAAATTAGATATCAAATAACTTATACATGAGAGTTAAAAAAACGAATGATAAAATTCCTGTCTGAAAAAATAAAGTTATAATTAAGTAAAATTGAAATGGTTAATAAATAAATAATCAAATTATTTCATCAAATTTTTTTTTTTTTATTATGAAAATTACATTTCAACTGCGTAACTATACAATGAAATCGAAAGTTTAAAAAAATGCTTAATTTTAAAAGACGACTCTATCAACACGCAAAACTGACTCTAGCGTGACTCTAGCGTGAATATAAATTTTTATGGAAAATGAGCTTACTCGTGAGCCTTAGCGTGAACTTAAAGAATGACGTGAATATAATTCATATGTATTAATGAATTACTTTAAATTAAATTTAATCGTGAACAAATTTATCATTGAAAATTAAATACTAAATAGATTATATAAATTATTTTAAGTCATAAAAAAAATTATATTTTAAATCAGATCTTAAATTTTATTTTATAACTGTAGATTATAGAACTTATGATATGTTCAGCCAAAGTTAAATATTACAATATGAATAATATCAGGAAAAACATTTGGAATTAAAAATTGTGACAAAGTTAAGGTTATACCAGAACGAAAATAAACATGAAAAGAAGGAATCGTTTTGGTTTCATGAGTAGTGTCCCCATCGTGAACGTTCGGAAAACGAGTATAATCAGAAGAAGTCGACAATACACGAACATAGCAACGTTAAATTTGAATTGTTTTTGGCGCGAAAAAGTAATGACACATGATTGAAATATTAATATATATCGATTAAAACAAGGAATCATAATAAAATGAAAATTTACAATAATCCCCAATTAATTACAGACACATATAATTAATTATTGTTTATAACTATCAGAAACTGAATGTTTGTAATGATACGAATCATTTAACATACTTGATAGTCTTTAAATGAAAAAGAAAAAAAACTTTGAATGTAGTGAATAAATACATTAAACGATTCTTAGTGTATCGATATTTGTAAATTCCAGCAAAGTACATGCAAGATACTTATATCTAGAAGGCACGAATTCTGAATACGAGTACAGGTGCCCTGACTTTCTTGATAATATTAGTAATATGTAGATTCTATCTGGGATTAATTTGAAAATGCTGCGTGAAGATACAGACATTGTAGCTCCAGAACAAGTCTCAGTACCAGCAACTTGCATCAGTTCTACTTATATTGACTTACAATTTCACATCGCGTGAATATACAGAACTCATATTCCCGCTGCGTGAATATACCGAACTTAAATCCACGCAGCGTAACTTTCTCCAAATACATAACAATATGAAGTCTTTAATTGAGACCGATAAATAATTACCTGCGTAAACATTATTTTAATTTATAGTTACTAGCGTCAGAGTTGGACTTTGAAGCTCCATTACGGCACATTAATAGGTGTACCAAAAAAATCTCTACCTTACGACAACTGAACCATAACCAGGCCTACCACAAGTAACTGCGCCACACACGAACTAAACCAGTTTTGAACATTACCCGCAAAAATCTCAACCAATCAACAATTCTAACACTTAAGAACTCTCTCACATTGCAACTCTACCAGATTACAACCCTCCCAGTAACAAACTCGATCATAACAATCTCCACCATAAAAATTTCTACCACAATACAGGTCACCCACAAAAATGCCTACCATTAGCATCTTTACCATTAATATGCCTACCATTAATAACTCAACCATAGTACACATATACCAGAATAAATCACTACCAATAATAGAGACTACCAAAAAAAATCTCTACCATTTTTAAGCCTACCCAATGAAAAAACTACCACGTAGTGAACACTGCCAGAAAAGTGACTTCTTTGTCGTATTTTTATGTACCATGCAATATAAAATACAGGAAAAATTGATTAACGTATGTCGATAATGGAGATACCGCGCCGTATTATTATTATCTGAATTATACCTAGATAATATATTTTAATTATGACGACGAGTAAAAAGCAGTGCAAGCTTTGTATTTTTATTTTATTAATATTTAACTTTTTTATTTTATTAGAATGATACTTAACTAAGCAATTAAATTTTTTCTTGATTCACATAAAATTCACGAAATTATAAGTAATTTAGCTGCCATCATTAACAAGTTTAACTTTATTATTATTATTAGTAGTACGGTTATTAAAAATCCTAACGTTAATATTTAATTACTTATTGTTATCATTGTTTGTCATAAGCGAACTAATGAACGATAGAAACGATAAAATCCACCAGACCAGAGTATGCAGCTTCTACTTCAACGAATAAATTATTAATCATTACATAAGAAATGGAAAGAATAAAATTCATCTATTGTTTTTTTGCATTTTTTATTTTGTTATTAAAAAATATAATTGAAATTTATCAAATATTATTGTTATATTTTAACTTATTTATGATTATTTTAGATTTAATATAGCAATCGTTACAGACTTATAGAATACATGACATTTAATACAAATATTAAAATATTTATAGATTAAGAATTTAAAAAATGAGAGTAAGTTGAATGTAAAAAATTTTATATGATTAAACTAATTGTTCTATTAAATTTATAAAAACTATAAATAAGTTATGAAATTACTCATTATAATATTTTCAAAATATGGGAAATGCGAGGGAGTAAGTAGTAAGTTGTTTTTGAAGTAATCATTTTTTTTTATCTTATTGATAATTATCTTAAATCTAATAGTAATATCGCGTGCCAAAAAGTAAAAGGGCGTATACCAATGTATGCGCCCTTTTACCTTTGCAAAGGTAAAAGGGCGCATAAATTTTTTTTTCATCGCCAATTGATTAGTAAACATTTTCTACTCTTAAAAATCACATATTCTTTTCCCAAAGGTAAAAGGGCGTATGTCTTTAATTATGCGCCCTTTTAGCTTTAGGAATTTGAAAATTTTGTGACCAAAAGGTAAAAGGGCGTATAAATTTTTTTTCAAAAAAATTTATTAAAAAGCTTAGCCGAAGTCTAATAATGAAAAAAAAAAAAATGCTGCAAATTGTATGAATGTTATTTTATTTCACAGTTAATTATTAGAGTTTATAATAGTATTTTAAAATTCTTATACTAAATTGAAAAAAAAAAAAAAAAAAGCAGAAATAACCGGTTCATTTAGGTACGATTCCTATACCCTCTTCCTCCGTGTCTGTCGCATGTACTTTGGATTTTTTTTTTTTTTGTTTTTTTTCATATATTCTGATTCATGACGGATCCATAATCCAAAACACTGATTAAAGAAAAAGTCAATAAATTTTTATTTTTTATAGTCGTTATGAAAATTTTTTATTCAATTGAAAATTTGATATTTTCATTTTATTTTTTTTTTTCAGTTATTTTATTTTTAATAAATTAAAAAAAAAGTGTAGGAGGAGTGTTTTTTTATCTAACTTGTCTTGTGAAATTATTTGTCAGTATTTTGTATTAAAACTAGAATTTTTTTTTATGCGCCCTTTTACCTTTAGGCACTACTTTTCAAAAGGTAAAAGGGCGTATGTCTTGAGATACGCCCTTTCAGCTCAAGGATGCCCAATTTTTTTTTTTTTGCAGATCTTTGCAGATACTCCAGCTTCTATTCTTTCGTAGACACCGCCATCCTTATTTGCTGGTACCATCAAACCGTCATCTGCAATTATACATATAATAGAAAATGATCTTAACGAATACAATAATAAAGTAAAACCTTGAATTAATTGCGGTAATTATGTTTCAGTTTACCTGTAAGTCACTAATATGAGCAAAAATAACACCTACAAAACTGAAGTATTTTATAAAATTCTAAAAATTATTATATTAAATTTATAATAAGCATGAATAAATAATAAAAAACTAATTATTTACACGCTCTCAATTTTAATAACATTTAAGATACACTGAAAAAAAAAAGTACTATTTTCGAAACAAGAATTTCTTGGTTCAAGAAATCCGTTCAAAATATTTATTTTATTATTATTAATTATCAATTTTTTGAGAAAAGAGCATCAAATATATTTTTGTTATTATATGAATTTGATATTATATGATAAGTAAACAAAAGAATAGCTTTACTTGAATTAAATAAAAATTATTTCCTTCGATTCTACGAATTCTTGAGACAAAATTATATATTCTTGAAAATTATCAAGAATATATGTTCTTGTATCAAGTAAATGTTCTTAACAAAAGTATTTTTTTTTCTCAGTGTACCTTAAATATAATTTTTTCGAACTAAATATAAAGGATACAGCAAAATTCTAATAATAATTATGTTAAATTTATGACTATTGTGAATATCTTCAACGTAACTCATAACAATATTTTTTAAATTTTGAAAATGCGTGTGAGTGCGTAAAATGTTTAGTATTTTATAAGTTTTCGATGATTACTATATTAAACTTCTTATTATTATTAATTATGTCAAAAAGAAACTTATGATAGTACTTTTTAAATTTTAAAAATGCGACTGAGTGAGTGAAATGTAAAGTATTTTTTGATTTTCAAATTTTTTTGACACGAAATTTTGCGTTGAGGATTGAAAACAAGCATTAATTTAAAACGGGAAGTAACTATTTAGCACAAGAAATTATTTCTTACTCAAAAAATCATTTCTCACCCCAAGAAAATGTATGTATTGAATTCATAATGCATAAAACTTCGTGGTACAAGTAAAAATTTTTCACGCCAAGAAATTCTTTTTTTCTATTCTATTTTATAAATTCAGTAGTGATATTTCGGTTGTCGCATGACTGCAGGTTGCTTAGTATCATGCAATAAAAATTATAACTATATATATTACCGTAAAACCTCGAATCAGTTTTGCAGGTTGTCGTTTTTGTTCATGTTAAAGGAAAACTGAAACAGAATTACCGCACTAAATCGAGGTTTTACTGTATTATTATATTCGTTAAGATTATTTTCTATTATACGTATAATTGCAGATGACGGTGTAATGGTATATATACCAGTAAAGGGTGATAGCGGTGTCTACGAAAGAATAGAAGTCAACAGCTTTGACGATGATGAGGTGGCAGAAGAAAATGCTGGAGTATGTGCTGTTTGCCTTTTGAATAGGCCAAAAGTTATAGTGTTTCCTTGTTTCCACTTATGCTTATGTTTACGGTGTAACTTCGGCCGACAGTTAGTGGATGCGGATCACTTAGCTGTAAATAGAAACAATCGATCAACGTGTCCTGTATCCCGTGGACTTGTTAACTCTACAACAGAAGTGTATATATCATAATTTCTCACAAAAGGAAGCAAAAAAATATTGAGTGATTTTAATATAAGATTTAAAAGAACTATAAATAAGTTAAAAAAAAATAATTACTGAAAAAATAACTTATTACTCACTACCTCGCATTTTCCAAACTTAAATTTTGAAAATATTATGATAAGTAATTTTAAAACTTATTGATAATTATTATTGATTTAGTATAATAATAATTTTAAACTTATAAAAACCTTTCTATTTTATGGAAATATTAAAATTATATATAACTAGAATATTTCTAATAGGAGCGACTGGAAAATGAGTTTTTTTAACTTTTATTGCTAACAATTGAAAATGTAATGTAACAGTTATTGATAATTTATAAGAACTTTTATATTTAGTAGAAATAAAAAAATTTAATATATTTAAAATCTTAGGAGTGAGAGTGAGAGAATAACGAGTTACCTCCGAAATTACTTATTATAATTATAATTTTAGTACAGTAATTATTTTTCATTGACAAAATCCTTCTTATGTAACTCATTCGCTCTCACTTTTAAAATTTAAAAATATTATTATGAGTGACGTGAAACTTATTTATAATTGTTATGAATTAAACATGATAATTATATGGAATAGGCAATATCCTTAATATTTAGTAAACAAATATGATTTTAATATATTAAAAATATTATAAGAATGAGAGCAAGGAAATGATTTTTTCAAAATATTTATAGTTGTTATAAATTCAATGCAACATTTATCTGAATCTTATAAAATACTTACCATTTGACTCACTTACTTTCATTTTAAAAATTTTGAAAGTACTATAATAATATGTTTTTTGACTTTATTAATAATACTTAATAAGTAAATATAATAATTATCTGGATCTTATAAAATACTGAACATTTGACTTACTCACCATCATTTCCAATAGTTTCAATTTATAAATATTTGAATATTTGTACTAAATGTTAAGTATTCCATAAGTTTCAATCAATTATTATATTAATTAAATCTATAATAATCATAAATAAGTTAAAATATAACAATAATATTTAATAAATGTCGATTATATTTTTCAATAATAAAATAAAAAATGCAAAAAAACAATAGATGAATTTTATTCTTTCCATTTCTTATGTAATAATTAATAATTTATTCGTTGAAGTAGAAGCTGCATACTCTAGTCTGGTGGATTTTATCGTTTCTATCGTTCATCTGTTCGCTTGTGACAAACAATGATTTAATTGCTTAGTTAAGTATCATTCTAATAAAATAAAAAAGTTAAATATAAATAAAATAAAAATACGAAGCTTGCACTGCTTTTTACTCGTCGTCATAATTAAAATATATTATCTAGGTATTATTCAGATAATAATAATACGGCGCGGTATCTCCATTATCGACATACGTTAATCAATTTTTCCTGTATTTTATATTGCATGGTACATAAGCATATCATAAAGAAGTTTATTTTTTGGTAGTGTTTCTATGCGGTAGTGTTTTTATTGGGTAGGCTTAAAAAATGGTAAAGACGTTTTTAGTAGTATATTTTATTGGTAGTAATTTATTATGGTATATGTGTAATATGATTGAGTTATTTATGGTAGTCATATAAATGGTAGAGATGCTAATGGTAGGCATTTTTATGGGTGACCTGTATTGTGGTAGAGATGCTTATGGTAGAGATTGTTATGGTCGAGTTCGTTTCTGGGAGGGTTGTAATCTGGTAGAGTTGTAATGTGAGAGAGTTCTTCAGTGGTAGAATTATGGATTGGTTGAGATTTTCGCGGGTAGTGTTCAAAACTGGTATAGTTCGTGTGTGGCGCAGTTACGTGTGGTAGGCCTGGTTATGGTTCAGTTGTCGTAAGGTAGAGATTTTTCTAGTACACCTATTAATGTGCCTCCATAACAAGTCTCAGTACCAGCAACTTGCATCAGATATACTTATATTGACATATAATCGCCCATCGCGTGAATATACAGAACTTACATTCCCGCTGCGGGAATGCAGATCTTAAATTCACGCGGCGTGAATTTCTTGAACGTATATCCACGCGGCATACTCATATAACAACATGAAGAAATCAGTTATGACTAATAATTGATTACCTATGTTAACTTTTTTTTTATTTATAAAAACTAGCGTAGGACTACCATACTATGATCATTATTTAAAAATTATATTAATATCAAATGTAATAATCTAAAAATGTAATTAATTGTAAGTTATTGCAGATAATAGTTTTACTAAATATTCTTAATCGTCTTTTAACTCTGGAAGACTCAATATTTAAGTCATAAAATATTTTGAGATATTGATAACGCAGCTTTTGACCGACCGATCATACGAAACGGTGTTGGTAACTTAACACTGTCAATTGTTAAATCATTTAGTGACAACGTCTCGATTTCATTGCTGTTGTTATTGTCAATTTCTTTGGTTGACTTCTCTTCTAATGAAAGATCGCTGACGCCATTATATAAATCGCTTTGAATTTTTTTTAGTTTTTTCATCGTCGTCTCAAAAATTTTTTGGGATGATTTAGAGCCAGTAAAAATTATATCTTTACAGACGTGAGAAAGTATATTTTTTTTCTGACTTTCTGACAATTTTTTTGGACTCGCGATCTCGCTAATCTTCACACGCCTCATTTTTGGAGTGGAATTGGTCTCTTGATCCGTCGGTTTTAAGATATCATCATTTTGTTTCCATCGATCAGGACATAATTCTTTTTCAAATAATGATAGATTGAAACATGTACGCGCTGCAAAAATGTGGACACATGGAAGAAGCCACGATTTATTAATTTTACAGCTGCATTGATTTGGCGTTGTATAAATTCTTTCATCATAAAATTCAATAGAAATTTTAATTTCCTGCGCATCTTCAATTTTGTATTGAATTCGCTTACTTAATGTAATTTGTTTCATAACATGGTTAAAGGCTGGTTCAATGAGGTACATTTTGTACAGTTTTTCATCTGAAGTTAAATTGGAGTCGGTTACTTTTTGTCTCAAAATCGTTTGGTTTTTTTATGCAGTGCTTCATAAGCTCGGCATTGCTCAAATTCAAATAGAGCATCAATAAATTGAACAAGAGTGTTGTAACGTTGAATAGCAGTTTTTATCTTTCCATTTAGTGACTCCAGTCGATTATTTGTATCGTTTCCTAATGTACCGTTAACCATATTATGGACTGTCCATTCTTCTTTAAGACTGAAGCTGGAACTGTTGTGGAAAATTCTTGATAGACTCGGTTGTATATTTCTGCTGTTTTGCTTTTAGCAAGCTTGTCCAACAATTGAATAGCTACGTTTTTTTCTTCTTTGCTAATACCCATATGCGAAACTGAAACTTCACGTTCGAAAGTCCTTAATGTATGAAAAAGACATATAGAAGTCGGTACTAACGGTAATAGTTCATGGAGGACATATCGTTCTACAAAGTCTTTGTCAGTCATAAAACTTTTTATTCTAGAACATGCTTCGATGTTATAGTTTTTAGAACAAGTCAAGAACCATTTCATTGTGTCTCGTTGTTCATTTGCTAATATTCCGACAGAAGCAATATTAGTTTATGCATTACAATATTCCACAACAATCAGTAGCAATGCAAAATTTCTTTTAAATAATTTGTACGTTCCGTCGATAAAAACGATGTCGGGATACAATTTAATAGCATTTTTATATTTTCAGTGATGAAAAATAATCCAACGAACTCATTTTTATCATTTTGTAAGATTTCTACATCTGCTCCTGGAAAAATAAAAATTTAGTCAACAGAATCACAAGTAACTGAATTTTTTTTTGGCTGTTTAATTTTCTTTCAACAATTTGATATTTATAAATTATTCTCAATTTAATGATTACATAAATGATTTCAATATTCATTAATAATATAACAAAAACAAGTATTTCAATGATTAAATAAAAAAAAAAAAAATATGCAACTTGTTCATTCATGTGGCCTTAAAAAATGAAGAATTTTTAGTAGTTGTTGACTTTAAAATAGATTTGATTTCTCATACATTATATATTCATTTCAATTTAATATAATTAGATGTATCGTTATATTTATTTTGTTTTTTAATTCAACTCATCAATTTCAATTGATTTAATTTAAAAATAAAAATCATCACAATACAAAATTTCAAAAATCATAAATTTTGTTTACTTGAAATTGAGAAGTTAATTTTCTGAATCAGTTTTAAAGAATAAAATTGAAGAAACTAGGAATCAAAAATGAAAATTGGTATTTGACAGATCTTTCCATACCTAAAGAGCCAATAGGACTACTCTGTTTAGAGAATCTTATAGAATCCAATAGATTTTCATAAATTCTTATAGGGATTTTATGAGTATGAATGAGTTTTTTGAGAAGTGTTATAATGAAGTATAGAGTCTTATACATACAGCTATAAGAATCTATCAGATTTTAAAGCAGGGCATTGAAAATATATATGTAAACAAATGAAAAAAGATTAGAATAAAGCTAATATAGAAAAATTATATATCTATATTTTTCTTATTGTTTTTATACTTAAAAATTTTAAATAAAATCCGAAGATTTGTATTTTATTCGATGGGTACAGTTCATTTTATTTTAATAATACTAGCAATCGAGGTAAGTACTATTAATAGACTTAACGAAACACTGAACAAGCTAGAAGAGTAGCATTGAATGATAAAATTTGGAGCTTGTAATGTACAGAAACGTTGACGTGAAGAATATTTGAATCCGACCAATGACATTGTATATGTACACTGATAAAAAAGTTGACTTGATTCAAGAGCGAAAATTTTGAACCAAGAATTATATTTTGAAGAAAATGATTTTCTTGAGTGAAGAGAAAAAATTCTTGAACCAAGAGAAATTCACTTGACCCAAGAATAATTTTTGGCTCAAGAATTTTTTCTCGTGGCTCAAGAAATTCATTTTCTTCAAAATGAAATTCTTTGTTCATGATTTTTTCTCTCGAATCAAGTCAACTTTTTTATCAGTGTATGCTACAAGGCGCAATAAAAATTGTTTTTAATGCGTTTTTTTATCTTTTTTTAATTACTCAATAGTAAATATGATCATGAATAATATAGAATCTAAATAATTTATTTTGTTTTGTATGTAGATTTAATGTTACCGTATTTTTCCCGTAATAATGATTCTGCCGCTGGTAAAGAATCATCATCAGCCGTTGTTGAGGCTTGGGCGATATTGTGGAGATCCTTTCGCGGTATTTTTTTTTTGAAATTCCACTTCGATCTTCTTTTGAATCAGAGATTTGGGACATTTCATTTTTATTAAATCCTCAACAATTATTTTTTCCTCAGGATTTAAATTTCTAATTTTGGGATAGTACTCGAAATATTCCTAAAAAGTAGAGTAATTTAGTTAGTAAAGAATATCTATCACTATTAAATGAATGCTTTTATTTTTTTAATTATTTATACAGTATAATAAGTATGATCTTGACGTGAAATTTTTGTTAGTCAAATAGCTGTTTGTCAGTTCAATCGTAATTATGACTTTTGTGATGTTTCAAAGAATGCCTATTCAAAGTTGAAATACACACAAATAGTTGTTCGAAATATGCAAAAGCTATTTAACAAATAAAAATTTGGATGCTAACAGTATAATTAAAATGTAACAAATATAAAAAAACAAAAATAAAAATTTAAATTTGAACAATTGCTAAGCAAATAGTAGATGAGTATATTTTTCACGCAAATACAACAAAAATCGAAATTATATTGTAGTAATATTAAGGTAATATTTACATCCAGAGTTTTTTTTATCGTACCTGTATTTTCGAGTACCAGTTCAAACAATATAAAAATGATACTTAACGTTTCTTCATTAATATATTTCAGTAGAATGGTACGGATTACAAACCTGTGTCCCTTTATGATTGTGATTCTCGTTGAATTCTTTGACGGCTAACTTTTTTCTGTCTTTTGTGACGGTGATCCGAATAAAAGCAGGACAATTTTTCTTATGAGTGCTATAATAATAAATAAGTATACAAATTAAATTCAAGCTTCTTATAAAATTCTAATGTATCGCAAATAAAAATATCTGAAATTTTTGTAGAAAGTTTTTAACTTGTAAAATTTTTTTAATTTCATGAAAATCTGAATTTATATATATACATTAGGGTGTGTCATATCATTTCGGAGCAACATTTTGTTTTTTAAGTTCATGTGAAAAAAATCATAGTTAAATAAAAAAAAAATTTCGCGCAATAAAAAAATTCTAAGTCGATTACAGACGTAGCTCATTGAAAAATTCGATTTTCCCATTTAAACAACACGGGAAAATTTTTTTTTTAGCTTTAAATACTTTTAAATTCTTAACAAATCAATGAATTGAATAGACTAATACATGATTCTGGAGGAATTTGAACGCTCTACAAAAAAGGTCTCATCATTTTTTGATAAATCCATCTGTTCAATAGTTATTAGAGCTCGAAGTAAAATTAGAGATTTTTTTACTTTTCCGGTGAAACTATCCAACATCACAAAATGTTATAAGATCTTTTTTGTTGACAATTTTATTCTCTACAAATTAGTATCAGTAAAGTCGAGCTCTAATAACTTTTGAACACATCGATTTATCAAAATATGATACGAAACCTTATTTGTAGAACGATCAATTTCCTACAAAATCATGCATTAGTCTATTCGATCCATTGATTTGTTAAAGATTTAAAGATACTTCAAGCTTAAAAAAAATTTTTTCCCGTGTTATTTAAATGGGAAAATCGAATTTTTCAATGAGCTACTTCTGTAATCGACATAGAATTTGTTTTCTTGCGCGAAATTTTTTTTTTTTTTGTGTTGAACTATGATTTTTTCCACATGCACTAAAAAAAAAAAATGTTGCTTCGAAATGACGCACCCTAATATACATATATAGATTATCAAAGCTATTATCTTACAAAATTATTAGAGTGTAATTAATCAAGCAAATACTTTAATAATACCTAGAACTTCTTTGTCCAGTAGATGTAGTTTTGCATTCACTGCTCATTTTACATACATATGTTAGATTGTAATATAAAAGTCTTTCCATATCATTGTCATTTATTACTTGCATTGGTTGTTTGGAGCCACTTTTTTTTTTATGCTAGCACCGTTTGTCGACTTTGTTCATAAGTTTTTAATAGCTTACTTCGAGCAATTAAAAAACAATGTTTCACATGACGTTCATATTGCTCTATAAAAGATTTTAAGTCATTATAACTGTCAAATACCCTGTTATCTAAATTAAAATCCATTCTGAAAAGTTTAGTGGATGACTTTTTATATACAATTGATCAAAAAACAACGCAGTAAATATCCAAACTTATGATTAGTAAACGTTAGTTAGTTAAATCTTCAATAAAGCATTGGGATAATCCATCCAGTCGTTACTCCTATCAGTAAACATAATAGATCGAAAACTGAGCTGTGATAATTTTTCAAAACACCCAAAGAGTTATATGAAAGTTCACCAGATGGAACTGAACACATATTCCCTTGTTTTATGCCATAAAACAAACTGTATTTGATTAGTTTTTGCTATAATAAAGGAATTTCTTAACTCAAAATTATTCTACAAGTTGGTAGAATTCATTACTACTTTTCCCGCCCTCATGACGACAGAATTAAAAAACATCGACGCATCGAATGTATCCATGTCTTAACGAATAAAGGAATTCTTCATATAACCGTGATCGAGCAAGTACGAACAAGTTCCGAAAGCTACTCTCGTCATTAATTATTTATTCGCGTTTTTTATAAAAAAAAAAAATACCAAATTTGGTTTAAATAAAACTGCTAATCAACTTTATTAATAAAAAATAAAAAAAAAATAAAACCATTAAATTTAATTAGTAAATTAATAAAAATTATAATATAATATAATATGGATCGAACATTTCGCGTGGGGGAAACTTTTTCGACCTATGAAGACAACTATGATGACGGAGAGGCTAAATAACTGGATAGATAAAGAAAAAATTTTAAGAGAAAGTCAGGCGGGGTTCAGGAAAAAAAGAGGGACAAGGGACCACATATTTGTATTGAATAGTCTAATAAACAACAAAATGAAGAGGAAGGGAGGAAAATTATGCATCGGGTTCATAGACTTTAGAGCGGCGTTCGACACAGTCAGGAGACCAAAAATGAAGAAAAAGGTATGGAGGAAGGGGGCCAGAGGGAGAATGCACAGAATAATAAGAGAAATATATAAAAGAACAGATTTTAAGGTGAAAGTAGGAAAAAGAAGACAGACAAAAGAATTTATAACAAGAAAAGGGGTAAGACAAGGGTGTGCGATGAGCGGAGCGTTATATGGCATAGATATCGACGACCTAGAAAAGACGATGGAAAAGAAGAAGAGAGGTGGGACAATAATTGGGAACCAACGAATACATGTCATGAAATATGCGGATGATGTGGCGCTAGTTGCGGACACAGAAGAGGAGCTAAGAGGGATGCTGAAAGAGCTGGAAAGATACACAGAAGAGAATAAGATGGAGGTGAACGTGGAAAAAATAAAAATTCTAATATGCAGAAATGGAGGTAGAAAAAAGAAGGGAAAAAAATGGATGTATAAAGGAAGTGAGGTCGATGAAGTCAAAGAATTTAAATATCTTGGGTACCATTTCACCACAAGGAATAGCGCAGGGAAACAAAAAAAGGAACTAGCACAAAAAGCACAAAAGGCCACAAATGCAGTATGGGGAGTGATAAAAAGGAGCAAAAAAGACAGCATGAGGGACAGGATGTATCTGATGAACACTGTGGCAAGAACAGTAGCTTTGTACGGAGTGGAGGTCTGGGGGTGGGAAAAGTCGGAAGAAATAGAGAGGGTGCATAGGAGGCTCTGCAAGATGGCATTAGGAGTAAGAAGGGATACACCAGAATATATTTGGAGGGACGAGATGGGAGTAGAAAAGATGGAAGTAATATTAAAAGAAAGAGCAGTAAGATATATGAAGGATTGTATGATGATGGAAAAAGAGAGATGGCCAAGGATAGCACTGAAAGAAGAAATGAGAGGGATTATGAACAGGTGCCCGACGAAATGGGGGAAATGGTGAAGGTTGCGCTAAAAAAATGGAATGCGAGGAGGTGATCGAGATGATCTACAGGGATGCGGGAGTAGAGGAAATAGAGGAAAAGCTGAATGAGGGCATTAAGAAAATGAGAGAGAACGTGAAAAAGGAGGCTGAAGACGCAATAAACAAATCAACGTATAATACATTGTACAAAAAAATAAGATTAGAGAAAGAAGAAGATAACTACTGGAAAAAAGATAATGTAAGAGGGGAGGACAAGAAGATGTGGGCGAGGATAAGGTGTGGAAATTTGGGAAGAGCGGGCAAAAAAGGGTACAGGGACTGGAGCTGTAAAGGGTGTGGGAAAGAGGAGGAAACGTTGATACACCTACTAAAATGTGAAGGAATATATAAAGGGGTGGAGAAGGAAAAAGAGCTGCTAGAAGAGTGGAGAGGGTTAGAGGATAAAAAAGTAGAAGAAAAAATGATAGCAAAATTAAAAGGAGAGGTTGATATAAAACTATGTACGGTCTTCAAGAGAATTGAAGAAATTTTGAGAGTCAACTCAGGGTTACGGAGCGTGGTGCAAGCGGGATACCAAGACTGTGACGTGCTAAAAATATAAGAAGCCAAAAACAAATAAATTATAGAAGTTAAAAAGTAAGAAAGAAATAATACATATAACGAAGTGAATATTTTACCAAATGAAAATATGATTTATGTAAAAATTTGTATAAGACCTATAAGTTGTGCAAATAAAACTATTTTATATATAGTTGGCCCTGAAATAAAAATATTTAAATAAGTTTTTATCGTTACGATTATACATTTTAAGTAAATTTGATAAGAAATAATATTTGATATACAATTTAGCTGGAAGAATTGAAAAATAAATAAAGAAAATTTATATTAGTTAGCCTTGAAATAAAAATTTACTTACAAACATTTTCATAAAATTTCAAAAAAAAATTGTATAAAAAAATTTCAATGTACTTGGTGTGCTCACAAAAGAGTAAAAAAAAGCATGGTTGATTTTATAAGAAATTAATTTTGCTTGAGTACATGTAGTAACGCACACCAAGTACATTGAAATTTTGTAATACAATTTTTTTTTGAAATTTCATGAAAATGTTTGTTACGATTTTGCATTATACTAGGTACTTAGTATTTTTTCGATTTGACTTTTTTTTTGTAAAAAATAATTTTTTTTTTTACTTTTAATAAATTTTAAACGTGTACTTGGCGCGATGTTCTACAGAGAATCTGCTTTTGGTAGGATACAATTTAGCTGACAGAATTGAAAAATAAATAAAAAAAATTTATATTAGTTAGCCTCGAAATAAAAATTTACTTATCGTAGTCGATGAACAAAACAAGCTAAAAGAATTAACGAAAAAAAAAAGTTTACATTAGTTAGAACCAAAAAAAGTTATTAGGTTGATCAGAAGTAATAACTTTTTTTTTCTTTAAAAATCATAAATTTTTTATCAACCATAAAAGATACATGATAAAATTTTTATGGCATAAAAACCCATTTCGCAAGAGTTCGGTGAACGAACTAATATTTTTAGTTTATAAAAAATTTGTCGCAGGATTGAAAGCGAATTCGCAATGTGTAACTTATAAGTATTGACGATAAAAAGATTTGGTGATGGGGGAGAAATGGCGAAACTTCAAAGCAATTTAGAATTTGGGAAGATTTGGGTCTCGAAAATTAACGGGGGTCTGTACAGAAACGCAAGTTGCTTACAAGTTTTTTTTGGTAAAATTTTGTCACATTTTTAACCTGTGGCTTAAATTCTAAGATAAAATTTGCAATTATGAAAAGTAAAAAAAAAATTTTTCGTAAGGAATAGCGACTCATCGAAACCATTCCCTTGACTATAATATAAAATTTGAAAGATTAAAAATCAAAGAATTTTTTATAAAGAAAGAAATTTGAAGAAGCGAATGATGAATCTTCAAAATCATTCTCCAATTACAAATATTCAATTTATAAGCAACAAGATATAGATTTTTTTTTAAAACTATAAGAGATAAAAAAAATAATTACCAAGTTTATGATATTTACCAACCAAAATTTATAAACAGTCCATTCAAAAAATCATATATTTCTTGTCATTAAAATTTTTATTAAAAAATTATTTTTTTGGCAATACATCAGTCACATTAAATTTATTTTATTTGCCTTTATTTATTTCTTATAACTTTTTTAATGCAACCTAAATAATAAAATATCAAAGCCCCTGGAAAAATATTAACATTCAAAATTTGAAGTTGGAATAAATATGTATTCGCTTAAGGGTAAGTAATTACTCACTTAAGATTTTTCTGGCTTAAGTGTCACAAGTTATCCTCAATTTTACTACCAGTTCAAAATAATTATCCAGTTGAAATTTATTTTCTCTTATAGTTTAAATTACAATTAAGCTTTAATTCTAATTCATAAGTTTCCTACTGTTAATTCAAAAGCTTGACGGAAAAATTAATAAATTATTTCAGTAGATTAATTTCGAATGAGATGAAAACATAGAGACTCTTTACTTGAAGTCAAACTGATTATTATGTAAAATAAATTTTATTGCAATAAAAAATATTTGTAGTTTGAAAACCCGGTACGCGCCGTATAACAATTCGCCCTATATCGAACCACGGACCTAGCTATTTGTTAACGCGAACAGTTTCTGTTTATTCAAAAAAAGAATTTACATTCAATAGAAAAGTGTATAAGTAGTTTTTTAAAATCGGCGCACAAAACCCTAAATTTGCTCACGGCAACCAAGCTTCCGCTTGACCAACAACGATCAACGTAGTAGTCGACAGCAGGCTCGAATTGCCTACAGGAGCACACTTAGCCACTGTTTTCCTGTTTTAATAAAAGCTAAATGGGAAAAAAATTAATTAAAAAATAAAAAATGACTATCGCGACCGGAGCCTTCGGTGGCTCTAATAATAGCAGTAAATAAAATTACAAAGATGGTAGAGACCCGAGACGCTGCCAACAACAGCCAGTTGATCTCAATTAATAAGTTTAAAACAATTAGAAATTAAGGATTTATGTTATTTAGTTTATTTATTCCTATTATGTATGACATGGTAAATTTAAATAAAGAAACTTTAAACAAAAAAAAAAGGTTCGATTCCCGGTACCGGAATATTATTTTTTTTTTTTTGTGACGAATTACGAAAAAGCTATTAATAGAAAAGCTATTATTAATTTTTGATTTTTTCAAACAATTATTTGGTGTACTTGTCATAAGGAAAGTTGTGTCTCTCTAACAGACGAAAGTCTCCTGAAATTTCACAAATATATCAATAAAATTATTCATATCATTCACAGTGTGGTAAAATTGTTGAAGTAGCCAATAGCCAGCTACTATTAAAAAATCAACTAAATGCGAACGGAATATTTTAATATTGTTAAGTTTTGATATTCCATCGTTGGCAATGCTAAATATTTTGTCTGATGCAAATATTTCAGGGATCGATGATTCGGTAATTCTATTGGATCGCACGTACCGACGAAAAATAACAACAATACTCACTGTGTCGGTACCTGCGAGCCAATAAGAAAGCTAGAAGTAGTAGAGGGGATATTTCCTTTGCTGTGATTGGTGCGCGTGTACCGATAGAAAGTAATTACGAGAAAATCGTCACGTCGGTAACTGCGAGCCAATCAGAAAGCAGTACGTTGAAATTTAGTCGTGGAGGTGGTAAAGGTCAGAGGTTACTTAATGGTCATACAGTCATTGTAGGTCATTTCCAACCGACTACTTACTTTGTACGTCACGCAAAATATTCAAGTTTTTAACTTCACACGTCAAGATGAATTTCATTAATTCAACTGGCCACACGTTTAAGCTGACTAAAATCAGCACGAAGCTATACACGACAGATTCAGGAGCTGTGGAGGTTGCAGAGTCATCCCTGTATCCGAGGACAGACATCCAGGAAACATGGAGTTTCCGTATGGAGCTAAGCCACGACCGGGAAGACAACTTTTGGCTTTCGTTGGGCATCCAACCGTCCAAGTCCAAGGACCTCAAGACGAGATACACCGCCCAGTGTTTCGCCCTTGACTTGCTCGGTAACCTGACGACCCTCACCGACCAGTCTGCTCCTTTCAAGGCCTACGATGACTACATACACTTGGGCAACTGCATCAGACGACGTGGCAGAGACGACTTCTGTGGCATATTACATGAAGCCAGCGATGAAGTATATATCATGGTACAGGTGAAGATACTTTCTAATTAGATACTTAAGTTCTGACTTAAGTTAAAAACGGCCCTTTTCAGGGCCACCAAATTTTTCATACGTAAAGAACAATTCAAGTTTACACCTAAGCATTCAATCCTTGCTTCCATACTCTTTCAATATTTATATTTATTTAGTAAGTGGCTAAACAACAAGTACAAATTTTAATATTTACTAAATTATGATTTTTTATACATTTCGAGTTGTGCATATATTTATTTTTGCCTCACCATTAGTCTCTTATTTTAACAAATATAAGTATTCCAACTAAGTATTTTTATTGACTGTTTAATGTTTACAAGAGTGTAAGTTTTATAGTTTTACAGCTTTAAGTAATTATTTATAACGCAAAATAATAACAATATTGATTGAGTCGGTATCGGCTAACCAATAAGTAGTAGAAAAATATCCCGGGTTGTGAAAAAAAAGTTGTCATCACGACTTTATAATTTGGTTTTCATGTTATTTTGAGGAAATCTCAAACGAAAAATGTCTTTCGTCAGGAATTCTTTTTATTTCTATGTACAGATTTTTTATAATTGGATACTGAAGTTTTACACTTTAAGTTGGAAATGGCTCTTTTTAGGGCCACTATAATTTACGTTCGTCAATAATAATTTAACCTCCGTAACATTTAACTCACATCAATGCCCCGATATTTTTTCGCAGTAAATGTTTCATTGTTTTAAATGACTGAGAAAGAATTACAATTTTTTAACATTTGTTAAATTATAGTTTACACTTTAGTTTATAAATATATTTATCTTTAAGTACAGAGATGATAGATAAAAATTCTGCAGACTAGGTTAGAAAATTTTTTACTAATTGCCGTAAAATTCAACAAAAAAAAGTTTCATGAATTTGTTGAGTCCAATGGGAAAGGATAAAGTTAAAGATGGGTTTTATGGGTATTTGGAAATTATATTTAAGGAAATTATACTCTGCAAGAAAAAAATTTTATGTTATTTGTACGGAAAAAAAATTTTGTATATCTTATGACTGCTTATTTAGTATAATTTAAAACTTGAAAAGAATAGACGTATAAAAAATTTGGGGGGGGGGCCCTGCATGAACAGGACCCTAAAAGCTCAAGAACTTTCTCCATGTGGGCCAGGCGCTGAAAAGAGCAGTTTGGTTTTAATTTGGTATGGTTTTACGTATGGGTATGGTTGTTTTTTGTACAATTTACTTAAAATCAAAGTCAAAAAATAAAAATAAAAAAAATTATGACAGTTCACCTTGATATTGGATTGATTGAAAAACTCTTCGTCGTAATAATAAGGCGCTGAAGTCCCACTTGACGTCAATTATATTAAGAATAATTTATTTGATGTAAGACCTGACTGAAAAAATTAAAAAATTAAATATTAGTTTGCCCTGAAATGAAAACATTTAAATAAGTATTTTTCAATACAATGAAGCGCTGAAAAGTGTAATTTTAAGTCAATTTTATAAACAATAATTTATTTAATACAAGATTTAACTGAAAGAATAAAAAAAAAAATAATAAATATTAGTTGGCCCTGAAAGGAGCGCTGTAAGCTGTGTAAGTGTACAGACGTGTAAAAGAGTAGCTAGTGCAAAAATAAATGAAATAGTGAAAAAAAAAAAGAAAAGGCAAGTAAGTTTAGAGTAAAAAAGGTGGGAGTGAAAAACGCCAAACAAGGTGAATAATAAAAAAAAAAGAAAAGCTGTGGCACGGGAAAAGCAAAAGACGCGGAAACCAAAAGGTAAAAGCAATCCGGGTTTTTGCGGACATAGAGGAATTGGCGGGAGACAAGACGAAGGAAAAAAGTGACGAGGAACGAGAGGGCAGCACATACAAAGAGATGACAAGTGACGAGGAAAGACATGAGAGAGGTAAAGCGAATGGCGCAAGCGCCGGGATGACCAAGAGAAGGAGGGGAAGGCCGCTCAAATTCAAAAGTACAAATTCAGCGAGTAAAAGAGATTACGGTATGAAAAATGGAGCGTTAGAAAAATTTGTGTGTAGTCAGATGGATATAATAAAGGCAAAAGCAAAAAAGGTAGAAAACACAGACAATATAAATGAGGTAGGAACAAACTGATGCAGAGCCGGATTTCAGCTAGCGAGAACACCGGCAAGAAACAGTAGAGGAAGTCTGCAAGTTGAGAAGGACAGTAATGAAGAGGCGAAAGAGTTAGATATAATCGAGACAATCAATGATAGGAAAGACAAACAGAAAGATGAAGTGGGAAAAAAGACAAAAGAACAAGCAACGCAGAATGGAATGTCAAATTGGAGCCAAAAGCAGGAAATGAAGGATAGTGAAAAAAATTCAGAGGAAAAGATGTGGCAATTGATCGCAGAGATAGAAGACAGGGTAAAAACAAAAGTTGAAGAATTGATAATGAAATCAATGGAAGAAATAAAGGCATGTACAAGACAAGAAACCTCGAAGATAGGGGCCCAAATAATTAGGAGCAAATGTAAAGAAGACCAAGTGGAAAAGGAAAGAAGACACAGACAGGAAATAGAAAGATTAGAAAAGGAAATTGGTAAAAGAGAACAAAGCATAAAGGAAAAGGACAGAGTAATTAAAGAGCTAAGTGAAAAAATAAAAAAGGAGAAAGAAAGTAAGACGAACATACCAAATAAGACAAAAGCTACCGAGGAAAAAAAAAGGAAAGCAACACGACAGTCAGAGTCACGACACAAAGAGACAAGGAAAGAGTAACAGTGGAGGAAGGCAGGAAAGAGGGCGATCAAGAGTGAAGGAAACAGAAAACGCGTGGGCGAATGAAAGGAATGTTCAAGAAATGAGGGAATGGAGCTTGGAAAATGAGGTGGAAAGATTCGTGAGCGAGGCGAGGAAAAGACAAGACAAGAAGGACAAAACAAATGAAGAATGGAGAAGACAAGAAAAAGAAAAGCTCATTGAAGAAAAGCCAAAAAAAATTAATGGAAATGAGCTGGAGGAAGAACTAAAAGAAAGGAAGCAAAAAAGGTTAAACATACACATATATTATGAAAATGGCATGTACCGAAGAAAAGAAGACGTAATGGAGGTGATGGAAAGGAGATTGAAAGTCAGAATTGAGCCGATGAGAGTAAAATTCCAGAAAGGAAGACAGATAATAATCGAGAGTGCAAATGAGAAAGAGAAGAGAGACATTCTGGGAAGACGGAAGATTATGAAAGGGACCGGAGTGTGGGTGGGGGAAGAAAAAACGAGTAGAGAGTTAGAAGTCGAGAGGTGGATAAGAAGAAAAGCAAAATTGGAGCAGAGTAATGGCAATGTAACAGAAGTAGAGGGGAAGAAAATAAAAATTGGGGAGGTATGGTGGTGTTGGAATGAAAAAAAAGGAGAATTGGAATTATGAAAGTGGGCGAATGATGAGAAAAAGGAGTGGAGAGTGGGTACAGAAAGAGACACAGAGGCCAAGGAGAGAGAGGACCAAAATAAAGGAAGAGAGCAAGAAAATAGAAGGAAAATAATGTTTTGGAATGTTGCAGGTATGAATGAGGTAGAAAAAGCTGCCACAATGATGGAAGAAAACGAGATTGTTGTGCTAGTGGAGACATGAGTAATGGAAGATAAGGTGGAAATAACATGTGAGAGGCTGAGCAAAGAATTCAAATGGTGGGCGAAGCCTGCGACGAGAGAGAAACAGAGAGGAAGAGCAAAGGGAGGTCATATTATTGGGATAAAAAAAAATTGCAAACCAAAATGGGAAGTCAGAGAATGGAAATACGGAATGATGTTGGAAGAAAGTAAGGAAAGTGAAAGTATAATCACAGTGTATAACAATGTAGGAATGAGCAAATTAGAAACGGAGCTAAGAAGGCAGATAGAAGAATGTGCAAACAGGGACGAAAGCGTGATGATCATTGGGGACTTTAATGCGAGAATCGGAGAAGAAAACGTAACAGGAGAGGACGAAGGCAGAGTGAGGAAAAAAAGAAAATCGAGAGACAAGACAGTAAACAGCGAAGGAAAAAAATTACTAAAGATGTGTGATGAGTTAGGACTCTGCGTATAAAATGATAGAGCAAGAGGAGATGAAGGTGGGGAAATAACTTACGTCGGGGGAGACGAAGAGAGTTTAGGATCAGTAATTGACCTAATACTAACGCTGGACAGAGGCGATGAGCAAGAAATAGAGGTAAGAGTGGTGGAAAGAATAGAGTCAGATCATCTACCAGTGTTGGCGAGATATAAGGTAAAGAGAAATGAGGAAGAGAGTAAGGAAGGAAGCTGCATGTCAGAGGAGGAAGAGCAGGAAGAAATTGGAGCAAATAAGCTGATCTGGAAGAAAGAAAAAATACAGGAGTATGCAGAAGCAACGCAGGAAGCACTGACAGAAGCACTAGAGGAAAAAAGCGAGCTTGAGTGGGAGGATATAAAGGAAATAGTAAGAAAAGGGGCTGAAAAGACGGGGATAGTGATGAAAGGAAAGAAGGACAAAGATACAAAGGAGAAAAAAAAGTGGTACAATATCGAGGGTAAAAAAAAAGAAAAGAAGTATGGAAGAAGCTCAAAGAATTCATCAAGGATAATAACAAAGAAAAAAAAAGAAATCTGAAGGAAAGCAGAAAGAAATATAGGGAAACAATCAAAGAGAGCAAGGAAAGGTGGATGATGGAAAGGTGTGAGGAGATAAATAACGCCAAAGACATGACAAAATGGTGGGAAGCCATAAATAGGTTCAGAGGAAGAAAGAAAAGAGCTGCAAGCAACAGCATAAGAGCAAAACAATGGGAAAAGCACTTTAGTGATCTGCTGAATGGGGAAGGCAATGAAGAATCGGAAGAAGAAGAAAATGAGCCGTGGAAAGGAGAAGGTAGTAATGAAGGATCAGAGGAGCCGAAGCTCAATAAAAACTTCAGCAGGAGAGAAGTGAAAGCCGCAATAAGAAAGCTCAGGAATCACAAAGCTCCAGGGGAAGACGGGATGGCAGCAGAATTTATAAAGAACAGTGCACCAGATGTCATTGAATGGATAGGCGAAATTATAAATAGAATATGGGACGAAGGAAGTATGCCAGAATGATGGGACACAGCAGTGATAATTCCGATTTACAAAGCAGGAGACGAAGAAAGAACAGAAAATTACAGGGGAATTTTGCTTCTAAATACAGGGTACAAGTTATTGACAACTATGATGACGGAGAGGCTAAATAACTGGATAGATAAAGAAAAAATTTTAAGAGAAAGTCAGGCGGGGTTCAGGAAAAAAAGAGGGACAAGGGACCACATATTTGTATTGAATAGTCTAATAAACAACAAAATGAAGAGGAAGGGAGGAAAATTATGCATCGGGTTCATAGACTTTAGAGCGGCGTTCGACACAGTCAGGAGACCAAAAATGAAGAGAAAGGTATGGAGGAAGGGGGCCAGAGGGAGAATGCACAGAATAATAAGAGAAATATATAAAAGAACATATTGTAAGGTGAAAGTAGGAAAAAGAAGACAGACAAAAGAATTTATAACAAGAAAAGGGGTAAGACAAGGGTGTGCGATAAGCGGAGCGTTATATGGCATAGATATCGACGACCTAGAAAAGACGATGGAAGAGAAGAAGAGAGGAGGGACAATGATTGGGAACCAACGAATACATGTCATGAAATATGCGGATGATGTGGCGCTAGTTGTGGACACAGAAGAGGAGCTAAGAGGGATGCTGAAAGAGCTGGAAATATACACAGAAGAGAATAAGATGGAGGTGAACGTGAAAAAAACAAAAATTCTAATATGCAGAAATGGAGGTAGAAAAAAGAAGGGAAAGAAATGGATGTATAAAGGAAGTGAGGTCGAAAAAGTCAAAGAATTTAAATATCTTGGGTACCATTTCACCACAAGGAATAGCGCAGGGAAACAAAAAAAGGAACTAGCACAAAAAGCACAAAAGGCCACAAATGCAGTATGGGGAGTGATAAAAAGGAGCAAAAAGAACAGCATTAGCAAAAAATATAAGAAGCCAAAAACAAATAAATTATAGAAGTTAAAAAGTAAGAAAGAAATAATATATATAACGAAGTGAATATTTTACCAGATGAAAATATGATTTATGTAAAAATTTGTATACGACCTATAAGTTGTGCAAATAAAACTATTTTATATATAGTTGGCCCTGAAATAAAAATATTTAAATAAGTTTTTATCGTTGCGATTATACATTTCAAGTAAATTTTATAAGAAATAATATTAGATATACAATTTAGCTGAAAGAATTGAAAAATAAATAAAGAAAATTTATATTAGTTAGCCTTGAAATAAAAAATTACTTATCGTAGTCGATGAACAAAACAAGCTAAAAGAATTAACGAAAAAAAAAGTTTACATTATTGAGAACCAAAAAAAGTTATTAGGTTGATCAGAAGTAATAACTTTTTTTTTTCTTTAAAAATCATAAATTTTTTATCAACCATAAAAGATACATGTTAAAATTTTTATGGCATAAAAACCCATTTCGCAAGAGTTCGGTGAACAAACTAATATTTTTAGTTTATAAAAAATTTGTCGCAGGATTAGAAGCGAATTCGCAATGTGTAACTTATAAGTATTGACGATTAAAAGATTTGATGATGGGGGAGAAATGGCGAAACTTCAAAGCCATTTAGAACTTGGGAAGATTTGGGGCTCGAAAATTAATGGGGGTCTGTACAGAAACGCAAGTTGCTTACAAGTTTTTTTTTGGTAAAATTTCGTCACATTTTTAACCTGTGGCTTAAATTCTAAGATAAAATTTGCAATTATAAAAAGTAGATAAAAATTTTTCGTAAGGAATGGCGACTCATCAAAACCATCCCAGTGGCAATGTTAAAAAATTTCAGAGATTAAAAAAATCGAGGAATTTTAATAGAGAAAAAAATTTCCTCTCGTATGGTTCCGGTAAATTTTTTTTAAATATTTGAAAGTAGATTCGCAATTAACTAAAAATTATCGGTTATAAAATGTATCGATGAAGGAAAAATGGCGTAATTTCAAAACCATTTTAAATTTGGGAAAATTTGGATCAGTAAAAATAAGTAGGATTTTCTGTACAAAAGCGCAATATCCTTATAAGTTTTTGTTTAAATAAATTTTTGTAATATGTTTGATAGTTTGGTTTGAATTTCAATTTAAAATTCACAGTAATAAAGAGTAGAAAAAAAATTTTGTCCAAGAAATGGTGACTCATCAAAACCATTCCTCTGACTATAATATAAAATTTGAAAGATTAAAAATCAAAGAATTTTTCATAAAGAAACAAATTTGAAGAAGCGAATGATGAATCTTCAAAATCATTCTCCAATTACAAATATTCAATTTATAAGCAACAAGATATAGATTTTTTTTTAAAACTATAAGAAATAAAAAAAATAATTACCAAGTTTATGATATTTACCAACCAAAATTTATAAACAGTCGATTCAAAAAATCATATATTTCTTGTCATTAAAATTTTTATTAAAAAATTATTTTTTTGGCAATACATCAGTCACATTAAATTTATTTTATTTGCCTTTATTTATTTCTTATAACTTTTTTAATGCAACCTAAATAATAAAATATCAAAGCCCCTGGAAAAATGTTAACATTCAAAATTTGAAGTTGGAATGAATATGTATTCGCTTAAGCGTAAGTAATTACTCACTTGAGATTTTTCTGGCTTAAGTGTCACAAGTTATCCTCAATTTTACTACCAGTTCAGAATAATTATCCAGTTTAAATTTATTTTCTCTTATAGATTAAATTACAATTAAGCTTTAATTCGAATTCATAAGTTTCCTACTGCTAATTCAAAAGCTTGACGGAAAAATAAATAAATTATTTCAGTCGATTAATTTCGAATGAGATAAAAAAATAGAGACTCTTTACTTGAAGTCAAACTGATTATTATGTAAAATAAATTTTATTGCAATAAAAAATATTTGTAGTTTGAAAAACCTGGTACGCGCCGTATAAGAATTCGCCCTATATCGAATCACGGATTGAGTAAAATGAACCAAAGATGGACACAGAGAAAAAAATTTATTGATTAGTAGCTTTCAGATGAAATAAAATAATAACCGAATTTTGGTAGATTTTTCAGAGGGACCATGTTGCCCCATATAAAAATTTTTTTTGTTGGAGCATATTAATGACGAACACATGGTACAAAACTAGCAGAAATAAAAGGGGTAAAAAGAGCAAATATCAAATCTTTTTTTCACGACGCATTTTGCTTCAAATTTAAAGATTTTTAATTTTCGATAAATGTGCTATATTGAGACAACAAGTAAGTATCCCCCTCCCTTCTTCCCCTATTCGAGCCGCCAAAAACTCAGTCTTTCCTTAAGTACTCCCTTTTGCCCCTCTCTTCCTGATTTATGACCACAGATATTTAAGAGTGGGGGAGAAAAGTAATTATCTGGGGAGATTTTGTTAAGATCGAAGGTACCATAGACAACATCATTCAAAACCGTTTTCGATCTTGAGACGATTAGTCGTACAGTCAATCTTGTCCCAAAACTACAAACATAAAATCAGTGATCGTTAATAATTTAACTTGAAGTTATTACTAAGTGAACAGTTACTCTCACAGTAAAGTGTCAAAGTTAATCAAATTAAAAGTTCATTATTTAAAAGTCGACAATTATTAATTGCATCACTCATTACGATGGAATCAATCCGTTCAAAATTCAATTGCGAATACGTTGACAACTTAATCAAACAAGTAAATGTCGAAAATATCAATACGATGGTTCCAGTCATGGGTGGTTTTACGCTGCTTCATATAGCAGCTTTCAATAATGATAAAAGATTGGTGAACTATCTGCTCCGCAAGAAAGCTGATGTGAATTCAAGAAGTAAATACTGGGGTACAGCTCTTCACATTGCTGTTATAATGGAGAACTTGGGTATAATTGAAAGCCTCATCAATGACGGAGCAGACGTCAATACTCTGCTAATTCAGGACTCTGATTTGATCCATTACCTGTATAGAGCTGAGCCAAATCTTGAAGAAAATCCTGAGTTTTTATTACAAAACCATGCCATTGAGACTGCGATGTTGGAAACCTATGATTTTTGTTTTGGCAAATCACCGTTACAAATTGCTGTTGATCGAGGTAATGAAAAAATTGTAGAACTACTTTTAAAAAATAATGCTGATCCGAACCTTGATACTCATTATTTTGAAACACCACTAATATGTGCTATTACTAAAGAAAACTTACCAATTATGGAGCTTCTTCTAACATACGGTGCAAATGTTAATAGTGTAAGTGAAAGTGGTTTTTCAATAGAAAGTCCTCTACATATTGCTGTCCAATCCCGAAGTTCGTAAGCAGTAGAATTAATCTTGAACCATAGTATGGTTGATATAAATATAGTGACAGCGTATAAATATTCAGCGCTTCATTACGCATTTTTCGCAACCGACGATAATATCATAAGACAACTGCTTAATGCTGGTGTTGATATTAATTTAAAAAACACTCATGGTGAAACAGCATTTGCTTCACGACAGAATTATTCACAAAAAGTTAAAGACACAATTACTGAATATATTGCCAAACTCAGTGCGACGAATTGTTACATTGATAAAGAAAATTTAGCAGTCGTAGATAGTGGAAAATTTGGTGAATTGCGCGGTCAGTGCATAAGCGAAATTGAAAAACTGAAGATAACATATATTGGTACGAGTAATGTTACACTTTATAATGTTCTATGTAATAAATGTGAACACAAATTAGCTTTAAGTTTAAAGTATGTTAGTGATAGTACTATTTTAAATTTGAACATTGAATCTTTTTTTCCACTATACGGTGGAATGATTGCTTATCGTTTAAGAAAAGCATTAGGACGGAAAAAATTGCTATCCAATGCTATTAGTTTAATTGATGATATTTTCAATAACATTCAACTTCCAAGTATTTTTACGAGGAGTATTTTAAAATTACTGACTAATGAAGATTTGGAAAAATTACAATGATATATTTATAGGAATATTCTTAATTAATATTATCAAGTCTGTAATATTTTGAAACATTTTCATGGGTGTAGGGTTATTAAGTATATAAATTCGTGGTCTTTATTATTAACAATGTCAAATAATTACTTATTTAATTTATTTATTTTTAATACGTATATAACATCAGGAGACACGGTAGTGTCTCGCGCCAAGTACACGTTCAAACACATGTATATGTGTGAAGTGTGATGGCGCTAGCCTACGGTGTCTCTATACTGTAGACAGAACGGTATTTAGCTCCAATTTTCAAAAACTTTTTTAAAAAACAAAATATCTAGAAAATTCCTTTTGCAATCGAAAGATGATTGATTGTTCGTCATAAAATTATGAAACTTTACCCATTTTAGTTATGAGAACTAATTTAAATAATTAAATTAGGCCAGCATATACTATAGTACTCCCATTTTAATCCTTTTACAAATTTTTTGATGCGAAAAGGGCACTGCCAGAGAATAAAAAGTTGTAAGAAATGCCATGATTCAGTAAATATTGAAATTTTTCTGTAGCAGTGATTTGTGTTTTCGCCACCAGCGGTGCTTCAGTCTGTATTTTTTACTATAGTTTCGTATGCAAATTTTTTATGAGCATAAATAAATTCGTTTCATAATCATAAATTTTATGAAAAATTCAAGGAAAATTTTATAAGTAAACTTTTGGTAAAGCAAACTGTGCTGTTAGGAATGGTTTTATATAGTTGCAAAAAAAACTTTTACGATTATGTAAAACTCCTGTTTAACGTCCTTATGGTGTAGTTCTATTCGCTAAGCAGTATCAACCTTGATAGTCAAGCTGACAGCAAGCTAACGACAATCTATTGTCGCAACTTGTCATCAAGTTGACCGCAGAAATTGGCATTTCCTTAAATTAGCCGCAATTGGTTGCCAAGTTATAAGAAACTTGATAACAACTTATAGGAACTCTTCCAAAAGCTGAAAGTTGTCACCAATTTGGTCGCATTTAATTGACACCAAGTTTTTAATTAGTGCTATGTATATATATTTATGTAGTGATCAATTAAAGTATAATGTTTACTTAGTGATTGCGTTGAAAATCCGTATCATTATCTCTAATTAAGTTATTATTATTGACTAAAACTAAATTTTGCGTCAAATAATACCTTTCATTTAGGAAATATAATTTGTGGATTGCTAAAAACTTTTGAATGTTGTATGTTCTCTCTAGTTATATTCGCGAGGTCCATGATAGCCTCCAACCGTGAGTTAACTTCAAGCTACTGCCGTATTAGCCAATTCGAAGGAAAAGTATTGGAGAGCAAACAGTTACCTTTAAGTTGACAGTAAATTGTCTGTAACTTGAATTCAATTCGACCAAGTGTTACTGTCAGACAATGACGTTAAGTTGACTGTAAGTTTCACTTCAAATTGACGGCAAGTTTTTCTGTCAAATTACGTTCAGACGGTAGTTGATTTGCATCAATTTGCACGCAAGTATTATCCAGCCAAGACTTTCCAGAAACTTATTGTTAAGTTGCCCGTAAATGTTCCACTGCAGAACTTGCTAAGCAATTATATTTAGAGTGTGGCGTTTAAAGGTGGTACCAAAATCGTGCCATTTAGCGCGATGATAGGTACAGATGTTGTCATTAATGGCCGTATTCGGCCGAACTAAATCCTATACGTGAACCTAATAAGATTTAGTTAAGATTTAGTCTAATAAGTATGCTTTGCTTCTACTATGTTAAATCTTAACTTAATTTACAGAGAACTTAATTCAGCTAAGCACGGCGAATACCTGGAATTACTAAACTTACCCTCATAGCATTGAAATTGATAGTAATTTGATGTTGAAATTACCTGAAATCTGCTGCCTGAATCTGCAGACAATATCACAGCAAAAGTTGAAAATAAAAATTTGCGGTTAATTTTTCTTCAATTTTAAGATAAACATGTACGAAAAAAAACGGTCGATAATGTTCATTCTTACCATTTCAGAACGTATGCAAATTTATACGTAAAATTGTCTACAATTTGAGCGTAAAAATATACTTAACAATTATTCAAGTCAAATTAACGATAAATTGACATAAAATTTGCCTGAAAATTAAAGACAACTTTTTTCTAGTCAACTTTTGAAGTGAATTTGCATTCAAATTCGGGCAGTAAATTTACGTCAAATTCAATAATAAGTTGCATACAAGTCGTAAAAAATGGAAAAGTCCAAAGTTGACGGAAATTTGAGGAAAAATTCAACAAAACTTTTGTACAGTAAACTTTTGCTCAAGCAAATTGTGCTATTAGGGTTAGTTGACGTCTGCCGTAACTGCCCTAACAGTCACTCCAGAATGAAATCGACAGTAATTTGACAGTTGAAATTACCGAAATTTGCCGCCCGCATCTGCCGACAATTTGATAGCAAAAGTTGAAAAAAAAAATTAGCGGTTAATTTTTTTTTTTATTTAGAGGTTACTTTTTTTTGGCTAGAAAAAAACCCTAGAGAAAGTTCCTATGAAATTGTTCTCAAATGTCTGTCAACTTCGGGCTATTCCGTTTTTGACGAGAATTTGCATACAACTTGCTATACAATTTGACGTAAATTTACTACCCGAATTCGAATGCAAATTCATTTTGAAAGTCCTATACGAATTATCGTCAAAAACGGAAAAGCCCGAATTTGACAGACATTTGACAAAAATTTCATGGGAACTTTTATTAGGGTTTTTTTCTAGCATAAAAAGTAACCTCTAAATTAAAAAAAAAAAATTAACCGCTAATTTTATTTTCAAGTTTTGCTATCAAATTGTCGGCCAATTCAGGCAGCACATTTTGATAATTTCAATTGTCAAATTACTGTCAGTTTTAATCTAAAGTGGTTTTTAGGGTGATTTCGTACATCTAACAACATTGTGGCGCTACCTGTCAATACCTTATTGGCGAAATTTGGAAATCAGGTTTTTAATCAATGGAAACAAATAATTATTTTTTAAGTTAATTTTTTAACGGAAGATTTAATATCATTATACAGAAACAAAATATCATTATACAGAAAAAAAATATTATTTATTGAAGACTACTAATGGAAATTCTAGTTTTTTAATTACATTTTTGTTATAAATAAATTACTGTTTTATTTGTTTTCACCACCCTGACGATTTTAAATCAGCCTGGGAACACCCTGGGAGTGGAAACACGGTGGAATCACGGTGGATCCAGGGTGGGTTCGTGTCATTTTATCACCGTGTATACACGCTGGTTACATAGTGTTTCCACGATGGTAACACAGTGTACCCACCCTGATTCCACGGTGTATTCATCGAGATTCCACAGTGTATCCACGGTGATTACGCGGTGTACGTGGAATCACGGTGAATACACCGTGTAATCACCGTGGAATCACGGTGATAAAATGACAAAAAACCCACCGTGTAACCGCCGTGGATCCACCGTGTTTCCGGGGTGTTTCCAGGGTGAATCAAAACCGCGAGGGCAACAATCACCGACAAACGGTTTCCTAGCAATTTAAATAAAAAAATTAAAAAATTATAGAAATAGAGGGGTTCAATGAAAAAAATTAAAGGTTAATTTTTATTCACTTTTTCATAATTGAGCAATTAACCCTTAAACAACTTTGATAGGTCAACATTGATCGACAAACGACCAACAAACGATGGCAATTGAAATTAATCGGATCGGTTTATATTGAGTTGGTTTATAATGAGTAGTTAAGTTGGAGCTCAAATATACAACTTCATTAAGCGATTTCTGATAATCAATTTGGAAGCAAGCTAGTGGCAACCAACTGTAGCAACTTGCTATCAAGTTGGCCGCAAATACTGTTCCAATGTATGCCAATAGCTGGCATTCCCTTAGTTGACAGGATTGACGAAAAGTTGCCTTCAATTTTCTCAGAAAGTTGGTGACAGGTTGCGGTAGTAGATTATCGTCAACTTTCTACGAACGTTAGTAACAACTATCAGTACTATTATATTGTTTCTAAAAAATAATACTATAAACAGTATACCCTCACGTGTTATATATCACGACTACGCATTACTTTAAGACGAACTTTAGGAGTTTAGTTTGGAAGTCGATTTCTAATAGTATACATTAAAACTATTTACAATCAACAGGACAAAAAGAAAACAAATCCTACCAAAAACAGATTCTCTGTATAACATCGCGCCAAGTACACGTTTAAAATTTTTTAAAAGTAGAAAAAACAATTAATTTTAACAAAAAAAAAGTCAAATCGAAAAAATACTAAGTACCTAGTATGATGCAAAATCATAACAAACATTTTCATAAAATTTCAAAAAAAAATTGTATAAAAAAATTTCAATGTACTTGGTGTGCTCACAAAAGAGTAAAAAAAAGCATGGTTGATTTTATAAGAAATTAATTTTGCTTGAGTACATGTAGTAACGCACACCAAGTACATTGAAATTTTGTAATACAATTTTTTTTTGAAATTTCATGAAAATGTTTGTTATGATTTTGCATTATACTAGGTACTTAGTATTTTTTCGATTTGACTTTTTTTTTGTAAAAAATAATTTTTTTTTTTACTTTTAATAAATTTTAAACGTGTACTTGGCGCGATGTTCTACAGAGAATCTGCTTTTGGTAGGATACAATTTAGCTGAAAGAATTGAAAAATAAATAAAAAAAATTTATATTAGTTAGCCTTGAAATAAAAATTTACTTATCGTAGTCGATGAACAAAACAAGCTAAAAGAATTAACGAAAAAAAAAAGTTTACATTAGTTAGAACCAAAAAAAAATATTAGGTTGATCAGAAGTAATAACTTTTTTTTTTCTTTAAAAATCATAAATTTTTTATCAACCATAAAAGATACATGTTAAAATTTTTATGGCATAAAAACCCATTTCACAAAAGTTCGGTGAACGAACTAATATTTTTAGTTTATAAAAAATTTGTCGCAGGATTGAAAGCGAATTCGCAATGTGTAACTTATAAGTATTGACGATAAAAAGATTTGGTGATGGGGAAGAAATGGCGAAACTTCAAAGCCATTTAGAATTTGGGAAGATTTGGGTCTCGAAAATTAACGGGGGTCTGTACAGAAACGCAAGTTGCTTACAAGTTTTTTTAGGTAAAATTTTGTCACATTTTTAACCTGTGGCTTAAATTCTAAGATAAAATTTGCAATTATAAAAAGTAGAAAAAAAATTTTTCGTAAGGAATGGCGACTCATCGAAACCATTCCCTTGACTATAATATAAAATTTGAAAGATTGAAAATCAAAGAATTTTTTATAAAGAAACAAATTTGAAGAAGCGAATGATGAATCTTCAAAATCATTCTCCAATTACAAATATTCAATTTATAAGCAACAAAATATAGATTTTTGTTTTAAACTATAAGAAATAAAAAAAATAATTACCAAGTTTATGATATTTACCAACCAAAATTTATAAACAGTCCATTCAAAAAATCATATATTTCTTGTCATTAAAATTTTTATTAAAAAATTATTTTTTTGGCAATACATCAGTCACATTAAATTTATTTCATTTGCCTTTATTTATTTCTTATAACTTTTTTAATGCAAGCTAAATAATAAAATATCAAAGCCCCTGGAAAAATATTAACATTCAAAATTTGAAGTTGGAATAAATATGTATTCGCTTAAGCGTAAGTAATTACTCACTTAAGATTTTTCTGGCTTAAGTGTCACAAGTTATCCTCAATTTTACTACCAGTTCAGAATAATTATCCAGTTGAAATTTATTTTCTCTTATAGTTTAAATTACAATTAAGCTTTAATTCGAATTCATAAGTTTCCTACTGTTAATTCAAAAGCTTGACGGAAAAATAAATAAATTATTTCAGTAGATTAATTTCGAATGAGATGAAAACATAGAGACTCTTTACTTGAAGTCAAACTGATTATTATGTAAAATAAATTTTATTGCAATAAAAAATATTTGTAGTTTGAAAACCCGGTACGCGCCGTATAACAATTCGCCCTATATCGAACCACGGACCTGGCTATTTGTTAACGCGAACAGTGGCTGTTTATTCAAAAAAAGAATTTACATTTAATAGAAAAGTGTATTAGTAGTTTTTTAAAATCGGCGCACAAAACCCTTAATTTGCTCACGGGAACCAAGCTACCGCTTGACCAACAACGATCAACGTAGTAGTTGACAACAGGCTCGAATTGCCCACAGGAGCACACTTAGCCACTGTTTTCCTGTTTTAATAAAAGCTAAATGGAAGAAAAAATAATTAAAAAATAAAAAATGACTACCGCGACTGGAGCCTTCGGTGGCTCTAATAATAGCAGTAAATAAAATTACAAAGATGGTAGAGACCCGAGACGCTGCCAACAACAGCCAGTTGATCTCAATTAATAAGTTTAAAACAATTAGAAATTAAGGATTTATGTTATTTAGTTTATTTATTCCTATTATGTATGACATGGTAAATTTAAATAAAGAAACTTTAAACAAAAAAAAAAAAGGTTCGATTCCCGGTACCGGAATATTATTATTTTTTTTTTTGTGACGAATTACGAAAAAGCTATTAATAGAAAAGCTATTATTAATTTTTGATTTTTTCAAACAATTATTTGGTGTACTTGTCATAAGGAAAGTTGAGTCTCTCTAACAGACGAAAGTCTCCTGAAATTTCACAAATATATCAATAAAATTATTCATATCATTCACAGTGTGGTAAAATTGTTGAAGTAGCCAATAGCCAGCTACTATTAAAAAATCAACTAAATGCGAACGGAATATTTTAATATTGTTAAGTTTTGATATTCCATCGTTGGCAATGCTAAATATTTTGTCTGATGCAAATATTTCAGGGATCGATGATTCGGTAATTCTATTGGATCGCACGTACCGACGAAAAATAACAACAATACTCACTGTGTCGGTACCTGCGAGCCAATAAGAAAGCTAGAAGTAGTAGAGGGGATATTTCCTTTGCTGTGATTGGTGCGCGTGTACCGATAGAAAGTAATTACGAGAAAATCGTCACGTCGGTAACTGCGAGCCAATCAGAAAGCAGTACGTTGAAATTTAGTCGTGGAGGTGGTAAAGGTCAGAGGTTACTTAATGGTCATACAGTCATTGTAGGTCATTTCCAACCGACAACTTACTTTGTACGTCACGCAAAATATTCAAGTTTTTAACTTCACACGTCAAGATGAATTTCATTAATTCAACTGGCCACACGTTTAAGCTGACTAAAATCAGCACGAAGCTATACACGACAGATTCAGGAGCTGTGGAGGTTGCAGAGTCATCCCTGTATCCGAGGACAGACATCCAGGAAACATGGAGTTTCCGTATGGAGCTAAGCCACGACCGGGAAGACAACTTTTGGCTTTCGTTGGGCATCCAACCGTCCAAGTCCAAGGACCTCAAGACGAGATACACCGCCCAGTGTTTCGCCCTTGACTTGCTCGGTAACCTGACGACCCTCACCGACCAGTCTGCTCCTTTCAAGGCCTACGATGACTACATACACTTGGGCAACTGCATCAGACGACGTGGCAGAGACGACTTCTGTGGCATATTACATGAAGCCAGCGATGAAGTATATATCATGGTACAGGTGAAGATACTTTCTAATTAGATACTTAAGTTCTGACTTAAGTTAAAAACGGCCCTTTTCAGGGCCACCAAATTTTTCATACGTAAAGAACAATTCAAGTTTACACCTAAGAATTCAATCCTTGCTTCCATACTCTTTCAATATTTATATTTATTTAGTAAGTGGCTAAACAACAAGTACAAATTTTAATATTTACTAAATTATGATTTTTTATACATTTCGAGTTGTGCATATATTTATTTTTGCCTCACCATTAGTCTCTTATTTTAACAAATATAAGTATTCCAACTAAGTATTTTTATTGACTGTTTAATGTTTACAAGAGTGTAAGTTTTATAGTTTTACAGCTTTAAGTAATTATTTATAACGCAAAATAATAACAATATTGATTGAGTCGGTATCGGCTAACCAATAAGTAGTAGAAAAATATCCCGGGTTGTGAAAAAAAAGTTGTCATCACGACTTTATAATTTGGTTTTCATGTTATTTTGAGGAAATCTCAAACGAAATATGTCTTTCTTTGGGAATTCTTTTTATTTCTATGTACAGATTTTTTATAATTGGATACTGAAAATTTACACTTTGAGTTGTAAATGGCTCTTTTTAGGGCCACTATAATTTACGTTCATGGATAATAATTTAAGTTCTGTAACATTTAACTCACATCAATGCTCCGATATTTTTTCGCAGTAAATGTTTCATTGTTTTAAATGACTGACAAAGAATTACAATTTTTTAACATTCGTTAAATTATAGTTCACACTTTAGTTTATAAATATATTGATCTTTGAGCACAGAGATGATTGATAAAAATTCTGCAGACTAGGTTAGAAAATTTTTTACTAATTTCCGTAAAATTCAACAAAAAAAATTTCATGAATTTGTTGAGTCCAATGGGAAAGGATAAAGTTAAAGATGGGTTTTATGGGTATTCGGAAATTTTATTTAAGGAAATTATACTCTGCAAGAAAAAAATTTTATGTTATTTGTACGGAAAAAAAATTTTGTATATCTTATGACTGCTTATTTAGTATAATTTGAAATTTGAAAAGAATAGACGTATGAAAAATTTGGGGGGGGGCCCTGCATGAACAGGACCCCAAAAGCTCAAGAACTTTCTCCATGTGAGCCAGGCGATGAAAAGAGCCGTTCGGTTTTAATTTGGTATGGTTTTACGTATGGGTATGGTTGTTTTTTGTATAATTTACTTGAAATCAAAGTCAAAAAATAAAAATAGAAAAAATTATGACAGTTCACCTTGATATTGGATTGATTGAAAAACTCTTCGTCGTAATAATAGGGCGCTGAAGTCCCACTTGACGTCAATTACATTAAGAATAATTTATTTGATGTACGACCTGACTGGAAAAATTAAAAAAAAAAAATAAAACAATTCATGTTAGTTGATTCCTGAAATGGAAATTTTTAAACAAGTTTTCAACTTTTTAACAAGGTGCTGAAAAGTGCCGTTTAATATAAATTTTATAAACAATAATTTATTTAGTTTAAAATTTGACTGAAAGAATTAAAAAAAAAAAAATAAAAAAATAAATATTAGTTGGCCCTGAAACAGAAATTATTGAGTAAGTTTTTATCATTACAATGGGGAGTTTAAATTTGTCATTTGATGTCAGTTTTATAAGTAACAATTTAATTAGTTAATGATCTAGCTGAAAATATAAAAAAATTAAATATTAGTTTGCCCTGAAATGAAAACATTTAAATAAGTATTTTTCAATACAATGAAGCGCTGAAAAGTATAATTTTAAGTCAATTCTATAAACAATAATTTATTTAATATAAGATTTAACTGAAAGAATAAAAAAAAAAAAATAATAAATATTAGTTGGCCCTGAAAGGAGCGCTGTAAGCTGTGTAAGTGTACAGACGTGTAAAAGAGTAGCTAGTGCAAAAATAAATAAAATAGTGAAAAAAAAAAAGAAAAGGCAAGTAAGTTTAGAGTAAAAAAGGTAGGAGTGAAAAACACCAAACAAGGTGAATAATAAAAAAAAAGAAAAGCTGTGGCACGGGAAAAGCAAAAGACGCGGAAACCAAAAGGTAAAAGCAATCAGGGTTTTGGCGGACATAGAGGAAATGGCGGGAGACAAGACGAAGGAAAAAAGTTACGAGGAACGAGAGGGCAGCACATACAAAGAGATGACAAGTGACGAGGAAAGACATGAGAGAGGTAAAGCGAATGGCGCAAGCGCCGGGATGACCAAGAGAAGGAGGGGAAGGCCGCGCACATTCAAAAGTACAAATTCAGCGAGTAAAAGAGACTACGGTATGAAAAATGGAGCGTTAGAAAAATTTGTGTTTAGTCAGATGGATATAATAAAGGCAAAAGCAAAAAAGGTAGAAAACACAGACAATATAAATGAGGTAGGAACAGACTGGTGCAGAGCCGGATTTCAGCTAGCGAGAACACCGGCAAGAAACAGTAGAGGAAGTCTGCAAGTTGAGAAGGACAGTAATGAAGAGGCGAAAGAGTTAGATATAATCGAGACAATCAATGATAGGAAAGACAAACAGAAAGATGAAGTGGGAAAAAAGACAAGAGAACAAGCAACGCAGACTGGAATGTCAAATTGGAGCCAAAAGCAGGAAATGAAGGATAGTGAAAAAAATTCAGAGAAAAAGATGTGGCAATTGATCGCAGAGATAGAAGACAGGGTAAAAACAAAAGTTGAAGAATTGATAATGAAATCAATGGAAGAAATAAAGGCATGTACAAGACAAGAATCCTCGAAGATAGGGGCCCAAATAATTAGGAGCAAATGTAAAGAAGACCAAGTGGAAAAGGAAAGAAGACACAGACAGGAAATAGAAAGATTAGAGAAGGAAATTGGTAAAAGAGAACAAAGCATAAAGGAAAAGGACAGAGTAATTAAAGAGCTAAGTGAAAAAATAAAAAAGGAGAAAGAAAGTAAGACGAACATACCAAATAAGACAAAAGCAACCGAGGAAAAAAAAAGGAAAGCAACACGACAGTCAGAGTCACGACACAAAGAGACAAGGAAAGAGTAACAGTGGAGGAAGGCAGGAAAGAGGGCGATCAAGAGTGAAGGAAACAGAAAACGCGTGGGCGAATGAAAGGAATGTTCAAGAAATGAGGGAATGGAGCTTGGAAAATGAGGTGGAAAGATTCGTGAGCGAGGCGAGGAAAAGACAAGATAAGAAGGACAAAACAAATGAAGAATGGAGAAGACAAGAAAAAGAAAAGCTCATTGAAGAAAAGCCAAAAAAAATTAATGGAAATGAGCTGGAGGAAAAACTAAAAGAAAGGAAGCAAAAAAGGTTAAACATACACATATATTATGAAAATGGCATGTACCGAAGAAAAGAAGACGTAATGAAGGTGATGGAAAGGAGATTGAAAGTCAGAATTGAGCCGATGAGAGTAAAATTCCAGAAAGGAAGACAGATAATGATCGAGAGTGCAAATGAGAAAGAGAAGAGAGACATTCTGGGAAGACGGAAGATTATGAAAGGGACCGGAGTGTGGGTGGGGGAAGAAAAAACGAGTAGAGAGTTAGAAGTCGAAAGGTGGATAAGAAGAAAAGCAAAATGGGAGCAGAGTAATGGCAATGTAACAGAAGTAGAGGGGAAGAAAATAAAAATTGGGGAGGTGTGGTGGTGTTGGAATGAAAAAAAAGGAGAATTGGAATTATGAAAGTGGGCGAATGATGAGAAAAAGGAGTGGAGAGTGGGTACAGAAAGAGAAACAGAGGCCAAGGAGAGAGAGGACCAAAATAAAGGAAGAGAGCAAGAAAATAGAAGGAAAGTAATGTTTTGGAATGTTGCAGGTATGAATGAGGTAGAAAAAGCTGCCACAATGATGGAAGAAAACGAGATTGTTGTGCTAGTGGAGACATGAGTAATGGAAGATAAGGTGGAAATAACATGTGAGAGGCTGAGCAAAGAATTCAAATGGTGGGCGAAGCCTGCGACGAGAGAGAAACAGAGAGGAAGAGCAAAGGGAGGTCATATTATTGGGATAAAAAAAAATTGCAAACCAAAATGGGAAGTCAGAGAATGGAAATACGGAATGATGTTGGAAGAAAGTAAGGAAAGTGAAAGTATAATCACAGTGTATAACAATGTAGGAATGAGCAAATTAGAAACGGAGCTAAGAAGGCAGATAGAAGAATGTGCAAACAGGGACGAAAGCGTGATGATCATTGGGGACTTTAATGCGAGAATCGGAGAAGAAAACGTAACAGGAGAGGACGAAGGCAGAGTGAGGAAAAAAAGAAAATCGAGAGACAAGACAGTAAACAGCGAAGGAAAAAAATTACTAAAGATGTGTGATGAGTTAGGACTCTGCGTATAAAATGATAGAGCAAGAGGAGATGAAGGTGGGGAAATAACTTACGTCGGGGGAGACGAAGAGAGTTTAGGATCAGTAATTGACCTAATACTAACGCTGGACAGAGGCGATGAGCAAGAAATAGAGGTAAGAGTGGTGGAAAGAATAGAGTCAGATCATCTACCAGTGTTGGCGAGATATAAGGTAAAGAGAAATGAGGAAGAGAGTAAGGAAGGAAGCTGCATGTCAGAGGAGGAAGAGCAGGAAGAAATTGGAGCAAATAAGCTGATCTGGAAGAAAGAAAAAATACAGGAGTATGCAGAAGCAACGCAGGAAGCACTGACAGAAGCACTAGAGGAAAAAAGCGAGCTTGAGTGGGAGGATATAAAGGAAATAGTAAGAAAAGGGGCTGAAAAGACGGGGATAGTGATGAAAGGAAAGAAGGACAAAGATACAAAGGAGAAAAAAAAGTGGTACAATATCGAGGGTAAAAAAAAAGAAAAGAAGTATGGAAGAAGCTCAAAGAATTCATCAAGGATAATAACAAAGAAAAAAAAAGAAATCTGAAGGAAAGCAGAAAGAAATATAGGGAAACAATCAAAGAGAGCAAGGAAAGGTGGATGATGGAAAGGTGTGAGGAGATAAATAACGCCAAAGACATGACAAAATGGTGGGAAGCCATAAATAGGTTCAGAGGAAGAAAGAAAAGAGCTGCAAGCAACAGCATAAAAGCAAAACAATGGGAAAAGCACTTTAGTGATCTGCTGAATGGGGAAGGCAATGAAGAATCGGAAGAAGAAGAAAATGAGCCGTGGAAAGGAGAAGGTAGTAATGAAGGATCAGAGGAGCCGAAGCTCGATAAAAACTTCAGCAGGAGAGAAGTGAAAGCCGCAATAAGAAAGCTCGGGAATCACAAAGCTCCAGGGGAAGACGGGATGGCAGCAGAATTTATAAAGAACAGTGCACCAGATGTCATTGAATGGATAGACGAAATTATAATGGGACGAAGGAAGTATGCCAGAATGATGGGACACAGCAGTGATAATTCCGATTTACAAAGCAGGGGACGGAGAAAGAACAGAAAATTACAAGGGAATTTCGCTTCTAAATACAGGGTACAAGTTATTGACAACTATGATGACGGAGAGGCTAAATAACTGGATAGATAAAGAAAAAATTTTAAGGGAAAGTCAGGTGGGGTTCAGGAAAAAAAGAGGGACAAGGGACCACATATTTGTATTGAATAGTCTAATAAACAACAAAATGAAGAGGAAGGGAGGAAAATTATGCATCGGGTTCATAGACTTTAGAGCGGCGTTCGACACAGTCAGGAGACCAAAAATGAAGAGAAAGGTATGGAGGAAGGGGGCCAGAGGGAGAATGCACAGAATAATAAGAGAAATATATAAAAGAACATATTGTAAGGTGAAAGTAGGAAAAAGAAGACAGACAAAAGAATTTATAACAAGAAAAGGGGTAAGACAAGGGTGTGCGATAAGCGGAGCGTTATATGGCATAGATATCGACGACCTAGAAAAGACGATGGAAGAGAAGAAGAGAGGAGGGACAATGATTGAGAACCAACGAATACATGTCATGAAATATGCGGATGATGTGGCGCTAGTTGTGGACACAGAAGAGGAGCTAAGAGGGATGCTGAAAGAGCTGGAAATATACACAGAAGAGAATAAGATGGAGGTGAACGTGGAAAAAACAAAAATTCTAATATGCAGAAATGGAGGTAGAAAAAAGAAGGGAAAGAAATGGATGTATAAAGGAAGTGAGGTCGAAGAAGTCAAAGAATTTAAATATCTTGGGTACCATTTCACCACAAGGAATGGCGCAGGGAAACAAAAAAAGGAACTAGCACAAAAAGCACAAAAGGCCACAAATGCAGTATGGGGAGTGATAAAAAGGAGCAAAAAAAACAGCATGAGGGACAGGATGTATCTGATGAACACTGTGGCAAGAACAGTAGCTTTGTACGGAGTGGAGGTCTGGGGGTGGGAAAAGTCGGAAGAAATAGAGAGGGTGCATAGGAGGCTCTGCAAGATGGCATTAGGAGTAAGAAGGGATACACCAGAATATATTTGGAGGGACGAGATGGGAGTAGAAAAGATGGAAGTAATATTAAAAGAAAGAGCAGTAAGATATATGAAGGATTGTATGATGATGGAAAAAGAGAGATGGCCAAGGATAGCACTGAAAGAAGAAATGAGAGGGATTATGAACAGGTGCCCGACGAAATGGGGGAAAATGGTGAAGGTTGCGCTAAAAAAAATGTAATGCGAGGAGGTGATAGAGATGATCTACAGGGATGCGGAAGTAGAGGAAATAGAGGAAAAGCTGAATGAGGGCATTATGAAAATGAGAGAGAACGTAAAAGGAGGCTGAAGCCGCAATAAACAAATCAACGTATAATACATTGAACAAAAAAATAAGATTAGAGAAAGAAGAAGATAACTACTGGAAAAAAGATAATGTAAGAGGGGAGGACAAGGAGATGTGGGCGAGGATAAGGTGTGGAAATTTGGGAAGAGCGGGCAAAAAAGGGTACAGGGACTGGAGCTGTAGAGGGTGTGGGAAAGAGGAGGAAACGTTGATACACCTACTGAAATGTGAAGGAATATATGAAGGGGTGGAGAAGGAAAAAGAGCTGCTAGAAGAGTGGAGAGGGTTAGAGGATAAAAAAGTAGAAGAAAAGTTGATAGCAAAATTAAAAGGAGAGGTTGATATAAAACTATGTACGGTCTTCAAGAGAATTGAAGAAATTTTGAGAGTCAACTCAGGGTTACGGAGCGTGGTGCAAGCGGGATACCAAGACTGTGACGTGCAAAAAATATAAGAAGCCAAAAACAAATAAATTATAGAAGTTAAAAAGTAAGAAAGAAATAATATATATAACGAAGTGAATATTTTACCAAATGAAAATATGATTTATGTAAAAATTTGTATAAGACCTATAAGTTGTGCAAATAAAACTATTTTATATATGGTTGGCCCTGAAATAAAAATATTTAAATAAGTTTTTATCGTGACGATTATACATTTCAAGTAAATTTTATAACAAATAATATTTGATATACAATTTAGCTGAAAGAATTGAAAAATAAATAAAGAAAATTTATATTAGTTAGCCTTGAAATAAAAATTTACTTATCGTAGTCGATGAACAAAACAAGCTAAAAGAATTAACGAAAAAAAAAGTTTACATTAGTAAGAACCAAAAAAAGTTATTAGGTTGATCAGAAGTAATAACTTTTTTTTTTCTTTAAAAATCATAAATTTTTCATCAACCATAAAAGATACATGATAAAATTTTTATGGCATAAAAACCCATTTCGCAAGAGTTCGGTGAACGAACTAATATTTTTAGTTTATAAAAAATTTGTCGCAGTATTGAAAGCGAATTCGCAATGTGTAACTTATAAGTATTGACGATAAAAAGATTTGGTGATGGGGGAGAAATGGCGAAACTTCAAAGCCATTTAGAATTTGGGAAGATTTGGATAAGTAAAAATAAGTAGTATTTTCTATACAAAAGCGCAATATCCTTATAAGTTTTTGTTTAAATAAATTTTTGTAATATGTTTGATAGTTTGGTTTGAATTTCAATTAAAAATTCACAGTAATAAAGAGTAGAAAAAAAATTATGTCCAAGAAATGGTGACTCATCAAAACCATTCCCTTGACTATAATATAAAATTTGAAAGATTAAAAATCAAAGAATTTTTTATAAAGAAACAAATTTGAAGGAGCGAATGATGAATCTTCGAAATGATTCTCCAATTACAAATATTCAATTTATGAGCAACAAGATATAGATTTTTTTTAAAACTATAAGACATAAAAAAAATAATTACCAAGTTTATGATATTTACCAACCAAAATTTATAAACATTCCATTAAAAAAATCATATATTTCTTGTCATTAAAATTTTTATTAAACAATTATTTTTTTTGCAATACATCAGTCACATTAAATTTATTTCATTTGCCTTTATTTATTTCTTATAACTTTTTTAATGCAACCTAAATAATAAAATATCAAAGCCCCTGGAAAAATATTAACATTCAAAATTTGAAGTTGGAATAAATATGTATTCGCTTGAGATTTTTCTGGCTTAAGTGTCACAAGTTATCCTCAATTTTACTACCAGTTCCGAGTAATTATCCAGTTTAAATTTATTTTCTCTTATAGTTTAAATTACAATTAAGCTTTAATTCGAATTCATAAGTTCCCTACTGTTAATTCAAAAGCTTGACGGAAAAATAAATAAATTATTTCAGTCAATTAATTTCGAATGAGATAAAAACATAGAGACTCTTTACTTGAAGTCAAACTGATTATTATGTAAAATAAATTTTATTGCAATAAAAAATATTTGTAGTTTGAAAACCTGGTACGCGCCGTATAAGAATTCGCCCTATATCGAACCACGGATTGAGTAAAATGAACCAAAGATGGACACAGAGAAGAAAATTTATTAATTAGTAGCTTTCAGATGAAATAAAATAATAACCGAATTTTGGTAGATTTTTCAGAGGGACCATGTTGCCCCATATAAAAATTTTTTTTGTTAGAGCATATTAATGACGAACACATGGAACAAAACTAGCAGAAATAAAAGGGGTAAAAAGAGCAAATATCAAATCTTTTTTTCACGACGCATTTCGCTTCAAATTTAAAGATTTTTAATTTTCGATAAATGTGCTATATTGAGACAAAAAGTAAGTATCCCCCTCCCTTCTTCCCCTATTCGAGCCGCCAAAAACTCAGTCTTTCCTTAAGTACTCCCTTTTGCCCCTCTCTTCCTGAATTATGACCACAGATATTTAAGAGTGGGGGAGAAAAGTAATTATCTGGGGAGATTTTGTTAAGGTCGAAGGTACCATAGACAACATCATTCAAAACCGTTTTCGATCTTGAGACGATCAGTCGTACAGTCAATCTTGTCCCAAAACTACAAACATAAAATCAGTGATCGTTAATAATTTAACTTGAAGTTATTACTAAGTGAACAGTTACTCTCACAGTAAAGTGTCAGAGTTAATCAAATTAAAAGTTCATTATTTAAAAGTCGACAATTATTAATTGCATCACTCATTACGATGGAATCAATCCGTTCAATATTCAATTGCGAATACGTTGACAACTTAATCAAACAAGTAAATGTCGAAAATATCAATACAGTGGTTCCAGTCATGGGTGGTTTTACGCTGCTTCATATAGCAGCTTTCAATAATGATAAAAGATTGGTGAACTATCTGCTCCGCAAGAAAGCTGATGTGAATTCAAGAAGTAAATACTGGGGTACAGCTCTTCACATTGCTGTTATAATGGAGAACTTGGGTATAATTGAAAGCCTCATCAATTACGGAGCAGACGTTAATACTCTGCTAATTCAGGACTCTGATTTGATCCATTACCTGTATAGAGCTGAGCCAAATCTTGAAGAAAATCCTGAGTTTTTATTACAAAACCATGCCATTGAGACTGCAATGTTGGAAACCTATGATTTTTGTTTTGGCAAATCACCGTTACAAATTGCTGTTGATCGAGGTAATGAAAAACTTGTAGAATTACTTTTAAAAAATAATGCTGATCCGAACCTTGATACTCATTATTTTGAAACACCACTAATATGTGCTATTACTAAAGAAAACTTACCAATTATGGAGCTTCTTCTAACATACGGTGCAAATGTTAATAGTGTAAGTGAAAGTGGTTTTTCAAAAGAAAGTCCTTTACATGTTGCTGTCCAATCCCGAAGTTCGGAAGCAGTAGAATTAATCTTGAACCATAGTATGGTTGATATAAATATAGTGACAGCGTATAAATATTCAGCGCTTCATTACGCATTTTTCGCAACCGACGATAATATCATAAGACAACTGCTTAATGCTGGTGTTGATATTAATTTAAAAAACGCTAATGGTAAAACAGCATTTGCTTCACGTCAGAATTATTCACAAAAAGTTAAAGACACAATTACTGAATATATTGCCAAACTCAGTGCGACGAATTGTTACATTGATAAAGAAAATTTAGCAGTCGTAGATAGTGGAAAATTTGGTGAATTGCGCGGTCAGTGCATAAGCGAAATTGAAAAACTGAAGATAACATATATTGGTACGAGTAATGTTACACTTTATAATGTTCTATGTAATAAATGTGAACACAAATTAGCTTTAAGTTTAAAGTATGTTAGTGATAGTACTATTTTAAATTTGAACATTGAATCTTTTTTTCCACTATACGGTGGAATGATTGCTTATCGTTTAAGAAAAGCATTAGGACGGAAAAAATTGCTATCCAATGCTATTAGTTTAATTGATGATATTTTCAATAACATTCAACTTCCAAGTACTTTTACGAGGAGTATTTTAAAATTACTGACTAATGAAGATTTGGAAAAATTACAATGATATATTTATAGGAATATTTTTAATTAATATTATTAAGTCTGTAATATTTTGAAACATTTTCATGGGTGTAGGGTTAATAAGTATATAAATTCGTGGTCTTTATTATTAACAATGTCAAATAATTACTTATTTAATTTATTTATTTTCAATACCTATATAACATTAAATGTTTCACTTATAAGTGCACACATTTGTAATTGAATAGATTAAGTTGTGTTTTTATTATTTATATTTTTTTTTTTAATTCTTTGATCTAAAAGAAATATAGTCATTTCGAAAATTAAATTTTAATACAGAAGTTATTTTCAATAAACTCGTAGTCCATAAGTCGTAATTTAAAATTGTAATTATTAATTTAATTAATTTATTTTTATTACATGTATGAATATTGTATATATGAAAAATAAATCACTATGTTTTTTTAATTTTGTGTAATTCTCACAATTTATTTTAATATTTAATTATTTATAATTTTAATTACTATTATTTATTTATTTTTTTAATACGAATTTCTGCAATTGTTTTAAATTTGATTTTTATTTTCATTGTTCTCTAAGTATTTCAAAATAAAATAAGTAAAGTAAAAATAGAATAAATGAACAATTACATTATCATTTCAAACATCACTTTTAAATAAATATTCAAAACTTTAATTTGCAAAATTTAAAGCAGAAATTGGCATAGTTGTAGTATTAGTTAATAAATAATAATAAGCGATAGGAAGTACAATCATAAGTTTTAAATTTCATTAATAATAATTAATTATAAATCAAAGTCTCTATTGACCATTGATTTTTTTTTAATAATAAGAATAAGAATTAAGAACAAGCTTGCTGATTACACTCAAGATTTAGAAAATAAGATTCTAAAACAGGTAAGTGTGAAGTCATGTTAACAATCCAGCATTCAGCTACATCCCCTTTCATTACCTGCATTGGAACTTGAAATTTTAGTGTCAGCAGCCAGTCAGAAAAAAGTAAATTTAAGATCAATGGTGTGATCAACTTTTAGCGTAAGCGTTAATTGTCATTTGCAATTTATAATTAAACAGAAACTATAAATACTACTTATTATTCTAACTTCTTTCGACTGACTGTAGAGACATTGAAACTCTGAGTTTCGATGCTGTTATCACGAACAGTATTTCAAATAATTTAATTTTGATAAAATTCAAAACAAAATATCAAGTACGAAATAGAAGTATATCCATAAAGTTTAATTATTTATTAGTCTCATGATGTAGCTGCAATTAAAATAGAAAAATTTTTATCTGAAATTTTTTCTGCCACAATATAAATCATTAGAATCCATGAAACATATCCAAAATCGGTAATAAAAATTAGATATCAAATAACTTATACATGAGAGTTAAAAAAACGAATGATAAAATTCCTGTCTGAAAGAATCAAGTTATAATTAAGTAAAATTGAAATGGTTAATAAATAAATAATCAAATTATTTCATCAAATTTTTTTTTTTATTATAAAAATTACATTTCAACTGCGTAACTATACAATGAAATCGAAAGTTTAAAAAAAAGCTTAATTTTAAAAGACGTCTCTATTAACACGCAAAACTGACTCTAGCGTGACTCTAGCGTGAATATAAATTTTTATGGAAAATGAGCTTACTCGTGAGCTTTAGCGTGAACTTAAAGAATGACGTGAATATAATTCATATGTAGTAATGAATTACTTTAAATTAAATTTAATCGCGAACAAATTCATCATTGAAAATTAAATACTGAATAGATTATATAAATTATTTTAAGTCATAAAAAAAAATTATATTTTAAATCAGATCTCAAATTTTATTTTATAACTGTAGATTATAGAACTTATGATATGTTCAGCCAAAGTTAAATATTACAATATGAATAATATCAGGAAAAACATTTGGAATTAAAAATTGTGACAAAGTGAAGGTTATACCACAACGAAAATAAACATGAAAAGAAGGAATCGTTTTGGTTTCATGAGTAGTATCCCCATCGTGAACGTTCGGAAAACGAGTATAATCGGAAGAAGTCGACAATACACGAACATAGCAACGTTAAATTTGAATTGTTTTTGGCGCGAAAAAGTAATGACACATGATTGGAATATTAATATATATCGATTAAAACAAGGAATTATAATGAAATGAAAATTTACAATAATCCCCAATTAATTACAGACACATATAATTAATTATTGTTTATAACTATCAGAAACTGAATGCTTGTAATGATACGAATCATTTAACATACTTGATAGTCTTAAAATGAAAAAAAAAAAAAAAACTTTGAATGTAGTGAATAAATACATTAAACGATTCTTAGTGTATCGATATTTGTAAATTCGAATAAAAGCGGTGTAACTATATTTATGCCAATGACAATTAGCAAAGTACATGCATGATACTTATATCTAGAAGGCACGAATTCTGAATACGAGTACAGGTGCCCTGACTTTCTTGATAATATTAGTAATGTGTAGATTCTATCTGGGATTAATTTGAAAATGCTGCGTGAAGATACAGACATTGTAGCTCCAGAACAAGTCTCAGTTCCAGCAACTTGCATCAGTTATGCTTATGATTTTTAAAGTAATAGTGATGCATAGTTGTCCACGACGTGAATTCACTGAGCTTACATTTGCGCCACTTGAATTAATTTGCGCGGGAAGCATTGTAAGTTCGGTGCTTTACTGAATATTTTGTAACAAATTTTCATAGCTAGTTAACGAGAATCGTGAGAAATTAAGTAATTAAACTTTATTAATTATAGTTATAACATTAGTTTTTACATCCTCGGCAATACCATTCTTCATCAACGTCTTCATTTGTTTTAACCTTATATTTTGCACATTTAATTTCCTATTATTTTAAATTGTAAATTATTATTTGAAATAATTTACAACAACTCTCCACATCGTTAAATCATGCTGCCTTTAAGTATAATTTTCAAATAAATCATTCTTAACTATATAAAATCGTGAAAGAGAAGTTTTTAATTTAAGGATTTATGTAATTAATTTGAAATGATTCGAAAGTTTGAATCATTTTAAATAATTTCAAATCAGAAAATAAAATTTCATTATCATGTAATTCAATATGATTTATATTGATTTATTTCAAAATTTATACTCAAATTTGACTTTATTTATACTTTAATAATTTAGACAACTTGGAATGATTTAAAATAATTAAGAGTTACGTAATCTCAAATCATTCCAAATGAGACTTTTTAATCAAGGTAATTACTGTTCACTTACCACGCCATCAACGATCACTTCGTTACGCTCAGTAATGATGTGTTCACCAACATTTTCTACTTGCAAGTTATCAGCAACATTACCGACCACTTCTTTTCCACCCACGCTAGTACCGGCTATTTTATCTTGAGCGTTGTCTTTATTTTTTTTATCAAGTACTACTTGTTCATTGATTTCATTTTTACTTGCGTCGCTCTTTTCATTCGATTTTTTGTTTCTTTTATCTGGAAACTAAATGAGAGATAAATTTATTAATGCAAATACATATGTGTATATAGAAATATATATATATATATATATATATATATATATATATATATAGATATATATGTTTTTTTTTTTGAGTTAGAATTTGTTATTAACCTCGTAATCATTAGATTGATCGCCATCTTGGCGCGCGAGTCCACGTTTCTTCTGTAAATACGAAAGAGATATTTAAGTTTTGAAATATTTCGATAAAAAATTTTTCTTTTTTTTTACCTTCTCCGTAACAGGGTGGTTATGCACATCCTCAAACTCTATAACTTGCAAACTTTGCCCGTCGTCTGATGCTTTCAAGAAGGGCTTGACTGGACAATCGGTTTTTTCGCTTCTGAAAATATAAAAATTTTATAATTACAATTATCTACATGTAGATCATACTTGTTGTGTTTTTTAAAACGAATTATATAGTAATTTATTTACTTACTTTCGTTGTCTTGCATTTTTCTTAGCTTTAGATTGAAATGTTCCCGCTCGGGGACATACAAAATATTTTTTATAAAATTTTAACTCTGGTAAAATATTTTTTTTTAAATTAGCACTGTCCACTTTTTTTGAGTCTTTTACACTAAAGTTATGTCCAGAACTTTCACAAAAAGCATCAAACTTTAGTGTAAATTCTTCATAGGTCGATAAAGTTTCCCCTACGCGAAATGTTCGATCCATATTATATTATATTATAATTTTTATTAATTTACTAATTAAATTTAATGGTTTTATTTTTTTTTTTTTATTTTTTATTAATAAAGTTGATTAGCAGTTTTATTTAAACCAAATTTGGTATTTTTTTTTTTATAAAAAACGCGAATAAATAATTAATGACGAGAGTAGCTTTCGGAACTTGTTCGTACTTGCTCGATCACGGTTATATGAAGAATTCCTTTATTCGTTAAGACATGGATACATTCGATGCGTCGATGTTTTTTAATTCTGTCGTCATGAGGGCGGGAAAAGTAGTAATGAATTCTACCAACTTGTAGAATAATTTTGAGTTAAGAAATTCCTTTATTATAGCAAAAACTAATCAAATACAGTTTGTTTTATGGCATGAAACAAGGGAATATGTGTTCAGTTCCATCTGGTGAACTTTCATATAACTCTTTGGGTGTTTTGAAAAATTATCACAGCTCAGTTTTCGATCTATTATGTTTACTGATAGGAGTAACGACTGGATGGATTATCCCAATGCTTTATTGAAGATTTAACTAACTAACGTTTACTAATCATAAGTTTGGATATTTACTGCGTTGTTTTTTGATCAATTGTATATAAAAAGTCATCCACTAAACTTTTCAGAATGGATTTTAATTTAGATAACAGGGTATTTGACAGTTATAATGACTTAAAATCTGTTATAGAGCAATATGAACGTCATATGAAACATTGTTTTTTAATTGCTCGAAGTAAGCTATTAAAAACTTATGAACAAAGTCGACAAACGGTGCTAGCATAAAAAAAAAGTGGCTCCAAACAACCAATGCAAGTAATAAATGACAATGATATGGAAAGACTTGTATATTACAATCTAACATATGTATTTAAAATGAGCAGTGAATGCAAAACTACATCTACTGGACAAAGAAGTTCTAGGTATTGTTAAAGTATTTGCTTGATTAATTACACTCTTATAATTTTGTAAGATAATAGCTTTGATAATCTATATATGTATATTAGGGTGCGTCATCTCGAAGCAACATTTTTTTTTTAAGTGCATGTGGAAAAAATCATAGTTCAACACAAAAAAAAAAAATTTCGCGCAAGAAAAAAAATTCTATGTCGATTACAGAAGTAGCTCATTGAAAAATTCGATTTTCCCATTTAAATAACACGGGAAAAAATTTTTTTTAAGCTTGAAGTATCTTTAAATCTTTAACAAATCAATGGATCGAATAGACTAATGCATGATTTTGTAGGAAATTGATCGTTCTACAAATAAGGTTTCGTATCATATTTTGATAAATCGATGTGTTCAATAGTTATTAGAGCTCGACATTAAAATGGGAACAACTAGAAAACAATGTGGAATTTTAAAAAACTTTACTGATACTAATTTGTAGAGAATAAAATTGTCAAAAAAAAAGATCTTATAACATTTTGTGATGTTGGATAGTTTCACCGGAAAAGTAAAAAAATCTCTAATTTTACTTCGAGCTCTAATAACTATTGAACAGATGGATTTATCAAAAAATGATGAGACCTTTTTTGTAGAGCGTTCAAATTCCTCCAGAATCATGTATTAGTCTATTCAATTCATTGATTTGTTAAGGATTTAAAAGTATTTAAAGCTAAAAAAAAATTTTTCCCGTGTTATTCAAATGGGAAAATCGAATTTTTCAATGAGCTACGTCTGTAATCGACTTAGAATTTTTTTATTGCGCGAAATTTTTTTTTTATTTAACTATGATTTTTTTCACATGAACTTAAAAAACAAAATGTTGCTCCGAAATGATATGACACACCCTAATGTATATATATAAATTCAGATTTTCATGAAATTAAAAAAATTTTACAAGTTAAAAACTTTCTACAAAAATTTCAGATATTTTTATTTGCGATACATTAGAATTTTATAAGAAGCTTGAATTTAATTTGTATACTTATTTATTATTATAGCACTCATAAGAAAAATTGTCCTGCTTTTATTCGGATCACCGTCACAAAAGACAGAAAAAAGTTAGCCGTCAAAGAATTCAACGAGAATCACAATCATGAAGGGACACAGGTTTGTAATCCGTACCATTCTACTGAAATATATTAATGAAGAAACGTTAAGTATCATTTTTATATTGTTTGAACTGGTACTCGAAAATACAGGTACGATAAAAAAAACTCTGGATGTAAATATTACCTTAATATTACTACAATATAATTTCGATTTTTGTTGTATTTGCGTGAAAAATATACTCATCTACTATTTGCTTAGCAATTGTTCAAATTTAAATTTTTATTTTTGTTTTTTTATATTTGTTACATTTTAATTATACTGTTAGCATCCAAATTTTTATTTGTTAAATAGCTTTTGCATATTTCGAACAACTATTTGTGTGTATTTCAACTTTGAATAGGCATTCTTTGAAACATCACAAAAGTCATAATTACGATTGAACTGACAAACAGCTATTTGACTAACAAAAATTTCACGTCAAGATCATACTTATTATACTGTATAAATAATTAAAAAAATAAAAGCATTCATTTAATAGTGATAGATATTCTTTACTAACTAAATTACTCTACTTTTGAGGAATATTTCGAGTATTATCCCAAAATTAGAAATTTAAATCCTGAGGAAAAAATAATTGTTGAGGATTTAATAAAAATGAAATGTTCCAAATCTCTGATTCAAAAGAAGATCGAAGTGGAATTTCAAAAAAAAAATACCGCGAAAGGATCTCCACAATATCGCCCAAGCCTCAACAACGACTGATGATGATTCTTTACCAGCGGCAGAATCATTATTACGGGAAAAATACGGTAACATTAAATCTACATACAAAACAAAATAAATTATTTAGATTCTATATTATTCATGATCATATTTACTATTGAGTAATTAAAAAAAGATAAAAAAACGCATTAAAAACAATTTTTATTGCGCCTTGTAGCATACACTGATAAAAAAAGTTGACTTGATTCGAGAGAAAAAATCTTGAACAAAAAATTTCATTTTGAAGAAAATGAATTTCTTGAGTCAAGAGAAAAAATTCTTGAGTCAAAAATTATTCTTGGGTCAAGTGAATTTCTCTTGGTTCAAGAATTTTTTCTCTTCACTCAAGAAAATCATTTTCTTCAAAATATAATTCTTGGTTCAAAATTTTCGCTCTTGAATCAAGTCAACTTTTTTATCAGTGTACATATACAATGTCATTGGTCGGATTCAAATATTCTTCACGTCAACGTTTCTGTACATTACAAGCTCCAAATTTTCTCATTCAATGCTACTCTACTAGCTTGTTCAGTGTTTCGTTAAGTCTATTAATAGTACTTACCTCGATTGCTCGTATTATTAAAATAAAATAAACTGTACCCATCGAATAAAATACAAATCTTCGGATTTTATTTAAAATTTTTAAGTATAAAAACAATAAGAAAAATATAGATATATAATTTTTCTATATTAGCTTTATTCTAATCTTTTTTCATTTGTTTACATATATATTTTCAATGCCCTGCTTAAAAATCTGATAGATTCTTATAGCTGTATGTATAAGACTCTATACTTTATTATAACACTTCTCAAAAAACTCATTCATACTCATAAAATCCCTATAAGAATTTATGAAAATCTATTGGATTCTATAAGATTCTCTAAACAGAGTAGTCCTATTGGCTCTTTGGGTATGGAAAGATCTGTCAAAAAACCAATTTTCATTTTTGATTCCCAGTTTTTTCAATTTAATTCTTTAAAACTGATTCAGAAAATTAACTTCTCAATTTCAAGTAAACAAAATTTAAGATTTTTGAAACCTTTGTATTGTGATGATTTTTATTTTTAAATTAAATCAATTGAAATTGATGAGTTGAATTAAAAAACAAAATAAATATAACGATACATCTAATTATATTAAATTGAAATGAATATATAATGTATGAGAAATCAAATCTATTTTAAAGTCAACAACTACTAAAAATTCTTCATTTTTTAAGGCCACATGAATGAACAAGTTGCATATTTTTTTTTTTTTATTTAATCATTGAAATACTTGTTTTTGTTATATTATTAATGAATATTGAAATCATTTATGTAATCATTAAATTGAGAATAATTTATAAATATCAAATTGTTGAAAGAAAATTAAACAGCCAAAAAAAAATTCAGTTACTTGTGATTCTGTTGACTAAATTTTTATTTTTCCAGGAGCAGATGTAGAAATCTTACAAAATGATAAAAATGAGTTCGTTGGATTATTTTTCATCACTGAAAATATAAAAATGCTATTAAATTGTATCCCGACATCGTTTTTATCGACGGAACGTACAAATTATTTAAAAGAAATTTTGCATTGCTACTGATTGTTGTGGAATATTGTAATGCATAAACTAATATTGCTTCTGTCGGAATATTAGCAAATGAACAACGAGACACAATGAAATGGTTCTTGACTTGTTTTGAAAGCTATAACATCGAAGCATGTTCTAGAATAAAAAGTTTTATGACTGACAAAGACTTTGTAGAACGATATGTCCTCCATGAACTATTTCCGTCAGTACCGACTTCTATATGTCTTTTTCATACATTAAGGACTTTCGAACGTGAAGTTTCAGTTTCGCATATGGGTATTAGCAAAGAAGAAAAAAACGTAGCTCTTCAATTGTTGAACAAGCTTGCTAAAAGTGAAACAGCAGAAATATACAACCGAGTCTATCAAGAATTTTCCACAACAGTTCCAGCTTCAGTCTTAAAGAAGAATGGACAGTCCATAATATGGTTAACGGTACATTAGGAAACGATACAAATAATCGATTGGAGTCACTAAATGGAAAGATAAAAACTGCTATTCAACGTTACAACACTCTTGTTCAATTTATTGATGCTCTATTTGAATTTGAGCAATGCCGAGCTTATGAAGCACTGCATAAAAAAACTAAAACGATTTTGAGACAAAAAGTAACCGACTCCAATTTAACTTCAGATGAAAAACTGTACAAATTGTACCTCATTGAACCAGTCTTTAACCATGTTATGAAACAAATTACATTAAGTAAGCGAATTCAATACAAAATTGAAGATGCGCAGGAAATTAAAATTTCTATTGAATTTTATGATGAAAGAATTTATACAACGCCAAATCAATGCAGCTGTAAAATTAATAAATCGTGGCTTCTTCCATGTGTCCACATTTTTGCAGCGCGTACATGTTTCAATCTATCATTATTTGAAAAAGAATTATGTCCTGATCGATGGAAACAAAATGATGATATCTTAAAACCGACGGATCAAGAGACCAATTCCACTCCAAAAATGAGGCATGTGAAGATTAGCGAGATCGCGAGTCCAAAAAAATTGTCAGAAAGTCAGAAAAAAAATATACTTTCTCACGTCTGTAAAGATATAATTTTTACTGGCTCTAAATCATCCCAAAAAATTTTTGAGACGACGATGAAAAAACTAAAAAAAATTCAAAGCGATTTATATAATGGCGTCAGCGATCTTTCATTAGAAGAGAAGTCAACCAAAGAAATTGACAATAACAACAGCAATGAAATCGAGACGTTGTCACTAAATGATTTAACAATTGACAGTGTTAAGTTACCAACACCGTTTCGTATGATCGGTCGGTCAAAAGCTGCGTTATCAATATCTCAAAATATTTTATGACTTAAATATTGAGTCTTCCAGAGTTAAAAGACGATTAAGAATATTTAGTAAAACTATTATCTGCAATAACTTACAATTAATTACATTTTTAGATTATTACATTTGATATTAATATAATTTTTAAATAATGATCATAGTATGGTAGTCCTACGCTAGTTTTTATAAATAAAAAAAAAGTTAACATAGGTAATCAATTATTAGTCATAACTGATTTCTTCATGTTGTTATATGAGTATGCCGCGTGGATATACGTTCAAGAAATTCACGCCGCGTGAATTTAAGATCTGCATTCCCGCAGCGGGAATGTAAGTTCTGTATATTCACGCGATGGGCGATTATATGTCAATATAAGTATATCTGATGCAAGTTGCTGGTACTGAGACTTGTTATGGAGGCACATTAATAGGTGTACCAGAAAAATCTCTACCTTACGACAACTGAACCATAACCAGGCCTACCACAAGTAACTGCGCCACACACGAACTATACCAGTTTTGAACACTACCCGCGAAAATCTCAACCAATCAACAATTCTACCACTGAAGAACTCTCTCACATTACAACTCTACCAGATTACAACCCTCCCAGAAACGAACTCGACCATAACAATCTCTACCATAAGCATCTCTACCACAATACAGGTCACCCATAAAAATGCCTACCATTAGCATCTCTACCATTTATATGACTACCATAAATAACTCAATCATATTACACATATACCATAATAAATTACTACCAATAAAATATACTACTAAAAACGTCTTTACCATTTTTTAAGCCTACCCAATAAAAACACTACCGCATAGAAACACTACCAAAAAATAAACTTCTTTATCATATGCTTATGTACCATGCAATATAAAATACAGGAAAAATTGATTAACGTATGTCGATAATCGAGATACCGCGCCGTATTATTATTATCTGAATAATACCTAGATAATATATTTTAATTATGACGACGAGTAAAAAGCAGTGCAAGCTTCGTATTTTTATTTTATTTATATTTAACTTTTTTATTTTATTAGAATGATACTTAACTAAGCAATTAAATCATTGTTTGTCACAAGCGAACAGATGAACGATAGAAACGATAAAATCCACCAGACTAGAGTATGCAGCTTCTACTTCAACGAATAAATTATTAATTATTACATAAGAAATGGAAAGAATAAAATTCATCTATTGTTTTTTTGCATTTTTTATTTTATTATTGAAAAATATAATCGACATTTATTAAATATTATTGTTATATTTTAACTTCTTTATGATTATTATAGATTTAATTAATATAATAATTGATTGAAACTTATGGAATACTTAACATTTAGTACAAATATTCAAATATTTATAAATTGAAACTATTGGAAATGATGGTGAGTAAGTCAAATGTTCAGTATTTTATAAGATCCAGATAATTATTATATTTACTTATTAAGTATTATTAATAAAGTCAAAAAACATATTATTATAGTACTTTCAAAATTTTTAAAATGAAAGTAAGTGAGTCAAATGGTAAGTATTTTATAAGATTCAGATAAATGTTGCATTGAATTTATAACAACTATAAATATTTTGAAAAAATCATTTCCTTGCTCTCATTCTTATAATATTTTTAATATATTAAAATCATATTTGTTTACTAAATATTAAGGATATTGCCTATTCCATATAATTATCATGTTTAATTCATAACAATTATAAATAAGTTTCACGTCACTCATAATAATATTTTTAAATTTTAAAAGTGAGAGCGAATGAGTTACATAAGAAGGATTTTGTCAATGAAAAATAATTACTGTACTAAAATTATAATTATAATAAGTAATTTCGGAGGTAACTCGTTATTCTCTCACTCTCACTCCTAAGATTTTAAATATATTAAATTTTTTTATTTCTACTAAATATAAAAGTTCTTATAAATTATCAATAACTGTTACATTACATTTTCAATTGTTAGCAATAAAAGTTAAAAAAACTCATTTTCCAGTCGCTCCTATTAGAAATATTCTAGTTATATATAATTTTAATATTTCCATAAAATAGAAAGGTTTTTATAAGTTTAAAATTATTATTATACTAAATCAATAATAATTATCAATAAGTTTTAAAATTACTTATCATAATATTTTCAAAATTTAAGTTTGGAAAATGCGAGGTAGTGAGTAATAAGTTATTTTTTCAGTAATTATTTTTTTTTAACTTATTTATAGTTCTTTTAAATCTTATATTAAAATCACTCAATATTTTTTTGCTTCCTTTTGTGAGAAATTATGATATATACACTTCTGTTGTAGAGTTAACAAGTCCACGGGATACAGGACACGTTGATCGATTGTTTCTATTTACAGCTAAGTGATCCGCATCCACTAACTGTCGGCCGAAGTTACACCGTAAACATAAGCATAAGTGGAAACAAGGAAACACTATAACTTTTGGCCTATTCAAAAGGCAAACAGCACATACTCCAGCATTTTCTTCTGCCACCTCATCATCGTCAAAGCTGTTGACTTCTATTCTTTCGTAGACACCGCTATCACCCTTTACTGGTATATATACCATTGCACCGTCATCTGCAATTATACGTATAATAGAAAATAATCTTAACGAATATAATAATACAGTAAAACCTCGATTTAGTGCGGTAATTCTGTTTCAGTTTTCCTTTAACATGAACAAAAACGACAACCTGCAAAACTGATTCGAGGTTTTACGGTAATATATATAGTTATAATTTTTATTGCATGATACTAAGCAACCTGCAGTCATGCGACAACCGAAATATCACTACTGAATTTATGAAATAGAATAGAAAAAAAGAATTTCTTGGCGTGAAAAATTTTTACTTGTACCACGAAGTTTTATGCATTATGAATTCAATACATACATTTTCTTGGGGTGAGAAATGATTTTTTGAGTAAGAAATAATTTCTTGTGCTAAATAGTTACTTCCCGTTTTAAATTAATGCTTGTTTTCAATCCTCAACGCAAAATTTCGTGTCAAAAAAATTTGAAAATCAAAAAATACTTTACATTTCACTCACTCAGTCGCATTTTTAAAATTTAAAAAGTACTATCATAAGTTTCTTTTTGACATAATTAATAATAATAAGAAGTTTAATATAGTAATCATCGAAAACTTATAAAATACTAAACATTTTACGCACTCACACGCATTTTCAAAATTTAAAAAATATTGTTATGAGTTACGTTGAAGATATTCACAATAGTCATAAATTTAACATAATTATTATTAGAATTTTGCTGTATCCTTTATATTTAGTTCGAAAAAATTATATTTAAGGTACACTGAGAAAAAAAAATACTTTTGTTAAGAACATTTACTTGATACAAGAACATATATTCTTGATAATTTTCAAGAATATATAATTTTGTCTCAAGAATTCGTAGAATCGAAGGAAATAATTTTTATTTAATTCAAGTAAAGCTATTCTTTTGTTTACTTATCATATAATATCAAATTCATATAATAACAAAAATATATTTGATGCTCTTTTCTCAAAAAATTGATAATTAATAATAATAAAATAAATATTTTGAACGGATTTCTTGAACCAAGAAATTCTTGTTTCGAAAATAGTACTTTTTTTTCTCAGTGTATCTTAAATGTTATTAAAATTGAGAGCGTGTAAATAATTAGTTTTTTATTATTTATTCATGCTTATTATAAATTTAATATAATAATTTTTAGAACTTTATAAAATACTTCAGTTTTGTAGGTGTTATTTTTGCTCATATTAGTGACTTACAGGTAAACTGAAACATAATTACCGCAATTAATTCAAGGTTTTACTTTATTATTGTATTCGTTAAGATCATTTTCTATTATATGTATAATTGCAGATGACGGTTTGATGGTACCAGCAAATAAGGATGGCGGTGTCTACGAAAGAATAGAAGCTGGAGTATCTGCAAAGATCTGCAAAAAAAAAAATTGGGCATCCTTGAGCTGAAAGGGCGTATCTCAAGACATACGCCCTTTTACCTTTTGAAAAGTAGTGCCTAAAGGTAAAAGGGCGCATAAAAAAAAATTCTAGTTTTAATACAAAATACTGACAAATAATTTCACAAGACAAGTTAGATAAAAAAACACTCCTCCTACACTTTTTTTTTAATTTATTAAAAATAAAATAACTGAAAAAAAAAAAATAAAATGAAAATATCAAATTTTCAATTGAATAAAAAATTTTCATAACGACTATAAAAAATAAAAATTTATTGACTTTTTCTTTAATCAGTGTTTTGGATTATGGATCCGTCATGAATCAGAATATATGAAAAAAAACAAAAAAAAAAAAAATCCAAAGTACATGCGACAGACACGGAGGAAGAGGGTATAGGAATCGTACCTAAATGAACCGGTTATTTCTGCTTTTTTTTTTTTTTTTCAATTTAGTATAAGAATTTTAAAATACTATTATAAACTCTAATAATTAACTGTGAAATAAAATAACATTCATACAATTTGCAGCATTTTTTTTTTTTTTTCATTATTAGACTTCGGCTAAGCTTTTTAATAAATTTTTTTGAAAAAAAATTTATACGCCCTTTTACCTTTTGGTCACAAAATTTTCAAATTCCTAAAGCTAAAAGGGCGCATAATTAAAGACATACGCCCTTTTACCTTTGGGAAAACAATATGTGATTTTTAAGAGTAGAAAATGTTTACTAATCAATTGGCGATGAAAAAAAAATTTATGCGCCCTTTTACCTTTGCAAAGGTAAAAGGGCGCATACATTGGTATACGCCCTTTTACTTTTTGGCACGCGATATTACTATTAGATTTAAGATAATTATCAATAAGATAAAAGAAAATGATTACTTCAAAAACAACTTACTACTTACTCCCTCGCATTTCCCATATTTTGAAAATATTATAATGAGTAATTTTATAACTTATTTATAGTTTTTATAAATTTAATAGAACAATTAGTTTAATCATATAAAATTTTTTACATTCAACTTACTCTCATTTTTTAAATTCTTAATCTATAAATATTTTAATATTTGTATTAAATGTCATGTATTCTATAAGTCTGTAACGATTGCTATATTAAATCTAAAATAATCATAAATAAGTTAAAATATAACAATAATATTTGATAAATTTCAATTATATTTTTTAATAACAAAATAAAAAATGCAAAAAAACAATAGATGAATTTTATTCTTTCCATTTCTTATGTAATGATTAATAATTTATTCGTTGAAGTAGAAGCTGCATACTCTGGTCTGGTGGATTTTATCGTTTCTATCGTTCATTAGTTCGCTTGTGACAAACAATGATAACAATAAGTAATTAAATATTAACGTTAGGATTTTTAATAACCGTACTACTAATAATAATAATAAAGTTAAACTTGTTAATGATGGCAGCTAAATTACTTATAATTTCGTGAATTTTATGTGAATCAAGAAAAAATTTAATTGCTTAGTTAAGTATCATTCTAATAAAATAAAAAAGTTAAATATTAATAAAATAAAAATACAAAGCTTGCACTGCTTTTTACTCGTCGTCATAATTAAAATATATTATCTAGGTATAATTCAGATAATAATAATACGGCGCGGTATCTCCATTATCGACATACGTTAATCAATTTTTCCTGTATTTTATATTGCATTGTACATAAAAATACGACAAAGAAGTCACTTTTCTGGCAGTGTTCACTACGTGGTAGTTTTTTCATTGGGTAGGCTCAAAAATGGTAGAGATTTTTTTTGGTAGTCTCTATTATTGGTAGTGATTTATTCTGGTATATGTGTACTATGGTTGAGTTATTAATGGTAGGCATATTAATGGTAAAGATGCTAATGGTAGGCATTTTTGTGGGTGACCTGTATTGTGGTAGAAGATTTTATGGTGGAGATTGTTATGATCGAGTTTGTTACTGGGAGGGTTGTAATCTGGTAGAGTTGCAATGTGAGAGAGTTCTTAAGTGTTAGAATTGTTGATTGGTTGAGATTTTTGCGGGTAATGTTCAAAACTGGTTTAGTTCGTGTGTGGCGCAGTTACTTGTGGTAGGCCTGGTTATGGTTCAGTTGTCGTAAGGTAGAGATTTTTTTGGTACACCTATTAATGTGCCGTAATGGAGCTTCAAAGTCCAACTCTGACGCTAGTAACTATAAATTAAAATAATGTTTACGCAGGTAATTATTTATCGGTCTCAATTAAAGACTTCATATTGTTATGTATTTGGAGAAAGTTACGCTGCGTAGATTTAAGTTCGGTATATTCACGCAGCGGGAATATGAGTTCTGTATATTCACGCGATGTGAAATTGTAAGTCAATATAAGTAGAACTGATGCAAGTTGCTGGTACTGAGACTTGTTCTGGAGCTACAATGTCTGTATCTTCACGCAGCATTTTCAAATTAATCCCAGATAGAATCTACATATTACTAATATTATCAAGAAAGTCAGGGCACCTGTACTCGTATTCAGAATTCGTGCCTTCTAGATATAAGTATCTTGCATGTACTTTGCTGGAATTTACAAATATCGATACACTAAGAATCGTTTAATGTATTTATTTACTACATTCAAAGTTTTTTTTCTTTTTCATTTAAAGACTATCAAGTATGTTAAATGATTCGTATCATTACAAACATTCAGTTTCTGATAGTTATAAACAATAATTAATTATATGTGTCTGTAATTAATTGGGGATTATTGTAAATTTTCATTTTATTATGATTCCTTGTTTTAATCGATATATATTAATATTTCAATCATCTGTCATTACTTTTTCGCGCCAAAAACAATTCAAATTTAACGTTGCTATGTTCGTGTATTGTCGACTTCTTCCGATTATACTCGTTTTCCGAACGTTCACGATGGGGATACTACTCATGAAACCAAAACGATTCCTTCTTTTCATGTTTATTTTCGTTCTGGTATAACCTTAACTCTGTCACAATTTTTAATTCCAAATGTTTTTCCTGATATTATTCATATTGTAATATTTAACTTTGGCTGAACATATCATAAGTTCTATAATCTACAGTTATAAAATAAAATTTAAGATCTGATTTAAAATATAATTTTTTTTATGACTTAAGATAATTTATATAATCTATTCAGTATTTAATTTTCAATGATAAATTTGTTCACGATTAAATTTAATTTAAAGTAATTCATTAATACATATGAATTATATTCACGTCATTCTTTAAGTTCACGCTAAGGCTCACGAGTAAGCTCATTTTCCATAAAAATTTATATTCACGCTAGAGTCACGCTAGAGTCAGTTTTGCGTGTTGATAGAGTCGTCTTTTAAAATTAAGCATTTTTTTAAACTTTCGATTTCATTGTATAGTTACGCAGTTGAAATGTAATTTTCATAATAAAAAAAAAAATTTGATGAAGTAATTTGATTATTTATTAAATTAACCATTTCAATTTTACTTGATTATAACTTTATTCTTTCAGACAGGAATTTTATCATTCGTTTTTTTAACTCTCATGTATAAGTTATTTGATATCTAATTTTTATTACCGATTTTGGATATGTTTCATGGATTCTAATGATTTATATTGTGGCAGAAAAAATTTCAGATAAAAATTTTTCTATTTTAATTGCAGCTACATCATGAGACTAATAAATAATTAAACTTTATGGATATACTTCTATTTCGTACTTGATATTTTGTTTTGAATTTTATCAAAATTAAATTATTTGAAATACTGTTCGTGATAACAGCATCGAAACTCAGAGTTTCAATGTCTCTACAGTCAGTCGAAAGAAGTTAGAATAATAAGTAGTATTTATAGTTTCTGTTTAATTATAAATTGCAAATGACAATTAACGCTTACGCTAAAAGTTGATCACACCATTGATCTTAAATTTACTTTTTTCTGACTGGCTGCTGACACTAAAATTTCAAGTTCCAATGCAGGTAATGAAAGGGGATGTAGCTGAATGCTGGATTGTTAACATGACTTCACACTTACCTGTTTTAGAATCTTATTTTCTAAATCTTGAGTGTAATCAGCAAGCTTGTTCTTAATTCTTATTCTTATTATTAAAAAAAAATCAATGGTCAATAGAGACTTTGATTTATAATTAATTATTATTAATGAAATTTAAAACTTATGATTGTACTTCCTATCGCTTATTATTATTTATTAACTAATACTACAACTATGCCAATTTCTGCTTTAAATTTTGCAAATTAAAGTTTTGAATATTCATTTAAAAGTGATGTTTGAAATGATAATGTAATTGTTCATTTATTCTATTTTTACTTTACTTATTTTATTTTGAAATACTTAGAGAACAATGAAAATAAAAATCAAATTTAAAACAATTGCAGAAATTCGTATTAAAAAAATAAATAAATAATAGTAATTAAAATTATAAATAATTAAATATTAAAATAAATTGTGAGAATTACACAAAATTAAAAAAACATAGTGATTTATTTTTCATATATACAATATTCATACATGTAATAAAAATAAATTAATTAAATTAATAATTACAATTTTAAATTACGACTTATGGACTACGAGTTTATTGAAAATAACTTCTGTATTAAAATTTAATTTTCGAAATGACTATATTTCTTTTAGATCAAAGAATTAAAAAAAAAAATATAAATAATAAAAACACAACTTAATCTATTCAATTACAAATGTGTGCACTTATAAGTGAAACATTTAATGTTATATACGTATTGAAAATAAATAAATTAAATAAGTAATTATTTGACATTGTTAATAATAAAGACCACGAATTTATATACTTATTAACCCTACACCCATGAAAATGTTTCAAAATATTACAGACTTAATAATATTAATTAAAAATATTCCTATAAATATATCATTGTAATTTTTCCAAATCTTCATTAGTCAGTAATTTTAAAATACTCCTCGTAAAAGTACTTGGAAGTTGAATGTTATTGAAAATATCATCAATTAAACTAATAGCATTGGATAGCAATTTTTTCCGTCCTAATGCTTTTCTTAAACGATAAGCAATCATTCCACCGTATAGTGGAAAAAAAGATTCAATGTTCAAATTTAAAATAGTACTATCACTAACATACTTTAAACTTAAAGCTAATTTGTGTTCACATTTATTACATAGAACATTATAAAGTGTAACATTACTCGTACCAATATATGTTATCTTCAGTTTTTCAATTTCGCTTATGCACTGACCGCGCAATTCACCAAATTTTCCACTATCTACGACTGCTAAATTTTCTTTATCAATGTAACAATTCGTCGCACTGAGTTTGGCAATATATTCAGTAATTGTGTCTTTAACTTTTTGTGAATAATTCTGTCGTGAAGCAAATGCTGTTTTACCATTAGCGTTTTTTAAATTAATATCAACACCAGCATTAAGCAGTTGTCTTATGATATTATCGTCGGTTGCGAAAAATGCGTAATGAAGCGCTGAATATTTATACGCTGTCACTATATTTATATCAACCATACTATGGTTCAAGATTAATTCTACTGCTTCCGAACTTCGGGATTGGACAGCAACATGTAAAGGACTTTCTTTTGAAAAACCACTTTCACTTACACTATTAACATTTGCACCGTATGTTAGAAGAAGCTCCATAATTGGTAAGTTTTCTTTAATAATAGCACATATTAGTGGTGTTTCAAAATAATGAGTATCAAGGTTCGGATCAGCATTATTTTTTAAAAGTAATTCTACAAGTTTTTCATTACCTCGATCAACAGCAATTTGTAACGGTGATTTGCCAAAACAAAAATCATAGGTTTCCAACATCGCAGTCTCAATGGCATGCTTTTGTAATAAAAACTCAGGATTTTCTTCAAGATTTGGCTCAGCTCTATACAGGTAATGGATCAAATCAGAGTCCTGAATTAGCAGAGTATTAACGTCTGCTCCGTAATTGATGAGGCTTTCAATTATACCCAAGTTCTCCATTATAACAGCAATGTGAAGAGCTGTACCCCAGTATTTACTTCTTGAATTCACATCAGCTTTCTTGCGGAGCAGATAGTTCACCAATCTTTTATCATTATTGAAAGCTGCTATATGAAGCAGCGTAAAACCACCCATGACTGGAACCACTGTATTGATATTTTCGACATTTACTTGTTTGATTAAGTTGTCAACGTATTCGCAATTGAATTTTGAACGGATTGATTCCATGGTAATGAGTGATGCAATTAATAATTGTCGACTTTTAAATAATGAACTTTTAATTTGATTAACTTTGACACTTTACTGTGAGAGTAACTGTTCACTTAGTAATAACTTCAAGTTAAATTATTAACGATCACTGATTTTATGTTTGTAGTTTTGGGACAAGATTGACTGTACGACTGATCGTCTCAAGATCGAAAACGGTTTTGAATGATGTTGTCTATGGTACCTTCGACCTTAACAAAATCTCCCCAGATAATTACTTTTCTCCCCCACTCTTGAATATCTGTGGTCATAATTCAGGAAGAGAGGGGCAAAAGGGAGTACTTAAGGAAAGACTGAGTTTTTGGGGGCTCGAATAGGGGAAGAAGGAAGGGGAATACTTACTTTTTGTCTCAATATACCACATTTATCGAAAATTAAAAATCTTTAAATTTGAAGCAAAATGCGTCGTGAAAAAAAGATTTGATATTTGCTCTTTTTACCCCTTTTATTTCTGCTAGTTTTGTACCATGTGTTCGTCATTAATATGCTCCAACAAAAAAATTTTTATTTGGGGCAACATGGGCTCTCTAAAAAATCTACAAAAATTCGGTTATTATTTTATTTCATCTGAAAGCTACTAATTAATAAATTTTTCAGAACACTGAATTTTCGCCCTTAATTATTTTAATTTTGTGCATACGTATACATTGAACGGACTATGGCATACACAAACTGCAAAAAAAAAAGTTTCATTTTTAACTTCCCGCTGAGAAAATTCAAAATTTTCAAAAATTCAGCAAGTTATTGTTTTCGCTCTAATTTTCGATAATCGAATTTTTTGGGGGAGAAATAGAGTACCCTTTAAAGAAGATGACAAAAGAAGTTCTGGAAATTGAATAAATTTGATAAAATAAAATTTTTTTATAAGTAATTTACATAAAGAAAAATTATATTTCACATAATTATTTGATTCAAAGGAAAAAAATAGTTAGTATAGCTTTTGTTATAAAACCAAAGTCATTAATATTTTTCGACTGGAATTTTTTTTTAATTTTAACGAAAAATTTTTTTAAATAATGCTCAATTATACACTTATCCAAAAAATTAAGTGGAGTAAAAATTTTTTTAATTTTTTACTGATATTTAGAAGACTGTATTTTCGTGAAAAATTATCGTGTTGACAAAATACAAAAAAAGCAAATTGAAGCTTGAAATCTCTAGTTTAAAAATCTGTCAACTAAATAATTTTCTGAGCCACTGTATTTGCAGAATCATAAGAAATAGTTCTAGACAAAATGTTTCTAATTTTTTTGATTTATTTAGCTGACAGATTTTTAAGCTAGAGATTTAAAGCTTCAATTTGCTTTTTTTTTTTTTTTAATTTTTCAACACGATCATTTTTCGCAAAAATACAGCCTTCCAAAAATTACAAAAAAATTTATAAAATTTTTACTCCCTTTAATTTTTTAGATAAGTATATTAACAAAATTAATTTTGGAAAAATTTCCTCATAATAAAAATAAACTTATTCTAAAGTAAGCCCATACGAGACATTTAAAGTTCTTAAGTTGCCCTTAAAATTATTTTCTTTCTATCAAAAGTATTTATCTATTTAACAATGGGGAATTCCCAATTGGACTATAGTCTCGACTAAGGAAATGATATACTCTCTATCGTCTCGATTACTATAGTTATTCAGTCTATTTTTCATTTACTGTCTATAATTATCGGATAATCTTTCTACTCTTAAAATTTAAATAATTTAAGACCCACTATCGACGATTCTTTGTTATAAAAAAGCTTATACAAAGGTCATTACTATTTATTAATGACTGTAATGAAAATGTGGGTCATTAAATAATATATATTGTACTATGGAACAAATGTATGTAACTGTAATTACGATACTCCATGTTTAAACATGAAGGTTTTCTGGAAACAATCCCAATGGTGAATTTTTACCTGAGCCCTAATAAGCGTCGTAAACAACGAACTTGACATAAAAATGAATCAGATCAAATTCAAAGGGACGGTAATCCCTCGACTACCTGATGTGCTGTCTCGTAGTGGCAACTTCCCTGTTAGCCAGACCTTGCTCTGCAAGTTCTGCTGAGCAACATTTTCGGCTAACTTAACGAGAAAGTTTCTGGCAAACCTTGGCTGGGTAGTACTTTCCTTTAAATTGGCTTCAGAATATGGCAATAGCTTGAATGTAACTTGACAGATAAACTTGCCGTCAATTTGAAGTGAAACTTTCAATCAACTAAACGACATTGTTTGACAGTAACACTCATAGTCAAATTGAATTCAAGTTTACAGACAATTTACTGTCAACTTAAAGGTACACATAAAAAATGTGATTTCATATATAATCCTTCATAAGCATTTTCATGAATGCTCATGTATGATTCTTTTTCTAGGAAACGCTGGTACAGCTATTGTATAATTAAAAGTTAAAATATTTCATAATCGACAACTGCTCGTTGCCAAATTAAAGGAATATGTTACTGAACGAATATTTGCATATATTAAATTGGTATATTATATTGGTATATTAATTTATTATTATTGTGTGTGTGTGTGCGTGTGTGTGTGTGTGTGTGTGTGTGTGTGTGTGTGTGTGTGTGTGTGTGTGTGTGTGTGAACAATAATAGTTAGGGTACTGTGGTATGGTTTGTAGTTATAAGTAATCTTCATTTACTGTATACTTTCTTTCCTTGTTTGTCTATAGAATACACATTTGTTTATAATCATATTTACCAGGACAAGATCCTATTCACGATTTTTATGCGTGTATTTTGTTAAGGTTTTCGGTATCGAGAGGCAGGAAACGTTCTAATAAGACAACTCAAACTGTGTTTAGATTTCTCTGCATACAATTTAATGATTCATTTCGAATTTCTTATAATCTAAGTATATAATTTAAAAATTATGTGCTACAACGATTTATTATTTGTATTATCAACTAATTGTTGTTGATATTTTATTATTGATAAGATGCTATAAAGATTGTATGATCTCAGTACATAAATTTTAAATGGAAACTGAGTGCGCGCCTATTCATTTATTCCAAGTTTACTGATTAATTTACAGATGAAGGCACCTAAAGCTATGGAGGACAATATCAGCACTGTTCGCGCTGTCAACCAACATAAAATAATAGTACCCTAGCCTGAAAGCCACCTTGATTGGAAGTTCCCTGATAGCCAGTTGAGCTCAACCAACAGTCAAATTGCACGTAAATTTGACGTCAGATTAAAGCCCCTATTTGATGTATATGACGTATATGACGTATACGACAGCGCGGACAGTGCTGATATTTATTATTTACGTGCGATTTGACTTGAATACTCCCTAATGCTAATCAGCACCACCCTGGTTGTTTAATGACCCTAATAGCCACTTTAGCTTGAAATTGACTGTAATTTGATTTTGAAATTACCTGAAATCTGCTACCCGAATTTGCCTATAATTTCACAGCAAAAGTTGAAAATAAAAATTTGCGGTTAATTATTCTTCAATTTAAAGGTAAACATTTATACACAAAATCATCTACAATTTAAGGATGAAAATATACTTAACAATTTTTTAAGTTAAATTAACGAAAAAATAGTCAGCTCGCGACATCTAGCAACTATTCAACAAAGTAAATTCAAAAATTAAAAAGTAAAAAATATATCTCTAGTTGAGATCTTGTTGATGTCATATGTTGACGTCATTTGTTGCGTTTCAAATTTTGATGTCTCACAGACGTCAAATAGCAGTTTTAAACTTACGTTAAATTTATGTGAAATTTGACGTCAAAGAGAACTCAAAAGTTGACATTAAAATTTTTTATGTGTACCGTACGTCACTGAGATGACAAAAGTTTCAGCTCAAAAATTGTGCTGAAACTCTAGTTATCTGGGTCCTTAATGGAAATTGTTGTAGAGCAAGCAGTTACCTTTAAGTTGACAGTAAATTGTCTGTAAACTTGAATTCAATTTGACTATAAGTGTTACTGTCAAACAATGTCGTTTAGTTGATTGAAAGTTTCACTTCAAATCGACGGCAAGTTTATCTGTCAAGTTACATTCAAGCTATTGCCATATTCTGAAGCCAATTTAAAGGAAAGTACTACCCAGCCAAGGTTTGCCAGAAACTTTCTCGTTAAGTTAGCCGAAAATGTTGCTCAGCAGAACTTGCAGAGCAAGGTCTGGCTAACAGGGAAGTTGCCACTACGAGACAGCACATCAGGTAGTCGAGGGATTACCGTCCCTTTGAATTTGATCTGATTCATTTTTATGTCAAGTTCGTTGTTGACGACGCTTATTAGGGCTCAGGTAAAAATTCACCATTGGGATTGTTTCCAGAAAACCTTCATGTTTAAACATGGAGTATCGTAATTACAGTTACATACATTTGTTCCATAGTACAATATATATTATTTAATGACCCACATTTTCATTACAGTCATTAATAAATAGTAATGACCTTTGTATAAGCTTTTTTATAACAAAGAATCGTCGATAGTGGGTCTTAAATTATTTAAATTTTAAGAGTAGAAAGATTATCCGATAATTATCGACAGTAAATGAAAAATAGACTGAATAACTATAGTAATCGAGACGATAGAGAGTATATCATTTCCTTAGTCGAGACTATAGTCCAATTGGGAATTCCCCATTGTTAAATAGATAAATACTTTTGATAGAAAGAAAATAATTTTAAGGGCAACTTAAGAACTTTAAATGTCTCGTATGGGCTTACTTTAGAATAAGTTTATTTTTATTATGAGGAAATTTTTCCAAAATTAATTTTGTTAATATACTTATCTAAAAAATTAAAGGGAGTAAAAATTTTATAAATTTTTTTGTAATTTTTGGAAGGCTGTATTTTTGCGAAAAATGATCGTGTTGAAAAATTAAAAAAAAAAAAAAAGCAAATTGAAGCTTTAAATCTCTAGCTTAAAAATCTGTCAGCTAAATAAATCAAAAAAATTAGAAACATTTTGTCTAGAACTATTTCTTATGATTCTGCAAATACAGTGGCTCAGAAAATTATTTAGTTGACAGATTTTTAAACTAGAGATTTCAAGCTTCAATTTGCTTTTTTTGTATTTTGTCAACACGATAATTTTTCACGAAAATACAGTCTTCTAAATATCAGTAAAAAATTAAAAAAATTTTTACTCCACTTAATTTTTTGGATAAGTGTATAATTGAGCATTATTTAAAAAAATTTTTCGTTAAAATTAAAAAAAATTCCAGTCGAAAAATATTAATGACTTTGGTTTTATAACAAAAGCTATACTAACTATTTTTTTCCTTTGAATCAAATAATTATGTGAAATATAATTTTTCTTTATGTAAATTACTTATAAAAAAATTTTATTTTATCAAATTTATTCAATTTCCAGAACTTCTTTTGTCATCTTCTTTAAAGGGTACTCTATTTCTCCCCCAAAAAATTCGATTATCGAAAATTAGAGCGAAAACAATAACTTGCTGAATTTTTGAAAATTTTGAATTTTCTCAGCGGGAAGTTAAAAATGAAATTTTTTTTTTTGCAGTTTGTGTATGCCATAGTCCGTTCAATGTATACGTATGCACAAAATTAAAATAATTAAGGGCGAAAATTCAGTGTTCTGAAAAATTTATTAATTAGTAGCTTTCAGATGAAATAAAATAATAACCGAATTTTTGTAGATTTTTTAGAGAGCCCATGTTGCCCCAAATAAAAATTTTTTTGTTGGAGCATATTAATGACGAACACATGGTACAAAACTAGCAGAAATAAAAGGGGTAAAAAGAGCAAATATCAAATCTTTTTTTCACGACGCATTTTGCTTCAAATTTAAAGATTTTTAATTTTCGATAAATGTGGTATATTGAGACAAAAAGTAAGTATTCCCCTTCCTTCTTCCCCTATTCGAGCCCCCAAAAACTCAGTCTTTCCTTAAGTACTCCCTTTTGCCCCTCTCTTCCTGAATTATGACCACAGATATTCAAGAGTGGGGGAGAAAAGTAATTATCTGGGGAGATTTTGTTAAGGTCGAAGGTACCATAGACAACATCATTCAAAACCGTTTTCGATCTTGAGACGATCAGTCGTACAGTCAATCTTGTCCCAAAACTACAAACATAAAATCAGTGATCGTTAATAATTTAACTTGAAGTTATTACTAAGTGAACAGTTACTCTCACAGTAAAGTGTCAAAGTTAATCAAATTAAAAGTTCATTATTTAAAAGTCGACAATTATTAATTGCATCACTCATTACCATGGAATCAATCCGTTCAAAATTCAATTGCGAATACGTTGACAACTTAATCAAACAAGTAAATGTCGAAAATATCAATACAGTGGTTCCAGTCATGGGTGGTTTTACGCTGCTTCATATAGCAGCTTTCAATAATGATAAAAGATTGGTGAACTATCTGCTCCGCAAGAAAGCTGATGTGAATTCAAGAAGTAAATACTGGGGTACAGCTCTTCACATTGCTGTTATAATGGAGAACTTGGGTATAATTGAAAGCCTCATCAATTACGGAGCAGACGTTAATACTCTGCTAATTCAGGACTCTGATTTGATCCATTACCTGTATAGAGCTGAGCCAAATCTTGAAGAAAATCCTGAGTTTTTATTACAAAAGCATGCCATTGAGACTGCGATGTTGGAAACCTATGATTTTTGTTTTGGCAAATCACCGTTACAAATTGCTGTTGATCGAGGTAATGAAAAACTTGTAGAATTACTTTTAAAAAATAATGCTGATCCGAACCTTGATACTCATTATTTTGAAACACCACTAATATGTGCTATTATTAAAGAAAACTTACCAATTATGGAGCTTCTTCTAACATACGGTGCAAATGTTAATAGTGTAAGTGAAAGTGGTTTTTCAAAAGAAAGTCCTTTACATGTTGCTGTCCAATCCCGAAGTTCGGAAGCAGTAGAATTAATCTTGAACCATAGTATGGTTGATATAAATATAGTGACAGCGTATAAATATTCAGCGCTTCATTACGCATTTTTCGCAACCGACGATAATATCATAAGACAACTGCTTAATGCTGGTGTTGATATTAATTTAAAAAACGCTAATGGTAAAACAGCATTTGCTTCACGACAGAATTATTCACAAAAAGTTAAAGACACAATTACTGAATATATTGCCAAACTCAGTGCGACGAATTGTTACATTGATAAAGAAAATTTAGCAGTCGTAGATAGTGGAAAATTTGGTGAATTGCGCGGTCAGTGCATAAGCGAAATTGAAAAACTGAAGATAACATATATTGGTACGAGTAATGTTACACTTTATAATGTTCTATGTAATAAATGTGAACACAAATTAGCTTTAAGTTTAAAGTATGTTAGTGATAGTACTATTTTAAATTTGAACATTGAATCTTTTTTTCCACTATACGGTGGAATGATTGCTTATCGTTTAAGAAAAGCATTAGGACGGAAAAAATTGCTATCCAATGCTATTAGTTTAATTGATGATATTTTCAATAACATTCAACTTCCAAGTACTTTTACGAGGAGTATTTTAAAATTACTGACTAATGAAGATTTGGAAAAATTACAATGATATATTTATAGGAATATTTTTAATTAATATTATTAAGTCTGTAATATTTTGAAACATTTTCATGGGTGTAGGGTTAATAAGTATATAAATTCGTGGTCTTTATTATTAACAATGTCAAATAATTACTCATTTAATTTATTTATTTTCAATACGTATATAACATTAAATGTTTCACTTATAAGTGCACACATTTGTAATTGAATAGATTAAGTTGTGTTTTTATTATTTATATTTTTTTTTTTAATTCTTTGATCTAAAAGAAATATAGTCATTTCGAAAATTAAATTTTAATACAGAAGTTATTTTCAATAAACTCGTAGTCCATAAGTCGTAATTTAAAATTGTAATTATTAATTTAATTAATTTATTTTTATTACATGTATGAATATTGTATATATGAAAAATAAATCACTATGTTTTTTTAATTTTGTGTAATTCTCACAATTTATTTTAATATTTAATTATTTATAATTTTAATTACTATTATTTATTTATTTTTTTAATACGAATTTCTGCAATTGTTTTAAATTTGATTTTTATTTTCATTGTTCTCTAAGTATTTCAAAATAAAATAAGTAAAGTAAAAATAGAATAAATGAACAATTACATTATCATTTCAAACATCACTTTTAAATGAATATTCAAAACTTTAATTTGCAAAATTTAAAGCAGAAATTGGCATAGTTGTAGTATTAGTTAATAAATAATAATAAGCGATAGGAAGTACAATCATAAGTTTTAAATTTCATTAATAATAATTAATTATAAATCAAAGTCTCTATTGACCATTGATTTTTTTTTAATAATAAGAATAAGAATTAAGAACAAGCTTGCTGATTACACTCAAGATTTAGAAAATAAGATTCTAAAACAGGTAAGTGTGAAGTCATGTTAACAATCCAGCATTCAGCTACATCCCCTTTCATTACCTGCATTGGAACTTGAAATTTTAGTGTCAGCAGCCAGTCAGAAAAAAGTAAATTTAAGATCAATGGTGTGATCAACTTTTAGCGTAAGCGTTAATTGTCATTTGCAATTTATAATTAAACAGAAACTATAAATACTACTTATTATTCTAACTTCTTTCGACTGACTGTAGAGACATTGAAACTCTGAGTTTCGATGCTGTTATCACGAACAGTATTTCAAATAATTTAATTTTGATAAAATTCAAAACAAAATATCAAGTACGAAATAGAAGTATATCCATAAAGTTTAATTATTTATTAGTCTCATGATGTAGCTGCAATTAAAATAGAAAAATTTTTATCTGAAATTTTTTCTGCCACAATATAAATCATTAGAATCCATGAAACATATCCAAAATCGGTAATAAAAATTAGATATCAAATAACTTATACATGAGAGTTAAAAAAACGAATGATAAAATTCCTGTCTGAAAGAATAAAGTTATAATCAAGTAAAATTGAAATGGTTAATTTAATAAATAATCAAATTACTTCATCAAATTTTTTTTTTTATTATGAAAATTACATTTCAACTGCGTAACTATACAATGAAATCGAAAGTTTAAAAAAATGCTTAATTTTAAAAGACGACTCTATCAACACGCAAAACTGACTCTAGCGTGACTCTAGCGTGAATATAAATTTTTATGGAAAATGAGCTTACTCGTGAGCCTTAGCGTGAACTTAAAGAATGACGTGAATATAATTCATATGTATTAATGAATTACTTTAAATTAAATTTAATCGCGAACAAATTCATCATTGAAAATTAAATACTGAATAGATTATATAAATTATCTTAAGTCATAAAAAAAATTATATTTTAAATCAGATCTTAAATTTTATTTTATAACTGTAGATTATAGAACTCATGATATGTTCAGCCAAAGTTAAATATTACAATATGAATAATATCAGGAAAAACATTTGGAATTAAAAATTGTGACAAAGTTAAGGTTATACCAGAACGAAAATAAACATGAAAAGAAGGAATCGTTTTGGTTTCATGAGTAGTATCCCCATCGTGAACGTTCGGAAAACGAGTATAATCGGAAGAAGTCGACAATACACGAACATAGCAACGTTAAATTTGAATTGTTTTTGGCGCGAAAAAGTAATGACAGATGATTGAAATATTAATATATATCGATTAAAACAAGGAATCATAATAAAATGAAAATTTACAATAATCCCCAATTAATTACAGACACATATAATTAATTATTGTTTATAACTATCAGAAACTGAATGTTTGTAATGATACGAATCATTTAACATACTTGATAGTCTTTAAATGAAAAAGAAAAAAAACTTTGAATGTAGTGAATAAATACATTAAACGATTCTTAGTGTATCGATATTTGTAAATTCCAGCAAAGTACATGCAAGATACTTATATCTAGAAGGCACGAATTCTGAATACGAGTACAGGTGCCCTGACTTTCTTGATAATATTAGTAATATGTAGATTCTATCTGGGATTAATTTGAAAATGCTGCGTGAAGATACAGACATTGTAGCTCCAGAACAAGTCTCAGTACCAGCAACTTGCATCAGTTCTACTTATATTGACTTACAATTTCACATCGCGTGAATATACAGAACTCATATTCCCGCTGCGTGAATATACCGAACTTAAATCCACGCAGCGTAACTTTCTCCAAATACATAACAATATGAAGTCTTTAATTGAGACCGATAAATAATTACCTGCGTAAACATTATTTTAATTTATAGTTACTAGCGTCAGAGTTGGACTTTGAAGCTCCATTACGGCACATTAATAGGTGTACCAAAAAAATCTCTACCTTACGACAACTGAACCATAACCAGGCCTACCACAAGTAACTGCGCCACACACGAACTAAACCAGTTTTGAACATTACCCGCAAAAATCTCAACCAATCAACAATTCTAACACTTAAGAACTCTCTCACATTGCAACTCTACCAGATTACAACCCTCCCAGTAACAAACTCGATCATAACAATCTCCACCGTAAAAATTTCTACCACAATACAGGTCACCCACAAAAATGCCTACCATTAGCATCTTTACCATTAATATGCCTACCATTAATAACTCAACCATAGTACACATATACCAGAATAAATCACTACCAATAATAGAGACTACCAAAAAAAATCTCTACCATTTTTAAGCCTACCCAATGAAAAAACTACCACGTAGTGAACACTGCCAGAAAAGTGACTTCTTTGTCGTATTTTTATGTACCATGCAATATAAAATACAGGAAAAATTGATTAACGTATGTCGATAATGGAGATACCGCGCCGTATTATTATTATCTGAATTATACCTAGATAATATATTTTAATTATGACGACGAGTAAAAAGCAGTGCAAGCTTTGTATTTTTATATTATTAATATTTAACTTTTTTATTTTATTAGAATGATACTTAACTAAGCAATTAAATTTTTTCTTGATTCACATAAAATTCACGAAATTATAAGTAATTTAGCTGCCATCATTAACAAGTTTAACTTTATTATTATTATTAGTAGTACGGTTATTAAAAATCCTAACGTTAATATTTAATTACTTATTGTTATCATTGTTTGTCATAAGCGAACTAATGAACGATAGAAACGATAAAATCCACCAGACCAGAGTATGCAGCTTCTACTTCAACGAATAAATTATTAATCATTACATAAGAAATGGAAAGAATAAAATTCATCTATTGTTTTTTTGCATTTTTTATTTTGTTATTAAAAAATATAATCGACATTTATCAAATATTATTGTTATATTTTAACTTATTTATGATTATTTTAGATTTAATATAGCAATCGTTACAGACTTATAGAATACATGACATTTAATACAAATATTAAAATATTTATAGATTAAGAATTTAAAAAATGAGAGTAAGTTGAATGTAAAAAATTTTATATGATTAAACTAATTGTTCTATTAAATTTATAAAAACTATAAATAAGTTATAAAATTACTCATTATAATATTTTCAAAATATGGGAAATGCGAGGGAGTAAGTAGTAAGTTGTTTTTGAAGTAATCATTTTTTTTTATCTTATTGATAATTATCTTAAATCTAATAGTAATATCGCGTGCCAAAAAGTAAAAGGGCGTATACCAATGTATGCGCCCTTTTACCTTTGCAAAGGTAAAAGGGCGCATAAATTTTTTTTTCATCGCCAATTGATTAGTAAACATTTTCTACTCTTAAAAATCACATATTGTTTTCCCAAAGGTAAAAGGGCGTATGTCTTTAATTATGCGCCCTTTTAGCTTTAGGAATTTGAAAATTTTGTGACCAAAAGGTAAAAGGGCGTATAAATTTTTTTTCAAAAAAATTTATTAAAAAGCTTAGCCGAAGTCTAATAATGAAAAAAAAAAAAAATGCTGCAAATTGTATGAATGTTATTTTATTTCACAGTTAATTATCAGAGTTTATGATAGTATTTTCAAATTCTTATACTAAATTGAAAAAAAAAAAAAAAAGCAGAAATAACCGGTTCATTTAGGTACGATTCCTATACCCTCTTCCTCCGTGTCTGTCGCACGTACTTTGGATTTTTTTTTTTTTGTTTTTTTTCATATATTCTGATTCATGACGGATCCATAATCCAAAACACTGATTAAAGAAAAAGTCAATAAATTTTTATTTTTTATAGTCGTTATGAAAATTTTTTATTCAATTGAAAATTTGATATATTTATTTTATTTTTTTTTTCAGTTATTTTATTTTTAATAAATTAAAAAAAAAAGTGTAGGAGGAGTGTTTTTTCATCTAACTTGTCTTGTGAAATTATTTGTCAGTATTTTGTATTAAAACTAGAATTTTTTTTTATGCGCCCTTTTACCTTTAGGCACTACTTTTCAAAAGGTAAAAGGGCGTATGTCTTGAGATACGCCCTTTCAGCTCAAGGATGCCCAAATTTTTTTTTTGCAGATCTTTGCGTTTCGAAAAATTTCAAAGCTAATGGCAAAATAAAATTTTTTTATACGTCCTTTCAGCATAATTCCCTACTAACCTGTAGCAATACGCCCTTTTACCTTTTGGCACGCGATATCACTTAAAATTTTTTGCTTGCTTTTGGGGGGAATTATGATATGTACACTTCTCTTGTAGAGTCAACGTCCACGGCATACAGGACACGTTAGTCGATGGTTCCTAGTTACAGCTAACCGATCCGTATCTCTTAACTGTCGGCCGAACTCACACCGTAAACATAAACATAAGTAGAAGCAAGAAATCACTCTAATTTTTGGCTAGTTCGATAGGCAAATAGCACATACTCCAGCTTCTATTCTTTCGTAGACACCGCCATCCTTATTTGCTGGTACCATCAAACCGTCATCTGCAATTATACATATAATAGAAAATGATCTTAACGAATACAATAATAAAGTAAAACCTTGAATTAATTGCGGTAATTATGTTTCAGTTTACCTGTAAGTCACTAATATGAGCAAAAATAACACCTACAAAACTGAAGTATTTTATAAAATTCTAAAAATTATTATATTAAATTTATAATAAGCATGAATAAATAATAAAAAACTAATTATTTACACGCTCTCAATTTTAATAACATTTAAGATACACTGAGAAAAAAAAGTACTATTTTCGAAACAAGAATTTCTTGGTTCAAGAAATCCGTTCAAAATATTTATTTTATTATTATTAATTATCAATTTTTTGAGAAAAGAGCATCAAATATATTTTTGTTATTATATGAATTTGATATTATATGATAAGTAAACAAAAGAATAGCTTTACTTGAATTAAATAAAAATTATTTCCTTCGATTCTACGAATTCTTGAGACAAAATTATATATTCTTGAAAATTATCAAGAATATATGTTCTTGTATCAAGTAAATGTTCTTAACAAAAGTATTTTTTTTTCTCAGTGTATCTTAAATATAATTTTTTCGAACTAAATATAAAGGATACAGCAAAATTCTAATAATAATTATGTTAAATTTATGACTATTGTGAATATCTTCAACGTAACTCATAACAATATTTTTTAAATTTTGAAAATGCGTGTGAGTGCGTAAAATGTTTAGTATTTTATAAGTTTTCGATGATTACTATATTAAACTTCTTATTATTATTAATTATGTCAAAAAGAAACTTATGATAGTACTTTTTAAATTTTAAAAATGCGACTGAGTGAGTGAAATGTAAAGTATTTTTTGATTTTCAAATTTTTTTGACACGAAATTTTGCGTTGAGGATTGAAAACAAGCATTAATTTAAAACGGGAAGTAACTATTTAGCACAAGAAATTATTTCTTACTCAAAAAATCATTTCTCACCCCAAGAAAATGTATGTATTGAATTCATAATGCATAAAACTTCGTGGTACAAGTAAAAATTTTTCACGTCAAGAAATTCTTTTTTTCTATTCTATTTTATAAATTCAGTAGTGATATTTCGGTTGTCGCATGACTGCAGGTTGCTTAGTATCATGCAATAAAAATTATAACTATATATATAACCGTAAAACCTCGGATCAGTTTTGTAGGTTGTCGTTTTTGTTCATGTTAAAGGAAAACTGAAACAGAATTACCGCACTAAATCGAGGTTTTACTGTATTATTATATTCGTTAAGATTATTTTCTATTATACGTATAATTGCAGATGACGGTGCAATGGTATCTATACCAGTAAAGGGTGATGGCGGTGTCTACGAAAGAATAGAAGTCAACAGCTTTGACGATGATGAGGTGGCAGAAGAAAATGCTGGAGTATGTGCTGTTTGCCTTTTGAATAGGCCAAAAGTTATAGTGTTTCCTTGTTTCCACTTAAGCTTATGTTTACGGTGTAACTTCGGCCGACAGTTAGTGGATGCGGATCACTTAGCTGTAAATAGAAACAATCGATCAACGTGTCCTGTATCCCGTGGACTTGTTAACTCTACAACAGAAGTGTATATATCATAATTTCTCACAAAAGGAAGCAAAAAAATATTGAGTGATTTTAATATAAGATTTAAAATAACTATAAATAAGTTAAAAAAAAATAATTACTCAAAAAATAACTTATTACTCACTACCTCGCATTTTCCAAACTTAAATTTTGAAAATATTATGATAAGTAATTCTAAAACATATTGATAATTATTATTGATTTAGTATAATAATAATTTTAAACTTATAAAAAACTTTCTATTTTATGGAAATATTAAAATTATATATAACTAGAATATTTCTAATAGGAGCGACTGGAAAATGAGTTTTTTTAACTTTTATTGCTAACAATTGAAAATGTAATGTAACAGTTATTGATAATTTATAAGAACTTTTATATTTAGTAGAAATAAAAAAATTTAATATATTTAAAATCTTAGGAGTGAGAGTGAGAGAATAACGAGTTACCTCCGAAATTACTTATTATAATTATAATTTTAGCACAGTAATTATTTTGCATTGACAAAATCCTTCTTATGTAACTCATTCGCTCTCACTTTTAAAATTTAAAAATATTATTATGAGTGACGTGAAACTTATTTATAATTGTTATGAATTAAACATGATAATTATATGGAATAGGCAATATCCTTAATATTTAGTAAACAAATATGATTTTAATATATTAAAAATATTATAAGAATGAGAGCAAGGAAATGATTTTTTCAAAATATTTATAGTTGTTATAAATTCAATGCAACATTTATCTGAATCTTATAAAATACTTACCATTTGACTCACTTACTTTCATTTTAAAAATTTTGAAAGTACTATAATAATATGTTTTTTGACTTTATTAATAATACTTAATAAGTAAATATAATAATTATCTGGATCTTATAAAATACTGAACATTTGACTTACTCACCATCATTTCCAATAGTTTCAATTTATAAATATTTGAATATTTGTACTAAATGTTAAGTATTCCATAAGTATCAATCAATTATTATATTAATTAAATCTATAATAATCATAAATACGTTAAAATATAACAATAATATTTAATAAATGTCGATTATATTTTTTAATAATAAAATAAAAAACTCAAAAAAACAATAGATGAATTTTATTCTTTCCATTTCTTATGTAATAATTAATAATTTATTCGTTAAAGTAGAAGCTGCATACTCTAGTCTGGTGGATTTTATCGTTTCTATCGTTCATCTGTTCGCTTGTGACAAACAATGATTTAATTGCTTAGTTAAGTATCATTCTAATAAAATAAAAAAGTTAAATATAAATAAAATAAAAATACGAAGCTTGCACTGCTTTTTACTCGTCGTCATAATTAAAATATATTATCTAGGTATTATTCAGATAATAATAATACGGCGCGGTATCTCGATTATCGACATACGTTAATCAATTTTTCCTGTATTTTATATTGCATGGTACATAAGCATATGACAAAGAAGTCACTTTTCTGGCAGTGTTCACTACGTGGTAGTTTTTTCATTGGGTAGGCTTAAAAAATGGTAAAGACGTTTTTAGTAGTATATTTTATTGGTAGTAATTTATTATGGTATATGTGTAATATGATTGAGTTATTTATGGTAGTCATATAAATGGTAGAGATGCTAATGGTAGGCATTTTTATGGGTGACCTGTATTGTGGTAGAGATGCTTATGGTAGAGATTGTTATGGTCGAGTTCGTTTCTGGGAGGGTTGTAATCTGGTAGAGTTGTAATGTGAGAGAGTTCTTCAGTGGTAGAATTGTTGATTGGTTGAGATTTTTGCGGGTAATGTTCAAAACTGGTTTAGTTCGTGTGTGGCGCAGTTACTTGTGGTAGGCCTGGTCATGGTTCAGTTGTCGTAAGGTAGAGATTTTTCTGGTACACCTATTAATGTGCCTCCATAACAAGTCTCAGTACCAGCAACTTGCATCAGATATACTTATATTGACATATAATCGCCCATCGCGTGAATATACAGAACTTACATTCCCGCTGCGGGAATGCAGATCTTAAATTCACGCGGCGTGAATTTCTTGAACGTATATCCACGCGGCATACTCATATAACAACATGAAGAAATCAGTTATGACTAATAATTGATTACCTATGTTAACTTTTTTTTTATTTATAACAACTAGCGTAGGACTACCATACTATGATCATTATTTAAAAATTATATTAATATCAAATGTAATAATCTAAAAATGTAATTAATTGTAAGTTATTGCAGATAATAGTTTTACTAGATATTCTTAATCGTCTTTTAACTCTGGAAGACTCAATATTTAAGTCATAAAATATTTTGAGATATTGATAACGCAGCTTTTGACCGACCGATCATACGAAACGGTGTTGGTAACTTAACATTGTCAATTGTTAAATCATTTAGTGACAACGTCTCGATTTCATTGCTGTTGTTATTGTTAATTTCTTTGGTTGACTTCTCTTCTAATGAAAGATCGCTGACGCCATTGTATAAATCGCTTTGAATTTTTTTTAGTTTTTTTATCGTCGTCTCAAAAATTTTTTGGGATGATTTAGAGCCAGTAAAAATTATATCTTTACAGACGTGAGAAAGTATATTTTTTTTCTGACTTTCTGACAATTTTTTTGGACTCGCGATCTCGCTAATCTTCACACGCCTCATTTTTGGAGTGGAATTAGTCTCTTGATCCGTCGGTTTTAAGATATCATCATTTTGTTTCCATTGATCAGGACATAATTCTTTTTCAAATAATGATAGATTGAAACATGTACGCGCTGCAAAAATGTGGACACATGGAAGAAGCCACGATTTATTAATTTTACAGCTGCATTGATTTGGCGTTGCATAAATTCTTTCATCATAAAATTCAATAGAAATTTTAATTTCCTGCGCATCTTCAATTTTGTATTGAATTCGCTTACTTAATGTAATTTGTTTCATAATATGGTTAAAGGCTGGTTCAATGAGGTACATTTTGTACAGTTTTTCATCTGAAGTTAAATTGGAGTCGGTTACTTTTTGTCTCAAAATCGTTTGGTTTTTTTATGCAGTGCTTCATAAGCTCGGCATTGCTCAAATTCAAATAGAGCATCAATAAATTGAACAAGAGTGTTGTAACGTTGAATAGCAGTTTTTATCTTTCCATTTAGTGACTCCAATCGATTATTTGTATCGTTTCCTAATGTACCGTTAACCATATTATGGACTGTCCATTCTTCTTTAAGACTGAAGCTGGAACTGTTGTGGAAAATTCTTGATAGACTCGGTTGTATATTTCTGCTGTTTTGCTTTTAGCAAGCTTGTCCAACAATTGAATAGCTACGTTTTTTTCTTCTTTGCTAATACCCATATGCGAAACTGAAACTTCACGTTCGAAAGTCCTTAATGTATGAAAAAGACATATAGAAGTCGGTACTGACGGAAATAGTTCATGGAGGACATATCGTTCTACAAAGTCTTTGTCAGTCATAAAACTTTTTATTCTAGAACATGCTTCGATGTTATAGTTTTTAGAACAAGTCAAGAACCATTTCATTGTGTCTCGTTGTTCATTTGCTAATATTCCGACAGAAGCAATATTAGTTTATGCATTACAATATTCCACAACAATCAGTAGCAATGCAAAATTTCTTTTAAATAATTTGTACGTTCCGTCGATAAAAACGATGTCGGGATACAATTTAATAGCATTTTTATATTTTCAGTGATGAAAAATAATCCAACGAACTCATTTTTATCATTTTGTAAGATTTCTACATCTGCTCCTGGAAAAATAAAAATTTAGTCAACAGAATCACAAGTAACTGAATTTTTTTTTGGCTGTTTAATTTTCTTTCAACAATTTGATATTTATAAATTATTCTCAATTTAATGATTACATAAATGATTTCAATATTCATTAATAATATAACAAAAACAAGTATTTCAATGATTAAATAAAAAAAAAAAATATGCAACTTGTTCATTCATGTGGCCTTAAAAAATGAAGAATTTTTAGTAGTTGTTGACTTTAAAATAGATTTGATTTCTCATACATTATATATTCATTTCAATTTAATATAATTAGATGTATCGTTATATTTATTTTGTTTTTTAATTCAACTCATCAATTTCAATTGATTTAATTTAAAAATAAAAATCATCACAATACAAAATTTCAAAAATCATAAATTTTGTTTACTTGAAATTGAGAAGTTAATTTTCTGAATCAGTTTTAAAGAATTAAATTGAAGAAACTAGGAATCAAAAATGAAAATTGGTTTTTTGACAGATCTTTCCATACCTAAAGAGCCAATAGGACTACTCTGTTTAGAGAATCTTATAGAATCCAATAGATTTTCATAAATTCTTATAGGGATTTTATGAGTATGAATGAGTTTTTTGAGAAGTGTTATAATGAAGTATAGAGTCTTATACATACAGCTATAAGAATCTATCAGATTTTTAAGCAGGGCATTGAAAATATATATGTAAACAAATGAAAAAAGATTAGAATAAAGCTAATATAGAAAAATTATATATCTATATTTTTCTTATTGTTTTTATACTTAAAAATTTTAAATAAAATCCGAAGATTTGTATTTTATTCGGTGGGTACAGTTTATTTTATTTTAATAATACGAGCAATCGAGGTAAGTACTATTAATAGACTTAACAAAACACTGAACAAGCTAGTAGAGTAGCATTGAATAATAAAATTTGGAGCTTGTAATGTACAGAAACGTTGACATGAAGAATATTTGAATCCGACCAATGACATTGTATATGTACACTGATAAAAAAGTTGACTTGATTCAAGAGCGAAAATTTTGAACCAAGAATTATATTTTGAAGAAAATGATTTTCTTGAGTGAAGAGAAAAAATTATTGAACCAAGAGAAATTCACTTGACCCAAGAATAATTTTTGGCTCAAGAATTTTTTCTCTTGACTCAAGAAATTCATTTTCTTCAAAATGAAATTCTTTGTTCATGATTTTTTCTCTCGAATCAAGTCAACTTTTTTATCAGTGTATGCTACAAGGCGCAATAAAAATTGTTTTTAATGCGTTTTTTTATCTTTTTTTAATTACTCAATAGTAAATATGATCATGAATAATATAGAATCTAAATAATTTATTTTGTTTTGTATGTAGATTTAATGTTACCGTATTTTTCCCGTAATAATGATTCTGCCGCTGGTAAAGAATCATCATCAGCCGTTGTTGAGGCTTGGGCGATACTGTGGAGATCCTTTCGCGGTATTTTTTTTTGAAATTCCACTTCGATCTTCTTTTGAATCAGAGATTTGGGACATTTCATTTTTATTAAATCCTCAACAATTATTTTTTCCTCAGGATTTAAATTTCTAATTTTGGGATAATACTCGAAATATTCCTCAAAAGTAGAGTAATTTAGTTAGTAAAGAATATCTATCACTATTAAATGAATGCTTTTATTTTTTTAATTATTTATACAGTATAATAAGTATGATCTTGACGTGAAATTTTTGTTAGTCAAATAGCTGTTTGTCAGTTCAATCGTAATTATGACTTTTGTGATGTTTCAAACAATGCCTATTCAAAGTTGAAATACACACAAATAGTTGTTCGAAATATGCAAAAGCTATTTAACAAATAAAAATTTGGATGCTAACAGTATAATTAAAATGTAACAAATATAAAAAAACAAAAATAAAAATTTAAATTTGAACAATTGCTAAGCAAATAGTAGATGAGTATATTTTTCACGCAAATACAACAAAAATCGAAATTATATTGTAGTAATATTAAGGTAATATTTACATCCAGAGTTTTTTTTATCGTACCTGTATTTTCGAGTACCAGTTCAAACAATATAAAAATGATACTTAACGTTTCTTCATTAATATATTTCAGTAGAATGGTACGGATTACAAACCTGTGTCCCTTTATGATTGTGATTCTCGTTGAATTCTTTGACGGCTAACTTTTTTCTGTCTTTTGTGACGGTGATCCGAATAAAAGCAGGACAATTTTTCTTATGAGTGCTATAATAATAAATAAGTATACAAATTAAATTCAAGCTTCTTATAAAATTCTAATGTATCGCAAATAAAAATATCTGAAATTTTTGTAGAAAGTTTTTAACTTGTAAAATTTTTTTAATTTCATGAAAATCTGAATTTATATATATACATTAGGGTGTGTCATATCATTTCGGAGCAACATTTTGTTTTTTAAGTTCATGTGAAAAAAATCATAGTTAAATAAAAAAAAAATTTCGCGCAATAAAAAAATTCTAAGTCGATTACAGACGTAGCTCATTGAAAAATTCGATTTTCCCATTTAAACAACACGGGAAAATTTTTTTTTTAGCTTTAAATACTTTTAAATTCTTAACAAATCAATGAATTGAATAGACTAATACATGATTCTGGAGGAATTTGAACGCTCTACAAAAAAGGTCTCATCATTTTTTGATAAATCCATCTGTTCAATAGTTATTAGAGCTCGAAGTAAAATTAGAGATTTTTTTACTTTTCCGGTGAAACTATCCAACATCACAAAATGTTATAAGATCTTTTTTGTTGACAATTTTATTCTCTACAAATTAGTATCAGTAAAGTCGAGCTCTAATAACTTTTGAACACATCGATTTATCAAAATATGATACGAAACCTTATTTGTAGAACGATCAATTTCCTACAAAATCATGCATTAGTCTATTCGATCCATTGATTTGTTAAAGATTTAAAGATACTTCAAGCTTAAAAAAAATTTTTTCCCGTGTTATTTAAATGGGAAAATCGAATTTTTCAATGAGCTACTTCTGTAATCGACATAGAATTTGTTTTCTTGCGCGAAATTTTTTTTTTTTTTGTGTTGAACTATGATTTTTTCCACATGCACTAAAAAAAAAAAATGTTGCTTCGAAATGACGCACCCTAATATACATATATAGATTATCAAAGCTATTATCTTACAAAATTATTAGAGTGTAATTAATCAAGCAAATACTTTAATAATACCTAGAACTTCTTTGTCCAGTAGATGTAGTTTTGCATTCACTGCTCATTTTACATACATATGTTAGATTGTAATATAAAAGTCTTTCCATATCATTGTCATTTATTACTTGCATTGGTTGTTTGGAGCCACTTTTTTTTTTATGCTAGCACCGTTTGTCGACTTTGTTCATAAGTTTTTAATAGCTTACTTCGAGCAATTAAAAAACAATGTTTCACATGACGTTCATATTGCTCTATAAAAGATTTTAAGTCATTATAACTGTCAAATACCCTGTTATCTAAATTAAAATCCATTCTGAAAAGTTTAGTGGATGACTTTTTATATACAATTGATCAAAAAACAACGCAGTAAATATCCAAACTTATGATTAGTAAACGTTAGTTAGTTAAATCTTCAATAAAGCATTGGGATAATCCATCCAGTCGTTACTCCTATCAGTAAACATAATAGATCGAAAACTGAGCTGTGATAATTTTTCAAAACACCCAAAGAGTTATATGAAAGTTCACCAGATGGAACTGAACACATATTCCCTTGTTTTATGCCATAAAACAAACTGTATTTGATTAGTTTTTGCTATAATAAAGGAATTTCTTAACTCAAAATTATTCTACAAGTTGGTAGAATTCATTACTACTTTTCCCGCCCTCATGACGACAGAATTAAAAAACATCGACGCATCGAATGTATCCATGTCTTAACGAATAAAGGAATTCTTCATATAACCGTGATCGAGCAAGTACGAACAAGTTCCGAAAGCTACTCTCGTCATTAATTATTTATTCGCGTTTTTTATAAAAAAAAAAAATACCAAATTTGGTTTAAATAAAACTGCTAATCAACTTTATTAATAAAAAATAAAAAAAAAATAAAACCATTAAATTTAATTAGTAAATTAATAAAAATTATAATATAATATAATATGGATCGAACATTTCGCGTGGGGGAAACTTTTTCGACCTATGAAGACAACTATGATGACGGAGAGGCTAAATAACTGGATAGATAAAGAAAAAATTTTAAGAGAAAGTCAGGCGGGGTTCAGGAAAAAAAGAGGGACAAGGGACCACATATTTGTATTGAATAGTCTAATAAACAACAAAATGAAGAGGAAGGGAGGAAAATTATGCATCGGGTTCATAGACTTTAGAGCGGCGTTCGACACAGTCAGGAGACCAAAAATGAAGAAAAAGGTATGGAGGAAGGGGGCCAGAGGGAGAATGCACAGAATAATAAGAGAAATATATAAAAGAACAGATTTTAAGGTGAAAGTAGGAAAAAGAAGACAGACAAAAGAATTTATAACAAGAAAAGGGGTAAGACAAGGGTGTGCGATGAGCGGAGCGTTATATGGCATAGATATCGACGACCTAGAAAAGACGATGGAAAAGAAGAAGAGAGGTGGGACAATAATTGGGAACCAACGAATACATGTCATGAAATATGCGGATGATGTGGCGCTAGTTGCGGACACAGAAGAGGAGCTAAGAGGGATGCTGAAAGAGCTGGAAAGATACACAGAAGAGAATAAGATGGAGGTGAACGTGGAAAAAATAAAAATTCTAATATGCAGAAATGGAGGTAGAAAAAAGAAGGGAAAAAAATGGATGTATAAAGGAAGTGAGGTCGATGAAGTCAAAGAATTTAAATATCTTGGGTACCATTTCACCACAAGGAATAGCGCAGGGAAACAAAAAAAGGAACTAGCACAAAAAGCACAAAAGGCCACAAATGCAGTATGGGGAGTGATAAAAAGGAGCAAAAAAGACAGCATGAGGGACAGGATGTATCTGATGAACACTGTGGCAAGAACAGTAGCTTTGTACGGAGTGGAGGTCTGGGGGTGGGAAAAGTCGGAAGAAATAGAGAGGGTGCATAGGAGGCTCTGCAAGATGGCATTAGGAGTAAGAAGGGATACACCAGAATATATTTGGAGTGACGAGATGGGAGTAGAAAAGATGGAAGTAATATTAAAAGAAAGAGCAGTAAGATATATGAAGGATTGTATGATGATGGAAAAAGAGAGATGGCCAAGGATAGCACTGAAAGAAGAAATGAGAGGGATTATGAACAGGTGCCCGACGAAATGGGGGAAATGGTGAAGGTTGCGCTAAAAAAATGGAATGCGAGGAGGTGATCGAGATGATCTACAGGGATGCGGGAGTAGAGGAAATAGAGGAAAAGCTGAATGAGGGCATTAAGAAAATGAGAGAGAACGTGAAAAAGGAGGCTGAAGACGCAATAAACAAATCAACGTATAATACATTGTACAAAAAAATAAGATTAGAGAAAGAAGAAGATAACTACTGGAAAAAAGATAATGTAAGAGGGGAGGACAAGAAGATGTGGGCGAGGATAAGGTGTGGAAATTTGGGAAGAGCGGGCAAAAAAGGGTACAGGGACTGGAGCTGTAAAGGGTGTGGGAAAGAGGAGGAAACGTTGATACACCTACTAAAATGTGAAGGAATATATAAAGGGGTGGAGAAGGAAAAAGAGCTGCTAGAAGAGTGGAGAGGGTTAGAGGATAAAAAAGTAGAAGAAAAAATGATAGCAAAATTAAAAGGAGAGGTTGATATAAAACTATGTACGGTCTTCAAGAGAATTGAAGAAATTTTGAGAGTCAACTCAGGGTTACGGAGCGTGGTGCAAGCGGGATACCAAGACTGTGACGTGCTAAAAATATAAGAAGCCAAAAACAAATAAATTATAGAAGTTAAAAAGTAAGAAAGAAATAATACATATAACGAAGTGAATATTTTACCAAATGAAAATATGATTTATGTAAAAATTTGTATAAGACCTATAAGTTGTGCAAATAAAACTATTTTATATATAGTTGGCCCTGAAATAAAAATATTTAAATAAGTTTTTATCGTTACGATTATACATTTTAAGTAAATTTGATAAGAAATAATATTTGATATACAATTTAGCTGGAAGAATTGAAAAATAAATAAAGAAAATTTATATTAGTTAGCCTTGAAATAAAAATTTACTTACAAACATTTTCATAAAATTTCAAAAAAAAATTGTATAAAAAAATTTCAATGTACTTGGTGTGCTCACAAAAGAGTAAAAAAAAGCATGGTTGATTTTATAAGAAATTAATTTTGCTTGAGTACATGTAGTAACGCACACCAAGTACATTGAAATTTTGTAATACAATTTTTTTTTGAAATTTCATGAAAATGTTTGTTATGATTTTGCATTATACTAGGTACTTAGTATTTTTTCGATTTGACTTTTTTTTTGTAAAAAATAATTTTTTTTTTTACTTTTAATAAATTTTAAACGTGTACTTGGCGCGATGTTCTACAGAGAATCTGCTTTTGGTAGGATACAATTTAGCTGAAAGAATTGAAAAATAAATAAAAAAAATTTATATTAGTTAGCCTTGAAATAAAAATTTACTTATCGTAGTCGATGAACAAAACAAGCTAAAAGAATTAACGAAAAAAAAAAGTTTACATTAGTTAGAACCAAAAAAAAATATTAGGTTGATCAGAAGTAATAACTTTTTTTTTTCTTTAAAAATCATAAATTTTTTATCAACCATAAAAGATACATGTTAAAATTTTTATGGCATAAAAACCCATTTCACAAAAGTTCGGTGAACGAACTAATATTTTTAGTTTATAAAAAATTTGTCGCAGGATTGAAAGCGAATTCGCAATGTGTAACTTATAAGTATTGACGATAAAAAGATTTGGTGATGGGGAAGAAATGGCGAAACTTCAAAGCCATTTAGAATTTGGGAAGATTTGGGTCTCGAAAATTAACGGGGGTCTGTACAGAAACGCAAGTTGCTTACAAGTTTTTTTAGGTAAAATTTTGTCACATTTTTAACCTGTGGCTTAAATTCTAAGATAAAATTTGCAATTATAAAAAGTAGAAAAAAAATTTTTCGTAAGGAATGGCGACTCATCGAAACCATTCCCTTGACTATAATATAAAATTTGAAAGATTGAAAATCAAAGAATTTTTTATAAAGAAACAAATTTGAAGAAGCGAATGATGAATCTTCAAAATCATTCTCCAATTACAAATATTCAATTTATAAGCAACAAAATATAGATTTTTGTTTTAAACTATAAGAGATAAAAAAAATAATTACCAAGTTTATGATATTTACCAACCAAAATTTATAAACAGTCCATTCAAAAAATCATATATTTCTTGTCATTAAAATTTTTATTAAAAAATTATTTTTTTGGCAATACATCAGTCACATTAAATTTATTTCATTTGCCTTTATTTATTTCTTATAACTTTTTTAATGCAAGCTAAATAATAAAATATCAAAGCCCCTGGAAAAATATTAACATTCAAAATTTGAAGTTGGAATAAATATGTATTCGCTTAAGCGTAAGTAATTACTCACTTAAGATTTTTCTGGCTTAAGTGTCACAAGTTATCCTCAATTTTACTACCAGTTCAGAATAATTATCCAGTTGAAATTTATTTTCTCTTATAGTTTAAATTACAATTAAGCTTTAATTCGAATTCATAAGTTTCCTACTGTTAATTCAAAAGCTTGACGGAAAAATAAATAAATTATTTCAGTAGATTAATTTCGAATGAGATGAAAACATAGAGACTCTTTACTTGAAGTCAAACTGATTATTATGTAAAATAATTTTTATTGCAATAAAAAATATTTGTAGTTTGAAAACCCGGTACGCGCCGTATAACAATTCGCCCTATATCGAACCACGGACCTGGCTATTTGTTAACGCGAACAGTGGCTGTTTATTCAAAAAAAGAATTTACATTTAATAGAAAAGTGTATTAGTAGTTTTTTAAAATCGGCGCACAAAACCCTTAATTTGCTCACGGGAACCAAGCTACCGCTTGACCAACAACGATCAACGTAGTAGTTGACAACAGGCTCGAATTGCCCACAGGAGCACACTTAGCCACTGTTTTCCTGTTTTAATAAAAGCTAAATGGAAGAAAAAATAATTAAAAAATAAAAAATGACTACCGCGACTGGAGCCTTCGGTGGCTCTAATAATAGCAGTAAATAAAATTACAAAGATGGTAGAGACCCGAGACGCTGCCAACAACAGCCAGTTGATCTCAATTAATAAGTTTAAAACAATTAGAAATTAAGGATTTATGTTATTTAGTTTATTTATTCCTATTATGTATGACATGGTAAATTTAAATAAAGAAACTTTAAACAAAAAAAAAAAAGGTTCGATTCCCGGTACCGGAATATTATTATTTTTTTTTTTGTGACGAATTACGAAAAAGCTATTAATAGAAAAGCTATTATTAATTTTTGATTTTTTCAAACAATTATTTGGTGTACTTGTCATAAGGAAAGTTGAGTCTCTCTAACAGACGAAAGTCTCCTGAAATTTCACAAATATATCAATAAAATTATTCATATCATTCACAGTGTGGTAAAATTGTTGAAGTAGCCAATAGCCAGCTACTATTAAAAAATCAACTAAATGCGAACGGAATATTTTAATATTGTTAAGTTTTGATATTCCATCGTTGGCAATGCTAAATATTTTGTCTGATGCAAATATTTCAGGGATCGATGATTCGGTAATTCTATTGGATCGCACGTACCGACGAAAAATAACAACAATACTCACTGTGTCGGTACCTGCGAGCCAATAAGAAAGCTAGAAGTAGTAGAGGGGATATTTCCTTTGCTGTGATTGGTGCGCGTGTACCGATAGAAAGTAATTACGAGAAAATCGTCACGTCGGTAACTGCGAGCCAATCAGAAAGCAGTACGTTGAAATTTAGTCGTGGAGGTGGTAAAGGTCAGAGGTTACTTAATGGTCATACAGTCATTGTAGGTCATTTCCAACCGACTACTTACTTTGTACGTCACGCAAAATATTCAAGTTTTTAACTTCACACGTCAAGATGAATTTCATTAATTCAACTGGCCACACGTTTAAGCTGACTAAAATCAGCACGAAGCTATACACGACAGATTCAGGAGCTGTGGAGGTTGCAGAGTCATCCCTGTATCCGAGGACAGACATCCAGGAAACATGGAGTTTCCGTATGGAGCTAAGCCACGACCGGGAAGACAACTTTTGGCTTTCGTTGGGCATCCAACCGTCCAAGTCCAAGGACCTCAAGACGAGATACACCGCCCAGTGTTTCGCCCTTGACTTGCTCGGTAACCTGACGACCCTCACCGACCAGTCTGCTCCTTTCAAGGCCTACGATGACTACATACACTTGGGCAACTGCATCAGACGACGTGGCAGAGACGACTTCTGTGGCATATTACATGAAGCCAGCGATGAAGTATATATCATGGTACAGGTGAAGATACTTTCTAATTAGATACTTAAGTTCTGACTTAAGTTAAAAACGGCCCTTTTCAGGGCCACCAAATTTTTCATACGTAAAGAACAATTCAAGTTTACACCTAAGAATTCAATCCTTGCTTCCATACTCTTTCAATATTTATATTTATTTAGTAAGTGGCTAAACAACAAGTACAAATTTTAATATTTACTAAATTATGATTTTTTATACATTTCGAGTTGTGCATATATTTATTTTTGCCTCACCATTAGTCTCTTATTTTAACAAATATAAGTATTCCAACTAAGTATTTTTATTGACTGTTTAATGTTTACAAGAGTGTAAGTTTTATAGTTTTACAGCTTTAAGTAATTATTTATAACGCAAAATAATAACAATATTGATTGAGTCGGTATCGGCTAACCAATAAGTAGTAGAAAAATATCCCGGGTTGTGAAAAAAAAGTTGTCATCACGACTTTATAATTTGGTTTTCATGTTATTTTGAGGAAATCTCAAACGAAATATGTCTTTCTTTGGGAATTCTTTTTATTTCTATGTACAGATTTTTTATAATTGGATACTGAAAATTTACACTTTGAGTTGTAAATGGCTCTTTTTAGGGCCACTATAATTTACGTTCATGGATAATAATTTAAGTTCTGTAACATTTAACTCACATCAATGCTCCGATATTTTTTCGCAGTAAATGTTTCATTGTTTTAAATGACTGACAAAGAATTACAATTTTTTAACATTCGTTAAATTATAGTTCACACTTTAGTTTATAAATATATTGATCTTTGAGCACAGAGATGATTGATAAAAATTCTGCAGACTAGGTTAGAAAATTTTTTACTAATTTCCGTAAAATTCAACAAAAAAAATTTCATGAATTTGTTGAGTCCAATGGGAAAGGATAAAGTTAAAGATGGGTTTTATGGGTATTCGGAAATTTTATTTAAGGAAATTATACTCTGCAAGAAAAAAATTTTATGTTATTTGTACGGAAAAAAAATTTTGTATATCTTATGACTGCTTATTTAGTATAATTTGAAATTTGAAAAGAATAGACGTATGAAAAATTTGGGGGGGGGCCCTGCATGAACAGGACCCCAAAAGCTCAAGAACTTTCTCCATGTGAGCCAGGCGATGAAAAGAGCCGTTCGGTTTTAATTTGGTATGGTTTTACGTATGGGTATGGTTGTTTTTTGTATAATTTACTTGAAATCAAAGTCAAAAAATAAAAATAGAAAAAATTATGACAGTTCACCTTGATATTGGATTGATTGAAAAACTCTTCGTCGTAATAATAGGGCGCTGAAGTCCCACTTGACGTCAATTACATTAAGAATAATTTATTTGATGTACGACCTGACTGGAAAAATTAAAAAAAAAAAATAAAACAATTCATGTTAGTTGATTCCTGAAATGGAAATTTTTAAACAAGTTTTCAACTTTTTAACAAGGTGCTGAAAAGTGCCGTTTAATATAAATTTTATAAACAATAATTTATTTAGTTTAAAATTTGACTGAAAGAATTAAAAAAAAAAAAATAAAAAAATAAATATTAGTTGGCCCTGAAACAGAAATTATTGAGTAAGTTTTTATCATTACAATGGGGAGTTTAAATTTGTCATTTGATGTCAGTTTTATAAGTAACAATTTAATTAGTTAATGATCTAGCTGAAAATATAAAAAAATTAAATATTAGTTTGCCCTGAAATGAAAACATTTAAATAAGTATTTTTCAATACAATGAAGCGCTGAAAAGTATAATTTTAAGTCAATTCTATAAACAATAATTTATTTAATATAAGATTTAACTGAAAGAATAAAAAAAAAAAAATAATAAATATTAGTTGGCCCTGAAAGGAGCGCTGTAAGCTGTGTAAGTGTACAGACGTGTAAAAGAGTAGCTAGTGCAAAAATAAATAAAATAGTGAAAAAAAAAAAGAAAAGGCAAGTAAGTTTAGAGTAAAAAAGGTAGGAGTGAAAAACACCAAACAAGGTGAATAATAAAAAAAAAGAAAAGCTGTGGCACGGGAAAAGCAAAAGACGCGGAAACCAAAAGGTAAAAGCAATCAGGGTTTTGGCGGACATAGAGGAAATGGCGGGAGACAAGACGAAGGAAAAAAGTGACGAGGAACGAGAGGGCAGCACATACAAAGAGATGACAAGTGACGAGGAAAGACATGAGAGAGGTAAAGCGAATGGCGCAAGCGCCGGGATGACCAAGAGAAGGAGGGGAAGGCCGCGCACATTCAAAAGTACAAATTCAGCGAGTAAAAGAGACTACGGTATGAAAAATGGAGCGTTAGAAAAATTTGTGTTTAGTCAGATGGATATAATAAAGGCAAAAGCAAAAAAGGTAGAAAACACAGACAATATAAATGAGGTAGGAACAGACTGGTGCAGAGCCGGATTTCAGCTAGCGAGAACACCGGCAAGAAACAGTAGAGGAAGTCTGCAAGTTGAGAAGGACAGTAATGAAGAGGCGAAAGAGTTAGATATAATCGAGACAATCAATGATAGGAAAGACAAACAGAAAGATGAAGTGGGAAAAAAGACAAGAGAACAAGCAACGCAGACTGGAATGTCAAATTGGAGCCAAAAGCAGGAAATGAAGGATAGTGAAAAAAATTCAGAGAAAAAGATGTGGCAATTGATCGCAGAGATAGAAGACAGGGTAAAAACAAAAGTTGAAGAATTGATAATGAAATCAATGGAAGAAATAAAGGCATGTACAAGACAAGAAACCTCGAAGATAGGGGCCCAAATAATTAGGAGCAAATGTAAAGAAGACCAAGTGGAAAAGATTATAAAAGGGACCGGAGTGTGGGTGGGGGAAGAAAAAACGAGTAGAGAGTTAGAAGTCGAGAGGTGGATAAGAAGAAAAGCAAAATGGGAGCAGAGTAATGGCAATGTAACAGAAGTAGAGGGGAAGAAAATAAAAATTGGGGAGGTGTGGTGGTGTTGGAATGAAAAAAAAGGAAAATTGGAATTATGAAAGTGGGCGAATGATGAGAAAAAGGAGTGGAGAGTGGGTACAGAAAGAGAAACAGAGGCCAAGGAGAGAGAGGACCAAAATAAAGGAAGAGAGCAAGAAAATAGAAGGAAAATAATGTTTTGGAATGTTGCAGGTATGAATGAGGTAGAAAAAGCTTCCACAATGATGGAAGAAAACGAGATTGTTGTGCTTGTGAAGACATGGGTAATGGAAGATAAGGTGGAAATAACATGTGAGAGGCTGAGCAAAGAATTCAAATGGTGGGCGAAGCCTGCGACGAGAGAGAAACAGAGAGGAAGAGCAAAGGGAGGTCATATTATTGGGATAAAAAAAAATTGCAAACCAAAATGGGAAGTCAGGGAATGGAAATACGGAATGATGTTGGAAGAAAGTAAGGAAAGTGAAAGTATAATCACGGTGTATAACAATGTAGGAATGAGCAAATTAGAAACGGAGCTAAGAAGGCAGATAGAAAAATGTGCAAACAGGGACGAAAGTGTGATGATCATTGGGGACTTTAATGCGAGAATCGGAGAAGAAAACGTAACAGGAGAGGACGAAGGCAGAGTGAGGAAAAAAAGAAAATCGAGAGACAAGACAGTAAACAGCGAAGGAAAAAAATTACTAAAGATGTGTGATGAGTTAGGACTCTGCGTATAAAATGATAGAGCAAGAGGAGATGATGGTGGGGAAATAACTTACGTCGGGGGAGACGAAGAGAGTTTAGGATCAGTAATTGACCTAATACTAACGCTGGACAGAGGCGATGAGCAAGAAATAGAGGTAAGAGTGGTGGAAAGAATAGAGTCAGATCATCTACCAGTGTTGGCGAGATACCTTAGTAAAGAGAAATGAGGAAGAGAGTAAGGAAGGAAGCTGCATGTCAGAGGAGGAAGAGCAGGAAGAAATTGGAGCAAATAAGCTGATCTGGAAGAAAGAAAAAATACAGGAGTATGCAGAAGCAACGCAGGAAGCACTGACAGAAGCAGTAGAGGAAAAAAGCGAGCTTAAGTGGGAGGATATAAAGGTAATAGTAAGAAAAGGGGCTGAAAAAACGGGGATGGTGATGAAAGGAAAGAAGGACAAAGATACAAAGGAGAAAAAAAAGTGGTACAATATCGAGGGTAAAAAAAAAGAAAAGAAGTATGGAAGAAGCTCAAAGAATTCATCAAGGATAATAACAAAGAAAAAAAAAGAAATCTGAAGGAAAGCAGAAAGAAATATAGGGAAACAATCAAAGAGAGCAAGGAAAGGTGGATGATGGAAAGGTGTGAGGAGATAAATAACGCCAAAGACATGACAAAATGGTGGGAAGCCATAAATAGGTTCAGAGGAAGAAAGAAAAGAGCTGCAAGCAACAGCATAAAAGCAAAACAATGGGAAAAGCACTTTAGTGATCTGCTGAATGGGGAAGGCAATGAAGAATCGGAAGAAGAAGAAAATGAGCCGTGGAAAGGAGAAGGTAGTAATGAAGGATCAGAGGAGCCGAAGCTCGATAAAAACTTCAGCAGGAGAGAAGTGAAAGCCGCAATAAGAAAGCTCGGGAATCACAAAGCTCCAGGGGAAGACGGGATGGCAGCAGAATTTATAAAGAACAGTGCACCAGATGTCATTGAATGGATAGACGAAATTATAATGGGACGAAGGAAGTATGCCAGAATGATGGGACACAGCAGTGATAATTCCGATTTACAAAGCAGGGGACGGAGAAAGAACAGAAAATTACAAGGGAATTTCGCTTCTAAATACAGGGTACAAGTTATTGACAACTATGATGACGGAGAGGCTAAATAACTGGATAGATAAAGAAAAAATTTTAAGGGAAAGTCAGGTGGGGTTCAGGAAAAAAAGAGGGACAAGGGACCACATATTTGTATTGAATAGTCTAATAAACAACAAAATGAAGAGGAAGGGAGGAAAATTATGCATCGGGTTCATAGACTTTAGAGCGGCGTTCGACACAGTCAGGAGACCAAAAATGAAGAGAAAGGTATGGAGGAAGGGGGCCAGAGGGAGAATGCACAGAATAATAAGAGAAATATATAAAAGAACATATTGTAAGGTGAAAGTAGGAAAAAGAAGACAGACAAAAGAATTTATAACAAGAAAAGGGGTAAGACAAGGGTGTGCGATAAGCGGAGCGTTATATGGCATAGATATCGACGACCTAGAAAAGACGATGGAAGAGAAGAAGAGAGGAGGGACAATGATTGGGAACCAACGAATACATGTCATGAAATATGCGGATGATGTGGCGCTAGTTGCGGACACAGAAGAGGAGCTAAGAGGGATGCTGAAAGAGCTGGAAATATACACAGAAGAGAATAAGATGGAGGTGAACGTGAAAAAAACAAAAATTCTAATATGCAGAAATGGAGGTAGAAAAAAGAAGGGAAAGAAATGGATGTATAAAGGAAGTGTGAAGTCATGTTAACAATCCAGCATTCAGCTACATCCCCTTTCATTACCTGCATTGGAACTTGAAGTTTTAGTGTCAGCAGCCAGTCAGAAAAAAGTAAATTTAAGATCAATGGTGTGATCAACTTTTAGCGTAAGCGTTAATTGTCATTTGCAATTGATAATTAAACAGAAACTATAAATACTATTTATTATTCTAACTTCTTTCGACTGACTGTAGAGACATTGAAACTTTGGGTTTCGATGCTATTATTACGAACAGTATTTCAAATAATTTAATTTTGATAAAATTCAAAACAAAATATCAAGTATGAAATAGAAGTATATCCATAAAGTTTAATTATTTATTAGTCTCATGATGTAGCTGCAATTAAAATAGAAAAATTTTTATCTGAAATTTTTTCTGCCACAATATAAATCATTAGAATCTATGAAACATATCCAAAATCGGTAATAAAAATTAGCTATCAAATAACTTATACCTGAGAGTTAAAAAAACGAATGATAAAATTCCTGTCTGAAAGAATAAAGTTATAATTAAGTAAAATTGAAATAGTTAATAAATAAATAATCAAATTATTTCATCAAATTTTTTTTTTATTATATAAATTACATTGCAACTGCGTAGCTATACAATAAAATCGAAAGTTTATAAAAAAGCTTAATTTTAAATTATTAAATATTATTATTAACATTAGAAATTTATAATTTTTTAGTAGTTATACTTTTTTTTTATTATACTTATAATTGTTTAGTAACAATTAATTTTTTTTGCTTTAGTTCCTTATCAAATTTATCGTGTATTCAATTATCATTTAGAAATTTAATTTATATTCAAATTAGTTATTAATTTTTTAATGATCCTGAAGGTAGCAGACAGTTCGCAACGGTTGGTTTTTTTTTTTCAACAATAACATTTGAAATTGAAAAAACTAAAAATATGAACTTTAAATTTTATTTTACAATTAAGTTTAAGGGAGAGTGGGGTCAATTGAACCAAAAATACTTTAATTTTTTTTTTTTTTTTTTTGTATAAATAAAAGCAAAACCATAGCTTTTTTTTTTTTAACGAAATTATAATTTATTATATAGACTATAATTTCTTATTTTACTATTTATTATTATTGTGATTTAATTTTATTGTTAATATTGGTTTTAATTACAATCTAACATTAAAAAATCTGGACGTCGGTCGACCCTGCGGGCCAGCCCCAAAACTTCCCGCTGTTTTTGACCTCAAAGAGCTCGAAAACATTAGTGTAGATATATTTTTGAGCTCTTCGAGCTCGAAAATGATATCACATGCAATTGTTTTTTTACGATCTTTTCAAGTTCTAACGAGTTACCTGTTATGCTAAAGTTTGAAAATTTAAGAATCGAAAATCATCAATGAAGCGGTTTTTAAAATTTAGTTCCTGATTATGTTCAGTAAAATAAGTGTATTGAGACAGAAATCGATGTCAGGGATCGAAATCAGGATTTAAAGAAGTTTTGACTCATGTAAGAAACAATAAAATATGAAATATCCGATAAAAATATTAAAAACTACGTTTTATCGATTTTTTCGTTGATAATATGATTTAAACTAAAAACCAAGTTCGATGACATTATATGATCAAAAGAACCCATAAAAAAGATGAGTTGGTATGATATCAGGCACATTTTGTTACCTTAAATTATGATTTATCCGGAAAAAATAACATAAAATGTTATTTTTTTTAACTTTTTAACGCCGATATCTTTTGAACCAATCAATCGATTTTGATAGTTGACGTGGCAATCGGCGCGTTTTATTAAATTCTAGAGCTGATTAAAAGTTGAAATCGATCGCGTCAGCCGTTTCGAAAATATTAAAAAAAACCGTTTTTCACCATTTCTTTCTCCCGCGATAACTCTCGAACGAATTATCCGATTTTGATGATTGAGATGGCAATCGACGTGTTTTATTGAGTACTAGAGCTGATTAGATTTTAAAGTCGATCGTATAAGTCGTTTTTGAGAAATCAATAAAAAACTAAAAAAAAAAGTTTTTTTTTTTTCGTAATTCGCAAATATTTTCGAGTCTATTCTATCAAATAATCTGAAATTTTCAGGAAAGTTGATGGCCAACAAGCTCTTTCGATTGCCACCTCAACCATCCAAATCGATTCATTAGTTCGAAAGTTACAAAGACTTTACATACATACACACACACACACACTCGGACATCATTCTGAAAATAGTTAGAATAGCTTCCTAGAACCTCAAAACGTCGACATCTGATGAAAACTCGATTTTCGAAAATCGGGGTGAAAACAATAACTTCCTGAAAAAAATGGTAACAGTAAAATAAAACCACAATAATAATAAAAAATCGCGAGACCTTGACAAGTCCGTTATAAAGCACAACCTCTCCCTGATTATAAAAGAAACGATTTGGAATGTTAAATGTTCATAAGAAAGGCGATTCTAAAGTATTCAAAAGCATTAAAAAGTACCCCGATAGCCAGTTGAGCTCAACCAACAGTCAAATTGGGCGTAAATTTGACGTCAGATTAAAGCGGCTATTTAATGTATTCGAGACATCGGAAATTGAGTAGCAAAATTTGACTGCAGTAGTAGCTCAAATTGACCTAAATTGTTTAGATTCAATTTTACCATTTGATACATAATAAACAAAAGTTAGCTCTTGACATCTAGCAACTATTAAACAAAGTAAATTCAAAAATTCAAAAGTAAAAAATATCTCTTTAGTTGAGGTCTTATTGACGTCATTTGTTGATGTCATTTGTTGCGTCTCAAATTTTTATGTCTCACAGACGTGAAATAGCAATTTTAAAATTACATCAAATTTACGTGAAATATGACGTCAATGAGCGCTCAAAAGTTGACATTGAAATTTTTTATGTGTACCGTACATCACCGAAATCTCTAGCACGAACTTGATGTCAAGTTAACTACAAAAAATTGGCGCCCAATTAGTTGACACAAACTTTTTTGCAACTTTATGTCAATTTTAAAGTAACTTATGTTCCTAAAGCGCTATTTCCCCCTGCAGCATTTAGGTAACATGTTCACATACTCTAATTTAAATTACCTAAATTTCCAGCCGAAATTCGTCGACAATTTGACAGCAAAAGTTGGAAAGAAAAATTTGCATCCAATTTTTCCTTAATTTAAAGATAACTTTTTACACTATAAAAAAAAAAAAACCCTAATATCAGTTACCTTTAATTTTTCGTCTAATGTTCGTCAACTTTGGGCTTTTCCGTTTTTGACGACAATGTATATATAACTTTTGAAGTGACTTTTCATTATAATTTGTAAAGTAAATTTATGTCAAATTATATAGCAAGTTGTATACAAATTGTCATCAAAAACAGAAAAGCCCGAAGCTGACGGACATTTGACGAAAAATGCAAGGGAACTTTTGCTAAGCAAACTGTACTATTAGGGTAGCCAAATTTGCTGAGCAAATGTTTGCTCAGTAACATATTCCTTTAATTTGGCCACAAGCAATTGTCAATTATGAAATATTTGAACTTTTGATTATACAATAGCTATGTCATTATATTTGTTTTCATTAATGCTTAGGCCCTTAACTTGTGAAATCTGAACTATCTACTTTTTGAAGACAAATTAAAAGAAAATGATGCGTGTAAGAAATTTGTATGCAAGCAATTTTATGGCAACTTCCTGAGTCAACTTTTTTTTAAACTGCGGCAGCAAATTAATACCTACTTGTAATTCAAGTCTTCATATTGTAGTTAAAAGTTTAAAAGTCAGTATTTGGCAAAAATTTTAAACATTGAACTGAAAATTAGTATATTACGCACCAAGGAAAGGAAAAAAGGCGTTACAACCCACGAGTGTATAATTGCTTCGGGTCGGGTAGGCAATCACTTGCACGGGTTGGAATGTCCTATTTTTCTTCCTTGGTGTGTAATGTACTATTTTTCGAACCTATCTGTGGATCACATATGATTAGATATAATTTGATCTCATATATAATCCTTCATAAGCATGTTCATGAATGCTTATGTATGATTCTTTTTCTATGAAACGCTGGTACAGATTGATCGGAAACGATGAAATCGAATTAATGTTGAATTGAATTTTAAATATGTTTTACGACATCATAAAATGATTTTATTAATATCATGACAAAAAAAAAGATTTTTATGGATTTATTTTTATATAGTATAAAAACTATGCAAATTAATTAGTAGTAGAACGAGAAGAAGAATTTAAAGTTTGTCCCACGTTTTATATGCTGTTACTAAGCATGTAGTCCGCCTGCGCGAGGTACAATTTATTTATAATTATGAATAAAACTTTAAATATTAATAATTTTTGAATTATTATGATTGACCAATACTGACCTTGCGATATAGATTTAAATTATGATAAAAAACGCTCATATTTCTGTGAATGGGGTGCTAAAGTTCAAATTTTTTAATAATAAAATTTTAAAAATTTTTTTATAAAAAAACCGTAAGTGACCTAACAAAAAAATGATGTGACGTAAACTGACCTCACGGTGACCTATCATTTAAGGCCATTATCACCTTAAAATTCTATGAATAGGGTGCTAAATTTGCGCGGGTCACAAAATCACGGTGATTTCACTGTAATTTCATCATGGTCTCACAATGTTTTTACTATAATCTCACTGTGATTTCACTGTGATTTTACAGTGATTCCAGGTCCGCGAGGGTCGAAGGATGTTATTGTTGAAAAAAATGAAAGTTATTACACACGTAAATAAATAGTTGAGTGATCTCCTTTTATCGGTGCAACATTCCATGTGAAATATTTATTATCATTTGTATTCATATTGTTAGATAAGTTAAGAAATTATTTTTAACGTTAAATTTTTGCGCGCCATTGAATGAGCTATGATGCTGCTCACTGGGCCTAGTTTGACAAAAACGAAACGCCATTCTCACTTGAATACTCCCTAATACTTATCAGCACCACCCTGGTTGTTTAATGACCCTAATAGCCACTTTAGCTTGAAATTGACTGTAATTTGATTTTGAAATTACCTGAAATCTGCTACCCCAATTTGCCTACAATTTCACAGCAAAAGTTGAAAATAAAAATTTGCGGTTAATTTTTCTTCAATTTAAAGGTAAACATTTATACACAAAATTATCTACAATTTAAGGATAAAAATATACTTAACAATTTTTTAAGTTAAATTAACGGAAAAATAGTCAGCTCGCGACATCTAGCAACTATTTAACAAAGTAAACTCAAAAATTAAAAAGTAAAAAATATATCTCTAGTTGAGATCTTGTTGATGTCATATGTTGACGTCATTTGTTGCGTTTCAAATTTTGATGTCTCACAGACGTCAAATAGCAGTTTTAAACTTACGTTAAATTTATGTGAAATTTGACGTCAAAGAGAACTCAAAAGTTGACATTAAAATTTTTTATGTGTACCGTACGTCACTGAGATGACAAAAGTTTCAGCTCAAAAATTGTGCTGAAACTCTAGTTATCTGGGTCCTTGATGGAAATTGTTGTAGAGCAAGCAGTTACCTTTAAGTTACAGACAGTAAATTGTCTGTAAACTTGAATTCAAATTGAATATAAGTGTTACTGTCAAACAATGACGTTTAGTTGATTGAAAGTTTCACTTCAAACTGACGGCAAGTTTATCTGTCAAGTTACATTCAAGCTATTGCCATATTCTGAAGCCAATTTAAAGGAAAGTACTACCCAGCCAAGGCTTGCCAGAAACTTTCTCGTTAAGTTAGCCGAAAATGTTGCTCAGCAGAACTTGTAGAGCAAGGTCTGGCTAACAGGGAAGTTGCCACTACGAGACAGCACATCAGGTAGTCGAGGGATTACCGTCCCTTTGAATTTGATCTGATTCATTTTAATGTCAAGTTCGTCGTTGACGACGCTTATTAGGGCTCAGGTAAAAATTCACCATTGGGATTGTTTCCAGAAAACCTTCATGTTTAAACATGGAGTATCGTAATTACAGTTACATACATTTGTTCCATAGTACAATATATATTATTTAATGACCCACATTTTCATTACAGTCATTAATAAATAGTAATGACCTTTGTATAAGCTTTTTTATAACAAAGAATCGTCGATAGTGGGTCATAAATTATTTAAATTTTAAGAGTAGAAAGATTATCCGATAATTATAGAAAGTAAATGAAAAATAGACTGGATAACTATAATAATCGAGACGATGGAGAGTATATCATTTCCGTAGTCGAGACTATAGTCCAATTGGGAATTCCCCATTGTTAAATAGATAAATAGTTTTGATAGAAAGAAAATAATTTTAAGGGCAACTTAAGAACTTTTAATGTCTCGTATGGGCTTACTTCTGAATAAGTTTATCTTTATTACGGGCAAATTTTTCCAAAATTACTTTTGTTAATATACTTATCCAAAAAATTAGAGGGAGTAAAAATTTTCTAAGATTTTTTGTAATTTTTGGAAGGCTGTATTTCCGCGAAAAATGATTGTGTTGAAAAATTAAAAAAAAAAAAAAATGAAAAAAGCAAATTGAAGCTTGAAATATCTAGCTTAAAGATCTGTCAGCCAAATAATTTTCTGAGCCACGGTTTGAATAGCCATTTTTTGTGGGTTTTTTCTGGGTTTTCAGTCAACTCATCGCTACTTTGCGAATACTGATAGAAAGGTTAATGATTTCAGGTGATTTTACAGCTTAATGTACCCCCGAAAACCCTGGGAATTTTTAGATTGATCCATTAAACCGTTTGTCCGGGCCGATTGCTCAAAGTTTTACAAAACAATTAAAGGAACAAGTATTGTTCTTTAATTTGAGTAATCATTACCAAAATGAAAAAATTAATTTTTTTTTTGAATTCACTTTTATTTTCACGTTAGTTATTCAGTAGATATGAGGTAAGGAAAAAAAAAAATTATCCAAAAAGCGAGATAAAGCAAGAATTTTTTTACTTTTTTTTTTTTTTCATGTTTTACTCGGGGGTTATTTTTTCCTTTTCCGGAAAAATTGTTTTTTTTTTCTTTACCTCACATTTACTAAATAATTAACCCAAAAGTGGAAAAAAATCCGGAAAAATTAAATTTTCATATTAGTATTGATTAAACAAATTAAGGAACAAAACTTGTTCCTTCAATTGTTTTATAAAAGTTTGAGCAATCGGCCGGGACAAACGGTTCAATGGATCAATCTGAAAATTTTCCGGGTTTTTGGGGGTACATTAAGCTATGAAATCACCTGATATCATTAACCTTTGCATCAGTATTCGCAAAGTAGCGATGAGTTGACTAAAAATCCAGAAAATAGCCATTTTTTTTGGGTTTTTCAAATGGATATTAAGGATAAAAAAAAATTTTTTTTTCTTTTAATCGAGAATGGAACTTGTAGAGAATTTATTCAAGTTTCTTAAACTGCCACTGAAATTACTGTGCGACCATTAGTTGCCGAGATATCAATAATCAAAGACAACAGGATCCTTTTTCATATGAAGGCTGATATCTCAGCAGCAAATTGTCCTACAGAGAAACAAAAACAAAGCAATAAATTGTAGTTGAATAAATTTCCTAAATGAGCCATGAATTGGTTTTTTCGAAGAAAATTCTCCAAACCTCGTAAACCTAAAAAACCAAATCAAAAAAATTAGAAACATTTTGTCTCGATCTATTTCTTATGATTCTGCAAAAACCGTGGCTCAGAAAATTATTTAGTTGACAGATTTTTAAACTAGAGATTTAAGCTTCAATTTGCTTTTTTTTGTATTTTTTCAACACGATAATTTTTTACGAAAATACAGCCTTCTAAATATCAGTAAAAAATTAAAAAAATTTTTACTCCACTTAATTTTTTGGATAAGTGTATATAATTGAGCATTATTTAAAAAACTTTTTCGTTAAAATTAAAAAAAAATTTAGAATTCCATTTGAAAAATATTAATGACTTTGGTTTTATAACAAAAGCTATACTAATTATTTTTTTCCTTTGAATCAAATAATTATGTGAATTATAATTTTTCTTTATGTAAATTAATTATAAAAAAATTTTATTTTATCAAATTTATTCAATTTCCAGAACTTCTTTTGTCATCTTATTTAAAGGGTACTCCATTTCTCCCCCAAAGAATTCGATTTTCGAAAATTAGAGCGAAACCAATAACTTGCTGAATTTTTGAAAATTTTGAATTTTCTCAGCGGGAAGTTAAAAATGAAACTTTTTTTTTTGCAGTTTGTGTATGCCATAGTCCGTTCGATGTATACGTATGCACAAAATTAAAATAATTAAGCGCGAAAATTCAGTGTTCTGAAAAATTTATTAATTAGTAGCTTTCAGATGAAATAAAATAATAACCGAATTTTGGTAGATTTTTCAGAGGGACCATGTTGCCCCATATAAAAATTTTTTTTGTTGGAGCATATTAATGACGAACACATGGTACAAAACTAGCAGAAATAAAAGGGGTAAAAAGAGCAAATATCAAATCTTTTTTTCACGACGCATTTTGCTTCAAATTTAAAGATTTTTAATTTTCGATAAATGTGCTATATTGAGACAACAAGTAAGTATCCCCCTCCCTTCTTCCACTATTCGAGCCGCCAAAAACTCAGTCTTTCCTTAAGTACTCCCTTTTGCTCCTCTCTTCCTGATTTATGACCACAGATATTTAAGAGTGGGGGAGAAAAGTAATTATCTGAGGAGATTTTGTTAAGATCGAAGGTACCATAGACAACATCATTCAAAACCGTTTTCGATCTTGAGACGATTAGTCGTACAGTCAATCTTGTCCCAAAACTACAAACATAAAATCAGTGATCGTTAATAATTTAACTTGAAGTTATTACTAAGTGAACAGTTACTCTCACAGTAAAGTGCCAAAGTTAATCAAATTAAAAGTTCATTATTTAAAAGTCGACAATTATTAATTGCATCACTCATTACGATGGAATCAATCCGTTCAAAATTCAATTGCGAATACGTTGACAACTTAATCAAACAAGTAAATGTCGAAAATATCAATACGATGGTTCCAGTCATGGGTGGTTTTACGCTGCTTCATATAGCAGCTTTCAATAATGATAAAAGATTGGTGAACTATCTGCTCCGCAAGAAAGCTGATGTGAATTCAAGAAGTAAATACTGGGGTACAGCTCTTCACATTGCTGTTATAATGGAGAACTTGGGTATAATTGAAAGCCTCATCAATGACGGAGCAGACGTTAATACTCTGCTAATTCAGGACTCTGATTTGATCCATTACCTGTATAGAGCTGAGCTAAATCTTGAAGAAAATCCTGAGTTTTTATTACAAAACCATGCCATTGAGACTGCGATGTTGGAAACCTATGATTTTTGTTTTGGCAAATCACCGTTACAAATTGCTGTTGATCGAGGTAATGAAAAAATTGTAGAATTACTTTTAAAAAATAATGCTGATCCGAACCTTGATACTCATTATTTTGAAACACCACTAATATGTGCTATTACTAAAGAAAACTTACCAATTATGGAGCTTCTTCTAACATACGGTGCAAATGTTAATAGTGTAAGTGAAAGTGGTTTTTCAAAAGAAAGTCCTCTACATATTGCTGTCCAATCCCGAAGTTCGGAAGCAGTAGAATTAATCTTGAACCATAGTATGGTTGATATAAATATAGTGACAGCGTATAAATATTCAGCGCTTCATTACGCATTTTTCGCAACCGACGATAATATCATAAGACAACTGCTTAATGCTGGTGTTGATATTAATTTAAAAAACGCTAATGGTAAAACAGCATTTGCTTCACGACAGAATTATTCACAAAAAGTTAAAGACACAATTACTGAATATATTGCCAAACTCAGTGCGACGAATTGTTACATTGATAAAGAAAATTTAGCAGTCGTAGATAGTGGAAAATTTGGTGAATTGCGCGGTCAGTGCATAAGCGAAATTGAAAAACTGAAGATAACATATATTGGTACGAGTAATGTTACACTTTATAATGTTCTATGTAATAAATGTGAACACAAATTAGCTTTAAGTTTAAAGTATGTTAGTGATAGTACTATTTTAAATTTGAACATTGAATCTTTTTTTCCACTATACGGTGGAATGATTGCTTATCGTTTAAGAAAAGCATTAGGACGGAAAAAATTGCTATCCAATGCTATTAGTTTAATTGATGATATTTTCAATAACATTCAACTTCCAAGTACTTTTACGAGGAGTATTTTAAAATTACTGACTAATGAAGATTTGGAAAAATTACAATGATATATTAATAGGAATATTTTTAATTAATATTATTAAGTCTGTAATATTTTGAAACATTTTCATGGGTGTAGGGTTAATAAGTATATAAATTCGTGGTCTTTATTATTAACAATGTCAAATAATTACTTATTTAATTTATTTATTTTTAATACGTATATAACATCAGGAGACACGGTAGTGTCTCGCGCCAAGTACACGTTCAAACACATGTATATGTGTGAAGTGTGATGGCGCTAGCCTACTGTGTCTCTATACTGTAGACAGAACGGTATTTAGCTCCAAGTTTCAAAAACTTTTTTAAAAAACAAAATATCTAGAAAATTCCTTTTGCAATCGAAAGATGATTGATTGTTCGTCATAAAATTATGAAACTTTACCCATTTTAGTCATGAGAACTAATTTAAATAATTAAATTAGGCCAGCATATACTATAGTACCCCCATTTTAATCCTTTTACAAATTTTTTGATGCGAAAAGGGCACTGCCAGAGAATAAAAAGTTGTAAGAAATGCCATGATTCAGTAAATATTGAAATTTTTCTGTAGCAGTGATTTGTGTTTTCGCCACCAGCGGTGCTTTAGTCTGTATTTTTTACTATAGTTTCGTATGCAAATTTTTTATGAGCATAAATAAATTCGTTTCATAATCATAAATTTTATGAAAAATTCAAGGAAAATTTTATAAGTAAACTTTTGGTAAAGCAAACTGTGCTGTTAGGAATGGTTTTATATAGTTGCAAAAAAAACTTTTACGATTATGTAAAACTCCTGTTTAACGTCCTTATGGTGTAGTTCTATTCGCTAAGCAGTATCAACCTTGATAGTCAAGCGGACAGCAAGCTAACGACAATCTATTGTCGCAACTTGTCATCAAGTTGACCGCAGAAATTGGCATTTCCTTAAATTAGCCGCAATTGGTTGCCAAGTTATAAGAAACTTGATAACAACTTATAGGAACTCTTCCAAAAGCTGAAAGTTGTCACCAATTTGGTCGCATTTAATTGACACCAAGTTTTTAATTAGTGCTATGTATATATATTTATGTAGTGATCAATTAAAGTATAATGTTTACTTAGTGATTGCGTTGAAAATCCGTATCATTATCTCTAATTAAGTTATTATTATTGACTAAAACTAAATTTTGCGTCAAATAATACCTTTCATTTAGGAAATATAATTTGTGGATTGCTAAAAACTTTTGAATGTTGTATGTTCTCTCTAGTTATATTCGCGAGGTCCATGATAGCCTCCAACCGTGAGTTAACTTCAAGCTACTGCCGTATTAGCCAATTCGAAGGAAAAGTATTGGAGAGCAAACAGTTACCTTTAAGTTGACAGTAAATTGTCTGTAACTTGAATTCAATTCGACCAAGTGTTACTGTCAGACAATGACGTTAAGTTGACTGTAAGTTTCACTTCAAATTGACGGCAAGTTTTTCTGTCAAATTACGTTCAGACGGTAGTTGATTTGCATCAATTTGCACGCAAGTATTATCCAGCCAAGACTTTCCAGAAACTTATTGTTAAGTTGCCCGTAAATGTTCCACTGCAGAACTTGCTAAGCAATTATATTTAGAGTGTGGCGTTTAAAGGTGGTACCAAAATCGTGCCATTTAGCGCGATGATAGGTACAGATGTTGTCATTAATGGCCGTATTCGGCCGAACTAAATCCTATACGTGAACCTAATAAGATTTAGTTAAGATTTAGTCTAATAAGTATGCTTTGCTTCTACTATGTTAAATCTTAACTTAATTTATAGAGGACTTAATTCAGCTAAGCACGGCGAATACCTGGAATTACTAAACTTACCCTCATAGCATTGAAATTGATAGTAATTTGATGTTGAAATTACCTGAAATCTGCTGCCTGAATCTGCAGACAATATCACAGCAAAAGTTGAAAATAAAAATTTGCGGTTAATTTTTCTTCAATTTTAAGATAAACAAGTACGAAAAAAAACGGTCGATAATGTTCATTCTTACCATTTCAGAACGTATGCAAATTTATACGTAAAATTGTCTACAATTTGAGCGTAAAAATATACTTAACAATTTTTCAAGTCAAATTAACGATAAATTGACATAAAATTTGCCTGAAAATTAAAGACAACTTCTTTCTAGTCAACTTTTGAAGTGAATTTGCATTCAAATTCGGGCAGTAAATTTACGTCAAATTCAATAATAAGTTGCATACAAGTCGTAAAAAATGGAAAAGTCCAAAGTTGACGGAAATTTGAGGAAAAATTCAACAAAACTTTTGTACAGTAAACTTTTGCTCAAGCAAATTGTGCTATTAGGGTTAGTTGACGTCTGCCGTAACTGCCCTAACAGTCACTCCAGAATGAAATCGACAGTAATTTGACAGTTGAAATTACCGAAATTTGCCGCCCGCATCTGCCGACAATTTGATAGCAAAAGTTGAAAAAAACAATTAGCGGTTAATTTTTTTTTTTATTTAGAGGTTACTTTTTTTTGGCTAGAAAAAAACCCTAGAGAAAGTTCCTATGAAATTGTTCTCAAATGTCTGTCAACTTCGGGCTATTCCGTTTTTGACGAGAATTTGCATACAACTTGCTTTACAATTTGACGTAAATTTACTACCCGAATTCGAATGCAAATTCATTTTGAAAGTCCTATACGAATTATCGTCAAAAACGGAAAAGCCCGAATTTGACAGACATTTGACAAAAATTTCATGGGAACTTTTATTAGGGTTTTTTTCTAGCATAAAAAGTAACCTCTAAATTAAAAAAAAAAAATTAACTGCTAATTTTATTTTCAAGTTTTGCTATCAAATTGTCGGCCAATTCAGGCAGCACATTTTGATAATTTCAATTGTCAAATTACTGTCAGTTTTAATCTAAAGTGGTTTTTAGGGTGATTTCGTACATCTAACAACATTGTGGCGCTACCTGTCAATACCTTATTGGCGAAATTTGGAAATCAGGTTTTTAATCAATGGAAACAAATAATTATTTTTTAAGTTAATTTTTTAACGGAAGATTTAATATCATTATACAGAAACAATATATCATTATACAGAAAAAAATATTATTTATTGAAGACTACTAATGGAAATTCTAGTTTTTTAATTACATTTTTGTTATAAATAAATTACTGTTTTATTTGTTTTCACCACCCTGACGATTTTAAATCAGCCTGGGAACACCCTGGGAGTGGAAACACGGTGGAATCACGGTGGATCCAGGGTGGGTTCGTGTCATTTTATCACCGTGTATACACGCTGGTTACATAGTGTTTCCACGATGGTAACACAGTGTACCCACCCTGATTCCACGGTGTATTCACCGAGATTCCACAGTGTATCCACGGTGATTACGCGGTGTACGTGGAATCACGGTGAATACACCGTGTAATCACCGTGGAATCACGGTGATAAAATGACAAAAAACCCACCGTGTAACCGCCGTGGATCCACCGTGTTTCCGGGGTGTTTCCAGGGTGAATCAAAACCGCGAGGGCAACAATCACCGACAAACGGTTTCCTAGCAATTTAAATAAAAAAATTAAAAAATTATAGAAATAGAGGGGTTCAATGAAAAAAATTAAAGGTTAATTTTTATTCACTTTTTCATAATTGAGCAATTAACCCTTAAACAACTTTGATAGGTCAACATTGATCGACAAACGACCAACAAACGATGGCAATTGAAATTAATCGGATCGGTTTATATTGAGTTGGTTTATAATGAGTAGTTAAGTTGGAGCTCAAATATACAACTTCATTAAGCGATTTCTGATAATCAATTTGGAAGCAAGCTAGTGGCAACCAACTGTAGCAACTTGCTATCAAGTTGGCCGCAAATACTGTTCCAATGTATGCCAATAGCTGGCATTCCCTTAGTTGACAGGATTGACGAAAAGTTGCCTTCAATTTTCTCAGAAAGTTGGTGACAGGTTGCGGTAGTAGATTATCGTCAACTTTCTACGAACGTTGGTAACAACTATCAATACTATTATATTGTTTCTAAAAAATAATACTATAAACAGTATACCCTCACGTGTTATATATCACGACTACGCATTACTTTAAGACGAACTTTAGGAGTTTAGTTTGGAAGTCGATTTCTAATAGTATACATTAAAACTATTCACAATCAACAGGACAAAAAGAAAACAAATCCTACCAAAAACAGATTCTCTGTATAACATCGCGCCAAGTACACGTTTAAAATTTTTTAAAAGTAGAAAAAAAAATTAATTTTAACAAAAAAAAAGTCAAATCGAAAAAATACTAAGTACCTAGTATGATGCAAAATCATAACAAACATTTTCATAAAATTTAAAAAAAAAATTGTATAAAAAAATTTCAATGTACTTGGTGTGCTTACAAAAGAGTAAAAAAAAGCATGGTTGATTTTATAAGAAATTAATTTTGCTTGAGTACATGTAGTAACGCACACCTAGTACATTGAAATTTTGTAATACAATTTTTTTATGAAAATGTTTGTTATGATTTTGCATCATACTAGGTACTTAGTATTTTTTCGATTTGACTTTTTTTTTGTAAAAAATAATTTTTTTTTTTACTTTTAATAAATTTTAAACGTGTACTTGGCGCGATGTTCTACAGAGAATCTGCTTTTGGTAGGATACAATTTAGCTGAAAGAATTGAAAAATAAATAAAAAAAATTTATATTAGTTAGCCTTGAAATAAAAATTTACTTATCGTAGTCGATGAACAAAACAAGCTTTAAGAATTAACGAAAAAAAAAAGTTTACATTAGTTAGAACCAAAAACAGTTATTAGGTTGATCAGAAGTAATAACTTTTTTTTTTCTTTAAAAATCATAAATTTTTTATCAACCATAAAAGATACGTGTTAAAATTTTTATGGCATAAAAACCCATTTCACAAAAGTTCGGTGAACGAACTAATATTTTTAGTTTATAAAAAATTTGTCGCAGGATTGAAAGCGAATTCGCAATGTGTAACTTATAAGTATTGACGATAAAAAGATTTGGTGATGGGGAAGAAATGGCGAAACTTCAAAGCCATTTAGAATTTGGGAAGATTTGGGTCTCGAAAATTAACGGGTGTCTGTACAGAAACGCAAGTTGCTTACAAGTTTTTTTAGGTAAAATTTTGTCACATTTTTAACCTGTGGCTTAAATTCTAAGATAAAATTTGCAATTATAAAAAGTAGAAAAAAAATTTTTCATAAGGAATGGCGACTCATCGAAACCATTCCCTTGACTATAATATAAAATTTGAAAGATTGAAAATCAAAGAATTTTTTATAAAGAAACAAATTTGAAGAAGCGAATGATGAATCTTCAAAATCATTCTCCAATTACAAATATTCAATTTATAAGCAACAAAATATAGATTTTTTTTTTAAACTATAAGAAATAAAAAAAATAATTACCAAGTTTATGATATTTACCAACCAAAATTTATAAACAGTCCATTCAAAAAATCATATATTTCTTGTCATTAAAATTTTTATTAAAAAATTATTTTTTTGGCAATACATCAGTCACATTAAATTTATTTCATTTGCCTTTATTTATTTCTTATAACTTTTTTAATGCAAGCTAAATAATAAAATATCAAAGCCCCTGGAAAAATATTAACATTCAAAATTTGAAGTTGGAATAAATATGTATTCGCTTAAGCGTAAGTAATTACTCACTTGAGATTTTTCTGGCTTAAGTGTCACAAGTTATCCTCAATTTTACTACCAGTTCAGAATAATTATCCAGTTGAAATTTATTTTCTCTTATAGTTTAAATTACAATTAAGCTTTAATTCGAATTCATAAGTTTCCTACTGTTAATTCAAAAGCTTGACGGACAAATAAATAAATTATTTCAGTAGATTAATTTCGAATGAGATGAAAACATAGAGACTCTTTACTTGAAGTCAAACTGATTATTATGTAAAATAAATTTTATTGCAATAAAAAATATTTGTAGTTTGAAAACCCGGTACGCGCCGTATAACAATTCGCCCTATATCGAACCACGGACCTGGCTATTTGTTAACGCGAACAGTGGCTGTTTATTCAAAAAAAGAATTTACATTTAATAGAAAAGTGTATTAGTAGTTTTTTAAAATCGGCGCACAAAACCCTAAATTTGCTCACGGGAACCAAGCTATCGCTTGACCAACAACGATCAACGTAGTAGTTGACAACAGGCTCGAATTGCCCACAGGAGCACACTTAGCCACTGTTTTCCTGTTTTAATAAAAGCTAAATGGAAGAAAAAATAATTAAAAAATAAAAAATGACTATCGCGACCGGAGCCTTCGGTGGCTCTAATAATAGCAGTAAATAAAATTACAAAGATGGTAGAGACCCGAGACGCTGCCAACAACAGCCAGTTGATCTCAATTAATAAGTTTAAAACAATTAGAAATTAAGGATTTATGTTATTTAGTTTATTTATTCCTATTATGTATGACATGGTAAATTTAAATAAAGAAACTTTAAACAAAAAAAAAAAAGGTTCGATTCCCGGTACCGGAATATTATTTTTTTTTTTTTGTGACAAATTACGAAAAAGCTATTAATAGAAAAGCTATTATTAATTTTTCATTTTTTCAAACAATTATTTTGTGTACTTGTCATAAGGAAAGTTGAGTCTCTCTAACAGACGAAAGTCTCCTGAAATTTCACAAATATATCAATAAAATTATTCATATCATTCACAGTGTGGTAAAATTGTTGAAGTAGCCAATAGCCAGCTACTATTAAAAAATCAACTAAATGCGAACGGAATATTTTAATATTGTTAAGTTTTGATATTCCATCGTTGGCAATGCTAAATATTTTGTCTGATGCAAATATTTCAGGGATCGATGATTCGGTAATTCTATTGGATCGCACGTACCGACGAAAAATAACAACAATACTCACTGTGTCGGTACCTGCGAGCCAATAAGAAAGCTAGAAGTAGTAGAGGGGATATTTCCTTTGCTGTGATTGGTGCGCGTGTACCGATAGAAAGTAATGACGAGAAAATCGTCACGTCGGTAACTGCGAGCCAATCAGAAAGCAGTACGTTGAAATTTAGTCGTGGAGGTGGTAAAGGTCAGAGGTTACTTAATGGTCATACATTCATTGTAGGTCATTTCCAACCGACAACTTACTTTGTACGTCACGCAAAATATTCAAGTTTTTAACTTCACACGTCAAGATGAATTTCATTAATTCAACTGGCCACACGTTTAAGCTGACTAAAATCAGCACGAAGCTATACACGACAGATTCAGGAGCTGTGGAGGTTGCAGAGTCATCCCTGTATCCGAGGACAGACATCCAGGAAACATGGAGTTTCCGTATGGAGCTAAGCCACGACCGGGAAGACAACTTTTGGCTTTCGTTGGGCATCCAACCGTCCAAGTCCAAGGACCTCAAGACGAGATACACCGCCCAGTGTTTCGCCCTTGACTTGCTCGGTAACCTGACGACCCTCACCGACCAGTCTGCTCCTTTCAAGGCCTACGATGACTACATACACTTGGGCAACTGCATCAGACGACGTGGCAGAGACGACTTCTGTGGCATATTACATGAAGCCAGCGATGAAGTATATATCATGGTACAGGTGAAGATACTTTCTAATTAGATACTTAAGTTCTGACTTAAGTTAAAAACGGCCCTTTTCAGGGCCACCAAATTTTTCATACGTAAAGAACAATTCAAGCTTACACCTAAGAATTCAATCCTTGCTTCCATACTCTTTCAATATTTATATTTATTTAGTAAGTGGCTAAACAACAAGTACAAATTTTAATATTTACTAAATTATGATTTTTTATACATTTCGAGTTGTGCATATATTTATTTTTGCCTCACCATTAGTCTCTTATTTTAACAAATAAAAGTATTCCAACTAAGTATTTTTATTGACTGTTTAATGTTTACAAGAGTGTAAGTTTTATAGTTTTACAGCTATAAGTAATTATTTATAACGCAAAATAATAACAATATTGATTGAGTCGGTATCGGCTAACCAATAAGTAGTAGAAAAATATCCCGGGTTGTGAAAAAAAAGTTGTCATCACGACTTTATAATTTGGTTTTCATGTTATTTTGAGGATATCTCAAACGAAATATGTCTTTCAGCAGGAATTCTTTTTATTTCTATGTACAGATTTTTTACAATTTGATACTGAAGTTTTACACTTTGAGTTGGAAATGGCTCTTTTTAGGGCCACTATAATTTACGTTCGTGGATAATAATTTAAGTTCTGTAACATTTAACTCACATCAATGCTCCGATATTTTTTCGCAGTAAATGTTTCATTGTTTTAAATGACTGACAAAGAATTACAATTTTTTGATTTTTGTTAAATTATAGTTTACACTTTAGTTTATAAATATATTTATCTTTAAGTACAGAGACGATAGATAAAAATTCTGCAGACTAGGTTAAAAAATTTTTTACTAATTGCCGTAAAATTCAACAAAAAAAAGTTTCATGAATTTGTTGAGTCCAATGGGAAAGGATGAGGTTAAAGATGGGTTTTATGGGTATTCGGAAATTTTATTTAAGGAAATTATACTCTGCAAGAAAAAAATTTTATGTTATTTGTACGGAAAAAAAATTTTGTATATCTTATGACTGCTTATTTAGTATAATTTGAAACTTGAAAAGAATAGACGTATAAAAAATTTGGGGGGGGGGGCCCTGCATGAACAGGACCCCAAAAGCTCAAGAACTTTCTCCATGTGAGCCAGGCGCTTAAAAGAGCCGTTCGGTTTTAATTTGGTATGGTTTTACGTATGGGTATTGTTGTTTTTTGTATAATTTACTTGAAATCAAAGTCAAAAAATAAAAATAGAAAAAATTATGACAGTTCACCTTGATATTGGATTGATTGAAAAACTCTTCGTCGTAATAATAGGGCGCTGAAGTCCCACTTGACGTCAATTACATTAAGAATAATTTATTTGATGTACGACCTGACTGGAAAAATTAAAAAAAAAAAAATAAAACAATTCATGTTAGTTGATTCCTGAAATGGAAATTTTTAAACAAGTTTTCAACTTTTTAACAAGGTGCTGAAAAGTGCCGTTTAATATAAATTTTATAAACAATAATTTATTTAGTTTAAAATTTGACTGAAAGAATTAAAAAAAAAAAAATAAAAAAATAAATATTAGTTGGCCCTGAAACAGAAATTATTGAGTAAGTTTTTATCATTACAATGGGGAGTTTAAATTTGTCATTTGATGTCAGTTTTATAAGTAACAATTTAATTAGTTAATGATCTAGCTGAAAATATAAAAAAATTAAATATTAGTTTGCCCTGAAATGAAAACATTTAAATAAGTATTTTTCAATACAATGAAGCGCTGAAAAGTGTAATTTTAAGTCAATTCTATAAACAATAATTTATTTAATATAAGATTTAACTGAAAGAATAAAAAAAAAAAAATAATAAATATTAGTTGGCCCTGAAAGGAGCGCTGTAAGCTGTGTAAGTGTACAGACGTGTAAAAGAGTAGCTAGTGCAAAAATAAATGGAATAGTGAAAAAAAAAAAGAAAAGGCAAGTAAGTTTAGAGTAAAAAAGGTAGGAGTGAAAAACACCAAACAAGGTGAATAATAAAAAAAAAGAAAAGCTGTGGCACGGGAAAAGCAAAAGACGCGGAAACCAAAAGGTAAAAGCAATCAGGGTTTTGGCGGACATAGAGGAAATGGCGGGAGACAAGACGAAGGAAAAAAGTGACGAGGAACGAGAGGGCAGCACATACAAAGAGATGACAAGTGACGAGGAAAGACATGAGAGAGGTAAAGCGAATGGCGCAAGCGCCGGGATGACCAAGAGAAGGAGGGGAAGGCCGCGCACATTCAAAAGTACAAATTCAGCGAGTAAAAGAGACTACGGTATGAAAAATGGAGCGTTAGAAAAATTTGTGTTTAGTCAGATGGATATAATAAAGGCAAAAGCAAAAAAGGTAGAAAACACAGACAATATAAATGAGGTAGGAACAGACTGGTGCAGAGCCGGATTTCAGCTAGCGAGAACACCGGCAAGAAACAGTAGAGGAAGTCTGCAAGTTGAGAAGGACAGTAATGAAGAGGCGAAAGAGTTAGATATAATCGAGACAATCAATGATAGGAAAGACAAACAGAAAGATGAAGTGGGAAAAAAGACAAGAGAACAAGCAACGCAGACTGGAATGTCAAATTGGAGCCAAAAGCAGGAAATGAAGGATAGTGAAAAAAATTCAGAGAAAAAGATGTGGCAATTGATCGCAGAGATAGAAGACAGGGTAAAAACAAAAGTTGAAGAATTGATAATGAAATCAATGGAAGAAATAAAGGCATGTACAAGACAAGAAACCTCGAAGATAGGGGCCCAAATAATTAGGAGCAAATGTAAAGAAGACCAAGTGGAAAAGGAAAGAAGACACAGACAGGAAATAGAAAGATTAGAGAAGGAAATTGGTAAAAGAGAACAACGCATAAAGGAAAAGGACAGAGTAATTAAAGAGCTAAGTGAAAAAATAAAAAAGGAGAAAGAAAGTAAGACGAACATACCAAATAAGACAAAAGCAACCGAGGAAAAAAAAAGGAAAGCAACACGACAGTCAGAGTCACGACACAAAGAGACAAGGAAAGAGTAACAGTGGAGGCAGGCAGGAAAGAGGGCGATCAAGAGTGAAGGAAACAGAAAACGCGTGGGCGAATGAAAGGAATGTTCAAGAAATGAGGGAATGGAGCTTGGAAAATGAGGTGGAAAGATTCGTGAGCGAGGCGAGGAAAAGACAAGATAAGAAGGACAAAACAAATGAAGAATGGAGAAGACAAGAAAAAGAAAAGCTCATTGAAGAAAAGCCAAAAAAAATTAATAGAAATGAGCTGGAGGAAGAACTAAAAGTTGCAGGTATGAATGAGGTAGAAAAAGCTGCCACAATGATGGAAGAAAACGAGATTGTTGTGCTAGTGGAGACATGAGTAATGAAAGATAAGGTGGAAATAGCATGTGAGAGGCTGAGCAAAGAATTCAAATGGTGGGCGAAGCCTGCGACGAGAGAGAAACAGAGAGGAAGAGCAAAGGGAGGTCATATTATTGGGATAAAAAAAAATTGCAAACCAAAATGGGAAGTCAGGGAATGGAAATACGGAATGATGTTGGAAGAAAGTAAGGAAAGTGAAAGTATAATCACGGTGTATAACAATGTAGGAATGAGCAAATTAGAAACGGAGCTAAGAAGGCAGATAGAAAAATGTGCAAACAGGGACGAAAGTGTGATGATCATTGGGGACTTTAATGCGAGAATCGGAGAAGAAAACGTAACAGGAGAGGACGAAGGCAGAGTGAGGAAAAAAAGAAAATCGAGAGACAAGACAGTAAACAGCGAAGGAAAAAAATTACTAAAGATGTGTGATGAGTTAGGACTCTGCGTATAAAATGATAGAGCAAGAGGAGATGAAGGTGGGGAAATAACTTACGTCGGGGGAGACGAAGAGAGTTTAGGATCAGTAATTGACCTAATACTAACGCTGGACAGAGGCGATGAGCAAGAAATAGAGGTAAGAGTGGTGGAAAGAATAGAGTCAGATCATCTACCAGTGTTGGCGAGATACCTTAGTAAAGAGAAATGAGGAAGAGAGTAAGGAAGGAAGCTGCATGTCAGAGGAGGAAGAGCAGGAAGAAATTGGAGCAAATAAGCTGATCTGGAAGAAAGAAAAAATACAGGAGTATGCAGAAGCAACGCAGGAAGCACTGACAGAAGCAGTAGAGGAAAAAAGCGAGCTTGAGTGGGAGGATATAAAGGAAATAGTAAGAAAAGGGGCTGAAAAAACGGGGATGGTGATGAAAGGAAAGAAGGACAAAGATACAAAGGAGAAAAAAAAGTGGTACAATATCGAGGGTAAAAAAAAAGAAAAGAAGTATGGAAGAAGCTCAAAGAATTCATCAAGGATAATAACAAAGAAAAAAAAAGAAATCTGAAGGAAAGCAGAAAGAAATATAGGGAAACAATCAAAGAGAGCAAGGAAAGGTGGATGATGGAAAGGTGTGAGGAGATAAATAACGCCAAAGACATAACAAAATGGTGGGAAGCCATAAATAGGTTCAGAGGAAGAAAGAAAAGAGCTGCAAGCAACAGCATAAAAGCAAAACAATGGGAAAAGCACTTTAGTTATCTGCTGAATGAGGAAGGCAATGAAGAATCGGAAGAAGAAGAAAATGAGCCGTGGAAAGGAGAAGGTAGTAATGAAGGATCAGAGAAGCCGAAGCTCGATAAAAACTTCAGCAGGAGAGAAGTGAAAGCCGCAATAAGAAAGCTCGGGAATCACAAAGCTCCAGGGGAAGACGGGATGGCAGCAGAATTTATAAAGAACAGTGCACCAGATGTCATTGAATGGATAGGCGAAATTATAAATAGAATATGGGACGAAGGAAGTATGCCAGAATGATGGGACACAGCAGTGATAATTCCGATTTACAAAGCAGGAGACGGAGAAAGAACAGAAAATTACAAGGGAATTTCGCTTCTAAATACAGGGTACAAGTTATTGACAACTATGATGACGGAGAGGCTAAATAACTGGATAGATAAAGAAAAAATTTTAAGGGAAAGTCAGGTGGGGTTCAGGAAAAAAAGAGGGACAAGGGACCACATATTTGTATTGAATAGTCTAATAAACAACAAAATGAAGAGGAAGGGAGGAAAATTATGCATCGGGTTCATAGACTTTAGAGCGGCGTTCGACACAGTCAGGAGACCAAAAATGAAGAGAAAGGTATGGAGGAAGGGGGCCAGAGGGAGAATGAACAGAATAATAAGAGAAATATATAAAAAAACATATTGTAAGGTGAAAGTAGGAAAAAGAAGACAGACAAAAGAATTAATAACAAGATAAGGGGAAAGACAAGGGTGTGCGATGAGCGGAGCGTTATATGGCATAGATATCGACGACCTAGAAAAGACGATGGAAGAGAAGAAGAGAGGAGGGACAATGATTGGGAACCAACGAATACATGTCATGAAATATGCGGATGATGTGGCGCTAGTTGCGGACACAGAAGAGGAGCTAAGAGGGATGCTGAAAGAGCTGGAAAGATACACAGAAGAGAATAAGATGGAGGTGAACGTGGAAAAAACAAAAATTCTAATAGGCAGAAATGGAGGTAGAAAAAAGAAGGGAAAGAAATGGATGTATAAAGGAAGTGAGGTCGAAGAAGTCAAAGAATTTAAATATCTCGGGTACCATTTCACCACAAGGAATAGCGCAGGGAAACAAAAAAAGGAACTAGCACAAAAAGCACAAAAGGCCACAAATGCAGTATGGGGAGTGATAAAAAGGAGCAAAAGGAACAGCATGAGGGACAGGATGTATCTGATGAACACTGTGGCAAGAACAGTAGCTTTGTACGGAGTGGAGGTCTGGGGGTGGGAAAAGTCGGAAGAAATAGAGAGGGTGCATAGGAGGCTCTGCAAGATGGCATTAGGAGTAAGAAGGGATACACCAGAATATATTTGGAGGGACGAGATGGGAGTAGAAAAGATGGAAGTAATATTAAAAGAAAGAGCAGTAAGATATATGTAGGATTGTATGATGATGGAAAAATAGAGATGGCCAAGGATAGCACTGAAAGAAGAAATGAGAGGGATTATGAACAGGTGCCCGACGAAATAGGGGAAAATGGTGAAGGTTGCGCTAAATAAAATGTAATGCGAGGAGGTGATAGAGATGATCTACAGGGATGCGGGAGTAGAGGAAATAGAGGAAAAGCTGAATGAGGGCATTAAGAAAATGAGAGAGAACGTAAAAGGAGGCTGAAGACGCAATAAACAAATCAACGTATAATACATTGAACAAAAAAATAAGATTAGAGAAAGAAGAAGATAACTACTGGAAAAAAGATAATGTAAGAGGGGAGGACAAGGAGATGTGGGCGAGGATAAGGTGTGGAAATTTGGGAAGAGCGGGCAAAAAAGGGTACAGGGACTGGAGCTGTAGAGGGTGTGGAAAAGAGGAGGAAACGTTGATACACCTACTGAAATGTGAAGGAATATATGAAGGGGTGGAGAAGGAAAAAGAGCTGCTAGAAGAGTGGAGAGGGTTAGAGGATAAAAAAGTAGAAGAAAAGTTGATAGCAAAATTAAAAGGAGAGGTTGATATAAAACTATGTACGGTCTTCAAGAGAATTGAAGAAATTTTGAGAGTCAACTCAGGGTTACGGAGCGTAGTGCAAGCGGGATACCAAGACTGTGACGTGCAAAAAATATAAGAAGCCAAAAACAAATAAATTATAGAAGTTAAAAAGTAAGAAAGAAATAATATATATAACGAAGTGAATATTTTACCAAATGAAAATATGATTTATGTAAAAATTTGTATAAGACCTATAAGTTGTGCAAATAAAACTATTTTATATATAGTTGGCCCTGAAATAAAAATATTTAAATAAGTTTTTATCGTGACGATTATACATTTCAAGTAAATTTTATAACAAATAATATTTGATATACAATTTAGCTGAAAGAATTGAAAAATAAATAAAGAAAATTTATATTAGTTAGCCTTGAAATAAAAATTTACTTATTGTAGTCGATGAACAAAACAAGCTAAAAGAATTAACGAAAAAAAAAGTTTACATTAGTGAGAACCAAAAAAAGTTATAAGGTTGATCAGAAGTAATAACTTTTTTTTTTCTTTAAAAATCATAAATTTTTCATCAACCATAAAAGATACATGATAAAATTTTTATGGCATAAAAACTCATTTCGCAAGAGTTCGGTAAACGAACTAATATTTTTAGTTTATAAAAAATTTGTCGCAGGATTGAAAGCGAATTCGCAATGTGTAACTTATAAGTATTGACGATAAAAAGATTTGGTGATGGGGGAGAAATGGCGAAACTTCAAAGCCATTTAGAATTTGGGAAGATTTGGATCAGTAAAAATAAGTAGTATTTTCTATACAAAAGCGCAATATCCTTATAAGTTTTTGTTTAAATAAATTTTTGTAATATGTTTGATAGTTTGGTTTGAATTTCAATTAAAAATTCACAGTAATAAAGAGTAGAAAAAAAATTATGTCCAAGAAATGGTGACTCATCAAAACCATTCCCTTGACTATAATATAAAATTTGAAAGATTAAAAATCAATGAATTTTTTATACAGAAACAAATTTGAAGAAGCGAATGATGAATCTTCAAAATGATGCTCCAATTACAAATATTCAATTTATGAGCAACAAGATGTAGATTTTTGTTAAAACTATAAGACATAAAAAAAATAATTACCAAGTTTATGATATTTACCAACCAAAATTTATAAACATTCCATTAAAAAAATCATATATTTCTTGTCATTAAAATTTTTATTAAACAATTATTTTTTTTGCAATACATCAGTCACATTAAATTTATTTCATTTGCCTTTATTTATTTCTTATAACTTTTTTAATGCAACCTAAATAATAAAATATCAAAGCCCCTGGAAAAATATTAACATTCAAAATTTGAAGTTGGAATAAATATGTATTCGCTTAAGCGTAAGTAATTACTCACTTGAGATTTTTCTGGCTTAAGTGTCACAAGTTATCCTCAATTTTACTACCAGTTCCGAATAATTATCCAGTTTAAATTTATTTTCTCTTATAGTTTAAATTACAATTAAGCTTTAATTCGAATTCATAAGTTCCCTACTGTTAATTCAAAAGCTTGACGGAAAAATAAATAAATTATTTCAGTCGATTAATTTCGAATGAGATAAAAACATAGAGACTCTTTACTTGAAGTCAAACTGATTATTATGTAAAATAAATTTTATTGCAATAAAAAATATTTGTAGTTTGAAAACCTGGTACGCGCCGTATAAGAATTCGCCCTATATCGAACCACGGATTGGATAAAATGAACCAAAGATGGACACAGAGAAAAAAATTTATTAATTAGTAGCTTTCAGATGAAATAAAATAATAACCGAATTTTGGTAGATTTTTCAGAGGGACCATGTTGCCCCATATAAAAATTTTTTTTGTTGGAGCATATTAATGACGAACACATGGTACAAAACTAGCAGAAATAAAAGGGGTAAAAAGAGCAAATATCAAATCTTTTTTTCACGACGCATTTTGCTTCAAATTTAAAGATTTTTAATTTTCGATAAATGTGCTATATTGAGACAACAAGTAAGTATTCCCCTCCCTTCTTCCACTATTCGAGCCGCCAAAAACTCAGTCTTTCCTTAAGTACTCCCTTTTGCCCCTCTCTTCCTGATTTATGACCACAGATATTTAAGAGTGGGGGAGAAAAGTAATTATCTGGGGAGATTTTGTTAAGATCGAAGGTACCATAGACAACATCATTCAAAACCGTTTTCGATCTTGAGACGATTAGTCGTACAGTCAATCTTGTCCCAAAACTACAAACATAAAATCAGTGATCGTTAATAATTTAACTTGAAGTTATTACTAAGTGAACAGTTACTCTCACAGTAAAGTGTCAGAGTTAATCAAATTAAAAGTTCATTATTTAAAAGTCGACAATTATTAATTGCATCACTCATTACGATGGAATCAATCCGTTCAATATTCAATTGCGAATACGTTGACAACTTAATCAAACTATAACAGGGCTATGCTGTTACTCTGGTCGTCCTTAAATTACCTTTTTAAGGGCGCCACTGGAAGTGATAACGGCCTCCCAGAACCGGATCTTAGATCATCAGGGTCGGTGTAATTTTATTTAATTGTAAGAGAAGGATGAGGAAGGATAACTTATAAAAAATTTACTATTTCAATTCACCAATTAAACCTTTTTATTTTCTCATGACCTAATTGACCTTTATAATTTTAACTTCACTTATAACCTTTTTATAAATCTTATTTTATACCTTTTTAAACCTTATAACTTCTTATCTAAACCTTATAACATTAAACCTTATAAACCTTAGAACCTTATGACCTTATAACATTAAACCTTATGACATTAATTGACCTTAACATAAAACCTTATAACCTTTATAACTTCATTGAACCTTATAACCTTTTATTTATTTACCCGCAATAATTTTATTAATAAAACCAGCCAACTACCTTTGGCGTTACCACACACTCCCACACTCTGGTTAAAAATCGCTTTACCTTCGCGACACTTAATTACTAAATTAGCCAACTACCTTTGGCATTTCCACACACTCACACACACAATGATTAAAAATCGCTTAACCTTCGCGATACTTAATTACTAAATTAGCCAACTACCTTTGGCATTTCCACACACTCACACACACAATGATTAAAAATTGCTTAACCTTCGCGATACTTAATTACTAAATTAGCCAACTACCTTTGGCATTTCCACACACTCACACACACAATGATTAAAAATCGCTTAACCTTCGCGATACTTAATTACTAATACTTTTCCTTAACTACTTATTCATTTCACTCACTCGGTCCCCTGGACTTATTTTACACACACTTCTTAAATTAATTTTCCGCAATTAATAATTTAATTAATTTAGAGAATTATATAATTTTTAATTAATTTATTAATTGATTTTTCTTTCCTAATTTATTGAGTACTATTTCCTTCTCATTTACTTATCACTTATTTTATCTCCTTAATAACACGATCTTGATTCATTAATTTAATACCACGTTACTTCAGGTACTTTTATCACCGCGATAATTATTCTTATTTTAATTCTGCCTTCTTTTTAATTAATTATAATTTCTTTAATTGCTTAATTTCCTAATTAATTTTATAACGTCTTCGACCACGGACTTCTCTTATTTTCCCGAGACAATTTTAATTGATTTTCTTAATTTATTATTTTATTAAATTTTATGTATAAGTAATCACTAATGGACTAGCGTCTATGACTAGATTCGACTGTTTCGGTGCGCGCGTCACTCGACCCACCTGGAAACTTCTAGAAGAATTCCGGCTACCTGCCTGGAAATATTTTATACACGCAATGGCTCCGGCTACCTGCCTGGAGTTAATTAATTACTAAATCTTATAATTATCCGAATTTAATTTATTAATTTACTTTTGCAATTAATTTAATTCGCGAGGATTTTCTTTAGGCGCGACGATATTAACGTATGCCAAGTATTTAATAAAATTTTCCGGCTTCCCGCCTGGAATAAATTTTATAAATACCTCTCCAGTAAAAATCTCCAGATCTTTCCGTCGTGTCTCTGTCCGGGTTTTGTCTGATTAATTTCCTTGTTCTCGTAATTGTCTGGTCTAATTTTTGGTTCCGTCTCTCTCTCTGTTTTTACTCTCTCTCTCTCTCTCCTTTCTTTCTTTCTCCCTCACTCTCCTTTAACCTGTTACAATCAGACGCAATTAGTAATGTTTTATATAAAATACCGGCTAACTGCCTGGTATTTATTATTAATAATCGGGATTTTTATCGCTTGGTTCCACAATAGACTCAAGCTAATTATTAATTAATTACCTGGTTAATTAATTTAACGGCGTCTGTATGGCGTCGGTTGTCTGGTTACTTCGTCTCTCCACCTCTCTATTCGGACGTCCCGATGGTTAATGCCCGATTCTCGTTCCGGTCCCCGTTTTTAATTGCTCGCTCACTCTTGACTATAGTTGTCCTTTTTCCACTCCTACTTAACTCTAGGTGGGGTCGACGGTCGAGCAAGTGAAATTTCCATTTCCGGACGACTAGTCGCTACCTACCCGGAATACCCGAAGTGGTAATGTCACATGACCGACAGTGCGCATAATAGATTTTATTTTAAACTTAATTGAACGCGGTAAATACAAATTTACCCCATTACACTCCCCCCTGCCAGACTGTCGCCCGGGTTGGAAATTGCAGATGCTCGTCGTCCAAGGATATAGGAACAGCAAGTTAAAACGAATGATCGGTACACGAAAATAGCAAAATTTGATGAATTTATTTTATATAAGGACACGATAATTATAATTCCATATTATCATCTGGATCATTTATAACTAAGTCATCATCGGAGTTGACCTCTAACTCTAGAACTTCTTCACGGTCATCAAATGCCGGAATCTCTTCTTCGCACCCTGAGTTGACGACTGAGACATATGATCAGAAATTCTTTTTGAGTTTCTGGATTTTGTTGAACTAAAATTGCTCCCAGTCCTGTATCACAGGCATCGGTATATAAATAATACGGGAGTCCAGCCTTGGGTACTGATAACGGATGAGCGTCGATAAGAGCTCGTTTTAAACGCTGGAACGATTCTTCTTCCAGATCTCCCCACTTCCACTCGGTGTTGACTCCAGTCAATTTATTCAAAGGACCCTGAGCCTTTGCTACATTTTGAAGATGTCGATGATACCAATTGACTAGTCCTAAGAAGCTGCGTAGTTGCTTTCTGGTTGTTGGCCGTGGATAATTAATTATTGGTGCTATTTTCTCTGGATCCGTATGCAGACCATCTTTATTTACAACAAATCCAAGAAATTTAACTTCAGGTCGACAAAATTTACTTTTCTCGGGATTTATGAGTAACCCAGCATCTCTAAAAACTTCAAACACCAAACTTAAGATTCTTTTGTGTTCCTCTAATGTTTCACTGATGACTATCCAGTCATCTAAATATGCAAAGACTTGTTCGGCCCATTTCGTCGGTAATTCTCGATCAACTAGAATTTTATGGAATCTTTCTTTCAATTCATCCATAGCTTTTTGAAAAGTACTTGGAGCACCTACTAGTCCATACGGCATCCGTAACCACTCGAATTGCCCTCGTCCTTCCACAGAAAAAGCGGTGAGAGGAATCGACGCAACTGCCATGCGGATTTGATGGAAAGCTTCTTTTAAATCCATAGTACTTATACAAACTGCACCGTGTAATGCGCTCAATATGCGTAACACATTAGGTAACGGGTGAGCTGGTGGTATTGTCACTCGATTAATAGGCCGATAGTCTACACAAAATCTCCAGGTGTTGTTGGGTTTAGCTACCATGACCGGTGAACACGACCAAACACTGTAACTTGGTCTTATAAATTTCTTCTCAAGTAACTCGTCGATTTGCAGATTTAATTCCTCGTTGATCACAGGACTGCGTCTATATGGTTTAATCCTGACTGGTCTAGCATCAGGTTTCAAGACGATTTCGTGCTCGATGATGTTAGTTAATCCTTGATTCGGCATCGCTTCAAATTTTTCCATTTCAGTTTTGATAAAATTTTTGAAATTTGATTCTTCATCAGCTGTCATTGATAAGCACCTCGACGAATTTTCTTTACATGATATAAGTTCAAATTGATGTATTTCAGGATGACCACTGAACTGCCAAGTTTTCTCTTTGCTGTTTATAATGACTCCAAATTGTAATGCAAAGTCCATTCCTAGGACCACAGAATGTCCAAGATCTTCAAGTACACTTAAGTATTGTTCACCAGCGACCGATCCTATCTGTATAATAAACGGGGCACCGCCAAGGCTTTTACACAAAGTATGATTGGCCAGTAAAACACCTCGCTTTTGTGTATCATCAGGTCTTAATTCACCTGACGCGTACTCCTTGATGTCTTCATATACTTTTGCATTGATGTAGGATCTCTCACTGCCAGTGTCCAGGATACCATTGAGTTTTATACTAAAAATCCAAAGTGATACTGGTATTCTTGCTGTATATTCTGGTGGCTTCGGACCTGAACCAGGAATAAAAATTTTTCTTTCCGCTAGACGGTATTTTTGAGCAGCTGACAATGATTTATTTTGAAGAATTCCAGGAGTGAAAGCTTCTCGAGATGTAGACGTTGTAAATGTATCCGCTACCTGCGAGTCTGGGGACTGGTTAAAAGAACTACCTAGTTCCAGAGGACGCGGTAACGATACATTGAAGTCGAGATCAACTGGTTCCAATCCAGGTTGAAATTCATCTTCCCATTGGGTTTCAGGTTCATCATCATCTGGTTCTTCTATAGATGTAATTGAATTCAGATTAATATTCTCGTCTGCTTGATTGAGATCTTCAACGATGCAATTTGGATCTTCTAAAAATTGAATTAATTGATTAATAATTTCTGTAGAATTACTTGACAGGTCTGCTTGAGTTAATGAAATTATATCCTCTACGTATATCGTGTTCACGGACATGGTAGACAATTGTAAGTCACTACCTGGAATGGAGTATCGCGGCGAACCTACCTGCGATATCTCATTCCGGTCATCAGGTTGAGCTACACTACCTGGTTGAGAATAGTGCGGTGAAACTACCTGCACAACCTCTTGCCGGTTAATTTTATTATCTTGTTTTGGTTTATTTAACCCCTTAGTTACTCCAAAATTATCCTGAGCCGACGGGGAATTCGGTCCAGGTATTAATCGTTTTTTCGATTGTCTTCAGGTACATTATTGTTCTCCTGACGTCCTTGAGGTGGATTGTCAGGTGAGGTTGAAGCATTTGGTCTATTATCATTACTATAAACCGCTAAGTTACAATTATTGCGGGTATGACCAACTTCAAAACAAATATTACAGACTTCCTGTCTGGGGTTTTGACATACCTCGAAAACGTGACCTGGAACTCCACAGTTGAAACACGGTCTGTTGTATCTTGGAGCGACTACTGGATTCTGATTAAAGCCGGATAACCTTCCTGGCTCCTGAATCAGACGAGGTCTAACTTGTTGTTGCTGTCTGTTGTTGTATTGGTAATTTTGAGGTCGGTAATAATTAGTATTATTCCTCATTTGCACTCCATATCTGTTGTTATAAGTTGCTGGTGGTGGTGCAACCATCAGATTACATCTGGACGGTTCCAATTCATCTTCTTCATAAACTGCTTCATCAGACGGAGATTGTATCAAATTAAATCTGGTTTTATCTTGGAATTTTACAGTTTTATTCACGACAGCAGTCGGTTGTTGAGCCTCCTCTATGCACCTTGTAGCTTCATGTAACGCATTTAATAGGTCTTCATACGTATAGACTGATCTGGCGAATACCAGAGTACGTAACTCATCTGTCAGATGATTACGGATAGAGGCGACTTGTTCCGATACTGGTGGAGGTATCTGCATTGACTGATACTTCTGCTGGATTTTTAATACAAACTCAGTCACGTTATCCCCAGGTTTCATCCGCATCTTACTGATTTCCATAATAATCTGGTGGTCTGTGGCTGAGCTGCCGAAAGCTTTTCTAAATTCCGTCTTAAATTGCATGTAATTTTCCCAGCGAAGATAGTTTGCGTCAAACCACCGTGCTGCAGCTCCTTGGAGTATATAACTCATCGCCTTGAGCAAATCCCACTCGGACCATCCTTCACGGTGTGCTCTGGCTTCAGCAGCATACAAGAAATCATTTACAGTCATGTTCTCCTGAGGAAAATGTAAATTTCCCATTTTCAGACTCTGCAAAATATCCTTCCATCGTCTGTCGTCGAAATTCCTGCCTTGGTTTTGTTGGAAGACTCGATTCTGAGCGGGTCTTCCTGGTAGGTCGTGGAGATGACCATCTACCTGGGGTTGACTCCCTGCTCGACCTCCCTGGTCGTTATTTGGCACTGGAATCTGGCCTTGTTGTTCCATTTGTAGTTGACGTAATTGATCTTGCAGATAATTGATACGATCTGCCACTGATGGATCACGATGATTATTTTGCTGAGCTTGTGGCTGATGTTGGTGTTGTTGGGGACCCAAACTCTGAGGTCTATGAGCAGCTGGGCACTCCCCCCTCGCCAAACGTTGACCCATCGGGGAAATGTTTGCACCACCAAGCTGGAACTCAGCTGCTCTCCAATCCACTGGTGAATTTGATCGCCATGAATTATCACGTGAATTTAGTCTGTTGTTAATTTCCCGTTGTTGGTCTATCAGCTCTCTCATCATTTGGGACAGTTGATTAATCGTCACAGCATTTTCTTCATTTATATTACGTTGATTATTTGACATTCGACGTATTGGCTGTGTACTATTGTCCATACGATTAAATATACGTCTCATATCTGATGGAATATTGTCCTGAAAATGATTGAGACTTCCAGCAAAATCCATTTGATTATCAACTACTCTCTCCTGCCTATGGAGATCACCCACCTGCGTTCTGGGTGGAAAATTCCATCCATCTGCGGTTCCGATCGTCCCGTGATTTCCTAGCAGTGTGTTTGTAAGTATTGGATATGGCGGTGGTGGATCCACTGTCAGTGAATTTGTAACTGTACTAGTTGTAGTTGTAACTGTTGGCGTTGTTCTGGTACATGTAGTGACTGTTGTGACTGTTGTTAATCTTACTGATGCACCAGGATTTGATGTGATTGTCGAGCGGTTAACTCCCCTACCTGCTGACAACCTACGTCCTCCAGCCATTTCTGAATCTTCTTCTTGGTTGAACATGATCACCATTTATAATTTCACTTGTATAAATAGTCTATTTAATATTAATTTATCACAACAAATTACTGGCGGATTTATTTTGAGTTTTATTTTAGACAGAACTTAATCGTTTATTTACTGTGTTACTACCCAGTAATTTTAATCTTTCTATTTTCGAGTTTGAGGATTATTCTAAATATAGAATCGTGACACGTCCGGTAATATTTTAAGTCGATAATTATTTTACTTATAATTTTTTCTTGTGATTTTGTTTTAATTATTTTATACTGAAAATTATAAGTAAATTTTATGACTAAATTATTTTATAGAATAATTATCGAAATCGGTTTACTAATTATTTCATGTAATATTTTAATTATTATTACTTTTAATTATTAAAATTATTTATCACAGTTATTTCAGTCTTAATATTTTCAGTATTTTGTAAATTTTAATTTCAATATTTTTCTACCTAATTTTATCACAAAATCAAAGTTTTCAAATTTTAACTTAAACTCAATTTTTTTCTCTTTCCAAAATTTTCATGAATTTTATCCGATGCCACGCCACACTATTTTTAATTTTCTTTTTTTCACGCCACGCTACTATGAATTTATTTTTTCCACGTCTTTAATTTATAAATTAACTCCTCAACCTCTCTTACAATTAATTACGGGGTTTTCAAATGTTGGGCGCCAAATATAACAGGGCTATGCTGTTACTCTGGTCGTCCTTAAATTACCTTTTTAAGGGCGCCACTGGAAGTGATAACGGCCTCCCAGAACCGGATCTTAGATCATCAGGGTCGGTGTAATTTTATTTAATTGTAAGAGAAGGATGAGGAAGGATAACTTATAAATAATTTACTATTTCAATTCACCAATTAAACCTTTTTATTTTCTCATGACCTAATTGACCTTTATAATTTTAACTTCACTTATAACCTTTTTATAAATCTTATTTTATACCTTTTTAAACCTTATAACTTCTTATCTAAACCTTATAACATTAAACCTTATAAACCTTAGAACCTTATGACCTTATAACATTAAACCTTATGACATTAATTGACCTTAACATAAAACCTTATAACCTTTATAACTTCATTGAACCTTATAACCTTTTATTTATTTACCCGCAATAATTTTATTAATAAAACCAGCCAACTACCTTTGGCGTTACCACACACTCCCACACTCTGGTTAAAAATCGCTTTACCTTCGCGACACTTAATTACTAAATTAGCCAACTACCTTTGGCATTTCCACACACTCACACACACAATGATTAAAAATCGCTTAACCTTCGCGATACTTAATTACTAAATTAGCCAACTACCTTTGGCATTTCCACACACTCACACACACAATGATTAAAAATCGCTTAACCTTCGCGATACTTAATTACTAAATTAGCCAACTACCTTTGGCATTTCCACACACTCACACACACAATGATTAAAAATCGCTTAACCTTCGCGATACTTAATTACTAATACTTTTCCTTAACTACTTATTTATTTCACTCACTCGGTCCCCTGGACTTATTTTACACACACTTCTTAAATTAATTTTCCGCAATTAATAACTTAATTAATTTAGAGAATTATATAATTTTTAATTAATTTATTAATTGATTTTTCTTTCCTAATTTATTGAGTACTATTTCCTTCTCATTTACTTATCACTTATTTTATCTCCTTAATAACACGACCTTGATTCATTAATTTAATACCACGTTATTTCAGGTACTTTTATCACCGCGATAATTATTCTTATTTTAATTTTGCCTTCTTTTTAATTAATTATAATTTCTTTAATTGCTTAATTTCCTAATTAATTTTATAACGTCTTCGACCACGGACTTCTCTTATTTTCCCGAGACAATTTTAATTGATTTTCTTAATTTATTATTTTATTAAATTTTATGTATAAGTAATCACTAATGGACTAGCGTCTATGACTAGATTCGACTGTTTCGGTGCGCGCGTCACTCGACCCACCTGGAAACTTCTAGAAGAATTCCGGCTACCTGCCTGGAAATATTTTATACACGCAATGGCTCCGGCTACCTGCCTGGAGTTAATTAATTACTAAATCTTATAATTATCCGAATTTAATTTATTAATTTACTTTTGCAATTAATTTAATTCGCGAGGATTTTCTTTAGGCGCGACGATATTAACGTATGCCAAGTATTTAATAAAATTTTCCGGCTTCCCGCCTGGAATAAATTTTATAAATACCTCTCCAGTAAAAATCTCCAGATCTTTCCGTCGTGTCTCTGTCCGGGTTTTGTCTGATTAATTTCCTTGTTCTCGTAATTGTCTGGTCTAATTTTTGGTTCCGTCTCTCTCTCTGTTTTTACTCTCTCTCTCTCTCTCCTTTCTTTCTTTCTCCCTCACTCTCCTTTAACCTGTTACAATCAGACGCAATTAGTAATGTTTTATATAAAATACCGGCTAACTGCCTGGTATTTATTATTAATAATCGGGATTTTTATCGCTTGGTTCCACAATAGACTCAAGCTAATTATTAATTAATTACCTGGTTAATCAATTTAACGGCGTCTGTATGGCGTCGGTTGTCTGGTTACTTCGTCTCTCCACCTCTCTATTCGGACGTCCCGATGGTTAATGCCCGATTCTCGTTCCGGTCCCCGTTTTTAATTGCTCGCTCACTCTTGACTATAGTTGTCCTTTTTCCACTCCTACTTAACTCTAGGTGGGGTCGACGGTCGAGCAAGTGAAATTTCCATTTCCGGACGACTAGTCGCTACCTACCCGGAATACCCGAAGTGGTAATGTCACATGACCGACAGTGCGCATAATAGATTTTATTTTAAACTTAATTGAACGCGGTAAATACAAATTTACCCCGTTACAAACAAGTAAATGTCGAAAATATCAATACAGTGGTTCCAGTCATGGGTGGTTTTACGCTGCTTCATATAGCAGCTTTCAATAATGATAAAAGATTGGTGAACTATCTGCTCCGCAAGAAAGCTGATGTGAATTCAAGAAGTAAATACTGGGGTACAGCTCTTCACATTGCTGTTATAATGGAGAACTTGGGTATAATTGAAAGCCTCATCAATGACGGAGCAGACGTTAATACTCTGCTAATTCAGGACTCTGATTTGATCCATTACCTGTATAGAGCTGAGCCAAATCTTGAAGAAAATCCTGAGTTTTTATTACAAAACCATGCCATTGAGACTGCGATGTTGGAAACCTATGATTTTTGTTTTGGCAAATCACCGTTACAAATTGCTGTTGATCGAGGTAATGAAAAAATTGTAGAATTACTTTTAAAAAATAATGCTGATCCGAACCTTGATACTCATTATTTTGAAACACCACTAATATGTGCTATTACTAAAGAAAACTTACCAATTATGGAGCTTCTTCTAACATACGGTGCAAATGTTAATAGTGTAAGTGAAAGTGGTTTTTCAAAAGAAAGTCCTCTACATATTGCTGTCCAATCCCGAAGTTCCGAAGCAGTAGAATTAATCTTGAACCATAGTATGGTTGATATAAATATAGTGACAGCGTATAAATATTCAGCGCTTCATTACGCATTTTTCGCAACCGACGATAATATCATAAGACAACTGCTTAATGCTGGTGTTGATATTAATTTAAAAAACGCTAATGGTAAAACAGCATTTGCTTCAGGACAGAATTATTCACAAAAAGTTAAAGACACAATTACTGAATATATTGCCAAACTCAGTGCGACGAATTGTTACATTGATAAAGAAAATTTAGCAGTCGTAGATAGTGGAAAATTTGGTGAATTGCGCGGTCAGTGCATAAGCGAAATTGAAAAACTGAAGATAACATATATTGGTACGAAGAATGTTACACTTTATAATGTTCTATGTAATAAATGTGAACACAAATTAGCTTTAAGTTTAAAGTATGTTAGTGATAGTACTATTTTAAATTTGAACATTGAATCTTTTTTTCCACTATACGGTGGAATGATTGCTTATCGTTTAAGAAAAGCATTAGGACGGAAAAAATTGCTATCCAATGCTATTAGTTTAATTGATGATATTTTCAATAACATTCAACTTCCAAGTACTTTTACGAGGAGTATTTTAAAATTACTGACTAATGAAGATTTGGAAAAATTACAATGATATATTTATAGGAATATTTTTAATTAATATTATTAAGTCTGTAATATTTTGAAACATTTTCATGGGTGTAGGGTTAATAAGTATATAAATTCGTGGTCTTTATTATTAACAATGTCAAATAATTACTTATTTAATTTATTTATTTTCAATACGTATATAACATTAAATGTTTCACTTATAAGTGCACACATTTGTAATTGAATAGATTAAGTTGTGTTTTTATTATTTATATTTTTTTTTTTAATTCTTTGATCTAAAAGAAATATAGTCATTTCGAAAATTAAATTTTAATACAGAAGTTATTTTCAATAAACTCGTAGTCCATAAGTCGTAATTTAAAATTGTAATTATTAATTTAATTAATTTATTTTTATTACATGTATGAATATTGTATATATGAAAAATAAATCACTATGTTTTTTTAATTTTGTGTAATTCTCACAATTTATTTTAATATTTAATTATTTATAATTTTAATTACTATTGTTTATTTATTTTTTTAATACGAATTTCTGCAATTGTTTTAAATTTGATTTTTATTTAATCCAATAATCCCCAATTAATTACAGACACATATAATTAATTATTGTTTATAACTATCAGAAACTGAATGCTTGTAATGATACGAATCATTTAACATACTTGATAGTCTTAAAATGAAAAAAAAAAAAAAACTTTGAATGTAGTGAATAAATACATTAAACGATTCTTAGTGTATCGATATTTGAAAATTCGAATAAAAGCGGTGTAACTATATTTATGCCAATGACAATTAGTAAAATACATGCATGATACTTATATCTAGAAGGCACGAATTCTGAATACGAGTACAGGTGCCCTGACTTTCTTGATAATATTAGTAATGTGTAGATTCTATCTGGGATTAATTTGAAAATGCTGCGTGAAGATACAGACATTGTAGCTCCAGAACAAGTCTCAGTTCCAGCAACTTGCATCAGTTATGCTTATGATTTTTAAAGTAATAGTGATGCATAGTTGTCCACGACGTGAATTCACTGAGCTTTCATTTGCGCCACTTGAATTAATTTGCGCGGGAAGCATTGTAAGTTCGGTGCTTTACTGAATATTTTGTAACAAATTTTCATAGCTAGTTAACGAGAATCGTGAGGAATTAAGTAATTAAACTTTATTAATTATAGTTATAACATTAGTTTTTACATCCTCGGCAATACCATTCTTCATCAACGTCTTCATTTGTTTTAACCTTATATTTTGCACATTTAATTTCCTATTATTTTAAATTGTAAATTATTATTTGAAATAATTTACAACAACTCTCCACATCGTTAAATCATGCTGCCTTTAAGTATAATTTTCAAATAAATCATTCTTAACTATATAAAATCGTGAAAGAGAAGTTTTTAATTTAAGGATTTATGTAATTAATTTGAAATGATTCGAAAGTTTGAATCATTTCAAATAATTTCAAATCAGAAAATAAAATTTCATTATCTTGTAATTCAATATGATTTATATTGATTTATTTCAAAATTTATACTCAAATTTGACTTTATTTATACTTTAATAATTTAGACAACTTGGAATGATTTAAAATAATTAAGAGTTACGTAATCTCAAATCATTCCAAATGAGACTTTTTAATCAAGGTAATTACTGTTCACTTACCACGCCATCAACGATCACTTCGTTACGCTCAGTAATGATGTGTTCACCAACATTTTCTACTTGCAAGTTATCAGCAACATTACCGACCACTTCTTTTCCACCCACGCTAGTACCGGCTATTTTATCTTGAGCGTTGTCTTTATTTTTTTTATCAAGTACTACTTGTTCATCGATTTCATTTTTACTTGCGTCGCTCTTTTCATTCGATTTTTTGTTTCTTTTATCTGGAAACTAAATGAGAGATAAATTTATTAATGCAAATACATATGTGTATATAGAAATATATATATATATATAGATATATATGTTTTTTTTTTTGAGTTAGAATTTGTTATTAACCTCGTAATCATTAGATTGATCGCCATCTTGGCGCACGAGTCCACGTTTCTTCTGTAAATACGAAAGAGATATTTAAATTTTGAAATATTTCGATAAAAAATTTTTCTTTTTTTTTACCTTCTCCGTAACAGGGTGGTTATGCACATCCTCAAACTCTATAACTTGCAAACTTTGCCCGTCGTCTGATGCTTTCAAGAAGGGCTTGACTGGACAATCGGTTTTTTCACTTCTGAAAATATAAAAATTTTATAATTACAATTATCTACATGTAGATCATACTTGTTTTGTTTTTTAAAACGAATTATATAGTAATTTATTTACTTACTGTCGTTGTCTTGCATTTTTCTTAGCTTTAGATTGAAATGTTCCCGCTCGGGGACATACAAAATATTTTTTATAAAATTTTAACTCTGGTAAAATATTTTTTTTTAAATTAGCACTGTCCACTTTTTTTGAGTCTTTTACACTAAAGTTATGTCCAGAAGTTTCACAAAAAGCATCAAACTTTAGTGTAAATTCTTCATAGGTCGAAAAAGTTTCCCCTACGCGAAATGTTCGATCCATATTATATTATATTATAATTTTTATTAATTTACTAATTAAATTTAATGGTTTTATTTATTTTTTTTATTTTTTATTAATAAATTTGATTAGCAGTTTTATTTAAACCAAATTTGGTATTTTTTTTTTTTATAAAAAACGCGAATAAATAATTAATGACGAGAGTAGCTTTCGGAACTTGTTCGTACTTGCTCGATCACGGTTATATGAAGAATTCCTTTATTCGTTAAGACATGGATACATTCGATGCGTCGATGTTTTTTAATTCTGTCGTCATGAGGGCGGGAAAAGTAGTAATGAATTCTACCAACTTGTAGAATAATTTTGAGTTAAGAAATTCCTTTATTATAGCAAAAACTAATCAAATACAGTTTGTTTTATGGCATAAAACAAGGGAATATGTGTTCAGTTCCATCTGGTGAACTTTCATATAACTCTTTGGGTGTTTTGAAAAATTATCACAGCTCAGTTTTCGATCTATTATGTTTACTGATAGGAGTAACGACTGGATGGATTATCCCAATGCTTTATTGAAGATTTAACTAACTAACGTTTACTAATCATAAGTTTGGATATTTACTGCGTTGTTTTTTGATCAATTGTATATAAAAAGTCATCCACTAAACTTTTCAGAATGGATTTTAATTTAGATAACAGGGTATTTGACAGTTATAATGACTTAAAATCTGTTATAGAGCAATGTGAACGTCATATGAAACATTGTTTTTTAATTGCTCGAAGTAAGCTATTAAAAACTTATGAACAAAGTCGACAAACGGTGCTAGCATCAAAAAAAAAGTGGCTCCAAACAACCAATGCAAGTAATAAATGACAATGATATGGAAAGACTTGTATATTACAATCTAACATATGTATGTAAAATGAGCAGTGAATGCAAGATCATGCTAAGTGATCCGCATCCACTAACTGTCGGCCGAAGTTACACCGTAAACATAAGCATAAGTGGAAACAAGGAAACACTATAACTTTTGGCCTATTCAAAAGGCAAACAGCACATACTCCAGCATTTTCTTCTGCCACCTCATCATCGTCAAAGCTGTTGACTTCTATTCTTTCGTAGACACCGCTATCACCCTTTACTGGTATATATACCATTGCACCGTCATCTGCAATTATACGTATAATAGAAAATAATCTTAACGAATATAATAATACAGTAAAACCTCGATTTAGTGCGGTAATTCTGTTTCAGTTTTCCTTTAACATGAACAAAAACGACAACCTGCAAAACTGATTCGAGGTTTTACGGTAATATATATAGTTATAATTTTTATTGCATGATACTAAGCAACCTGCAGTCATGCGACAACCGAAATATCACTACTGAATTTATAAAATAGAATAGAAAAAAAGAATTTCTTGGCGTGAAAAATTTTTACTTGTACCACGAAGTTTTATGCATTATGAATTCAATACATACATTTTCTTGGGGTGAGAAATGATTTTTTGAGTAAGAAATAATTTCTTGTGCTAAATAGTTACTTCCCGTTTTAAATTAATGCTTGTTTTCAATCCTCAACGCAAAATTTCGTGTCAAAAAAATTTGAAAATCAAAAAATACTTTACATTTCACTCACTCAGTCGCATTTTTAAAATTTAAAAAGTACTATCATAAGTTTCTTTTTGACATAATTAATAATAATAAGAAGTTTAATATAGTAATCATCGAAAACTTATAAAATACTAAACATTTTACGCACTCACACGCATTTTCAAAATTTAAAAAATATTGTTATGAGTTACGTTGAAGATATTCACAATAGTCGTAAATTTAACACAATTATCATTAGAATTTTGCTGTATCCTTTATATTTAGTTCGAAAAAATTATATTTAAGATACACTGAGAAAAAAAAATACTTTTGTTAAGAACATTTACTTGATACAAGAACATATATTCTTGATAATTTTCAAGAATATATAATTTTGTCTCAAGAATTCGTAGAATCGAAGGAAATAATTTTTATTTAATTCAAGTAAAGCTATTCTTTTGTTTACTTATCATATAATATCAAATTCATATAATAACAAAAATATATTTGATGCTCTTTTCTCAAAAAATTGATAATTAATAATAATAAAATAAATATTTTGAACGGATTTCTTGAACCAAGAAATTCTTGTTTCGAAAATAGTACTTTTTTTTCTCAGTGTAACTTAAATGTTATTAAAATTGAGAGCGTGTAAATAATTAGTTTTTTATTATTTATTCATGCTTATTATAAATTTAATATAATAATTTTTAGAACTTTATAAAATACTTCAGTTTTGTAGGTGTTATTTTTGCTCATATTAGTGACTTACAGGTAAACTGAAACATAATTACCGCAATTAATTCAAGGTTTTACTTTATTATTGTATTCGTTAAGATCATTTTCTATTATATGTATAATTGCAGATGACGGTTTGATGGTACCAGCAAATAAGGATGGCGGTGTCTACGAAAGAATAGAAGCTGGAGTATCTGCAAAGATCTGCAAAAAAAAAAAATTGGGCATCCTTGAGCTGAAAGGGCGTATCTCAAGACATACGCCCTTTTACCTTTTGAAAAGTAGTGCCTAAAGGTAAAAGGGCGCATAAAAAAAAATTCTAGTTTTAATACAAAATACTGACAAATAATTTCACAAGACAAGTTAGATAAAAAAACACTCCTCCTACACTTTTTTTTTAATTTATTAAAAATAAAATAACTGAAAAAAAAAAAATAAAATGAAAATATCAAATTTTCAATTGAATAAAAAATTTTCATAACGACTATAAAAAATAAAAATTTATTGACTTTTTCTTTAATCAGTGTTTTGGATTATGGATCCGTCATGAATCAGAATATATGAAAAAAAACAAAAAAAAAAAAAATCCAAAGTACATGCGACAGACACGAAGGAAGAGGGTATAGGAATCGTACCTAAATGAACCGGTTATTTCTGCTTTTTTTTTTTTTTTTTTCAATTTAGTATAAGAATTTTAAAATACTATTATAAACTCTAATAATTAACTGTGAAATAAAATAACATTCATACAATTTGCAGCATTTTTTTTTTTTTTTCATTATTAGACTTCGGCTAAGCTTTTTAATAAATTTTTTTGAAAAAAAATTTATACGCTCTGTTACCTTTTGGTCACAAAATTTTCAAATTCCTAAAGCTAAAAGGGCGCATAATTAAAGACATACGCCCTTTTACCTTTGGGAAAAGAATATGTGATTTTTAAGAGTAGAAAATGTTTACTAATCAATTGGCGATGAAAAAAAAATTTATGCGCCCTTTTACCTTTGCAAAGGTAAAAGGGCGCATACATTGGTATACGCCCTTTTACTTTTTGGCACGCGATATTACTATTAGATTTAAGATAATTATCAATAAGATAAAAAAAAATGATTACTTCAAAAACAACTTACTACTTACTCCCTCGCATTTCCCATATTTTGAAAATATTATAATGAGTAATTTTATAACTTATTTATAGTTTTTATAAATTTAATAGAACAATTAGTTTAATCATATAAAATTTTTTACATTCAACTTACTCTCATTTTTTAAATTCTTAATCTATAAATATTTTAATATTTGTATTAAATGTCATGTATTCTATAAGTCTGTAACGATTGCTATATTAAATCTAAAATAATCATAAATAAGTTAAAATATAACAATAATATTTGATAAATGTCAATTATATTTTTTAATAACAAAATAAAAAATGCAAAAAAACAATAGATGAATTTTATTCTTTCCATTTCTTATGTAATGATTAATAATTTATTCGTTGAAGTAGAAGCTGCATACTCTGGTCTGGTGGATTTTATCGTTTCTATCGTTCATTAGTTCGCTTGTGACAAACAATGATAACAATAAGTAATTAAATATTAACGTTAGGATTTTTAATAACCGTACTACTAATAATAATAATAAAGTTAAACTTGTTAATGATGGCAGCTAAATTACTTATAATTTCGTGAATTTTATGTGAATCAAGAAAAAATTTAATTGCTTAGTTAAGTATCATTTTAATAAAATAAAAAAGTTAAATATTAATTAAATAAAAATACAAAGCTTGCACTGCTTTTTACTCGTCGTCATAATTAAAATATATTATCTAGGTATTATTCAGATAATAATAATACGGCGCGGTATCTCCATTATCGACATACGTTAATCAATTTTTCCTGTATTTTATATTGCATAGTACATAAAAATACGACAAAGAAGTCACTTTTCTGGCAGTGTTCACTACGTGGTAGTTTTTTCATTGGGTAGGCTTAAAAATGGTAGAGATTTTTTTTGGTAGTCTCTATTATTGGTAGTGATTTATTCTGGTATATGAGTACTATGGTTGAGTTATTAATGGTAGGCATATTAATGGTAAAGATGCTAATGGTAGGCATTTTTGTGGGTGACCTGTATTGTGGTAGAAATTTTTATGGTGGAGATTGTTATGATCGAGTTTGTTACTGGGAGGGTTGTAATCTGGTAGAGTTGCAATGTGAGAGAGTTCTTAAGTGTTAGAATTGTTGATTGGTTGAGATTTTTGCGGGTAATGTTCAAAACTGGTTTAGTTCGTGTGTGGCGCAGTTACTTGTGGTAGGCCTGGTTATGGTTCAGTTGTCGTAAGGTAGAGATTTTTTTGGTACACCTATTAATGTGCCGTAATGGAGCTTCAAAGTCCAACTCTGACGCTAGTAACTATAAATTAAAATAATGTTTACGCAGGTAATTATTAATCGGTCTCAATTAAAGACTTCATATTGTTATGTATTTGGAGAAAGTTACGCTGCGTGGATTTAAGTTCGGTATATTCACGCAGCGGGAATATGAGTTCTGTATATTCACGCGATGTGAAATTGTAAGTCAATATAAGTAGAACTGATGCAAGTTGCTGGTACTGAGACTTGTTCTGGAGCTACAATGTCTGTATCTTCACGCAGCATTATCAAATTAATCCCAGATAGAATCTACATATTACTAATATTATCAAGAAAGTCAGGGCACCTGTACTCGTATTCAGAATTCGTGCCTTCTAGATATAAGTATCTTGCATGTACTTTGCTGGAATTTACAAATATCGATACACTAAGAATCGTTTAATGTATTTATTCACTACATTCAAAGTTTTTTTTCTTTTTCATTTAAAGACTATCAAGTATGTTAAATGATTCGTATCATTACAAACATTCAGTTTCTGATAGTTATAAACAATAATTAATTATATGTGTCTGTAATTAATTGGGGATTATTGTAAATTTTCATTTCATTATAATTCCTTGTTTTAATCGATATATATTAATATTCCAATCATGTGTCATTACTTTTTCGCGCCAAAAACAATTCAAATTTAACGTTGCTATGTTCGTGTATTGTCGACTTCTTCCGATTATACTCGTTTTCCGAACGTTCACGATGGGGACACTACTCATGAAACCAAAACGATTCCTTCTTTTCATGTTTATTTTCGTTCTGGTATAACCTTAACTTTGTCACAATTTTTAATTCCAAATGTCTTTCCTGATATTATTCATATTGTAATATTTAACTTTGGCTGAACATATCATAAGTTTTATAATCTACAGTTATAAAATAAAATTTAAGATCTGATTTAAAATATAATTTTTTTTATGACTTAAAATAATTTATATAATCTATTCAGTATTTAATTTTCAATGATAAAATTGTTCACGATTAAATTTAATTTAAAGTAATTCATTAATACATATGAATTATATTCACGTCATTCTTTAAGTTCACGCTAAGGCTCACGAGTAAGCTCATTTTCCATAAAAATTTATATTCACGCTAGAGTCACGCTAGAGTCAGTTTTGCGTGTTGATAGAGTCGTCTTTTAAAATTAAGCATTTTTTTAAACTTTCGATTTCATTGTATAGTTACGCAGTTGAAATGTAATTTTCATAATAAAAAAAAAAATTTGATGAAATAATTTGATTATTTATTTATTAACCATTTCAATTTTACTTAATTATAACTTTATTCTTTCAGACAGGAATTTTATCATTCGTTTTTTTAACTCTCATGTATAAGTTATTTGATATCTAATTTTTATTACCGATTTTGGATATGTTTCATGGATTCTAATGATTTATATTGTGGCAGAAAAAATTTCAGATAAAAATTTTTCTATTTTAATTGCAGCTACATCATGAGACTAATAAATAATTAAACTTTATGGATATACTTCTATTTCGTACTTGATATTTTGTTTTGAATTTTATCAAAATTAAATTATTTGAAATACTGTTCGTGATAACAGCATCGAAACTCAGAGTTTCAATGTCTCTACAGTCAGTCGAAAGAAGTTAGAATAATAAGTAGTATTTATAGTTTCTGTTTAATTATAAATTGCAAATGACGATTAACGCTTACGCTAAAAGTTGATCACACCATTGATCTTAAATTTACTTTTTTCTGACTGGCTGCTGACACTAAAATTTCAAGTTCCAATGCAGGTAATGAAAGGGGATGTAGCTGAATGCTGGATTGTTAACATGACTTCACACTTACCTGTTTTAGAATCTTATTTTCTAAATCTTGAGTGTAATCAGCAAGCTTGTTCTTAATTCTTATTCTTATTATTAAAAAAAAATCAATGGTCAATAGAGACTTTGATTTATAATTAATTATTATTAATGAAATTTAAAACTTATGATTGTACTTCCTATCGCTTATTATTATTTATTAACAAATACTACAACTATGCCAATTTCTGCTTTAAATTTTGCAAATTAAAGTTTTGAATATTTATTTAAAAGTGATGTTTGAAATGATAATGTAATTGTTCATTTATTCTATTTTTACTTTACTTATTTTATTTTGAAATACTTAGAGAACAATGAAAATAAAAATCAAATTTAAAACAATTGCAGAAATTCGTATTAAAAAAATAAATAAATAATAGTAATTAAAATTATAAATAATTAAATATTAAAATAAATTGTGAGAATTACACAAAATTAAAAAAACATAGTGATTTATTTTTCATATATACAATATTCATACATGTAATAAAAATAAATTAATTAAATTAATAATTACAATTTTAAATTACGACTTATGGACTACGAGTTTATTGAAAATAACTTCTGTATTAAAATTTAATTTTCGAAATGACTATATTTCTTTTAGATCAAAGAATTAAAAAAAAAAATATAAATAATAAAAACACAACTTCATCTATTCAATTACAAATGTGTGCACTTATAAGTGAAACATTTAATGTTATATACGTATTGAAAATAAATAAATTAAATAAGTAATTATTTGACATTGTTAATAATAAAGACCACGAATTTATATACTTATTAACCCTACACCCATGAAAATGTTTCAAAATATTACAGACTTAATAATATTAATTAAAAATATTCCTATAAATATATCATTGTAATTTTTCCAAATCTTCATTAGTCAGTAATTTTAAAATACTCCTCGTAAAAGTACTTGGAAGTTGAATGTTATTGAAAATATCATCAATTAAACTAATAGCATTGGATAGCAATTTTTTCCGTCCTAATGCTTTTCTTAAACGATAAGCAATCATTCCACCGTATAGTGGAAAAAAAGATTCAATGTTCAAATTTAAAATAGTACTATCACTAACATACTTTAAACTTAAAGCTAATTTGTGTTCACATTTATTACATAGAACATTATAAAGTGTAACATTACTCGTACCAATATATGTTATCTTCAGTTTTTCAATTTCGCTTATGCACTGACCGCGCAATTCACCAAATTTTCCACTATCTACGACTGCTAAATTTTCTTTATCAATGTAACAATTCGTCGCACTGAGTTTGGCAATATATTCAGTAATTGTGTCTTTAACTTTTTGTGAATAATTCTGCCGTGAAGCAAATGCTGTTTCACCATTAGTGTTTTTTAAATTAATATCAACACCAGCATTAAGCAGTTGTCTTATGATATTATCGTCGGTTGCGAAAAATGCGTAATGAAGCGCTGAATATTTATACGCTGTCACTATATTTATATCAACCATACTATGGTTCAAGATTAATTCTACTGCTTCCGAACTTCGGGATTGGACAGCAATATGTAGAGGACTTTCTTTTGAAAAACCACTTTCACTTACACTATTAACATTTGCACCGTATGTTAGAAGAAGCTCCATAATTGGTAAGTTTTCTTTAGTAATAGCACATATTAGTGGTGTTTCAAAATAATGAGTATCAAGGTTCGGATCAGCATTATTTTTTAAAAGTAGTTCTACAATTTTTTCATTACCTCGATCAACAGCAATTTGTAACGGTGATTTGCCAAAACAAAAATCATAGGTTTCCAACATCGCAGTCTCAATGGCATGGTTTTGTAATAAAAACTCAGGATTTTCTTCAAGATTTGGCTCAGCTCTATACAGGTAATGGATCAAATCAGAGTCCTGAATTAGCAGAGTATTAACGTCTGCTCCGTAATTGATGAGGCTTTCAATTATACCCAAGTTCTCCATTATAACAGCAATGTGAAGAGCTGTACCCCAGTATTTACTTCTTGAATTCACATCAGCTTTCTTGCGGAGCAGATAGTTCACCAATCTTTTATCATTATTGAAAGCTGCTATATGAAGCAGCGTAAAACCACCCATGACTGGAACCACTGTATTGATATTTTCGACATTTACTTGTTTGATTAAGTTGTCAAGGTATTCGCAATTGGATATTGAACGGATTGATTCCATCGTAATGAGTGATGCAATTAATAATTGTCGACTTTTAAATAATGAACTTTTAATTTGATTAACTCTGACACTTTACTGTGAGAGTAACTGTTCACTTAGTAATAACTTCAAGTTAAATTATTAACGATCACTGATTTTATGTTTGTAGTTTTGGGACAAGATTGACTGTACGACTGATCGTCTCAAGATCGAAAACGGTTTTGAATGATGTTGTCTATGGTACCTTCGACCTTAACAAAATCTCCCCAGATAATTACTTTTCTCCCCCACTCTTAAATATCTGTGGTCATAATTCAGGAAGAGAGGGGCAAAAGGGAGTACTTAAGGAAAGACTGAGTTTTTGGTGGCTCGAATAGGGGTAGAAGGGAGGGGGATACTTACTTTTTGTCTCAATATACCACATTTATCGAAAATTAAAAATCTTTAAATTTGAAGCGAAATGCGTCGTGAAAAAAAGATTTGATATTTGCTCTTTTTACCCCTTTTATTTCTGCTAGTTTTGTTCCATGTGTTCGTCATTAATATGCTCCAACAAAAAAAATTTTTATATGGGGCAACATGGTCCCTCTGAAAAATCTACCAAAATTCGGTTATTATTTTATTTCATCTGAAAGCTACTAATTAATAAATTTTTTTCTCTGTGTCCATCTTTGGTTCATTTTACTCAATCCGTTGTTCGATATAGGGCGAATTCTTATACGGCGCGTACCAGGTTTTCAAACTACAAATATTTTTTATTGCAATAAAATTTATTTTACATAAGAATCAGTTTGACTTCAAGTAAAGAGTCTCTATGTTTTTATCTCATTCGAAATTAATCGACTGAAATAATTTATTTATTTTTCCGTCAAGCTTTTGAATTAACAGTAGGGAACTTATGAATTCGAATTAAAGCTTAATTGTAATTTAAACTATAAGAGAAAATAAATTTAAACTGGATAATTATTCGGAACTGGTAGTAAAATTGAGGATAACTTGTGACACTTAAGCCAGAAAAATCTCAAGTGAGTAATTACTTACGCTTAAGCGAATACATATTTATTCCAACTTCAAATTTTGAATGTTAATATTTTTCCAGGGGCTTTGATATTTTATTATTTATGTTGCATTAAAAAAGTTATAAGAAATAAATAAAGGCAAATGAAATAAATTTAATGTGACTGATGTATTGCAAAAAAAATAATTGTTTAATAAAAATTTTAATGACAAGAAATATATGATTTTTTTAATGGAATGTTTATAAATTTTGGTTGGTAAATATCATAAACTTGGTAATTATTTTTTTTATGTCTTATAGTTTTAAAAAAAATCTATATCTTGTTGCTCATAAATTGAATATTTGTAATTGGAGAATCATTTCGAAGATTCATCATTCGCTTCTTCAAATTTGTTTCTTTATAAAAAATTCTTTGATTTTTAATCTTTCAAATTTTATATTATAGTCAAGGGAATGGTTTTGATGAGTCACCATTTCTTGGACATAATTTTTTTTCTACTCTTTATTACTGTGAATTTTTAATTGAAATTCAAACCAAACTATCAAACATATTACAAAAATTTATTTAAACAAAAACTTATAAGGATATTGCGCTTTTGTATAGAAAATACTACTTATTTTTAATGATCCAAATCTTCCCAAATTCTAAATGGCTTTGAAGTTTCGCCATTTCTCCCCCATCACCAAATCTTTTTATCGTCAATACTTATAAGTTACACATTGCGAATTCGCTTTCAATCCTGCGACAAATTTTTTATAAACTAAAAATATTGGTTCGTTTACCGAACTCTTGCGAAATGAGTTTTTATGCCATAAAAATTTTATCATGTATCTTTTATGGTTGATGAAAAATTTATGATTTTTAAAGAAAAAAAAAAGTTATTACTTCTGATCAACCTAATAACTTTTTTTAGTTCTTACTAATGTAAACTTTTTTTTTCGTTAATTCTTTTAGCTTGTTTTGTTCATCGACTACAATAAGTAAATTTTTATTTCAAGGCTAACTAATATAAACTTTCTTTATTTATTTTTCAATTCTTTCAGCTGAATTGTATATCAAATATTATTTGTTATAAAATTTACTTGAAATGTATAATCGTAACGATAAAAACTTATTTAAATATTTTTATTTCAGGGCCAACTATATATAAAATAGTTTTATTTGCACAACTTATAGGTCTTATACAAATTTTTACATAAATCATATTTTCATTTGGTAAAATATTCACTTCGTTATATATATTATTTCTTTCTTACTTTTTAACTTCTATAATTTATTTGTTTTTGGCTTCTTATATTTTTTGCACGTCACAGTCTTGGTATCCCGCTTGCACTACGCTCCGTAACCCTGAGTTGACTCTCAAAATTTCTTCAATTCTCTTGAAGACCGTACATAGTTTTATATCAACCTCTCCTTTTAATTTTGCTATCAACTTTTCTTCTACTTTTTTATCCTCTAACCCTCTCCACTCTTCTAGCAGCTCTTTTTCCTTCTCCACCCCTTCATATATTCCTTCACATTTCAGTAGGTGTATCAACGTTTCCTCCTCTTTTCCACACCCTCTACAGCTCCAGTCCCTGTACCCTTTTTTGCCCGCTCTTCCCAAATTTCCACACCTTATCCTCGCCCACATCTCCTTGTCCTTCCCTCTTACATTATCTTTTTTCCAGTAGTTATCTTCTTCTTTCTCTAATCTTATTTTTTTTTTCAATGTATTATACGTTGATTTGTTTATTGCGTCTTCAGCCTCCTTTTACGTTCTCTCTCATTTTCTTAATGCCCTCATTCAGCTTTTCCTCTATTTCCTCTACTCCCGCATCCCTGTAGATCATCTCTATCACCTCCTCGCATTACATTTTTTTTAGCGCAACCTTCACCATTTTCCCCCATTTCGTCGGGCACCTGTTCATAATCCCTCTCATTTCTTCTTTCAGTGCTATCCTTGGCCATCTCTCTTTTTCCATCATCATACAATCCTTCATATATCTTACTGCTCTTTCTTTTAATATTACTTACATCTTTTCTACTCCCATCTCGTCCCTCCAAATATATTCTGGTGTATCCCTTCTTACTCCTAATGCCATCTTGCAGAGCCTCCTATGCACCCTCTCTATTTCTTCCGACTTTTCCCACCCCCAGACCTCCACTCCGTACAAAGCTACTGTTCTTGCCACAGTGTTCATCAGATACATCCTGTCCCTCATGCTGTTCCTTTTGCTCCTTTTTATCACTCCCCATACTGCATTTGTGGCCTTTTGTGCTTTTTGTGCTAGTTCCTTTTTTTGTTTCCCTGCGCTATTCCTTGTGGTGAAATGGTACCCAAGATATTTAAATTCTTTGACTTCTTCGACCTCACTTCCTTTATACATCCATTTCTTTCCCTTCTTTTTTCTACCTCCATTTCTGCATATCAGAATTTTTGTTTTTTCCACGTTCACCTCCATCTTATTCTCTTCTGTGTATCTTTCCAGCTCTTTCAGCATCCCTCTTAGCTCCTCTTCTGTGTCCGCAACTAGCGCCACATCATCCGCATATTTCATGACATGTATTCGTTGGTTCCCAATCATTGTCCCTCCTCTCTTCTTCTCTTCCATCGTCTTTTCTAGGTCGTCGATATCTATGCCATATAACGCTCCGCTCATCGCACACCCTTGTCTTTCCCCTTTTCTTGTTATAAATTCTTTTGTCTGTCTTCTTTTTCCTACTTTCACCTTACAATATGTTCTTTTATATATTTCTCTTATTATTCTGTGCATTCTCCCTCTGGCCCCCTTCCTCCATACCTTTCTCTTCATTTTTGGTCTCCTGACTGTGTCGAACGCCGCTCTAAAGTCTATGAACCCGATGCATAATTTTCCTCCCTTCCTCTTCATTTTGTTGTTTATTAGACTATTCAATACAAATATGTGGTCCCTTGTCCCTCTTTTTTTCCTGAACCCCGCCTGACTTTCCCTTAAAATTTTTTCTTTATCTATCCAGTTATTTAGCCTCTCCGTCATCATAGTTGTCAATAACTTGTACCCTGTATTTAGAAGCGAAATTCCCTTGTAATTTTCTGTTCTTTCTCCGTCTCCTGCTTTGTAAATCGGAATTATCACTGCTGTGTCCCATCATTCTGGCATACTTCCTTCGTCCCATATTCTATTTATAATTTCGCCTATCCATTCAATGACATCTGGTGCACTGTTCTTTATAAATTCTGCTGCCATCCCGTCTTCCCCTGGAGCTTTGTGATTCCCGAGCTTTCTTATTGCGGCTTTCACTTCTCTCCTGCTGGAGTTTTCATCGAGCTTCGGCTCCTCTGATCGTTCATTACTACCTTCTCCTTTCCACGGCTCATTTTCTTCCTCTTCCGATTCTTCATTGCCTTCCCCATTCAGCAGATCACTAAAGTGCTTTTCCCATTGTTTTGCTTTTATGCTGTTGCTTGCAGCTCTTTTCTTTCTTCCTCTGAACCTATTTATGGCTTCCCACCATTATGTCATGTCTTTGGCGTTATTAATCTCCTCACACCTTTCCATCATCCACCTTTCCTTGCTCTCTCTGATTGTTTCCCTATATTTCTTTCTGCTTTCCTTCAGATTTCTCTTTTTTTCTTTGTTATTATCCTTGATGAATTCTTTGAGCTTCTTCCATACTTCTTTTCTTTTTTTTTACCCTCGATATTGTACCACTTTTTTTTCTCCTTTGTATCTTTGTCCTTCTTTCCTTTCATCACCATCCCCGTTTTTTCAGCCCCTTTTCTTACTATTTTTTTTATATCCTCCCACTCAAGCTCGCTTTTTTCCTCTACTGCTTCTGTCAGTGCTTCTTGCGTTGCTTCTGCATACTCCTGTATTTTTTCTTTCTTCCAGATCAGCTTATTTGCTCCAATTTCTTCCTGCTCTTCCTCCTCTGACATGCAGCTTCCTTCCTTACCCTCTTCCTCATTTCTCTTTACCTTATATCTCGCCAACACTGGTAGATGATCTGACTCTATTCTTTCCACCACTTTTACCTCTATTTCTTGCTCATCGCCTCTGTCCAGCGTTAGTATAAGGTCAATTACTGATCCTAAACTCTCTTCGTCTCCCCCGACGTAAGTTATTTCCCCACCTTCATCTCCTCTTGCTCTACCATTCCATACGCAAAGTCCTAACTCATCACACATCTTTAGTAATTTTTTTCCTTCGCTGTTTACTGTCTTGTCTCTCGATTTTCTTTTTTTCCTCACTCTGCCTTCGTCCTCTCCTGTTACGTTTTCTTCTCCGATTCTCGCATTAAAGTCCCCAATGATCATCACACTTTCGTCCCTGTTTGCACATTCTTCTATCTGCCTTCTTAGCTCCGTTTCTAATTTGCTCATTCCTACATTGTTATACACTGTGATTATACTTTCACTTTCCTTACTTTCTTCCAACATCATGCCGTATTTCCATTCCCTGATTTCCCATTTTAATTTGCAATTTGTTTTTATCCCAATAATATGACCTCCCTTTGCTCTTCCTCTCTGTTTCTCTCTCGTCGCAGGCTTCGCCCACCATTTGAATTCTTTGCTCAGCCTCTCACATGTTATTTCCACCTTATCTTCCATTACCCATGTCTCCACTAGCACAACAATCTCGTTTTCTTCCATCATTGTGGCAGCTTTTCCTACCTCATTCATACCTGCAACATTCCAAAACTATATTTTCCTTCTATTTTCTTGCTCTCTTCCTTTATTTTGGTCCTCTTTCTCCTTGGCCTCTGTGTCTCTTTCTGTACCCACTCTCCACTCCTTTTTCTCATCATTCGCCCACTTTCATAATTTCAATTCTCCTTTTTTTTCATTCCAACACCACCATACCTCACCAATTTTTAACCTTTTTTGCTTCTTTTCTTTTAGTTCTTCCTCCAGCTCATTTCCATTAATTTTTTTTGGCTTTTCTTCAATGAGCTTTTCTTTTTCTTGTCTTCTCCATTCTTCATTTGTTTTGTCCTTTTTATCTTGTCTTTTCCTCGCCTCGCTCACGAATCTTTCCACCTCATTTTCCAAGCTCCATTCCCTCATTTCTTGAACATTCCTTTCATTCGCCCACGCGTTTTCTGTTTCCTTCACTCTTGATCGCCCTCTTTCCTGCCTTCCTCCACTGTTACTCTTTCCTTGTCTCTTTGTGTCGTGACTCTGACTGTCGTGTTGCTTTCCTTTTTTTTTTCCTCGGTTGCTTTTGTCTTATTTGGTATGTTCGTCTTACTTTCTTTCTCCTTTTTTATTTTTTCACTTAGCTCTTTAATTACTCTGTCCTTTTCCTTTATGCTTTGTTCTCTTTTACCAATTTCCTTTTCTAATCTTTCTATTTCCTGTCTGTGTCTTCTTTCCTTTTCCACTTGGTCTTCTTTACATTTGCTCCTAATTATTTGGGCCCCTATCTTCGAGGTTTCTTGTCTTGTACATGCCTTCATTTCTTCCATTGATTTCATTATCAATTCTTCAACTTTTGTTTTTACCCTGTCTTCTATCTCTGCGATCAATTGCCACATCTTTTCCTCTGAATTTTTTTCACTATCCTTCATTTCCTGCTTTTGGCTCCAATTTGACATTCCAGTCTGCGTTGCTTGTTCTCTTGTCTTTTTTCACACTTCATCTTTCTGTTTGTCTTTCCTATCATTGATTGTCTCGATTATATCTAACTCTTTCGCCTCTTCATTACTGTCCTTCTCAACTTGCAGACTTCCTCTACTGTTTCTTGCCGGTGTTCTCGCTAGCTGAAATCCGGCTCTGCACCAGTCTGTTCCTACCTCATTTATATTGTCTGTGTTTTCTACCTTTTTTGCTTTTGCCTTTATTATATCCATCTGACTACACACAAATTTTTCTAACGCTCCATTTTTCATACCGTAGTCTCTTTTACTCGCTGAATTTGTACTTTTGAATTTGCGCGGCCTTCCCCTCCTTCTCTTGGTCATCCCGGCGCTTGCGCCATTCGCTTTACCTCTCTCATGTCTTTCCTCGTCACTTGTCATCTCTTTGTATGTGCTGCCCTCTCGTTCCTCGTCACTTTTTTCCTTCGTCTTGTCTCCCGCCAATTCCTCTATGTCCGCCAAAACCCGGATTGCTTTTACCTTTTGGTTTCCGCGTCTTTTGCTTTTCCCGTGCCACAGCTTTTCTTTTTTTTTATTATTCACCTTGTTTGGCGTTTTTCACTCCCACCTTTTTTACTCTAAACTTACTTGCCTTTTCTTTTTTTTTTCACTATTTCATTTATTTTTGCACTAGCTACTCTTTTACACGTCTGTACACTTACACAGCTTACAGCGCTCCTTTCAGGGCCAACTAATATTTATTATTTTTTTTTTTATTCTTTCAGTTAAATCTTATATTAAATAAATTATTGTTTATAGAATTGACTTAAAATTACACTTTTCAGCGCTTCATTGTATTGAAAAATACTTATTTAAATGTTTTCATTTCAGGGCAAACTAATATTTAATTTTTTTATTTTTTCAGCTAGATCATTAACTAATTAAATTGTTACTTATAAAACTGATATCAAATGAAAAATTTAAACTCCCCATTGTAATGATAAAAACTTACCCAATAATTTCTGTTTCAGGGCCAACTAATATTTATTTTTTTATTCTTTTTTTTTTAATTCTTTCAGTCAAATTTTAAACTAAATAAATTATTGTTTATAAAATTTATATTAAACGGCACTTTTCAGCACCTTGTTAAAAAGTTGAAAACTTGTTTAAAAATTTCCATTTCAGGAATCAACTAACATGAATTGTTTTATTTTTTTTTTTTTAATTTTTTCAGTCAGGTCGTACATCAAATAAATTATTCTTAATGTAATTGACGTCAAGTGGGACTTCAGCGCCCTATCATTACGACGAAGAGTTTTTCAATCAATCCAATATCAAGGTGAACTGTCATAATTTTTTCTATTTTTATTTTTTGACTTTGATTTCAAGTAAATTATACAAAAAACAACCATACCCATACGTAAAACCATACCAAAATAAAACCGAACGGCTCTTTTCAGCGCCTGGCTCACATGGAGAAAGTTCTTGAGCTTTTGGGGTCCTGTTCATGCAGGGCCCCCCCCCCCCAAATTTTTTATACGTCTATTCTTATCAAGTTTCAAATTATACTAAATGCTTATTTAGTATAATTTAGCTTATTTAGAAGCAGTCATAAGAAATACAAAATTTTTTTTCCGTACAAATAACATAAAATTTTTTTCTTGCAGAGTATAATTCCCTTAAATAAAATTTCCCAATACCAATAAAACCCATCTTTAATTTTATCCTTTCCCATTGGACTCAACAAATTCATGAAACATGCAATTAGTAAAAAATTTTTTAACCTAGTGTGCAGAATTTTTATCTATCGTATCTGTACTTAAAGATAAATATATTTATAAACTAAAGTGTAAACTATAATTTAACAAAAATCAAAAAATTGTAATTCTTTGTCAGTCATTTAAAACAATGAAACATTTACTGCGAAAAAATATCGGAGCATTGATGTAAGTTAAATGTTATAGAACTTAAATTATTATCCACGAACGTAAATTATAGTGGCCCTAAAAAGAGCCATTTACAACTCAAAGTGTAAATTTTCAGTATCCAATTATAAAAAATCTGTACATAGAAATAAAAAGAATTCCTGCCGAAAGACATATTTCGTTTGAGATTTCCTCAAAATAACATGAAAACCAAATCATAAAGTCGTGATGACAACTTTTTTTTCACAACCCGGGATATTTTTCTACTACTTATTGGTTAGCCGATACCGACTCAATCAATATTGTTATTATTTTGCGTTATAAATAATTACTTAAAGCTGTAAAACCATAAAACTTACACTCTTGTAAACATTAAACAGTCAATAAAAATACTTAGTTGGAATACTTATATTTGTTAAAATAAGAGACTAATGGTGAGGCAAAAATAAATATATGCACAACTCGAAATGTATAAAAAATCATAATTTAGTAAATATTAAAATTTGTACTTGTTGTTTAGCCACTTACTAAATAAATATAAATATTGAAAGAGTATGGAAGCAAGGATTGAATTCTTAGGTGTAAACTTGAATTGTTCTTTACGTATGAAAAATTTGGTGGCCCTGAAAAGGGCCGTTTTTAACTTAAGTCAGAACTTAAGTATCTAATTAGAAAGTATCTTCACCTGTACCATGATATATACTTCATCGCTGGCTTCATGTAATATGCCACAGAAGTCGTCTCTGCCACGTCGTCTGATGCAGTTGCCCAAGTGTATGTAGTCATCGTAGGCCTTGAAAGGAGCAGACTGGTCGGTGAGGGTCGTCAGGTTACCGAGCAAGTCAAGGGCGAAACACTGGGCGGTGTATCTCGTCTTGAGGTCCTTGGACTTGGACGGTTGGATGCCCAACGAAAGCCAAAAGTTGTCTTCCCGGTCGTGGCTTAGCTCCATACGGAAACTCCATGTTTCCTGGATGTCTGTCCTCGGATACAGGGATGACTCTGCAACCTCCACAGCTCCTGAATCTGTCGTGTATAGCTTCGTGCTGATTTTAGTCAGCTTAAACGTGTGGCCAGTTGAATTAATGAAATTCATCTTGACGTGTGAAGTTAAAAACTTGAATATTTTGCGTGACGTACAAAGTAAGTTGTCGGTTGGAAATGACCTACAATGAATGTATGACCATTAAGTAACCTCTGACCTTTACCACCTCTACGACTAAATTTCAACGTACTGCTTTCTGATTGGCTCGCAGTTACCGACGTGAAGATTTTCTCGTAATTACTTTCTATCGGTACACGCGCACCAATCACAGCAAAGAAAATATCCCCTCTACTATTTCTAGCTTTCTTATTGGCTCGCAGGTACCGACACAGTGAGTATTGTTGTTATTTTTCGTCGGTACGTGCGATCCAATAGAATTACCGAATTATCGATCCCTGAAATATTTGCATCAGACAAAATATTGAGCATTGCCAACGATGGAATATCAAAACTTAACAATATTAAAATATTCCGTTCGCATTTAGTTGATTTTTTAATAGTAGCTGGCTATTGGCTACTTCCACAATTTTACCACACTGTGAATGATATGAATAATGTTATTGATATATTTGTGAAATTTCAGGAGACTTTCGTCTGTTAGAGAGACTCAACTTTCCTTATGACAAGTACACCAAATAATTGTTTGAAAAAATCAAAAATTAATAATAGCTTTTCTATTAATAGCTTTTTCGTAATTCGTCACAAAAAAAAAAAAAATAATATTCCGGTACCGGGAATCGAACCTTTTTTTTTTTTGTTTAAAGTTTCTTTATTTAAATTTACCATGTCATACATAATAGGAATAAATAAACTAAATAACATAAATCCTTAATTTCTAATTGTTTTAAACTTATTAATTGAGATCAACTGGCTGTTGTTGGCAGCGTCTCGGGTCTCTACCATCTTTGTAATTTTATTTACTGCTATTATTAGAGCCACCGAAGGCTCCTGTCGCGGTAGTCATTTTTTATTTTTTAATTATTTTTTCTTCCATTTAGCTTTTATTAAAACAGGAAAACAGTGGCTAAGTGTGCTCCTGTGGGCAATTCGAGCCTGTTGTCAACTACTACGTTGATCGTTGTTGGTCAAGCGGTAGCTTGGTTCCCGTGAGCAAATTTAGGGTTTTGTGCGCCGATTTTAAAAAACTACTAATACACTTTTCTATTAAATGTAAATTCTTTTTTTGAATAAACAGCCACTGTTCGCGTTAACAAATAGCCAGGTCCGTGGTTCGATATAGGGCGAATTGTTATACGGCGCGTACCGGGTTTTCAAACTACAAATATTTTTTATTGCAATAAAATTTATTTTACATAATAATCAGTTTGACTTCAAGTAAAGAGTCTCTATGTTTTCATCTCATTCGAAATTAATCTACTGAAATAATTTATTTATTTTTCCGTCAAGCTTTTGAATTAACAGTAGGAAACTTATGAATTCGAATTAAAGCTTAATTGTAATTTAAACTATAAGAGAAAATAAATTTCAACTGGATAATTATTCTGAACTGGTAGTAAAATTGAGGATAACTTGTGACACTTAAGCCAGAAAAATCTCAAGTGAGTAATTACTTACGCTTAAGCGAATACATATTTATTCCAACTTCAAATTTTGAATGTTAATATTTTTCCAGGGGCTTTGATATTTTATTATTTAGGTTGCATTAAAAAAGTTATAAGAAATAAATAAAGGCAAATGATATAAATTTAATGTGACTGATGTATTGCAAAAAAAATAATTTTTTAATAAAAATTTTAATGACAAGAAATATATGATTTTTTGAATGGACTGTTTATAAATTTTGGTTGGTAAATATCATAAACTTGGTAATTATTTTTTTTATTCCTTATAGTTTTAAAAAAAAATCTATATCTTGTTGCTTATAAATTGAATATTTGTAATTGGAGAATGATTTTGAAGATTCATCATTCGCTTCTTCAAATTTGTTTCTTTATAAAAAATTCTTTGATTTTTAATCTTTCAAATTTTATATTATAGTCAAGGGAATGGTTTTGATGAGTCACCATTTCTTGGACAAAATTTTTTTTCTACTCTTTTTTTACTGTGAATTTTAAATTGAAATTCAAACCAAACTATCAAACATATTACAAAAATTTATTTAAACAAAAACTTATAAGGATATTGCGCTTTTGTACAGAAAATCCTACTTATTTTTACTGATCCAAATTTTCCCATATTCAAAAAGGTTTTGAAATTACGCCATTTTTCCTTCATCGATACATTTTATAACCGATAATTTTTAGTTAATTGCGAATCTACTTTCAAATATTTAAAAAAAATTTACAGGAACCATACGAGAGAAAATTTTTTTCTCTATAAAAATTCCTCGATTTTTCTAATCTCTGAAATTTTTTAACATTGCCACTGCGATGGTTTTGATGAGTCGCCATTCCTTACGAAAAATTTTTTTTCTACTTTTTATAATTGCTAATTTTATCTTAGAATTTAAGCCACAGGTTAAAAATGTGACAAAATTTTACCTAAAAAAACTTGTAAGCAACTTGCGTTTCTGTACAGACCCCCGTTTATTTTCGAGACCCAAATCTTCCCAAATTCTAAATGGCTTTGAAGTTTCGCCATTTCTCCCCCATCACCAAATCTTTTTATCGTCAATACTTGTAAGTTACACATTGCGAATTCGCTTTCAATCCTGCGACAAATTTTTTATAAACTAAAAATATTAGTTCGTTCACCGAACTCTTGCGAAATGGGTTTTTATGCCATAAAAATTTTATCATGTATCTTTTATGGTTGATAAAAAATTTATGATTTTTAAAGAAAAAAAAAAGTTATTACTTCTGATCAACCTAATAACTTTTTTTGGTTCTAACTAATGTAAACTTTTTTTTTTCGTTAATTCTTAAAGCTTGTTTTGTTCATCGACTACGATAAGTAAATTTTTATTTCAAGGCTAACTAATATAAATTTTTTTTATTTATTTTTCAATTCTTTCAGCTAAATTGTATATCAAATATTATTTCTTATAAAATTTACTTGAAATGTATAATCGTAACGATAAAAACTTATTTAAATATTTTTATTTCAGGGCCAACTATATATAAAATAGTTTTATTTGCACAACTTATAGGTCGTATACAAATTTTTACATAAATCATATTTTCATTTGGTAAAATATTCACTTCGTTATATATATTATTTCTTTCTTACTTTTTAACTTCTATAATTTATTTGTTTTTGGCTTCTTATATTTTTTGCACGTCACAGTCTTGGTATCCCGCTTGCACCACGCTCCGTAACCCTGAGTTGACTCTCAAAATTTCTTCAATTCTCTTGAAGACCGTACATAGTTTTATATCAACCTCTCCTTTTAATTTCGCTATCATTTTTTCTTCTACTTTTTTATCCTCTAACCCTCTCCACTCTTCTAGCAGCTCTTTTTCCTTCTCCACCCCTTTATATATTCCTTCACATTTTAGTAGGTGTATCAACGTTTCCTCCTCTTTCCTACACCCTCTACAGCTCCAGCCCCTGTACCCTTTTTTGCCCGCTCTTCCCAAATTTCCACACCTTATCCTCGCCCACATCTCCTTGTCCTCCCCTCTTACATTATCTTTTTTCCAGTAGTTATCTTCTTCTTTCTCTAATCTTATTTTTTTTTTCAATGTATTATACGTTGATTTGTTTATTGCGTCTTCAGCCTCCTTTTACGTTCTCTCTCATTTTCTTAATGCCCTCATTCAGCTTTTCCTCTATTTCCTCTACTCCCGCATCCCTGTAGATCATCTCTATCACCTCCTCGCATTACATTTTTTTTAGCGCAACCTTCACCATTTTCCCCCATTTCGTCGGGCACCTGTTCATAATCCCTCTCATTTCTTCTTTCAGTGCTATCCTTGGCCATCTCTCTTTTTCCATCATCATACAATCCTTCATAAATCTTACTGCTCTTTCTTTTAATATTACTTCCATCTTTTCTACTCCCATCTCGTCCCTCCAAATATATTCTGGTGTATCCCTTCTTACTCCTAATGCCATCTTGCAGAGCCTCCTATGCACCCTCTCTATTTCTTCCGACTTTTCCCACCCCCAGACCTCCACTCCGTACAAAGCTACTGTTCTTGCCACAGTGTTCATCAGATACATCCTGTCCCTCATGCTGTTTTTTTTGCTCCTTTTTATCACTCCCCATACTGCATTTGTGGCCTTTTGTGCTTTTTGTGCTAGTTCCTTTTTTTGTTTCCCTGCGCTATTCCTTGTGGTGAAATGGTACCCAAGATATTTAAATTCTTTGACTTCTTCGACCTCACTTCCTGCATATTAGAATTTTTGTTTTTTCCACGTTCACCTCCATCTTATTCTCTTCTGTGTATCTTTCCAGCTCTTTCAGCATCCCTCTTAGCTCCTCTTCTGTGTCCGCAACTAGCGCCACATCATCCGCATATTTCATGACATGTATTCGTTGGTTCCCAATCATTGTTCCTCCTCTCTTCTTCTCTTCCATCGTCTTTTCTAGGTCGTCGATATCTATGCCATATAAAGCTCCGCTCTTCGCACACCCTTGTCTTTCCCCTTTTCTTGTTATAAATTCCATTGTTATTGAGAAGGTCTGCATGTTTTAGGTTTCCACTATATTAAATTGGTGTTAATACCGTACGATGGACGGTGTGGCTCAATAAGTTATAGATAAAATTGAACGGAATATAGTATAGTGCCGGATAGCTCAACTGGTAGAGCACTCGGCGCGATACCGACATGGTCTGGGTTCGATTCCCAGTTCGGGCTATCTATATTTTTCTCAATTTATCTATAAATTGTCTTATTGAGAAGGTTTGCATGTTTTAGGTTTCCACTATATTAAATTGGTGTTAATACCGTACGATGGACGGTGTGGCTCAATAAGTTATAGATAAAATTGAACGGAATATAGTATAGTGCCGGATAGCTCAACTGGTAGAGCACTCGGCGCGATACCGACATGGTCTGGGTTCGATTCCCAGTTCGGGCTATCTATATTTTTCTCAATTTATCTATAAATTGTCTTATTAAGAAGGTTTGCATGTTTTAGGTTTCCACTATATTAAATTGGTGTTAATACCGTACGATGGACGGTGTGGCTCAATAAGTTATAGATAAAATTGAACGGAATATAGTATAGTGCCGGATAGCTCAACTGGTAGAGCACTCGGCGCGATACCGACATGGTCTGGGTTCGATTCCCAGTTCGGGCTATCTATATTTTTCTCAATTTATCTATAAATTGTCTTATTGAGAAGGTTTGCATGTTTTAGGTTTCCACTATATTAAATTGGTGTTAATACCGTACGATGGACGGTGTGGCTCAATAAGTTATAGATAAAATTGAACGGAATATAGTATAGTGCCGGATAGCTCAACTGGTAGAGCACTCGGCGCGATACCGACATGGTCTGGGTTCGATTCCCAGTTCGGGCTATCTATATTTTTCTCAATTTATCTATAAATTGTCTTATTAAGAAGGTTTGCATGTTTTAGGTTTCCACTATATTAAATTGGTGTTAATACCGTACGATGGACGGTGTGGCTCAATAAGTTATAGATAAAATTGAACGGAATATAGTATAGTGCCGGATAGCTCAACTGGTAGAGCACTTGGCGCGATACCGACATGGTCTGGGTTCGATTCCCAGTTCGGGCTATCTATATTTTTCTCAATTTATCTATAAATTGTCTTATTGAGAAGGTTTGCATGTTTTAGGTTTCCACTATATTAAATTGGTGTTAATACCGTACGATGGACGGTGTGGCTCAATAAGTTATAGATAAAATTGAACGGAATATAGTATAGTGCCGGATAGCTCAACTGGTAGAGCACTCGGCGCGATACCGACATGGTCTGGGTTCGATTCCCAGTTCGGGCTATCTATATTTTTCTCAATTTATCTATAAATTGTCTTATTGAGAAGGTTTGCATGTTTTAGGTTTCCACTACATTAAATTGGTTGATCCATTAAACCGTTTGTTCGGGCCGATTGCTCAAAGTTTTACAAAACAATTAAAGGAACAAGTTTTGTTCTTAAATTTGAGTAATCATTACCAAAATGAAAAAATTAATTTTTTTTTTGAATTCACTTTTATTTTCACGTTAGTTATTCAGTAGATATAAGGTAAGGAAAAAAAAAATTATCCAAAAAGCGAGATAAAGCAAGAATTTTTTTACTTTTTTTTTTTTTTCATGTTTTACTCGGGGGTTATTTTTTCCTTTTCCGGAAAAATTGTTTTTTTTTTCTCTACCTCACATTTACTAAATAATTAACCCAAAAGTGGAAAAAAATCCGGAAAAAATTAAATTTTCATATTAGTATTGATTAAACAAATTAAGGAACAAAACTTGTTCCTTCAATTGTTTTATAAAAGTTTGAGCAATCGGCCGGGACAAACGGTTCAATGGATCAATCTGAAAATTTTCCGGGTTTTTGGGGGTACATTAAGCTATAAAATCACCTGATATCATTAACCTTTGCATCAGTATTCGCAAAGTAGCGATGAGTTGACTAAAAATCCAGAAAATAGCCATTTTTTTTGGGTTTTTCAAATGGATATTAAGGATAAAAAAAAATTTTTTTTTTTTTTTAATCGAGAATGGAACTTGTAGAGAATTTATTCAAGTTTCTTAAACTGCCACTGAAATTACTGTGCGACCATTAGTTGCCGAGATATCGATAATCAAAGACAACAGGATCCTTTTTCATATGAAGGCTGATATCTCAGCAGCAAATTGTCCTACAGAAAAACAAAAAAAAGCAATAAATTGTAGTTGAATAAATTTCCTAAATGAGCCATGAATTGGTTTTTTCGAAGAAAATTCTCCAAACCTCGTAAACCTAAAATACCAAATCAAAAAAATTAGAAACATTTTGTCTCGATCTATTTCTTATGATTCTGCAAAAACCGTGGCTCAGGAAATTATTTAGTTGACAGATTTTTAAACTAGAGATTTCAAGCTTCAATTTGCTTTTTTTTTTATTTTTTCAACACGATAATTTTTCACGAAAATACAGCCTTCTAAATATCAGTAAAAAATTAAAAAAATTTTTACTTCACTTAATTTTTTGGATAAGTGTATATAATTGAGCATTATTTAAAAAAATTTTTCGTTAAAATTAAAAAAAAATTTAGAATTCCATTTGAAAAATATTAATGACTTTGGTTTTATAACAAAAGCTATACTAATTTTTTTTTTCCTTTGAATCAAATAATTATGTGAATTATAATTTTTCTTTATGTAAATTACTTATAAAAAAATTTTATTTTATCAAATTTATTCAATTTCCAGAACTTCTTTTGTCATCTTATTTGAAGGGTACTCCATTTCTCCCCCAAAGAATTCGATTTTCGAAAATTAAAGTGAAACCAACAACGTGCTGAATTTTTGAAAATTTTCAATTTTCTCAGCGGGAAGTTAATAATGAAACTTTTTTTTTTGCAGTTTGTGTATGCCATAGTCCGTTCAATGTATATGTATGCACAAAATTAAAATAATTAAGCGCGAAAATTCAGTGTTCTGAAAAATTTATTAATTAGTAGCTTTCAGATGAAATAAAATAATAACCGAATTTTGGTAGATTTTTGAGAGGGACCATGTTGCCCCAAATAAAAATTTTTTTTGTTGGAGCATATTAATGACGAACACATGGTACAAAACTAGCAGAAATAAAAGGGGTAAAAATATCAAATCTTTTTTTCACGACGCATTTTGCTTCAAATTTAAAGATTTTTAATTTTCGATAAATTTGGTATATTTAGACAAAAAGTAAGTATCCCCCTCCCTTCTTCCCCTATTCGAGCCGCCAAAAACTCAGTCTTTCCTTAAGTACTCCCTTTTGCCCCTCTCTTCATGAATTATGACCACAGATATTTAAGAGTGGGGGAGAAAAGTAATTATCTGGGGAGATTTTGTTAAGATCGAAGGTACCATAGACAACATCATTCAAAACCGTTTTCGATCTTGAGACGATTAGTCGTACAGTCAATCTTGTCCCAAAACTACAAACATAAAATCAGTGATCGTTAATAATTTAACTTGAAGTTATTACTAAGTGAACAGTTACTCTCACAGTAAAGTGTCAGAGTTAATCAAATTAAAAGTTCATTATTTAAAAGTCGACAATTATTAATTGCATCACTCATTACGATGGAATCAATCCGTTCAATATTCAATTGCGAATACGTTGACAACTTAATCAAACAAGTAAATGTCGAAAATATCAATACAGTGGTTCCAGTCATGGGTGGTTTAACGCTGCTTCATATAGCAGCTTTCAATAATGATAAAAGATTGGTGAACTATCTGCTCCGCAAGAAAGCTGATGTGAATTCAAGAAGTAAATACTGGGGTACAGCTCTTCACATTGCTGTTATAATGGAGAACTTGGGTATAATTGAAAGCCTCATCAATTACGGAGCAGACGTTAATACTCTGCTAATTCAGGACTCTGATTTGATCCATTACCTGTATAGAGCTGAGCCAAATCTTGAAGAAAATCCTGAGTTTTTATTACAAAACCATGCCATTGAGACTGCGATGTTGGAAACCTATGATTTTTGTTTTGGCAAATCACCGTTACAAATTGCTGTTGATCGAGGTAATGAAAAAATTGTAGAACTACTTTTAAAAAATAATGCTGATCCGAACCTTGATACTCATTATTTTGAAACACCACTAATATGTGCTATTACTAAAGAAAACTTACCAATTATGGAGCTTCTTCTAACATACGGTGCAAATGTTAATAGTGTAAGTGAAAGTGGTTTTTCAAAAGAAAGTCCTCTACATATTGCTGTCCAATCCCGAAGTTCGGAAGCAGTAGAATTAATCTTGAACTATAGTATGGTTGATATAAATATAGTGACAGCGTATAAATATTCAGCGCTTCATTACGCATTTTTCGCAACCGACGATAATATCATAAGACAACTGCTTAATGCTGGTGTTGATATTAATTTAAAAAACGCTAATGGTAAAACAGCATTTGCTTCACGACAGAATTATTCACAAAAAGTTAAAGACACAATTACTGAATATATTGCCAAACTCAGTGCGACGAATTGTTACATTGATAAAGAAAATTTAGCAGTCGTAGATAGTGGAAAATTTGGTGAATTGCGCGGTCAGTGCATAAGCGAAATTGAAAAACTGAAGATAACATATATTGGTACGAGTAATGTTACACTTTATAATGTTCTATGTAATAAATGTGAACACAAATTAGCTTTAAGTTTAAAGTATGTTAGTGATAGTACTATTTTAAATTTGAACATTGAATCTTTTTTTCCACTATACGGTGGAATGATTGCTTATCGTTTAAGAAAAGCATTAGGACGGAAAAAATTGCTATCCAATGCTATTAGTTTAATTGATGATATTTTCAATAACAGTCGCAACTTGTCATCAAGTTGACCGCAGAAATTGGCATTTCCTTAAATTAGCCGCAATTGGTTGCCAAGTTATAAGAAACTTGATAACAACTTATAGGAACTCTTCCAAAAGCTGAAAGTTGTCACCAATTTGGTCGCATTTAATTGACACCAAGTTTTTAATTAGTGCTATGTATATATATTTATGTAGTGATCAATTAAAGTATAATGTTTACTTAGTGATTGCGTTGAAAATCCGTATCATTATCTCTAATTAAGTTATTATTATTGACTAAAACTAAATTTTGCGTCAAATAATACCTTTCATTTAGGAAATATAATTTGTGGATTGCTAAAAACTTTTGAATGTTGTATGTTCTCTCTAGTTATATTCGCGAGGTCCATGATAGCCTCCAACCGTGAGTTAACTTCAAGCTACTGCCGTATTAGCCAATTCGAAGGAAAAGTATTGGAGAGCAAACAGTTACCTTTAAGTTGACAGTAAATTGTCTGTAACTTGAATTCAATTCGACCAAGTGTTACTGTCAGACAATGACGTTAAGTTGACTGTAAGTTTCACTTCAAATTGACGGCAAGTTTTTCTGTCGAATTACGTTCAGACGGTAGTTGATTTGCATCAATTTGCACGCAAGTATTATCCAGCCAAGACTTTCCAGAAACTTATTGTTAAGTTACCCGTAAATGTTCCACTGCAGAACTTGCTAAGTAATTATATTTAGAGTGTGGCGTTTAAAGGTGGTACCAAAATCGTGCCATTTAGCGCGATGATAGGTACAGATGTTGTCATTAATGGCCGTATTCGGCCGAACTAAATCCTATACGTGAACCTAATAAGATTTAGTTAAGATTTAGTCTAATAAGTATGCTTTGCTTCTACTATGTTAAATCTTAACTTAATTTACAGAGGACTTAATTCAGCTAAGCACGGCGAATACCTGGAATTACTAAACTTACCCTCATAGCATTGAAATTGATAGTAATTTGATGTTGAAATTACCTGAAATCTGCTGCCTGAATCTGCAGACAATATCACAGCAAAAGTTGAAAATAAAAATTTGCGGTTAATTTTTCTTCAATTTTGAGATAAACATGTACGAAAAAAAACGGTCGATAATGTTCATTCTTACCATTTCAGAACGTATGCAAATTTATACGTAAAATTGTCTACAATTTGAGCGTAAAAATATACTTAACAATTTTTCAAGTCAAATTAACGATAAATTGACATAAAATTTGCCTGAAAATTAAAGACAACTTTTTTCTAGTCAACTTTTGAAGTGAATTTGCATTCAAATTCGGGCAGTAAATTTACGTCAAATTCAATAATAAGTTGCATACAAGTCGTAAAAAATGGAAAAGTCCAAAGTTGACGGAAATTTGAGGAAAAATTCAACAAAACTTTTGTACAGTAAACTTTTGCTCAAGCAAATTGTGCTATTAGGGTTAGTTGACGTCTGCCGTAACTGCCCTAACAGTCACTCCAGAATGAAATCGACAGTAATTTGACAGTTGAAATTACCGAAATTTGCCGCCCGCATCTGCCGACAATTTGATAGCAAAAGTTGAAAAAAACAATTAGCGGTTAATTTTTTTTTTTATTTAGAGGTTACTTTTTTTTGGCTAGAAAAAAACTCTAGAGAAAGTTCCTATGAAATTGTTCTCAAATGTCTGTCAACTTCGGGCTATTCCGTTTTTGACGAGAATTTGCATACAACTTGCTATACAATTTGACGTAAATTTACTACCCGAATTCGAATGCAAATTCATTTTGAAAGTCCTATACGAATTATCGTCAAAAACGGAAAAGCCCGAATTTGACAGACATTTGACAAAAATTTCATGGGAACTTTTATTAGGGTTTTTTTCTAGCATAAAAAGTAACCTCTAAATTAAAAAAAAAAAATTAACCGCTAATTTTATTTTCAAGTTTTGCTATCAAATTGTCGGCCAATTCAGGCAGCACATTTTGATAATTTCAATAGTCAAATTACTGTCAGTTTTAATCTAAAGTGGTTTTTAGGGTGATTTCGTACATCTAACAACATTGTGGCGCTACCTGTCAATACCTTATTGGCGAAATTTGGAAATCAGGTTTCTAATCAATGGAAACAAATAATTATTTTTTAAGTTAATTTTTTAACGGAAGATTTAATATCATTATAGAGAAACAAAATATCATTATACAGAAAAAAAATATTATTTATTGAAGACTACTAATGGAAATTCTAGTTTTTTAATTACATTTTTGTTATAAATAAATTACTGTTTTATTTGTTTTCACCACCCTGACGATTTTAAATCAGCCTGGGAACACCCTGGGAGTGGAAACACGGTGGAATCACGGTGGATCCAGGGTGGGTTCGTGTCATTTTATCACCGTGTATACACGCTGGTTACATAGTGTTTCCACGATGGTAACACAGTGTACCCACCCTGATTCCACGGTGTATTCACCGAGATTCCACAGTGTATCCACGGTGATTACGCGGTGTACGTGGAATCACGGTGAATACACCGTGTAATCACCGTGGAATCACGGTGATAAAATGACAAAAAACCCACCGTGTAACCGCCGTGGATCCACCGTGTTTCCGGGGTGTTTCCAGGGTGAATCAAAACCGCGAGGGCAACAATCACCGACAAACGGTTTCCTAGCAATTTAAATAAAAAAATTAAAAAAATATAGAAATAGAGGGGTTCAATGAAAAAATTAAAGGTTAATTTTTATTCACTTTTTCATAATTGAGCAATTAACCCTTAAACAACTTTGATAGGTCAACATTGATCGACAAACGACCAACAAACGATGGCAATTGAAATTAATCGGATCGGTTTATATTGAGTTGGTTTATAATGAGTAGTTAAGTTGGAGCTCAAATATACAACTTCATTAAGCGATTTCTGATAATCAATTTGGAAGCAAGCTAGTGGCAACCAACTGTAGCAACTTGCTATCAAGTTGGCCGCAAATACTGTTCCAATGTATGCCAATAGCTGGCATTCCCTTAGTTGACAGAATTGACGAAAAGTTGCCTTCAATTTTCTCAGAAAGTTGGTGACAGGTTGCGGTAGTAGATTATCGTCAACTTTCTACGAACGTTGGTAACAACTATCAGTACTATTATATTGTTTCTAAAAAATAATACTATAAACAGTATACCCTCACGTGTTATATATCACGACTACGCATTACTTTAAGACGAACTTTTTGAGTTTAGTTTGGAAGTCGATTTCTAATAGTATACATTAAAACTATTCACAATCAACAGGACAAAAAGAAAACAAATCCTACCAAAAACAGATTCTCTGTATAACATCGCACCAAGTACACGTTTAAAATTTTTTAAAAGTAGAAAAAAAAATTATTTTTAACAAAAAAAAAGTCAAATCGAAAAAATACTAAGTACCTAGTATGATGCAAAATCGTAACAAACATTTTCATAAAATTTAAAAAAAAAATTGTATAAAAAAATTTCAATGTACTTGGTGTGCTTACAAAAGAGTAAAAAAAAGCATGGTTGATTTTATAAGAAATTAATTTTGCTTGAGTACATGTAGTAACGCACACCAAGTACATTGAAATTTTGTAATACAATTTTTTTTTGAAATTTTATGAAAATGTTTGTTATGATTTTGCATCATACTAGGTACTTAGTATTTTTTCGATTTGACTTTTTTTTTGTAAAAAATAATTTTTTTTTTTTACTTTTAATAAATTTTAAACGTGTACTTGGCGCGATGTTCTACAGAGAATCTGCTTTTGGTAGGATACAATTTAGCTGACAGAATTGAAATATAACAGGGATAATCTAAAATAAATTGGTTTTAATTGTAAATTAAGATTTGAATTTGAATTTGATTCGACTGCGCTCTCGGCCCACGCATCTCCGTTGTCCCCACGCCGTCGATGATCGATAACCTGGGACTTTACTAATTTATCGATGCATTTGGCCGTGCGACGAATGGGTGCTTTGCGAGGGCCCCGAGTCCCGCCATTTCTAGAAATTTAAATTTGGGGAAATTTTGGACGGTACGAGCCTGACATGGGACTGAGAGTGGGGAGCTGCTGGCTTCGCGGCGCACCGAGAAGCACTCGAGCGTCACTCACTGCCTAGAGCTGCAAATAACCAGTCGTATTTTAAGCAAAATTAAAAACTAAATTTTACAAAAGAAGACAACTTGATGGTGAGTCGAGAAGACCCCGCATTCGTGAAGAATAAATTAAATTACGGTGAGTCTCAGTCTGACCCCGGACTACACTAAAAATCCACATTCAGGATCAGTCACAAATTTCGCTGAGTTTAGCAACCGCGTAATTTATTTAAAATATTAATTGGCAGCAGCAGGAGAAAGAAGATCGGAAGCCAACAGCACCCAACAGCCTTCTTTGAGAGCGGCGTCCTCCTCCCACCACATGGCGTCGTCATTTTCACCAGCGACTACTTCGGTAAATTTTGAAGTCTTTTGGTTTAATTAATTTGTTCAAACCTCTGAAAAATTATTTTAAGGGAATAACATAAATTGTTAATTATATATATAAAAATTTACGAGATAAGATTTAATGGTTTTTCGCGGCGTGGGTTCGAGAGCGTTCGGTCGTCACTTTGTATAAGTGTCTGGGTTTGTTTTACTAGGTAGCGTCATAATTAAAATTTTCTCAGTTGAGTCTAGCGACCACTGATTAAATAATTGATAATTAACATTTAAGTTTAGCAAACTCTAGTCGGTATTTTTCTAGAGGTACTGAGTCCCAAAGACCGTTCTCTAGGAGGTGCCAGAGGTTTAGTTTGAAAGTGACCGTGGTGCTGAGTCTCACCGACCGCATCACTGGAAACTTTATTAAATAGAATTTAATTAAAATAAAATTTAGGCTAAAAGACAACCCAGAACTTAAGACGTTATTTAAGAACTTAAAGTTGTGGATAGACTGTGTGTGAATATGAGTTAATTTATTTATTGCCTCGCCAGCAAAATTATTGTGTATTAAGGAGAAAATTATTTGTTATTATGAATTAAGGAAATTTTGTATTAAATTTAAACACAGTTTAAAATACGTAAATATTGTCGGGAATTTAAAAATTTTATATTAACCAAAAAGATATATCCGTTGCCAAAGAGATATTGTAAATAAATTTTGAATATTTTATTAAAATCATATTTATTAAAATAATTATTCTCAATCGATTAGTGACGCTGAGTCTCACCGACCGCTCATTAAGGGGTTGATAAAAACCTAACTCTGCAGCTGTGTGGTCCAGTCACGATAAGGAAATTTTCGAATTCGACCTTGAGATTTTCATTCCTCTCTGCTTTGTTTGCCTTGCACACGATACTGAGAGATCGTGCAACTTACTCTCAGTGGCGCCCTTAGAATTTTTTAATTCAAAAGGTGTCCAAATCGTGACCTCGTAAGCCTCGTCGTCAAGACCACGGAAGACGAGGGGTACCCGGTTATATTTGGCGCCCAACGTAATAATTTCCTTATCATGCAGAGTTAAATTGGTTAAATTAAAAAAAAAAAAAAAAAAAAAAAAAATAGAGTCACAAAAAATAAATAATTAAAAATTAAAGTTGGTAAATTCAAAAAAAAAAAAAAAAAAAAAATTTTTGCAATAATTCTTTTTAATATACAAAAACAAAATTTGCTGGTGAGTGAGTGAGGAAAGTTAAAAAAAAAAAAAAATAGTAATAATAACGCGGGAAAAAGACCGTTGAATAAAATACGTGGAGGCAGTTGAGTCAATATTTTTAATTTGGTTAGTACGATACTGATTGCTTGCATAGCAACAGTAGACAAAAATAATAAAGTGGGACGAAAAAAAAAAAAAAAATATCAATTCTTTAAGACATAAAATATTTTAACTAAAGTACAAAAGACTTGAGTTTATAAATAGAACCAATAGAAAAAAAAAAGAAATCAAAAAAAATATAAACAAAGTATTATAGAAATAATAAAATTTTACAAGGGATTAAGTAATTAAGGAAAATAAAATAAAATAAAATAAAATAATTTCTTTATTTAAAATAATAGTAAATATTTTGCACTTGGATTGTCTATAATTAAATTCGATATCGGTTTATTTGGATAATAAAATTTGGTATTTAAAATGTCAAAAGTAAAAGCGAATAAAGGTGTTGCAACGCGGTCACAAGTCCAAGGAGATGATTTAGTAAATTTAGAGTCACCGGATCCAACGGGCGGTAGCAAATTAACTCGTACACCTCCGGGAGGTACACCTGGATTCCAAACTCCGACAGAGCAAACAGTAAATGATACCGTTTACAAAACACCTAAAGAGCTCCCAACAAAACAACCATTGCCTAGAATACAGCTTCCATCCTTGAATACCCAAGATCCTCAAATTGAAAACAATAGACAAGATCAATTCTGGTTTGAGGCAGGAGCTAGCAACGCTTCTACTCCTGGCTTAGCTCCAGTGTTAGCTCGTGTTAACGCTAGAATTGATAATTTAACAGCACAACTTCGTACACAAGGGGAAATGAGTAACATTCATGTAGACGCGATAAATCGGCTTACTGATGCGGTGAATCAGTTATTTTTACGCGAAACAAGTTGCAATAGACAGCCGCAGTCTGGGAATCAGTTAGCAAGTCGAAGTCAAGAGGGACCGGTCGTCAGAACTGTCGACCCTACGGGTCTCAGTCTTGGTGGGGGGGAGACAGTGCACTTTGCACTGGGTAATAATCCGTCTCCGGTGAATAATATAAGACCGCCGATCACAAATCAATTAGATTCACGTGTGAATATGCAGGGTTACTTTAATTCTTTAGCGCGAGCAAATGAGCGTAGATGGAAAGATATTCTAGATCACTTAAAAATGTGGCCATTACGTTTTCCCTCCCAGGATTTCTCAGCTAACGAGTTTATCTCTACGGCTGAAGCACATGCCACACGTGAAGGATGGTCAGATGATGAACTATTACGCGTTATGGATTATTTGCTACAGGATAGAGCCTCGAAATGGTTTGATGTTAATTATACGCTTTGGAATTCATACAGACAATTTAAAGTCGAGTTTGTCAGATCGTTTGGGTCCACTAAGACTGACCATCAGATTTTGGTAGAGTTAGGACAAATGAGACCGAGTACTGGAGAAAAGATGTCCGAGTTCGCGTTTAGGATGCAGGCAAAGTATCAGACTTTGAAAATACCTCCTTCTGAGAGTGAACAGGTTGCCTGTATAAGGAATCATTTGACTTCGGAAGTCAGAAACTTAGTCTTTGCGAGACGGGTAGATAATTATGAAGATTTGTTAACCGCGATTCATGAAGCTACTCAAACAATAGAGGAGGGAAGTCGCATATTTGGTAAAGATAAAACTATTGATGAGCCTAAAATTTTTAAAAACCGGGAAAAAACGCGATTCTCAGCACTCCAAAGTCTACGGGATACTGAAATTTATCTTGAATCGGGTCGTGGTCGTCAGCCGTTAATTATCGAGGAAATTAAAGAGGGTAAGTGTGGTGAACAGATTATCTGTGCTTCGGCAGGTGTTTCAACTGTGACTTCTGGTCTGTATGATCAAAGAAGTGATCAATATCGTCCGAATTATAATATAAAATACAAAAGTCAACAAAACACACAACCTCAATATCCTCCAGCTCAAAGACCCTATCCTCCTTGTACACAAAATTATTCTGGTAGACAATCATTCCCTGGTAACTCTAATTACTCTTCTCAACGTAATCAGACAAATCAGTCTCAGTCTAATAATTATATACCGTGGCTACCTAATGCTCCTCGAAATAATCGACCCTGCTATAACTGCGGTGAGTTTGGTCATACTTTTGATACATGTACGAATCCTAGACGTGATGTTTGTAATTATTGTAACATGGTGGGTCATACTAGACAGACTTGTAGACGATTACAACAGCTTTCAAATCAGCGTGTTCTTCCAGCACCTAACACTGATCAAAATAATACTAACAGAGTGGGTAGAAAAAACGAATAAGGCCGGATCACCCATCTCCAGTGATTCTGAGCCGAACTCGTGGAAATTCGGAGATTCAACTTAATAAATTTAAAAAAAATAAATTAATTAATAGTGGAAAAATTGTGGATAATAATAGTGCAAAAGAAACTATTAAAATTAAGGTGGAAAACTTAGATTGGATAGATAAAACTAATGTAGATAAATATACGGGTCCAGAGTTGGGTAGTGTAAAAAATTTTTATAAAGAAAGGGAAGTTTTGGAAACTAAAAATAAAAATAAGGATAAATTGAATGATAATTATTGGAATAATTATGGTAATAATAATTTAAAGGATTTAGGTAATGATGACGTGGAAGTTGTCTCAGAAGTAAAATTAAAAAATGGAAATTTTGGCAAAAACATTTCAGATCCAGGGGATTCAGAAATGGAGTCAGCAAATAATTTAAAAAATTTACAAAATAATATAATTTTTTATGGTAATAAAGGAAATAAATTAAAGGAAAATGATAAAACTAAAATTGGAGTCCTGGGGACTAAATTAAAGCACTTAATCATGGGATTATTTATAAGAATATTAATTATTTTGGTGTTCGTGTTGAGAGTCGTTGGGGACTTACACGAGAATATAAAAACTAAATATTGGAATAAAGATCTCTTTAATAGAGGGTTTGAGAATATAAAGATTAAATATCGGGATAAAAATCTCTTTAAAAGAGTTAAGAGTAAAATAAATAGGTTAAATATTGGAAATTATAAAAATAAAGAGGATAACTGTTCAGGGAACAAATATGGGAAAAGTTGTTGGGAAAAAAAAATTGGATTTAATTTAATTAGGGGACTCGTATATAAAGATTTAAAAGATATTTATTTGAATAAAGATTTTATTAATAATGATAATTATAAAGAATTTATAGATTTTAATTATAAAGTTGACGCGGGAAACTCGTTGGGAACTGTAGATTTTTTAACGGGATCCGCGAGTAACCAAGTAGAGTCAGAAGCACTCAAGCTTACTGACTGCGAATTAAATAATTTTTCTGGCATAAATATAAATAATTTCTTTCCGTTAATTAAGTCTATTATAAACAATGGCTAGGTAATTGAAAATGATCAGACACATTCGGCACTAAGTTATTTAGTTTCAATTTTAGAAAATAATTTAAGTAATAACGATCAGCTTCAAATTATTGAAATTGGCCCAGAAGATGATCTGGAACCGTCTCAAATAAATATTGAGAGAAAGCCGTATCTCTGTAGTCTACAACCTCTAGATACTGAGGAAACTGATTATGAAGACGAGGGAGACGAGTGGGAGGAAGAACTTGATCCTGACGTTGATTCTGATGATGCTGTTGAGTCTAGCGACCACAGGTCATCGAAGAGCGGAACAGCGCAGAGTTCAGATACCCCACCCGCTTCTCCTACGACTCGTTCTTCATTTTTACCTAACATACTACGCAATATTACTCTGCCTTCACGTATCGCGTATCGTTTAGCTTCGCGGAAAACATTTATACCTGGAACAGGACCTAAACCTCCTATAATTACTGCGCGTATTCCTGTATCTGTTTGGATATTTGGTGTCCAGCTTAATGGAATCATAGATACCGGTAGCGAGCGGACTTATATAAGCTCGACCGTATACAAGCGAATTAGTGATTATAAGTCGGGAGAAGTTCAGGTAGATGACACTCAACGTCGCGGTGTTCTTTTGGCTAATCATACTTTATGTAAGACAGAAGGTGGTGCACCATTTATTATTCAAGTTGGTGATATTGCTGGCGAACAGTATCTCAGTATACTAGAAAGTCTTAGTCACTCGGTGGTATTGGGCATGGACTTTGCTCTCCAGTTCAGTATTCAGATCGATTGTAAATCTCGTACTTGGAAATTTGACGCAAGCACGGAACGTCATCCGTTTGAAATTTTGTCTTGTCATGAATCCAAGAACCAATGTTTGGGTTTAACATCTGTTCAGTGTGCGGATCTTGATAAATTTATTTCAGCTGAGCTTAAAAAATTTAAATCGCTACCTAATCATGGGCTAATTGATCTTGTTAAACATGAGATAGTACTACAACCTGAGGCGAAACCTGTACGGATTCGTCCATATAGGCGTAGTCCGGTTGTAGCTGCTGAACTCAACAAACAGATCGATGAGTTATTGGAAAAGGGGTACATTCGGTACAGTAACAGTTGTTGGTCGTGTTCTCCAATCATGGTGCCTAAGCCAAATAATCAGTGGCGGTTGTGTATTGATTATCGTCCAGTGAATAAAATCACGATTCCTCCAGCACATCCACTACCGAATATGCTTCGCATTTTGAGTGCACTTCACAAGGCGGAATACATAAGTACTATGGATCTTCGAGAGGCGTTTCATCAGATTCTCATGGCAGAAAATTCGATTGCATATACTGCTTTCTCTGTGGAAGGTAAAGGTCAGTTTGAATGGGTCCGTATGCCGTATGGGTTGGCTGGTGCTCCGAGTACTTTCCAAAAAGCGATGGACATTTTGAGAGAGAGGTTTATCAAGTTGTTGGAGCTGCGAAATTTACCCAGGTGTTGGGCGGAGAAGGTCTTTGCATACCTTGACGATTGGGTGATCATTAGCGAGTCTTATGAGGAACATAAACAGATTTTGTCTCTAGTGTTTGAAATTTTTAGGGAAGCTGGCCTGTTGATAAATCCAGACAAGTGTAAATTCGCGAGATCCGAAGTCAAGTTCTTAGGGTTTATCGTCGATCAAGATGGTTTAAGACCAGATCCCGAGAAAATTGCTCCAATAATTAATTATCCTCGTCCAACCAATCGCAAGCAAGTTCGTAGTTTTTGTGGCTTAGTTAACTGGTATCACAGACATCTCCAGAATGTCGCGAAAGTCCAAGGTTCATTGAATAAGCTGTGCGGTACGACTGCTGAGTGGAAGTGGGGTGAAGACGAAGAAGAAGCGTTCGTTTCTTTAAAACAGGCGCTAGTTGATGCTAAACCTTTGTCGATTCCAAAAATCGGTCTTCCTTATTTTTTGTATACAGATGCCTGTGACACTGGACTTGGTGCTTTTCTTGTTCAACGAGATCCGGAGAATGGGAACGAGTATCTGATTATTTGTTGCAGTCGGCCGTTACGTGGTGCTGAAACTCGATATACGACGACAGAGAAGGAGTGTCTGGCGGTTGTTTGGGCAGTAAGAAAACTTCGTTGTTATCTCGAGGGTGCTCCTTTTACTGTCGTCACAGATCACTCTTCTCTTCGCTGGTTACATTCCTTGAAAGATCCAAATGGTCGGTTGGCAAGGTGGGCGATGGAGTTGTTGTCGCATCAGATAAAAATCGAGCACAGAAAAGGCACTGAGAACGAGGGTCCAGATGCCCTGTCCAGGATGTATGAAGATCATGATCCTGTAGATTGGTTGGAGATCAAACGGAACCTTGGTAATTCTAGAAATGATTGTTTGCATATTCAGGTGCGAAATTGGTATGATGTTAAGAAAAATAATGTCTTGAAATATCCAGAAAATTATCCGGAGTGGCGTGTTCTCGATGATCGTCTCGAGTACTTCAGACCCGATCCTCTGAAAGAGATAGTAGGTGATGAGAATGCGTGGAAGGTCGTGGTTCGTGAGTCTGAAGTGCTTGATTTACTTAAAACCAATCATGAGAATCCAGATGCAGCTCATGTAGGACGAGAAAAGATGTATGAACGTTTAAAAATAAAATACTATTGGCCAGGGATGTATAGGGATGTGACTGAGTACGTGAATGAATGTGATATTTGTAAGAAAGTAAAATATAAGCAAACTTCGTCACATGCTCCAATGCAAACTCGTCAGCCAATTGCTCCATGGGCAGTAGTAGCAGCCGACGTCACGGGACCGTTTCCTAGGTCTAAGGGTGGTTATAAATACGTTCTGATTGTCCAAGATCTCTATACTCGGTTCATTGAAATCTTTCCTCTGCGTAAACAAGGTGGTCGAAGTGTTTTGGAGTCGTTCAAGAATGCTTTTGCCCACTGGGGTTATCCTTTGTTCATGGTCACAGATAATGGTCGTGAGTTTATTAATCACCAAGTTCGTGATTATTTGAATTCGGTAGGAGTAAAGATGTCAACTTTGGCTATAGCCCATCCTCAGGGAAATCCCGTTGAGAGAATAAATCGCACTCTTAAACCTATGATACGCGCCTACATTGAAAAAGATCAGTCGGAATGGGATCAACATCTTGGTGAATTTCAGCTGGCTTACAATAGCGCATATCATGCGTCTTTGAAGTTGTCACCTTATTATCTGGTATATGGTCGTGAGCCTCGGCTCTCTGGTAAAATCTCTGAATTGGAATTGGATGACATTGACGAGAGTAGTTCAAACTGGAGGCGTCGTTTAGATAAGTTAGATCAACTTAGACACAAAGTTGAGGACATTATGCGTAAGGAAAGCGAACGACAAGCTCGTTATTACAATAAAACCGCTCGGGATGTTCCAAATATTCAAGTTGGAGATAAAGTATTTTATCCTAATCGAAAGTTAAGTAAAAAGTCCGATAAATATAGTAAAACGTTAGATTTTAAATATCTCGGTCCTGTAATAGTTAGTAAGGTAATTAGTCCTATAATCGTTGAATTAAAAGACGAGTCTGGTAAAATTCTTGGCAAACATTATATACCTGATTTAAAAACGCGTACGAGTCCGCGTAATAAAAAATAATACGGTTTAAAATTATAGGGAGAGTTGCAAGAAGAAGGAGTTGGACGAGTGCAGGTCTTGGGAGCGGTTGGGCCTAATTATGAGCGTAACCGGAAAAGGAAGTTGCGGCGTTGGTTGCTCGATACCGCGATTGAGCTGGGTGAAAGACCACCCCCAATTAAAATGCGAAAGTTGCGTTTCGCGGTCGTAATACCATCAACATCCTCCTTAACCTCTCCCACTTTCTCACTTCCATCCCCTTCAGAAAACTCCTCGGTGCCCTCTAGCTCTCCTGAAGTTCAACCGGAGTTATTAAATCAAGTTGCCGAGCCTGAAGACGTGGTACCACAGGACCCGGATAATGCTGCCTGGTCGTTGATCACTCAGATGTCCTCTGTGAGTCTGCAGGGTGAAAAACCTTTACCATACGACCCGGAGGATCCTTATGAGTTCTATCAGCCGGAAGAAGACAAGGTTAATCGGAGAACCCGAAATAAAAATCGAAAAAGGGTTACACCAAAATGGGAGTTGATGGAGAGATTTGGGCCAGAAGATCCGGAGCCATTTAATTTATCCTATATTGCAAGGCCAGTGGTACAGCCACATGATTTAGTACCTGCTCCAACGCCAGACGTTGTCCAAGACAAACCTTCTTCCTCCTTGGCAGATTATAAGATTCCTAAAATCAAGCGTTTCCGATTACCTTCTTCCGTTATCTCGCCGGCCGAGAAGAACCAAAAAAGAAAAAATTCTATGAAATAATTAAAGTGCTAGTATTGGAGATTAAGACTTTGGATTGTAGGGATACGGCCGATGTGCTGAGTTTAACAACCGCTCTCGGTCTGCCCTTGCATTCTCAAAGTCATAATACCGCGTTGCGATGTTTCGTCGGCCCAAAGGCGATCTAGTCAAGATAACGATACTATGTCGGGACTAAGTCTGAATTATAACTAATTTATAACAATCTCTACTTAACGATAAGAAAGCTTATAACTATTTTTGTAAACGCAGGATTAATTAAATTAATCTTCCTAATTAACCCGTTCGTATAGAATAATTAATTTCTTTTACCTCACTCACTCATTCTTTCAGCTGTAGATATTGGACCAGTTCGAGTTGCTGATCACAGTTGCTGATAGTTTATTTAATAATAATTTGTTTTAAATTTAAGAATTTGATTCTAGAACGAGGTGTGGGCAACGGATATGTTTGTGGTACGAGCGCGAGTCTGGCGGGGGGAGTATAACAGGGATAATCTAAAATAAATTGGTTTTAATTGTAAATTAAGATTTGAATTTGAATTTGATTCGACTGCGCTCTCGGCCCACGCATCTCCGTTGTCCCCACGCCGTCGATGATCGATAACCTGGGACTTTACTAATTTATCGATGCATTTGGCCGTGCGACGAATGGGTGCTTTGCGAGGGCCCCGAGTCCCGCCATTTCTAGAAATTTAAATTTGGGGAAATTTTGGACGGTACGAGCCTGACATGGGACTGAGAGTGGGGAGCTGCTGGCTTCGCGGCGCACCGAGAAGCACTCGAGCGTCACTCACTGCCTAGAGCTGCAAATAACCAGTCGTATTTTAAGCAAAATTAAAAACTAAATTTTACAAAAGAAGACAACTTGATGGTGAGTCGAGAAGACCCCGCATTCGTGAAGAATAAATTAAATTACGGTGAGTCTCAGTCTGACCCCGGACTACACTAAAAATCCACATTCAGGATCAGTCACAAATTTCGCTGAGTTTAGCAACCGCGTAATTTATTTAAAATATTAATTGGCAGCAGCAGGAGAAAGAAGATCGGAAGCCAACAGCACCCAACAGCCTTCTTTGAGAGCGGCGTCCTCCTCCCACCACATGGCGTCGTCATTTTCACCAGCGACTACTTCGGTAAATTTTGAAGTCTTTTGGTTTAATTAATTTGTTCAAACCTCTGAAAAATTATTTTAAGGGAATAACATAAATTGTTAATTATATATATAAAAATTTACGAGATAAGATTTAATGGTTTTTCGCGGCGTGGGTTCGAGAGCGTTCGGTCGTCACTTTGTATAAGTGTCTGGGTTTGTTTTACTAGGTAGCGTCATAATTAAAATTTTCTCAGTTGAGTCTAGCGACCACTGATTAAATAATTGATAATTAACATTTAAGTTTAGCAAACTCTAGTCGGTATTTTTCTAGAGGTACTGAGTCCCAAAGACCGTTCTCTAGGAGGTGCCAGAGGTTTAGTTTGAAAGTGACCGTGGTGCTGAGTCTCACCGACCGCATCACTGGAAACTTTATTAAATAGAATTTAATTAAAATAAAATTTAGGCTAAAAGACAACCCAGAACTTAAGACGTTATTTAAGAACTTGAAGTTGTGGATAGACTGTGTGTGAATATGAGTTAATTTATTTATTGCCTCGCCAGCAAAATTATTGTGTATTAAGGAGAAAATTATTTGTTATTATGAATTAAGGAAATTTTGTATTAAATTTAAACACAGTTTAAAATACGTAAATATTGTCGGGAATTTAAAAATTTTATATTAACCAAAAAGATATATCCGTTGCCAAAGAGATATTGTAAATAAATTTTGAATATTTTATTAAAATCATATTTATTAAAATAATTATTCTCAATCGATTAGTGACGCTGAGTCTCACCGACCGCTCATTAAGGGGTTGATAAAAACCTAACTCTGCAGCTGTGTGGTCCAGTCACGATAAGGAAATTTTCGAATTCGACCTTGAGATTTTCATTCCTCTCTGCTTTGTTTGCCTTGCACACGATACTGAGAGATCGTGCAACTTACTCTCAGTGGCGCCCTTAGAATTTTTTAATTCAAAAGGTGTCCAAATCGTGACCTCGTAAGCCTCGTCGTCAAGACCACGGAAGACGAGGGGTACCCGGTTATAAAAAAATAAATAAAAAAAATTTATATTAGTTAGCCTTGAAATAAAAATTTACTTATTGTAGTCGATGAACAAAACAAGCTAAAAGAATTAACGAAAAAAAAAGTTTACATTAGTTAGAACCAAAAAAAGTTATTAGGTTGATCAGAAGTAATAACTTTTTTTTTTCTTTAAAAATCATAAATTTTTTATCAACCATAAAAGATACATGATAAAATTTTTATGGCATAAAAACCCATTTCGCAAAAGTTCGGTGAACGAACTAATATTTTTAGTTTATAAAAAATTTGTCGCAGGATTGAAAGCGAATTCGCAATGTGTAACTTATAAGTATTGACGATAAAAAGATTTGGCGATGGGGAAGAAATGGCGAAACTTCAAAGCCATTTAGAATTTGGGAAGATTTGGGTCTCGAAAATTAACGGGGGTCTGTACAGAAACGCAAGTTGCTTACAAGTTTTTTTAGGTAAAATTTTGTCACATTTTTAACCTGTGGCTTAAATTCTAAGATAAAATTTGCAATTATAAAAAGTAGAAAAAAAATTTTTCGTAAGGAATGGCGACTCATCGAAACCATTCCCTTGACTATAATATAAAATTTGAAAGATTGAAAATCAAAGAATTTTTTATAAAGAAACAAATTTGAAGAAGCGAATGATGAATCTTCAAAATCATTCTCCAATTACAAATATTCAATTTATAAGCAACAAAATATAGATTTTTTTTTTAAACTATAAGGAATAAAAAAAATAATTACCAAGTTTATGATATTTACCAACCAAAATTTATAAACAGTCCATTCAAAAAATCATATATTTCTTGTCATTAAAATTTTTATTAAAAAATTATTTTTTTGGCAATACATCAGTCACATTAAATTTATTTCATTTGCCTTTATTTATTTCTTATAACTTTTTTAATGCAACCTAGATAATAAAATATCAAAGCCCCTGGAAAAATATTAACATTCAAAGTTTGAAGTTGGAATAAATATGTATTCGCTTAAGCGTAAGTAATTACTCACTTAAGATTTTTCTGGCTTAAGTGTCACAATTTATCCTCAATTTTACTACCAGTTCAGAATAATTATCCAGTTGAAATTTATTTTCTCTTATAGTTTAAATTACAATTAAGCTTTAATTCGAATTCATAAGTTTCCTACTGTTAATTCAAAAGCTTGACGGAAAAATAAATAAATTATTTCAGTAGATTAATTTCGAATGAGATGAAAACATAGAGACTCTTTACTTGAAGTCAAACTGATTATTATGTAAAATAAATTTTATTGCAATAAAAAATATTTGTAGTTTGAAAACCCGGTACGCGCCGTATAACAATTCGCCCAATATCGAACCACGGACCTGGCTATTTGTTAACGCGAACAGTGGCTGTTTATTCAAAAAAAGAATTTACATTTAATAGAAAAGTGTATTAGTAGTTTTTTAAAATCGGCGCACAAAACCCTAAATTTGCTCACGGGAACCAAGCTACCGCTTGACCAACAACGATCAACGTAGTAGTTGACAACAGGCTCGAATTGCCCACAGGAGCACACTTAGCCACTGTTTTCCTGTTTTAATAAAAGCTAAATGGAAGAAAAAATAATTAAAAAATAAAAAATGACTATCGCGACCGGAGCCTTCGGTGGCTCTAATAATAGCAGTAAATAAAATTACAAAGATGGTAGAGACCCGAGACGCTGCCAACAACAGCCAGTTGATCTCAATTAATAAGTTTAAAACAATTAGAAATTAAGGATTTATGTTATTTAGTTTATTTATTCCTATTATGTATGACATGGTAAATTTAAATAAAGAAACTTTAAACAAAAAAAAAAAAGGTTCGATTCCCGGTACCGGAATATTATTTTTTTTTTTTTTGTGACGAATTACGAAAAAGCTATTAATAGAAAAGCTATTATTAATTTTTGATTTTTTCAAACAATTATTTGGTGTACTTGTCATAAGGAAAGTTGAGTCTCTCTAACAGACGAAAGTCTCCTGAAATTTCACAAATATATCAATAAAATTATTCATATCATTCACAGTGTGGTAAAATTGTGGAAGTAGCCAATAGCCAGCTACAATTAAAAAATCAACTAAATGCGAACGGAATATTTTAATATTGTTAAGTTTTGATATTCCATCGTTGGCAATGCTCAATATTTTGTCTGATGCAAATATTTCAGGGATCGATAATTCAGTAATTCTATTGGATCGCACGTACCGACGAAAAATAACAACAATACTCACTGTGTCGGTACCTGCGAGCCAATAAGAAAGCTAGAAATAGTAGAGGGGATATTTCCTTTGCTGTGATTGGTGCGCGTGTACCGATAGAAAGTAATTACGAGAAAATCTTCACGTCGGTAACTGCGAGCCAATCAGAAAGCAGTACGTTGAAATTTAGTCGTAGAGGTGGTAAAGGTCAGAGGTTACTTAATGGTCATACATTCATTGTAGGTCATTTCCAACCGACAACTTACTTTGTACGTCACGCAAAATATTCAAGTTTTTAACTTCACACGTCAAGATGAATTTCATTAATTCAACTGGCCACACGTTTAAGCTGACTAAAATCAGCACGAAGCTATACACGACAGATTCAGGAGCTGTGGAGGTTGCAGAGTCATCCCTGTATCCGAGGACAGACATCCAGGAAACATGGAGTTTCCGTATGGAGCTAAGCCACGACCGGGAAGACAACTTTTGGCTTTCGTTGGGCATCCAACCGTCCAAGTCCAAGGACCTCAAGACGAGATACACCGCCCAGTGTTTCGCCCTTGACTTGCTCGGTAACCTGACGACCCTCACCGACCAGTCTGCTCCTTTCAAGGCCTACGATGACTACATACACTTGGGCAACTGCATCAGACGACGTGGCAGAGACGACTTCTGTGGCATATTACATGAAGCCAGCGATGAAGTATATATCATGGTACAGGTGAAGATACTTTCTAATTAGATACTTAAGTTCTGACTTAAGTTAAAAACGGCCCTTTTCAGGGCCACCAAATTTTTCATACGTAAAGAACAATTCAAGTTTACACCTAAGAATTCAATCCTTGCTTCCATACTCTTCCAATATTTATATTTATTTAGTAAGTGGCTAAACAACAAGTACAAATTTTAATATTTACTAAATTATGATTTTTTATACATTTCGAGTTGTGCATATATTTATTTTTGCCTCACCATTAGTCTCTTATTTTAACAAATATAAGTATTCCAACTAAGTATTTTTATTGACTGTTTAATGTTTACAAGAGTGTAAGTTTTATGGTTTTACAGCTTTAAGTAATTATTTATAACGCAAAATAATAACAATATTGATTGAGTCGGTATCGGCTAACCAATAAGTAGTAGAAAAATATCCCGGGTTGTGAAAAAAAAGTTGTCATCACAACTTTATAATTTGGTTTTCATGTTATTTTGAGGAAATCTCAAACGAAATATGTCTTTCTTTGGGAATTCTTTTTATTTCTATGGACAGATTTTTTATAATTGGATACTGAAAATTTACACTTTGAGTTGGAAATGGCTCTTTTTAGGGCCACTATAATTTACGTTCGTGGATAATAATTTAAGTTCTGTAACATTTAACTCACATCAATGCTCCGATATTTTTTCGCAGTAAATGTTTCATTGTTTTAAATGACTGACAAAGAATTACAATTTTTTGATTTTTGTTAAATTATAGTTCACACTTTAGTTTATAAATATATTTATCTTTGAGTACAGAGATGATAGATAAAAATTCTGCAGACTAGGTTAGAAAATTTTTTACTAATTGCCGTAAAATTCAACAAAAAAAAGTTTCATGAATTTGTTGAGTCCAATGGGAAAGGATAAAGTTAAAGATGGGTTTTATGGGTATTCGGAAATTTTATTTAAGGAAATTATACTCTGCAAGAAAAAAATTTTATGTTATTTGTACGGAAAAAAAATTTTGTATATCTTATGACTGCTTATTTAGTATAATTTAAAACTTGAAAAGAATAGACGTATAAAAAATTTGGGGGGGGGGGGCCCTGCATGAACAGGACCCCAAAAGCTCAAGAACTTTCTCCATGTGAGCCAGGCGCCGAAAAGAGCCGTTCGGTTTTAATTTGGTATGGTTTTACGTATGGGTATGGTTGTTTTTTGTATAATTTACTTAAAATCAAAGTCAAAAAATAAAAATAGAAAAAATTATGACAGTTCACCTTGATATTGGATTGATTGAAAAACTCTTCGTCGTAATAATAAGGCGCTGAAGTCCCACTTGACGTCGATTATATTAAGAATAATTTATTTGATGTAAGACCTGACTGAAAAAATTAAAAAAAAAAATAAAACAATTCATGTTAGTTGATTCCTGTAATGGAAATTTTTAAACAAGTTTTCAACTTTTTAACAAGGTGCTGAAAAGTGCCGTTTAATATAAATTTTATAAACAATAATTTATTTAGTTTAAAATTTGACTGAAAGAATTAAAAAAAAAAAAATAAAAAAATAAATATTAGTTGGCCCTGAAACAGAAATTATTGAGTAAGTTTTTATCATTACAATGGGGAGTTTAAATTTGTCATTTGATGTCAGTTTTATAAGTAACAATTTAATTAGTTAATGATCTAGCTGAAAAAATAAAAAAATTAAATATTAGTTTGCCCTGAAATGAAAACATTTAAATAAGTATTTTTCAATACAATGAAGCGCTGAAAAGTGTAATTTTAAGTCAATTTTATAAACAATAATTTATTTAATATAAGATTTAACTGAAAGAATAAAAAAAAAAATAATAAATATTAGTTGGCCCTGAAAGGAGCGCTGTAAGCTGTGTAAGTGTACAGACGTGTAAAAGAGTAGCTAGTGCAAAAATAAATGAAATAGTGAAAAAAAAAAAGAAAAGGCAAGTAAGTTTAGAGTAAAAAAGGTGGGAGTAAAAAACGCCAAACAACGTGAATAATAAAAAAAAAGAAAAGCTGTGGCACGGGAAAAGCAAAAGACGCGGAAACCAAAAGGTAAAAGCAATCAGGGTTTTGGCGGACATAAAGAAATTGGCTGGAGACAAGACGAAGGAAAAAAGTGACGAGGAACGAGAGGGCAGCACATACAAAGAGATGACAAGTGACGAGGAAAGACATGAGAGAGGTAAAGCGAATGGCGCAAGCGCCGGGATGACCAAGAGAAGGAGGGGAAGGCCGCGCAAATTCAAAAGTACAAATTCAGCGAGTAAAAGAGACTACGGTATGAAAAATGGAGCGTTAGAAAAATTTGTGTTTAGTCAGATGGATATAATAATGGCAAAAGCAAAAAAGGTAGAAAACACAGACAATATAAATGAGGTAGGAACAGACTGGTGCAGAGCCGGATTTCAGCTAGCGAGAACACCGGCAAGAAACAGTAGAGGAAGTCTGCAAGTTGAGAAGGACAGTAATGAAGAGGCGAAAGAGTTAGATATAATCGAGACAATCAATGATAGGAAAGACAAACAGAAAGATGAAGTGTGAAAAAAGACAAGAGAACAAGCAACGCAGACTGGAATGTCAAATTGGAGCCAAAAGCAGGAAATGAAGGATAGTGAAAAAAATTTAGAGGAAAAGATGTGGCAATTGATCGCAGAGATAGAAGACAGGGTAAAAACAAAAGTTGAAGAATTGATAATGAAATCAATGGAAGAAATAAAGGCATGTACAAGACAAGAAACCTCGAAGATAGGGGCCCAAATAATTAGGAGCAAATGTAAAGAAGACCAAGTGGAAAAGGAAAGAAGACACAGACAGGAAATAGAAAGATTAGAGAAGGAAATTGGTAAAAGATAACAAAGCATAAAGGAAAAGGACAGAGTAATTAAAGAGCTAAGTGAAAAAATAAAAAAGGAGAAAGAAAGTAAGACGAACATACCAAATAGTACAAAAGCAACCGAGAAAAAAAAAGGAAAGCAACACGACAGTCAGAGTCACGACACAAAGAGACAAGGAAAGAGTAACAGTGGAGGAAGGCAGGAAAGAGGGCGATCAAGAGTGAAGGAAACAGAAAACGCGTGGGCGAATGAAAGGAATGTTCAAGAAATGAGGGAATGGAGCTTGGAAAATGAGGTGGAAAGATTCGTGAGCGAGGCGAGGAAAAGACAAGATAAGAAGGACAAAACAAATGAAGAATGGAGAAGACAAGAAAAAGAAAAGCTCATTGAAGAAAAGCCAAAAAAAATTAATGGAAATGAGCTGGAGGAAGAACTAAAAGAAAGGAAGCAAAAAAGGTTAAACATACACATATATTATGAAAATGGCATGTACCGAAGAAAAGAAGACGTAATGGAGGTGATGGAAAGGAGATTGAAAGTCAGAATTGAGCCGATGAGAGTAAAATTCCAGAAAGGAAGACAGATAATAATCGAAAGTGCAAATGAGAAAGAGAAGAGAGACATTCTGGGAAGACGGAAGATTATGAAAGGGACCGGAGTGTGGGTGGGGAAAGAAAAAACGAGTAGAGAGTTAGAAGTTGAGAGGTGGATAAGAAGAAAAGCAAAATGGGAGCAGAGTAATGGCAATGTAACAGAAGTAGAGGGGAAGAAAATAAAAATTAGGGAGGTGTGGTGGTGTTGGAATAAAAAAAAGGAGAATTGGAATTATGAAAGTGGGCGAATGATGAGAAAAAGGAGTGAAGAGTGGGTACAGAAAGAGACACAGAGGCCAAGGAGAGAGAGGACCAAAATAAAGGAAGAGAGCAAGAAAATAGAAGGAAAATAATGTTTTGGAATGTTGCAGGTATGAATGAGGTAGAAAAAGCTGCCACAATGATGGAAGAAAACGAGATTGTTGTGCTAGTGGAGACATGAGTAATGGAAGATAAGGTGGAAATAACATGTGAGAGGCTGAGCAAAGAATTCAAATGGTGGGCGAAGCCTGCGACGAGAGAGAAACAGAGAGGAAGAGCAAAGGGAGGTCATATTATTGGGATAAAAAAAAATTGCAAACCAAAATGGGAAGTCAGAGAATGGAAATACGGAATGATGTTGGAAGAAAGTAAGGAAAGTGAAAGTATAATTACAGTGTATAACAATGTAGGAATGAGCAAATTAGAAACGGAGCTAAGAAGGCAGATAGAAGAATGTGCAAACAGGGACGAAAGCGTGATGATCATTGGGGACTTTAATGCGAGAATCGGAGAAGAAAACGTAACAGGAGAGGACGAAGGCAGAGTGAGGAAAAAAAGAAAATCGAGAGACAAGACAGTAAACAGCGAAGGAAAAAAATTACTAAAGATGTGTGATGAGTTAGGACTCTGCGTATAAAATGATAGAGCAAGAGGTGATGAAGGTGGGGAAATAACTTACGTCGGGGGAGACGAAGAGAGTTTAGGATCAGTAATTGACCTAATACTAACGCTGGACAGAGGCGATGAGCAAGAAATAGAGGTAAGAGTGGTGGAAAGAATAGAGTTAGATCATCTACCAGTGTTGGCGAGATATAAGGTAAAGAGAAATGAGGAAGAGAGTAAGGAAGGAAGCTGCATTTCAGAGGAGGAAGAGCAGGAAGAAATTGGAGCAAATAAGCTGATCTGGAAGAAAGAAAAAATACAGGAGTATGCAGAAGCAACGCTGGAAGCACTGACAGAAGCACTAGAGGAAAAAAGCGAGCTTGAGTGGGAGGATATAAAGGAAATAGTAAGAAAAGGGGCTGAAAAAACGGGGATGGTGATGAAAGGAAAGAAGGACAAAGATACAAAGGAGAAAGAAAAGTGGTACAATATCGAGGGTAAAAAAAAAGAAAAGAAGTATGGAAGAAGCTCAAAGAATTCATCAAGGATAATAACAAAGAAAAAAAGAGAAATCTGAACGAAAGCAGAAAGAAATATAGGGAAACAATCAAAGAGAGCAAGGAAAGGTGGATGATGGAAAGGTGTGAGGAGATAAATAACGCCAAAGACATGACAAAATGGTGGGAAGCCATAAATAGGTTCAGAGGAAGAAAGAAAAGAGCTGCAAGCAACAGTATAAAAGCAAAACAATGGGAAAAGCACTTTAGTGATCTGCTGAATGGGGAAGGCAATGAAGAATCGGAAGAGAAAGAAAATGAGCCGTGGAAAGGAGAAGGTAGTAATGAAGGATCAGAGGAGCTGAAGCTCGATGAAAACTTCAGCAGGAGAGAAGTGAAAGCCGCAATAAGAAAGCTCGGGAATCACAAAGCTCCAGGGGAAGACGGGATGGCAGCAGAATTTATAAAGAACAGTGCACCAGATGTCATTGAATGGATAGGCGAAATTATAAATAAAATATGGGACGAAGGAAGTATGCCAGAATGATGGGACACAGCAGTGATAATTCCGATTTACAAAGCAGGAGACGAAGAAAGAACAGAAAATTACAGGGGAATTTCGCTTCTAAATACAGGGTACAAGTTATTGACAACTATGATGACGGAGAGGCTAAATAACTGGATAGATAAAGAAAAAATTTTAAGAGTCAGGCGGGGTTCAGGAAAAAAAGAGGGACAAGGGACCACATATTTGTATTGAATAGTCTAATAAACAACAAAATGAAGAGGAAGGGAGGAAAATTATGCATCGGGTTCATAGACTTTAGAGCGGCGTTCGACACAGTCAGGAGACCAAAAATGAAGAGAAAGGTATGGTGGAAGGGGTCCAGAGGGAGAATGCACAGAATAATAAGAGAAATATATAAAAGAACATATTGTAAGGTGAAAGTAGGAAAAAGAAGACAGACAAAAGAATTTATAACAAGAAAAGGGGTAAGACAAGGGTGTGCGATGAGCGGAGCGTTATATGGCATAGATATCGACGACCTAGAAAAGACGATGGAAGAGAAGAAGAGAGGAGGGACAATGATTGGGAACCAACGAATACATGTCATGAAATATGCGGATGATGTGGCGCTAGTTGCGGACACAGAAGAGGAGCTAAGAGGGATGCTGAAAGAGCTAGAAAGATACACAGAAGAGAATAAGATGGAGGTGAACGTGAAAAAAACAAAAATTCTAATATGCAGAAATGGAGGTAGAAAAAAGAAGGGAAAGAAATGGATGTATAAAGGAAGTGAGGTCGAAGCAGTCAAAGAATTTAAATATCTTGGGTACCATTTCACCACAAGGAATAGCGCAGGGAAACAAAAAAAGGAACTAGCACAAAAAGCACAAAAGGCCACAAATGCAGTATGGGGAGTGATAAAAAGGAGCAAAAAGAACAGCATGAGGGACAGGATGTATCTGATGAACACTGTGGCAAGAACAGTAGCTCTGTACGGAGTGGAGGTCTGGGGGTGGGAAAAGTCGGAAGAAATAGAGAGGGTGCATAGGAGGCTCTGCAAGATGGCATTAGGAGTAAGAAGGGATACACCAGAATATATTTGGAGGGACGAGATGGGAGTAGAAAAGATGGAAGTAATATTAAAAGAAAGAGCAGTAAGATATATGAAGGATTGTATGATGATGGAAAAAGAGAGATGGCCAAGGATAGCACTGAAAGAAGAAATGAGAGGGATTATGAACAGGTGCCCGACGAAATGGGGGAAAATGGTGAAGGTTGCGCTAAAAAAAATGTAATGCGAGGAGGTGATAGAGATGATCTACAGGGATGCGGGAGTAGAGGAAATAGAGGAAAAGCTGAATGAGGGCATTAAGAAAATGAGAGAGAACGTGAAAAAGGAGGCTAAAGACGCAATAAACAAATCAACGTATAATACATTGTACAAAAAAATAAGATTAGAGAAAGAAGAAGATAACTACTGGAAAAAAGATAATGTAAGAGGGGAAGACAAGGAGATGTGGGCGAGGATAAGGTGTGGAAATTTGGGAAGAGCGGGCAAAAAAGGGTACAGGGACTGGAGCTGTAGAGGGTGTGGGAAAGAGGAGGAAACGTTGATACGCCTACTAAAATGTGAAGGAATATATAAAGGGTCGGAGAAGGAAAAAGAGCTGCTAGAAGAGTGGAGAGGGTTAGAGGATAAAAAAGTAGAAGAAAAAATGATAGCGAAATTAAAAGGAGAGGTTGATAAAAAACTATGTACGGTCTTCAAGAGAATTGAAGAAATTTTGAGAGTCAACTCAGGGTTACGGAGCGTGGTGCAAGCGGGATACCAAGACTGTGACGTGCAAAAAATATAAGAAGCCAAAAACAAATAAATTATAGAAGTTAAAAAGTAAGAAAGAAATAATATATATAACGAAGTGAATATTTTACCAAATGAAAATATGATTTATGTAAAAATTTGTATACGCCCTATAAGTTGTGCAAATAAAACTATTTTATATATAGTTGGCCCTGAAATAAAAATATTTAAATAAGTTTTTATCGTGACGATTATACATTCCAAGTAAATTTTATAACAAATAATATTTGATATACAATTTAGCTGAAAGAATTGAAAAATAAATAAAGAAAATTTATATTAGTTAGCCTTGAAATAAAAATTTACTTATTGTAGTCGATGAAAAAAACAAGCTAAAAGAATTAACGAAAAAAAAAGTTTACATTAGTAAGAACCAAAAAAAGTTATTAGGTTGATCAGAAGTAATAACTTTTTTTTTTCTTTGAAAATCATAAATTTTTTATCAACCATAAAAGATACATGATAAAATTTTTATGGCATAAAAACCCATTTCGCAAGAGTTCGGTGAACGAACTAATATTTTTAGTTTATAAAAAATTTGTCGCAGGATTGAAAGCGAATTCGCAATGTGTAACTTATAAGTATTGACGATAAAAAGATTTGGTGATGGGGGAGAAATGGCGAAACTTCAAAGCCATTTAGAATTTGGGAAGATTTGGATCAGTAAAAATAAGTAGTATTTTCTATACAAAAGCGCAATATCCTTATAAGTTTTTGTTTAAATAAATTTTTGTAATATGTTTGATAGTTTGGTTTGAATTTCAATTAAAAATTCACAGTAATAAAGAGTAGAAAAAAAATTATGTCCAAGAAATGGTGACTCATCAAAACCACTTCCTTGACTATAATATAAAATTTGAAAGATTAAAAATCAAAGAATTTTTTTTAAAGAAACAAATTTGAAGAAGCGAATGATGAATCTTCAAAATGATTCTCCAATTACAAATATTCAATTTATGAGCAACAAGATATAGATTTTTTTTAAAACTATAAGACATAAAAAAAATAATTACCAAGTTTATGATATTTACCAACCAAAATTTATAAACATTCCATTAAAAAAATCATATATTTCTTGTTATTAAAATTTTTATTAAACAATTATTTTTTTTGCAATACATCAGTCACATTAAATTTATTTCATTTGCCTTTATTTATTTCTTATAACTTTTTTAATGCAACCTAAATAATAAAATATCAAAGCCCCTGGAAAAATATTAACATTCAAAATTTGAAGTTGGAATAAATATGTATTCGCTTAAGCGTAAGTAATTACTCACTTGAGATTTTTCTGGCTTAAGTGTCACAAGTCATCCTCAATTTTACTACCAGTTCCGAATAATTATCCAGTTTAAATTTATTTTCTCTTATAGTTTAAATTACAATTAAGCTTTAATTCGAATTCATAAGTTTCCTACTGTTAATTCAAAAGCTTGACGGAAAAATAAATAAATTATTTCAGTCGATTAATTTCGAATGAGATAAAAACATAGAGACTCTTTACTTGAAGTCAAACTGATTATTATGTAAATAAATTTTATTGCAATAAAAAATATTTGTAGTTTGAAAACCTGGTACCCGCCGTATAAGAATTCGCCCTATATCGAACCACGGATTGAGTAAAATGAACCAAAGATGGACACAGAGAAAAAAATTTATTAATTGGTAGCTTTCAGATGAAATAAAATAATAACCGAATTTTGGTAGATTTTTCAGAGGGACCATGTTGCCCCATATAAAAATTTTTTTTGTTGGAGCATATTAATGACGAACACATGGTACAAAACTAGCAGAAATAAAAGGGGTAAAAAGAGCAAATATCAAATCTTTTTTTCACGACGCATTTCGCTTCAAATTTAAAGATTTTTAATTTTCGATAAATGTGGTATATTGAGACAAAAAGTAAGTATCCCCCTTCCTTCTTCCCCTATTCGAGCCGCCAAAAACTCAGTCTTTCCTTAAGTACTCCCTTTTACCCCTCTGTTCCTGAATTATGACCACAGATATTTAAGAGTGGGGGAGAAAAGTAATTATCTGGGGAGATTTTGTTAAGGTCGAAGGTACCATAGACAACATCATTCAAAACCGTTTTCGATCTTGAGACGATCAGTCGTACAGTCAATCTTGTCCCAAAACTACAAACATAAAATCAGTGATCGTTAATAATTTAACTTGAAGTTATTACTAAGTGAACAGTTACTCTCACAGTAAAGTGTCAGAGTTAATCAAATTAAAAGTTCATTATTTAAAAGTCGACAATTATTAATTGCATCACTCATTACGATGGAATCAATCCGTTCAATATTCAATTGCGAATACGTTGACAACTTAATCGAACAAGTAAATGTCGAAAATATCAATACAGTGGTTCCAGTCATGGGTGGTTTTACGCTGCTTCATATAGCAGCTTTCAATAATGATAAAAGATTGGTGAACTATCTGCTCCGCAAGAAAGCTGATGTGAATTCAAGAAGTAAATACTGGGGTACAGCTCTTCACATTGCTGTTATAATGGAGAACTTGGGTATAATTGAAAGCCTCATCAATTACGGAGCAGACGTTAATACTCTGCTAATTCAGGACTCTGATTTGATCCATTACCTGTATAGAGCTGAGCCAAATCTTGAAGAAAATCCTGAGTTTTTATTACAAAACCATGCCATTGAGACTGCGATGTTGGAAACCTATGATTTTTGTTTTGGCAAATCACCGTTACAAATTGCTGTTGATCGAGGTAATGAAAAAATTGTAGAACTACTTTTAAAAAATAATGCTGATCCGAACCTTGATACTCATTATTTTGAAACACCACTAATATGTGCTATTACTAAAGAAAACTTACCAATTATGGAGCTTCTTCTAACATACGGTGCAAATGTTAATAGTGTAAGTGAAAGTGGTTTTTCAAAAGAAAGTCCTCTACATATTGCTGTCCAATCCCGAAGTTCGGAAGCAGTAGAATTAATCTTGAACCATAGTATGGTTGATATAAATATAGTGACAGCGTATAAATATTCAGCGCTTCATTACGCATTTTTCGCAACCGACGATAATATCATAAGACAACTGCTTAATGCTGGTGTTGATATTAATTTAAAAAACACTAATGGTGAAACAGCATTTGCTTCACGGCAGAATTATTCACAAAAAGTTAAAGACACAATTACTGAATATATTGCCAAACTCAGTGCGACGAATTGTTACATTGATAAAGAAAATTTAGCAGTCGTAGATAGTGGAAAATTTGGTGAATTGCGCGGTCAGTGCATAAGCGAAATTGAAAAACTGAAGATAACATATATTGGTACGAGTAATGTTACACTTTATAATGTTCTATGTAATAAATGTGAACACCAATTAGCTTTAAGTTTAAAGTATGTTAGTGATAGTACTATTTTAAATTTGAACATTAAATCTTTTTTTCCACTATACGGTGGAATGATTGCTTATCGTTTAAGAAAAGCATTAGGACGGAAAAAATTGCTATCCAATACTATTAGTTTAATTGATGATATTTTCAATAACATTCAACTTCCAAGTACTTTTACGAGGAGTATTTTAAAATTACTGACTAATGAAGATTTGGAAAAATTACAATGATATATTTATAGGAATATTTTTAATTAATATTATTAAGTCTGTAATATTTTGAAACATTTTCATGGGTGTAGGGTTAATAAGTATATAAATTCGTGGTCTTTATTATTAACAATGTCAAATAATTACTTATTTAATTTATTTATTTTCAATACGTATATAACATTAAATGTTTCACTTATAAGTGCACACATTTGTAATTGAATAGATTAAGTTGTGTTTTTATAATTTATATTTTTTTTTTTAATTCTTTGATGGAAAAGAAATATAGTCATTTCAAAAATTAAATTTTAATACAGAAGTTATTTTTAATGAACTCGTAGTCCATAAGTCGTAATTTAAAATTGTAATTATTAATTTAATCAATTTGTTTTTATTACATGTATGAATATTGTATATATGAAAAATAAATCACTATATTTTTTTAATTTTGTGTAATTGTCACAATTTATTTTAATATTTAATTATTTATAATTTTAATTACTATTATTTATTTATTTTTTTAACACGAATTTCTGTAATTGCTTCAAATTTGATTTTTATTTTCATTGTTCTCTAAGTATTTCAAAATAAAGTAAGTAAAGTAAAAATAGAATAAATGAACAATTACATTTTCATTTCAAACATCACTTTGAAATAAATATTCAAAACTTTAATTTGCAAAATTTAAAGCAGAAATTGGCATAGTTGTAGTATTAGTTAATAAATAATAATGAGCGATAGAAAGTATAATCATAAGTTATAAATTTCATTAATAATAATTAATTATAAATCAAAGTCTCTATTGACCATTGATTTTTTTTTAATAATAAGAATAAGAATTAAGAACAAGCTTGCTGATTACACTCAAGATTTAGAAAATAAGATTCTAAAACAGGTAAGTGTGAAGTCATGTTAACAATCCAGCATTCAGCTACATCCCCTTTCATTACCTGCATTGGAACTTGAAATTTTAGTGTCAGCAGCCAGTCAGAAAAAAGTAAATTTAAGATCAATGGTGTGATCAACTTTTAGCGTAAGCGTTAATTGTCATTTGCAATTTATAATTAAACAGTAACTATAATTACTATTTATTATTCTAACTTCTTTCGACTGACTGTAGAGACATTGAAACTTTGAGTTTCGATGCTGTTATCACGAACAGTATTTCAAATAATTTAATTTTATAAAATTCAAAACAAAATATCAAGTATGAAATAGAAGTATATCCATAAAGTTTAATTATTTATTAGTCTCATGATGTAGCTGCAATTAAAATAAGAAAATTTTTATCTGAAATTTTTTCTGCCACAATATAAATCATTAGAATCCATGAAACATATCCAAAATCGGTAATAAAAATTAGCTATCAAATAACTTATATCTGAGAGTTAAAAAAACGAATGATAAAATTCCTGTCTGAAAGAATAAAGTTATAATTAAGTAAAATTGAAATGGTTAATAATTAAATAATCAAATTATTTCATCAAATTTTTTTTTTTATTATAAAAATTACATTTCAACTGCGTAACTATACAATGAAATCGAAAGTTTAAAAAAAAGCTTAATTTTAAAAGACGTCTCTATTAACACGCAAAACTGACTCTAGCGTGACTCTAGCGTGAATATAAATTTTTATGGAAAATGAGCTTACTCGTGAGCTTTAGCGTGAACTTAAAGAATGACGTGAATATAATTCATATGTATTAATGAATTACTTTAAATTAAATTTAATCGCGAACAAATTCATCATTGAAAATTAAATACTGAATAGATTATATAAATTATTTTAAGTCATAAAAAAAAATTATATTTTAAATCAGATCTCAAATTTTATTTTATAACTGTAGATTATAGAACTTATGATATGTTCAGCCAAAGTTAAATATTAGAATATGAATAATATCAGGAGAGACATTTGGAATTAAAAATTGTGACAAAGTTAAGGTTATACCAGAACGAAAATAAACATGAAAAGAAGGAATCGTTTTGGTTTCATGAGTAGTATCCCCATCGTGAACGTTCGGAAAACGAGTATAATCGGAAGAAGTCGACAATACACGAACATAGCAACGTTAAATTTGAATTGTTTTTGGCGCGAAAAAGTAATGACACATGATTGGAATATTAATATATATCGATTAAAACAAGGAATTATAATGAAATGAAAATTTACAAAAATCCCCAATTAATTACAGACACATATAATTAATTATTGTTTATAACTATCAGAAACTGAATGTTTGTAATGATACGAATCATTTAACATACTTGATAGTCTTAAAATGAAAAAAAAAAAAAAACTTTGAATGTAGTGAATAAATACATTAAACGATTCTTAGTGTATCGATATTTGTAAATTCGAATAAAAGCGGTGTAACTATATTTATGCCAATGACAATTAGCAAAGTACATGCATGATACTTATATCTAGAAGGCACGAATTCTGAATACGAGTACAGGTGCCCTGACTTTCTTGATAATATTAGTAATGTGTAGATTCTACCTGGGATTAATTTGAAAATGCTGCGTGAAGATACAGACATTGTAGCTCCAGAACAAGTCTCAGTACCAGCAACTTGCATCAGTTATGCTTATGATTTTTAAAGTAATAGTGATGCATAGTTGTCCACGACGTGAATTCACTGAGCTTACATTTGCGCCACTTGAATTAATTTGCGCGGGAAGCATTGTAAGTTCGGTGCTTTACTGAATATTTTGTAACAAATTTTCATAGCTAGTTAACGAGAATCGTGAGAAATTAAGTAATTAAACTTTATTAATTATAGTTATAACATTAGTTTTTACATCCTCGGCAATACCATTCTTCATCAACGTCTTCATTTGTTTTAACCTTATATTTTGCACATTTAATTTCCTATTATTTTGAATTGTAAATTATTATTTGAAATAATTTACAACAACTCTCCACATCGTTAAATCATGCTGCCTTTAAGTATAATTTTCAAATAAATCATTCTTAACTATATAAAATCGTGAAAGAGAAGTTTTTAATTTAAGGATTTATGTAATTAATTTGAAATGATTCGAAAGTTTGAATCATTTTAAATAATTTCAAATCAGAAAATAAAATTTCATTATCTTGTAATTCAATATGATTTATATTGATTTATTTCAAAATTTATACTCAAATTTGACTTTATTTATACTTTAATAATTTAGACAACTTGGAATGATTTAAAATAATTAAGAGTTACGTAATCTCAAATCATTCCAAATGAGACTTTTTAATCAAGGTAATTACTGTTCACTTACCACGCCATCAACGATCACTTCGTTACGATCAGTAATGATGTGTTCACCAACATTTTCTACTTGCAAGTTATCAGCAACATTACCGACCACTTCTTTTCCACCCACGCTAGTACCGGCTATTTTATCTTGAGCGTTGTCTTTATTTTTTTTATCAAGTACTACTTGTTCATCGATTTCATTTTTACTTGCGTCGCTCTTTTCATTCGATTTTTTGTTTCTTTTATCTGGAAACTAAATGAGAGATAAATTTATTAATGCAAATACATATGTGTATATAGAAATATATATATATATATATATATATATATATATATATATATATATATATATATATATATATATATATATATAGATATACATGTTTTTTTTTTTGAGTTAGAATTTGTTATTAACCTCGTAATCATTAGATTGATCGCCATCTTGGCGCGCGAGTCCACGTTTCTTCTGTAAATACGAAAGGGATATTTAAGTTTTGAAATATTTCGATAAAAAATTTTTCTTTTTTTTTACCTTCTCCGTAACAGGGTGGTTATGCACATCCTCAAACTCTATAACTTGCAAACTTTGCCCGTCGTCTGATACTTTCAAGAAGGGCTTGACTGGACAATCGGTTTTTTCGCTTCTGAAAATATAAAAATTTTATAATTACAATTATCTACATGTAGATCATACTTGTTGTGTTTTTTAAAACGAATTATATAGTAATTTATTTACTTACTTTCGTTGTCTTGCATTTTTCTTAGCTTTAGATTGAAATGTTCCCGCTCGGGGACATACAAAATATTTTTTATAAAATTTTAACTCTGGTAAAATATTTTTTTTTAAATTAGCACTGTCCACTTTTTTTGAGTCTTTTACACTAAAGTTATGTCCAGAACTTTCACAAAAAGCATCAAACTTTAGTGTAAATTCTTCATAGGTCGAAAAAGTTTCCCCTACGCGAAATGTTCGATCCATATTATATTATATTATAATTTTTATTAATTTACTAATTAAATTTAATGGTTTTATTTATTTTTTTTATTTTTTATTAATAAAGTTGATTAGCAGTTTTATTTAAACCAAATTTGGTAATTTTTTTTTTTATAAAAAACGCGAATAAATAATTAATGACGAGAGTAGCTTTCGGAACTTGTTCGTACTTGCTCGATCACGGTTATATGAAGAATTCCTTTATTCGTTAAGACATGGATACATTCGATGCGTCGATGTTTTTTAATTCTGTCGTCATGAGGGCGGGAAAAGTAGTAATGAATTCTACCAACTTGTAGAATAATTTTGAGTTAAGAAATTCCTTTATTATAGCAAAAACTAATCAAATACAGTTTGTTTTATGGCATAAAACAAGGGAATATGTGTTCAGTTCCATCTGGTGAACTTTCATATAACTCTTTGGGTGTTTTGAAAAATTATCACAGCTCAGTTTTCGATCTATTATGTTTACTGATAGGAGTAACGACTGGATGGATTATCCCAATGCTTTATTGAAGATTTAACTAACTAACGTTTACTAATCATAAGTTTGGATATTTACTGCGTTGGTTTTTGATCAATTGTATATAAAAAGTCATCCACTAAACTTTTCAGAATGGATTTTAATTTAGATAACAGGGTATTTGACAGTTATAATGACTTAAAATCTTTTATAGAGCAATATGAACGTCATATGAAACATTGTTTTTTAATTGCTCGAAGTAAGCTATTAAAAACTTATGAACAAAGTCGACAAACGGTGCTAGCATAAAAAAAAAAGTGGCTCCAAACAACCAATGCAAGTAATAAATGACAATGATATGGAAAGACTTGTATATTACAATCTAACATATGTATTTAAAATGAGCAGTGAATGCAAAACTACATCTACTGGACAAAGAAGTTCTAGGTATTGTTAAAGTATTTGCTTAATTAATTACACTCTTATAATTTTGTAAGATAATAGCTTTGATAATCTATATATGTATATTAGGGTGCGTCATCTCGAAGCAACATTTTTTTTTTAAGTGCATGTGGAAAAAATCATAGTTCAACACAAAAAAAAAAAATTTCGCGCAAGAAAAAAAATTCTATGTCGATTGGCTCTTTAGGTATGGAAAGATCTGTCAAAAAACCAATTTTCATTTTTGATTCCTAGTTTCTTCAATTTAATTCTTTAAAACTGATTCAGAAAATTAACTTCTCAATTTCAAGTAAACAAAATTTATGATTTTTGAAATTTTGTATTGTGATGATTTTTATTTTTAAATTAAATCAATTGAAATTGATGAGTTGAATTAAAAAACAAAATAAATATAACGATACATCTAAATATATTAAATTGAAATGAATATATAATGTATGAGAAATCAAATCTATTTAAAAGTCAACAACTACTAAAAGTTCTTCATTTTTTAAGGCCACATGAATGAACAAGTTGCATATTTTTTTTTTTATTTAATCATTGAAATACTTGTTTTTGTTATATTATTAATGAATATTGAAATCATTTATGTAATCATTAAATTGAAAATAATTTATAAATATCAAATTGTTGAAAGAAAATTAAACAGCCAAAAAAAAAATACAGTTACTTGTGATTCTATTGACTGAATTTTTATTTTTCCAGGAGCAGATGTAGAAATCTTACAAAATGATAAAAATGAGTTCGTTGGATTATTTTTCATCACTGAAAATATGAAAAATGCTATTAAATTGTATCCCGACATCGTTTTTATCGACGTAACGTACAAATTATTTAAAAGAAATTTTGCATTGCTACTGATTGTTGTGGAATATTGTAATGCATAAACTAATATTGCTTCTGTCGGAATATTAGCAAATGAACAACGAGACACAATGAAATGGTTCTTGACTTGTTTTAAAAACTATAACATCGAAGCATGTTCTAGAATAAAAAGTTTTATGACTGACAAAGACTTTGTAGAACGATATGTCCTCCATGAACTATTTCCGTCAGTACCGACTTCTATATGTCTTTTTCATACATTGAGGACTTTCGAACGTGAAGTTTCAGTTTCGCATATGGGTATTAGCAAAGAAGAAAAAAACGTAGCTCTTCAATCGTTGAACAAACTTGCTAAAAGTGAAACAGCAGAAATATACAACCGAGTCTATCAAGAATTTTCCACAACAGTTCCAGCTTCAGTCTTACAATATTACAATATCAATTGGCACAACATTAAAGAAGAATGGACAGTCCATAATATGGTTAACGGTACATTAGGAAACGATACAAATAATCGATTGGAGTCACTAAATGGAAAGATAAAAACTGCTATTCAACGTTACAACACTCTTGTTCAATTTATTGATGCTCTATTTGAATTTGAGCAATGCCGAGCTTATGAAGCACTGCATAAAAAAACTAAAACGATTTTGAGACAAAAAGTAACCGACTCCAATTTAACTTCAGATGAAAAACTGTACAAAATGTACCTCATTGAACCAGCCTTTAACCATGTTATGAAACAAATTACATTAAGTGAGCGAATTCAATACAAAATTGAAGATGCGCAGGAAATTAAAATTTCAATTGAATTTTATGATGAAAGAATCTATACAACGCTAAATCAATGCAGCTGTAAAATTAATAAATCGTGGCTTCTTCCATGTGTCCACATTTTTGCAGCGCGTACATGTTTCAATCTATCATTATTTGAAAAAGAATTATGTCCTGATCGATGGAAACAAAATGATGATATCTTAAAACCGACGGATCAAGAGACTAATTCCACTCCAAAAATGAGGCGTGTGAAGATTAGCGAGATCGCGAGTCCAAAAAAATTGTCAGAAAGTCAGAAAAAAAATATACTTTCTCACGTCTGTAAAGATATAATTTTTACTGGCTCTAAATCATCCCAAAAAATTTTTGAGACGACGATAAAAAAACTAAAAAAAATTCAAAGCGATTTATATAATGGCGTCAGCGATCTTTCATTAAAAGAGAAGTCAACCAAAGAAATTAACAATAACAACAGCAATGAAATCGAGACGTTGTCACTAAATGATTTAACAATTGACAATGTTAAGTTACCAACACCGTTTCGTATGATCGGTCGATCAAAAGCTGCGTTATCAATATCTCAAAATATTTTATGACTTAAATATTGAGTCTTCCAGAGTTAAAAGACGATTAAGAATATTTAGTAAAACTATTATCTGCAATAACTTACAATTAATTACATTTTTAGATTATTACATTTGATATTAATATAATTTTTAAATAATAATCATAGTATGGTAGTCCTACGCTAGTTGTTATAAATAAAAAAAAAGTTAACATAGGTAATCAATTATTAATCATAACTGATTTCTTCATGTTGTTATGTGAGTATGCCGCGTGGATATACGTTCAAGAAATTCACGCCGCGTGAATTTAAGATCTGCATTCCCGCAGCGGGAATGTAAGTTCTGTATATTCACGCGATGGGCGATTATATGTCAATATAAGTATATCTGATGCAAGTTGCTGGTACTGAGACTTGTTATGGAGGCACATTAATAGGTGTACCAGAAAAATCTCTACCTTACGACAACTGAACCATGACCAGGCCTACCACAAGTAACTGCGCCACACACGAACTAAACCAGTTTTGAACATTACCCGCAAAAATCTCAACCAATCAACAATTCTACCACTGAAGAACTCTCTCACATTACAACTCTACCAGATTACAACCCTCCCAGAAACGAACTCGACCATAACAATCTCTACCATAAGCATCTCTACCACAATACAGGTCACCCATAAAAATGCCTACCATTAGCATCTCTACCATTTATATGACTACCATAAATAACTCAATCATATTACACATATACCATAATAAATTACTACCAATAAAATATACTACTAAAAACGTCTTTACCATTTTTTAAGCCTACCCAATAAAAACACTACCGCATAGAAACACTACCAAAAAATAAACTTCTTTATCATATGCTTATGTACCATGCAATATAAAATACAGGAAAAATTGATTAACGTATGTCGATAATGGAGATACCGCGCCGTATTATTATTATCTGAATAATACCTAGATAATATATTTTAATTATGACGACGAGTAAAAAGCAGTGCAAGCTTCGTATTTTTATTTTATTTATATTTAACTTTTTTATTTTATTAGAATGATACTTAACTAAGCAATTAAATCATTGTTTGTCACAAGCGAACAGATGAACGATAGAAACGATAAAATCCACCAGACTAGAGTATGCAGCTTCTACTTCAACGAATAAATTATTAATTATTACATAAGAAATGGAAAGAATAAAATTCATCTATTGTTTTTTTGAGTTTTTTATTTTATTATTGAAAAATATAATCGACATTTATTAAATATTATTGTTATATTTTAACTTATTTATGATTATTATAGATTTAATTAATATAATAATTGATTGAAACTTATGGAATACTTAACATTTAGTACAAATATTCAAATATTTATAAATTGAAACTATTGGAAATGATGGTGAGTAAGTCAAATGTTCAGTATTTTATAAGATCCAGATAATTATTATATTTACTTATTAAGTATTATTAATAAAGTCAAAAAACATATTATTATAGTACTTTCAAAATTTTTAAAATGAAAGTAAGTGAGTCAAATGGTAAGTATTTTATAAGATTCAGATAAATGTTGCATTGAATTTATAACAACTATAAATATTTTGAAAAAATCATTTCCTTGCTCTCATTCTTATAATATTTTTAATATATTAAAATCATATTTGTTTACTAAATATTAAGGATATTGCCTATTCCATATAATTATCGTGTTTAATTCATAACAATTATAAATAAGTTTCACGTCACTCATAATAATATTTTTAAATTTTAAAAGTGAGAGCGAATGAGTTACATAAGAAGGATTTTGTCAATGCAAAATAATTACTGTACTAAAATTATAATTATAATAAGTAATTTCGGAGGTAACTCGTTATTCTCTCACTCTCACTCCTAAGATTTTAAATATATTAAATTTTTTTATTTCTACTAAATATAAAAGTTCTTATAAATTATCAATAACTGTTACATTACATTTTCAATTGTTAGCAATAAAAGTTAAAAAAACTCATTTTCCAGTCGCTCCTATTAGAAATATTCTAGTTATATATAATTTTAATATTTCCATAAAATAGAAAGGTTTTTATAAGTTTAAAATTATTATTATACTAAATCAATAATAATTATCAATAAGTTTTAAAATTACTTATCATAATATTTTCAAAATTTAAGTTTGGAAAATGCGAGGTAGTGAGTAATAAGTTATTTTTTCAGTAATTATTTTTTTTTAACTTATTTATAGTTCTTTTAAATCTTATATTAAAATCACTCAATATTTTTTTGCTTCCTTTTGTGAGAAATTATGATATATACACTTCTGTTGTAGAGTTAACAAGTCCACGGGATACAGGACACGTTGATCGATTGTTTCTATTTACAGCTAAGTGATCCGCATCCACTAACTGTCGGCCGAAGTTACACCGTAAACATAAGCATAAGTGGAAACAAGGAAACACTATAACTTTTGGCCTATTCAAAAGGCAAACAGCACATACTCCAGCATTTTCTTCTGCCACCTCATCATCGTCAAAGCTGTTGACTTCTATTCTTTCGTAGACACCGCTATCACCCTTTACTGGTATATATACCATTACACCGTCATCTGCAATTATACGTATAATAGAAAATAATCTTAACGAATATAATAATACAGTAAAACCTCGATTTAGTGCGGTAATTCTGTTTCAGTTTTCCTTTAACATGAACAAAAACGACAACCTGCAAAACTGATTCGAGGTTTTACGGTAATATATATAGTTATAATTTTTATTGCATGATACTAAGCAACCTGCAGTCATGCGACAACCGAAATATCACTACTGAATTTATAAAATAGAATAGAAAAAAAGAATTTCTTGGCGTGAAAAATTTTTACTTGTACCACGAAGTTTTATGCATTATGAATTCAATACATACATTTTCTTGGGGTGAGAAATGATTTTTTGAGTAAGAAATAATTTCTTGTGCTAAATAGTTACTTCCCGTTTTAAATTAATGCTTGTTTTCAATCCTCAACGCAAAATTTCGTGTCAAAAAAATTTGAAAATCAAAAAATACTTTACATTTCACTCACTCAGTCGCATTTTTAAAATTTAAAAAGTACTATCATAAGTTTCTTTTTGACATAATTAATAATAATAAGAAGTTTAATATAGTAATCATCGAAAACTTATAAAATACTAAACATTTTACGCACTCACACGCATTTTCAAAATTTAAAAAATATTGTTATGAGTTACGTTGAAGATATTCACAATAGTCATAAATTTAACATAATTATTATTAGAATTTTGCTGTATCCTTTATATTTAGTTCGAAAAAATTATATTTAAGATACACTGAGAAAAAAAAATACTTTTGTTAAGAACATTTACTTGATACAAGAACATATATTCTTGATAATTTTCAAGAATATATAATTTTGTCTCAAGAATTCGTAGAATCGAAGGAAATAATTTTTATTTAATTCAAGTAAAGCTATTCTTTTGTTTACTTATCATATAATATCAAATTCATATAATAACAAAAATATATTTGATGCTCTTTTCTCAAAAAATTGATAATTAATAATAATAAAATAAATATTTTGAACGGATTTCTTGAACCAAGAAATTCTTGTTTCGAAAATAGTACTTTTTTTTCTCAGTGTATCTTAAATGTTATTAAAATTGAGAGCGTGTAAATAATTAGTTTTTTATTATTTATTCATGCTTATTATAAATTTAATATAATAATTTTTAGAATTTTATAAAATACTTCAGTTTTGTAGGTGTTATTTTTGCTCATATTAGTGACTTACAGGTAAACTGAAACATAATTACCGCAATTAATTCAAGGTTTTACTTTATTATTGTATTCGTTAAGATCATTTTCTATTATATGTATAATTGCAGATGACGGTTTGATGGTACCAGCAAATAAGGATGGCGGTGTCTACGAAAGAATAGAAGCTGGAGTATGTGCTATTTGCCTATCGAACTAGCCAAAAATTAGAGTGATTTCTTGCTTCTACTTATGTTTATGTTTACGGTGTGAGTTCGGCCGACAGTTAAGAGATACGGATCGGTTAGCTGTAACTAGGAACCATCGACTAACGTGTCCTGTATGCCGTGGACGTTGACTCTACAAGAGAAGTGTACATATCATAATTCCCCCCAAAAGCAAGCAAAAAATTTTAAGTGATATCGCGTGCCAAAAGGTAAAAGGGCGTATTGCTACAGGTTAGTAGGGAATTATGCTGAAAGGACGTATAAAAAAATTTTATTTTGCCATTAGCTTTGAAATTTTTCGAAACGCAAAGATCTGCAAAAAAAAAATTTGGGCATCCTTGAGCTGAAAGGGCGTATCTCAAGACATACGCCCTTTTACCTTTTGAAAAGTAGTGCCTAAAGGTAAAAGGGCGCATAAAAAAAAATTCTAGTTTTAATACAAAATACTGACAAATAATTTCACAAGACAAGTTAGATGAAAAAACACTCCTCCTACACTTTTTTTTTAATTTATTAAAAATAAAATAACTGAAAAAAAAAATAAAATAAATATATCAAATTTTCAATTGAATAAAAAATTTTCATAACGACTATAAAAAATAAAAATTTATTGACTTTTTCTTTAATCAGTGTTTTGGATTATGGATCCGTCATGAATCAGAATATATGAAAAAAAACAAAAAAAAAAAAATCCAAAGTACGTGCGACAGACACGGAGGAAGAGGGTATAGGAATCGTACCTAAATGAACCGGTTATTTCTGCTTTTTTTTTTTTTTTTCAATTTAGTATAAGAATTTTAAAATACTATTATAAACTCTGATAATTAACTGTGAAATAAAATAACATTCATACAATTTGCAGCATTTTTTTTTTTTTTCATTATTAGACTTCGGCTAAGCTTTTTAATAAATTTTTTTGAAAAAAAATTTATACGCCCTTTTACCTTTTGGTCACAAAATTTTCAAATTCCTAAAGCTAAAAGGGCGCATAATTAAAGACATACGCCCTTTTACCTTTGGGAAAACAATATGTGATTTTTAAGAGTAGAAAATGTTTACTAATCAATTGGCGATGAAAAAAAAATTTATGCGCCCTTTTACCTTTGCAAAGGTAAAAGGGCGCATACATTGGTATACGCCCTTTTACTTTTTGGCACGCGATATTACTATTAGATTTAAGATAATTATCAATAAGATAAAAAAAAATGATTACTTCAAAAACAACTTACTACTTACTCCCTCGCATTTCCCATATTTTGAAAATATTATAATGAGTAATTTTATAACTTATTTATAGTTTTTATAAATTTAATAGAACAATTAGTTTAATCATATAAAATTTTTTACATTCAACTTACTCTCATTTTTTAAATTCTTAATCTATAAATATTTTAATATTTGTATTAAATGTCATGTATTCTATAAGTCTGTAACGATTGCTATATTAAATCTAAAATAATCATAAATAAGTTAAAATATAACAATAATATTTGATAAATGTCAATTATATTTTTTAATAACAAAATAAAAAATGCAAAAAAACAATAGATGAATTTTATTCTTTCCATTTCTTATGTAATGATTAATAATTTATTCGTTGAAGTAGAAGCTGCATACTCTGGTCTGGTGGATTTTATCGTTTCTATCGTTCATTAGTTCGCTTATGACAAACAATGATAACAATAAGTAATTAAATATTAACGTTAGGATTTTTAATAACCGTACTACTAATAATAATAATAAAGTTAAACTTGTTAATGATGGCAGCTAAATTACTTATAATTTCGTGAATTTTATGTGAATCAAGAAAAAATTTAATTGCTTAGTTAAGTATCATTCTAATAAAATAAAAAAGTTAAATATTAATAATATAAAAATACAAAGCTTGCACTGCTTTTTACTCGTCGTCATAATTAAAATATATTATCTAGGTATAATTCAGATAATAATAATACGGCGCGGTATCTCCATTATCGACATACGTTAATCAATTTTTCCTGTATTTTATATTGCATGGTACATAAAAATACGACAAAAAAGTCACTTTTCTGGCAGTGTTCACTACGTGGTAGTTTTTTCATTGGGTAGGCTTAAAAATGGTAGAGATTTTTTTTGGTAGTCTCTATTATTGGTAGTGATTTATTCTGGTATATGTGTACTATGGTTGAGTTATTAATGGTAGGCATATTAATGGTAAAGATGCTAATGGTAGGCATTTTTGTGGGTGACCTGTATTGTGGTAGAAATTTTTATGGTGGAGATTGTTATGATCGAGTTTGTTACTGGGAGGGTTGTAATCTGGTAGAGTTGCAATGTGAGAGAGTTCTTAAGTGTTAGAATTGTTGATTGGTTGAGATTTTTGCGGGTAATGTTCAAAACTGGTTTAGTTCGTGTGTGGCGCAGTTACTTGTGGTAGGCCTGGTTATGGTTCAGTTGTCGTAAGGTAGAGATTTTTTTGGTACACCTATTAATGTGCCGTAATGGAGCTTCAAAGTCCAACTCTGACGCTAGTAACTATAAATTAAAATAATGTTTACGCAGGTAATTATTTATCGGTCTCAATTAAAGACTTCATATTGTTATGTATTTGGAGAAAGTTACGCTGCGTGGATTTAAGTTCGGTATATTCACGCAGCGGGAATATGAGTTCTGTATATTCACGCGATGTGAAATTGTAAGTCAATATAAGAAGAACTGATGCAAGTTGCTGGTACTGAGACTTGTTCTGGAGCTACAATGTCTGTATCTTCACGCAGCATTTTCAAATTAATCCCAGATATAATCTACATATTACTAATATTATCAAGAAAGTCAGGGCACCTGTACTCGTATTCAGAATTCGTGCCTTCTAGATATAAGTATCTTGCATGTACTTTGCTGGAATTTACAAATATCGATACACTAAGAATCGTTTAATGTATTTATTCACTACATTCAAAGTTTTTTTTCTTTTTCATTTAAAGACTATCAAGTATGTTAAATGATTCGTATCATTACAAACATTCAGTTTCTGATAGTTATAAACAATAATTAATTATATGTGTCTGTAATTAATTGGGGATTATTGTAAATTTTCATTTTATTATGATTCCTTGTTTTAATCGATATATATTAATATTTCAATCATCTGTCATTACTTTTTCGCGCCAAAAACAATTCAAATTTAACGTTGCTATGTTCGTGTATTGTCGACTTCTTCCGATTATACTCGTTTTCCGAACGTTCACGATGGGGATACTACTCATGAAACCAAAACGATTCCTTCTTTTCATGTTTATTTTCGTTCTGGTATAACCTTAACTTTGTCACAATTTTTAATTCCAAATGTTTTTCCTGATATTATTCATATTGTAATATTTAACTTTGGCTGAACATATCATGAGTTCTATAATCTACAGTTATAAAATAAAATTTAAGATCTGATTTAAAATATAATTTTTTTTATGACTTAAGATAATTTATATAATCTATTCAGTATTTAATTTTCAATGATAAATTTGTTTACGATTAAATTTAATTTAAAGTAATTCATTAATACATATGAATTATATTCACGTCATTCTTTAAGTTCACGCTAAGGCTCACGAGTAAGCTCATTTTCCATAAAAATTTATATTCACGCTAGAGTCACGCTAGAGTCAGTTTTGCGTGTTGATAGAGTCGTCTTTTAAAATTAAGCATTTTTTTAAACTTTCGATTTCATTGTATAGTTACGCAGTTGAAATGTAATTTTCATAATAAAAAAAAAAATTTGATGAAGTAATTTGATTATTTATTAAATTAACCATTTCAATTTTACTTGATTATAACTTTATTCTTTCAGACAGGAATTTTATCATTCGTTTTTTTAACTCTCATGTATAAGTTATTTGATATCTAATTTTTATTACCGATTTTGGATATGTTTCATGGATTCTAATGATTTATATTGTGGCAGAAAAAATTTCAGATAAAAATTTTTCTATTTTAATTGCAGCTACATCATGAGACTAATAAATAATTAAACTTTATGGATATACTTCTATTTCGTACTTGATATTTTGTTTTGAATTTTATCAAAATTAAATTATTTGAAATACTGTTCGTGATAACAGCATCGAAACTCAGAGTTTCAATGTCTCTACAGTCAGTCGAAAGAAGTTAGAATAATAAGTAGTATTTATAGTTTCTGTTTAATTATAAATTGCAAATGACAATTAACGCTTACGCTAAAAGTTGATCACACCATTGATCTTAAATTTACTTTTTTCTGACTGGCTGCTGACACTAAAATTTCAAGTTCCAATGCAGGTAATGAAAGGGGATGTAGCTGAATGCTGGATTGTTAACATGACTTCACACTTACCTGTTTTAGAATCTTATTTTCTAAATCTTGAGTGTAATCAGCAAGCTTGTTCTTAATTCTTATTCTTATTATTGAAAAAAAAATCAATGGTCAATAGAGACTTTGATTTATAATTAATTATTATTAATGAAATTTAAAACTTATGATTGTACTTCCTATCGCTTATTCTTATTTATTAACTAATACTACAACTATGCCAATTTCTGCTTTAAATTTTGCAAATTAAAGTTTTGAATATTTATTTAAAAGTGATGTTTGAAATGATAATGTAATTGTTCATTTATTCTATTTTTACTTTACTTATTTTATTTTGAAATACTTAGAGAACAATGAAAATAAAAATCAAATTTAAAACAATTGCAGAAATTCGTATTAAAAAAATAAATAAATAATAGTAATTAAAATTATAAATAATTAAATATTAAAATAAATTGTGACAATTACACAAAATTAAAAAAACATAGTGATTTATTTTTCATATATACAATATTCATACATGTAATAAAAATAAATTAATTAAATTAATAATTACAATTTTAAATTAAGACTTATGGACTACGAGTTTATTGAAAATAACTTCTGTATTAAAATTTAATTTTCGAAATGACTATATTTCTTTTAGATCAAAGAATTAAAAAAAAAAATATAAATAATAAAAACACAACTTAATCTATTCAATTACAAATGTGTGCACTTATAAGTGAAACATTTAATGTTATATACGTATTGAAAATAAATAAATTAAATAAGTAATTATTTGACATTGTTAATAATAAAGACCACGAATTTATATACTTATTAACCCTACACCCATGAAAATGTTTCAAAATTTTACAGACTTAATAATATTAATTAAAAATATTCCTATAAATATATCATTGTAATTTTTCCAAATCTTCATTAGTCAGTAATTTTAAAATACTCCTCGTAAAAGTACTTGGAAGTTGAATGTTATTGAAAATATCATCAATTAAACTAATAGCATTGGATAGCAATTTTTTCCGTCCTAATGCTTTTCTTAAACGATAAGCAATCATTCCACCGTATAGTGGAAAAAAAGATTCAATGTTCAAATTTAAAATAGTACTATCACTAACATACTTTAAACTTAAAGCTAATTTGTGTTCACATTTATTACATAGAACATTATAAAGTGTAACATTACTCGTACCAATATATGTTATCTTCAGTTTTTCAATTTCGCTTATGCACTGACCGCGCAATTCACCAAATTTTCCACTATCTACGACTGCTAAATTTTCTTTATCAATGTAACAATTCGTCGCACTGAGTTTGGCAATATATTCAGTAATTGTGTCTTTAACTTTTTGTGAATAATTCTGTCGTGAAGCAAATGCTGTTTTACCATTAGCGTTTTTTAAATTAATATCAACACCAGCATTAAGCAGTTGTCTTATGATATTATCGTCGGTTGCGAAAAATGCGTAATGAAGCGCTGAATATTTATACGCTGTCACTATATTTATATCAACCATACTATGGTTCAAGATTAATTCTACTGCTTCCGAACTTCGGGATTGGACAGCAAAATGTAAAGGACTTTCTTTTGAAAAACCACTTTCACTTACACTATTAACATTTGCACCGTATGTTAGAAGAAGCTCCATAATTGGTAAGTTTTCTTTAATAATAGCACATATTAGTGGTGTTTCAAAATAATGAGTATCAAGGTTCGGATCAGCATTATTTTTTAAAAGTAATTCTACAAGTTTTTCATTACCTCGATCAACAGCAATTTGTAACGGTGATTTGCCAAAACAAAAATCATAGGTTTCCAACATTGCAGTCTCAATGGCATGGTTTTGTAATAAAAACTCAGGATTTTCTTCAAGATTTGGCTCAGCTCTATACAGGTAATGGATCAAATCAGAGTCCTGAATTAGCAGAGTATTAACGTCTGCTCCGTAATTGATGAGGCTTTCAATTATACCCAAGTTCTCCATTATAACAGCAATGTGAAGAGCTGTACCCCAGTATTTACTTCTTGAATTCACATCAGCTTTCTTGCGGAGCAGATAGTTCACCAATCTTTTATCATTATTGAAAGCTGCTATATGAAGCAGCGTAAAACCACCCATGACTGGAACCACTGTATTGATATTTTCGACATTTACTTGTTTGATTAAGTTGTCAACGTATTCGCAATTGAATTTTGAACGGATTGATTCCATGGTAATGAGTGATGCAATTAATAATTGTCGACTTTTAAATAATGAACTTTTAATTTGATTAACTTTGACACTTTACTGTGAGAGTAACTGTTCACTTAGTAATAACTTCAAGTTAAATTATTAACGATCACTGATTTTATGTTTGTAGTTTTGGGACAAGATTGACTGTACGACTGATCGTCTCAAGATCGAAAACGGTTTTGAATGATGTTGTCTATGGTACCTTCGACCTTAACAAAATCTCCCCAGATAATTACTTTTCTCCCCCACTCTTGAATATCTGTGGTCATAATTCAGGAAGAGAGGGGCAAAAGGGAGTACTTAAGGAAAGACTGAGTTTTTGGGGGCTCGAATAGGGGAAGAAGGAAGGGGAATACTTACTTTTTGTCTCAATATACCACATTTATCGAAAATTAAAAATCTTTAAATTTGAAGCAAAATGCGTCGTGAAAAAAAGATTTGATATTTGCTCTTTTTACCCCTTTTATTTCTGCTAGTTTTGTACCATGTGTTCGTCATTAATATGCTCCAACAAAAAAATTTTTATTTGGGGCAACATGGGCTCTCTAAAAAATCTACAAAAATTCCGTTATTATTTTATTTCATCTGAAAGCTACTAATTAATAAATTTTTCAGAACACTGAATTTTCGCCCTTAATTATTTTAATTTTGTGCATACGTATACATTGAACGGACTATGGCATACACAAACTGCAAAAAAAAAAGTTTCATTTTTAACTTCCCGCTGAGAAAATTCAAAATTTTCAAAAATTCAGCAAGTTATTGTTTTCGCTCTAATTTTCGATAATCGAATTTTTTGGGGGAGAAATAGAGTACCCTTTAAAGAAGATGACAAAAGAAGTTCTGGAAATTGAATAAATTTGATAAAATAAAATTTTTTTATAAGTAATTTACATAAAGAAAAATTATATTTCACATAATTATTTGATTCAAAGGAAAAAAATAGTTAGTATAGCTTTTGTTATAAAACCAAAGTCATTAATATTTTTCGACTGGAATTTTTTTTTAATTTTAACGAAAAATTTTTTTAAATAATGCTCAATTATACACTTATCCAAAAAATTAAGTGGAGTAAAAATTTTTTTAATTTTTTACTGATATTTAGAAGACTGTATTTTCGTGAAAAATTATCGTGTTGACAAAATACAAAAAAAGCAAATTGAAGCTTGAAATCTCTAGTTTAAAAATCTGTCAACTAAATAATTTTCTGAGCCACTGTATTTGCAGAATCATAAGAAATAGTTCTAGACAAAATGTTTCTAATTTTTTTGATTTATTTAGCTGACAGATTTTTAAGCTAGAGATTTAAAGCTTCAATTTGCTTTTTTTTTTTTTTTAATTTTTCAACACGATCATTTTTCGCAAAAATACAGCCTTCCAAAAATTACAAAAAAATTTATAAAATTTTTACTCCCTTTAATTTTTTAGATAAGTATATTAACAAAATTAATTTTGGAAAAATTTCCTCATAATAAAAATAAACTTATTCTAAAGTAAGCCCATACGAGACATTTAAAGTTCTTAAGTTGCCCTTAAAATTATTTTCTTTCTATCAAAAGTATTTATCTATTTAACAATGGGGAATTCCCAATTGGACTATAGTCTCGACTAAAGAAATGATATACTCTCTATCGTCTCGATTACTATAGTTATTCAGTCTATTTTTCATTTACTGTCTATAATTATCGGATAATCTTTCTACTCTTAAAATTTAAATAATTTAAGACCCACTATCGACGATTCTTTGTTATAAAAAAGCTTATACAAAGGTCATTACTATTTATTAATGACTGTAATGAAAATGTGGGTCATTAAATAATATATATTGTACTATGGAACAAATGTATGTAACTGTAATTACGATACTCCATGTTTAAACATGAAGGTTTTCTGGAAACAATCCCAATGGTGAATTTTTACCTGAGCCCTAATAAGCGTCGTCAACAACGAACTTGACATAAAAATGAATCAGATCAAATTCAAAGGGACGGTAATCCCTCGACTACCTGATGTGCTGTCTCGTAGTGGCAACTTCCCTGTTAGCCAGACCTTGCTCTGCAAGTTCTGCTGAGCAACATTTTCGGCTAACTTAACGAGAAAGTTTCTGGCAAACCTTGGCTGGGTAGTACTTTCCTTTAAATTGGCTTCAGAATATGGCAATAGCTTGAATGTAACTTGACAGATAAACTTGCCGTCAATTTGAAGTGAAACTTTCAATCAACTAAACGACATTGTTTGACAGTAACACTCACAGTCAAATTGAATTCAAGTTTACAGACAATTTACTGTCAACTTAAAGGTACACATAAAAAATGTGATTTCATATATAATCCTTCATAAGCATTTTCATGAATGCTCATGTATGATTCTTTTTCTAGGAAACGCTGGTACAGCTATTGTATAATTAAAAGTTAAAATATTTCATAATCGACAACTGCTCGTTGCCAAATTAAAGGAATATGTTACTGAACGAATATTTGCATATATTAAATTGGTATATTATATTGGTATATTAATTTATTATTATTGTGTGTGTGTGTGCGTGTGTGTGTGTGTGTGTGTGTGTGTGTGTGTGTGTGTGTGTGTGTGTGTGTGTGTGTGTGTGTGTGTGTGTGTGTGTGTGTGTGTGTGTGTGTGTGTGTGTGAACAATAATAGTTAGGGTACTGTGGTATGGTTTGTAGTTATAAGTAATCTTCATTTACTGTATACTTCCTTTCCTTGTTTGTCTATAGAATACGCATTTGTTTATAATCATATTTACCAGGACAAGATCCTATTCACGATTTTTATGCGTGTATTTTGTTAAGGTTTTCGGTATCGAGAGGCAGGAAACGTTCTAATAAGACAACTCAAACTGTGTTTAGATTTCTCTGCATACAATTTAATGATTCATTTCGAATTTCTTATAATCTAAGTATATAATTTAAAAATTATGTGCTACAACGATTTATTATTTGTATTATCAACTAATTGTTATTGATATTTTATTATTGATAAGATGCTATAAAGATTGTATGATCTCAGTACATAAATTTTAAATGGAAACTGAGTGCGCGCCTATTCATTTATTCCAAGTTTACTGATTAATTTACAGATGAAGGCACCTAAAGCTATGGAGGACAATATCAGCACTGTTCGCGCTGTCAACCAACATAAAATAATAGTACCCTAGCCTGAGAGCCACCTTGATTGGAAGTTCCCTGATAGCCAGTTGAGCTCAACCAACAGTCAAATTGCACGTAAATTTGACGTCAGATTAAAGCCCCTATTTGATGTATATGACGTATATGACGTATACGACAGCGCGGACAGTGCTGATATTTATTATTTACGTGCGATTTGACTTGAATACTCCCTAATGCTAATCAGCACCACCCTGGTTGTTTAATGACCCTAATAGCCACTTTAGCTTGAAATTGACTGTAATTTGATTTTGAAATTACCTGAAATCTGCTACCCGAATTTGCCTATAATTTCACAGCAAAAGTTGAAAATAAAAATTTGCGGTTAATTATTCTTCAATTTAAAGGTAAACATTTATACACAAAATCATCTACAATTTAAGGATGAAAATATACTTAACAATTTTTTAAGTTAAATTAACGAAAAAATAGTCAGCTCGCGACATCTAGCAACTATTCAACAAAGTAAATTCAAAAATTAAAAAGTAAAAAATATATCTCTAGTTGAGATCTTGTTGATGTCATATGTTGACGTCATTTGTTGCGTTTCAAATTTTGATGTCTCACAGACGTCAAATAGCAGTTTTAAACTTACGTTAAATTTATGTGAAATTTGACGTCAAAGAGAACTCAAAAGTTGACATTAAAATTTTTTATGTGTACCGTACGTCACTGAGATGACAAAAGTTTCAGCTCAAAAATTGTGCTGAAACTCTAGTTATCTGGGTCCTTAATGGAAATTGTTGTAGAGCAAGCAGTTACCTTTAAGTTGACAGTAAATTGTCTGTAAACTTGAATTCAATTTGACTATAAGTGTTACTGTCAAACAATGTCGTTTAGTTGATTGAAAGTTTCACTTCAAATTGACGGCAAGTTTATCTGTCAAGTTACATTCAAGCTATTGCCATATTCTGAAGCCAATTTAAAGGAAAGTACTACCCAGCCAAGGTTTGCCAGAAACTTTCTCGTTAAGTTAGCCGAAAATGTTGCTCAGCAGAACTTGCAGAGCAAGGTCTGGCTAACAGGGAAGTTGCCACTACGAGACAGCACATCAGGTAGTCGAGGGATTACCGTCCCTTTGAATTTGATCTGATTCATTTTTATGTCAAGTTCGTTGTTGACGACGCTTATTAGGGCTCAGGTAAAAATTCACCATTGGGATTGTTTCCAGAAAACCTTCATGTTTAAACATGGAGTATCGTAATTACAGTTACATACATTTGTTCCATAGTACAATATATATTATTTAATGACCCACATTTTCATTACAGTCATTAATAAATAGTAATGACCTTTGTATAAGCTTTTTTATAACAAAGAATCGTCGATAGTGGGTCTTAAATTATTTAAATTTTAAGAGTAGAAAGATTATCCGATAATTATAGACAGTAAATGAAAAATAGACTGAATAACTATAGTAATCGAGACGATAGAGAGTATATCATTTCCTTAGTCGAGACTATAGTCCAATTGGGAATTCCCCATTGTTAAATAGATAAATACTTTTGATAGAAAGAAAATAATTTTAAGGGCAACTTAAGAACTTTAAATGTCTCGTATGGGCTTACTTTAGAATAAGTTTATTTTTATTATGAGGAAATTTTTCCAAAATTAATTTTGTTAATATACTTATCTAAAAAATTAAAGGGAGTAAAAATTTTATAAATTTTTTTGTAATTTTTGGAAGGCTGTATTTTTGCGAAAAATGATCGTGTTGAAAAATTAAAAAAAAAAAAAAAGCAAATTGAAGCTTTAAATCTCTAGCTTAAAAATCTGTCAGCTAAATAAATCAAAAAAATTAGAAACATTTTGTCTAGAACTATTTCTTATGATTCTGCAAATACAGTGGCTCAGAAAATTATTTAGTTGACAGATTTTTAAACTAGAGATTTCAAGCTTCAATTTGCTTTTTTTGTATTTTGTCAACACGATAATTTTTCACGAAAATACAGTCTTCTAAATATCAGTAAAAAATTAAAAAAATTTTTACTCCACTTAATTTTTTGGATAAGTGTATAATTGAGCATTATTTAAAAAAATTTTTCGTTAAAATTAAAAAAAAATTCCAGTCGAAAAATATTAATGACTTTGGTTTTATAACAAAAGCTATACTAACTATTTTTTTCCTTTGAATCAAATAATTATGTGAAATATAATTTTTCTTTATGTAAATTACTTATAAAAAAATTTTATTTTATCAAATTTATTCAATTTCCAGAACTTCTTTTGTCATCTTCTTTAAAGGGTACTCTATTTCTCCCCCAAAAAATTCGATTATCGAAAATTAGAGCGAAAACAATAACTTGCTGAATTTTTGAAAATTTTGAATTTTCTCAGCGGGAAGTTAAAAATGAAACTTTTTTTTTTGCAGTTTGTGTATGCCATAGTCCGTTCAATGTATACGTATGCACAAAATTAAAATAATTAAGGGCGAAAATTCAGTGTTCTGAAAAATTTATTAATTAGTAGCTTTCAGATGAAATAAAATAATAACGGAATTTTTGTAGATTTTTTAGAGAGCCCATGTTGCCCCAAATAAAAATTTTTTTGTTGGAGCATATTAATGACGAACACATGGTACAAAACTAGCAGAAATAAAAGGGGTAAAAAGAGCAAATATCAAATCTTTTTTTCACGACGCATTTTGCTTCAAATTTAAAGATTTTTAATTTTCGATAAATGTGGTATATTGAGACAAAAAGTAAGTATTCCCCTTCCTTCTTCCCCTATTCGAGCCCCCAAAAACTCAGTCTTTCCTTAAGTACTCCCTTTTGCCCCTCTCTTCCTGAATTATGACCACAGATATTCAAGAGTGGGGGAGAAAAGTAATTATCTGGGGAGATTTTGTTAAGGTCGAAGGTACCATAGACAACATCATTCAAAACCGTTTTCGATCTTGAGACGATCAGTCGTACAGTCAATCTTGTCCCAAAACTACAAACATAAAATCAGTGATCGTTAATAATTTAACTTGAAGTTATTACTAAGTGAACAGTTACTCTCACAGTAAAGTGTCAAAGTTAATCAAATTAAAAGTTCATTATTTAAAAGTCGACAATTATTAATTGCATCACTCATTACCATGGAATCAATCCGTTCAAAATTCAATTGCGAATACGTTGACAACTTAATCAAACAAGTAAATGTCGAAAATATCAATACAGTGGTTCCAGTCATGGGTGGTTTTACGCTGCTTCATATAGCAGCTTTCAATAATGATAAAAGATTGGTGAACTATCTGCTCCGCAAGAAAGCTGATGTGAATTCAAGAAGTAAATACTGGGGTACAGCTCTTCACATTGCTGTTATAATGGAGAACTTGGGTATAATTGAAAGCCTCATCAATTACGGAGCAGACGTTAATACTCTGCTAATTCAGGACTCTGATTTGATCCATTACCTGTATAGAGCTGAGCCAAATCTTGAAGAAAATCCTGAGTTTTTATTACAAAACCATGCCATTGAGACTGCAATGTTGGAAACCTATGATTTTTGTTTTGGCAAATCACCGTTACAAATTGCTGTTGATCGAGGTAATGAAAAACTTGTAGAATTACTTTTAAAAAATAATGCTGATCCGAACCTTGATACTCATTATTTTGAAACACCACTAATATGTGCTATTATTAAAGAAAACTTACCAATTATGGAGCTTCTTCTAACATACGGTGCAAATGTTAATAGTGTAAGTGAAAGTGGTTTTTCAAAAGAAAGTCCTTTACATTTTGCTGTCCAATCCCGAAGTTCGGAAGCAGTAGAATTAATCTTGAACCATAGTATGGTTGATATAAATATAGTGACAGCGTATAAATATTCAGCGCTTCATTACGCATTTTTCGCAACCGACGATAATATCATAAGACAACTGCTTAATGCTGGTGTTGATATTAATTTAAAAAACGCTAATGGTAAAACAGCATTTGCTTCACGACAGAATTATTCACAAAAAGTTAAAGACACAATTACTGAATATATTGCCAAACTCAGTGCGACGAATTGTTACATTGATAAAGAAAATTTAGCAGTCGTAGATAGTGGAAAATTTGGTGAATTGCGCGGTCAGTGCATAAGCGAAATTGAAAAACTGAAGATAACATATATTGGTACGAGTAATGTTACACTTTATAATGTTCTATGTAATAAATGTGAACACAAATTAGCTTTAAGTTTAAAGTATGTTAGTGATAGTACTATTTTAAATTTGAACATTGAATCTTTTTTTCCACTATACGGTGGAATGATTGCTTATCGTTTAAGAAAAGCATTAGGACGGAAAAAATTGCTATCCAATGCTATTAGTTTAATTGATGATATTTTCAATAACATTCAACTTCCAAGTACTTTTACGAGGAGTATTTTAAAATTACTGACTAATGAAGATTTGGAAAAATTACAATGATATATTTATAGGAATATTTTTAATTAATATTATTAAGTCTGTAAAATTTTGAAACATTTTCATGGGTGTAGGGTTAATAAGTATATAAATTCGTGGTCTTTATTATTAACAATGTCAAATAATTACTTATTTAATTTATTTATTTTCAATACGTATATAACATTAAATGTTTCACTTATAAGTGCACACATTTGTAATTGAATAGATTAAGTTGTGTTTTTATTATTTATATTTTTTTTTTTAATTCTTTGATCTAAAAGAAATATAGTCATTTCGAAAATTAAATTTTAATACAGAAGTTATTTTCAATAAACTCGTAGTCCATAAGTCTTAATTTAAAATTGTAATTATTAATTTAATTAATTTATTTTTATTACATGTATGAATATTGTATATATGAAAAATAAATCACTATGTTTTTTTAATTTTGTGTAATTGTCACAATTTATTTTAATATTTAATTATTTATAATTTTAATTACTATTATTTATTTATTTTTTTAATACGAATTTCTGCAATTGTTTTAAATTTGATTTTTATTTTCATTGTTCTCTAAGTATTTCAAAATAAAATAAGTAAAGTAAAAATAGAATAAATGAACAATTACATTATCATTTCAAACATCACTTTTAAATAAATATTCAAAACTTTAATTTGCAAAATTTAAAGCAGAAATTGGCATAGTTGTAGTATTAGTTAATAAATAAGAATAAGCGATAGGAAGTACAATCATAAGTTTTAAATTTCATTAATAATAATTAATTATAAATCAAAGTCTCTATTGACCATTGATTTTTTTTTCAATAATAAGAATAAGAATTAAGAACAAGCTTGCTGATTACACTCAAGATTTAGAAAATAAGATTCTAAAACAGGTAAGTGTGAAGTCATGTTAACAATCCAGCATTCAGCTACATCCCCTTTCATTACCTGCATTGGAACTTGAAATTTTAGTGTCAGCAGCCAGTCAGAAAAAAGTAAATTTAAGATCAATGGTGTGATCAACTTTTAGCGTAAGCGTTAATTGTCATTTGCAATTTATAATTAAACAGAAACTATAAATACTACTTATTATTCTAACTTCTTTCGACTGACTGTAGAGACATTGAAACTCTGAGTTTCGATGCTGTTATCACGAACAGTATTTCAAATAATTTAATTTTGATAAAATTCAAAACAAAATATCAAGTACGAAATAGAAGTATATCCATAAAGTTTAATTATTTATTAGTCTCATGATGTAGCTGCAATTAAAATAGAAAAATTTTTATCTGAAATTTTTTCTGCCACAATATAAATCATTAGAATCCATGAAACATATCCAAAATCGGTAATAAAAATTAGATATCAAATAACTTATACATGAGAGTTAAAAAAACGAATGATAAAATTCCTGTCTGAAAGAATAAAGTTATAATCAAGTAAAATTGAAATGGTTAATTTAATAAATAATCAAATTACTTCATCAAATTTTTTTTTTTATTATGAAAATTACATTTCAACTGCGTAACTATACAATGAAATCGAAAGTTTAAAAAAATGCTTAATTTTAAAAGACGACTCTATCAACACGCAAAACTGACTCTAGCGTGACTCTAGCGTGAATATAAATTTTTATGGAAAATGAGCTTACTCGTGAGCCTTAGCGTGAACTTAAAGAATGACGTGAATATAATTCATATGTATTAATGAATTACTTTAAATTAAATTTAATCGTAAACAAATTTATCATTGAAAATTAAATACTGAATAGATTATATAAATTATCTTAAGTCATAAAAAAAATTATATTTTAAATCAGATCTTAAATTTTATTTTATAACTGTAGATTATAGAACTCATGATATGTTCAGCCAAAGTTAAATATTACAATATGAATAATATCAGGAAAAACATTTGGAATTAAAAATTGTGACAAAGTTAAGGTTATACCAGAACGAAAATAAACATGAAAAGAAGGAATCGTTTTGGTTTCATGAGTAGTATCCCCATCGTGAACGTTCGGAAAACGAGTATAATCGGAAGAAGTCGACAATACACGAACATAGCAACGTTAAATTTGAATTGTTTTTGGCGCGAAAAAGTAATGACAGATGATTGAAATATTAATATATATCGATTAAAACAAGGAATCATAATAAAATGAAAATTTACAATAATCCCCAATTAATTACAGACACATATAATTAATTATTGTTTATAACTATCAGAAACTGAATGTTTGTAATGATACGAATCATTTAACATACTTGATAGTCTTTAAATGAAAAAGAAAAAAAACTTTGAATGTAGTGAATAAATACATTAAACGATTCTTAGTGTATCGATATTTGTAAATTCCAGCAAAGTACATGCAAGATACTTATATCTAGAAGGCACGAATTCTGAATACGAGTACAGGTGCCCTGACTTTCTTGATAATATTAGTAATATGTAGATTCTATCTGGGATTAATTTGAAAATGCTGCGTGAAGATACAGACATTGTAGCTCCAGAACAAGTCTCAGTACCAGCAACTTGCATCAGTTCTTCTTATATTGACTTACAATTTCACATCGCGTGAATATACAGAACTCATATTCCCGCTGCGTGAATATACCGAACTTAAATCCACGCAGCGTAACTTTCTCCAAATACATAACAATATGAAGTCTTTAATTGAGACCGATAAATAATTACCTGCGTAAACATTATTTTAATTTATAGTTACTAGCGTCAGAGTTGGACTTTGAAGCTCCATTACGGCACATTAATAGGTGTACCAAAAAAATCTCTACCTTACGACAACTGAACCATAACCAGGCCTACCACAAGTAACTGCGCCACACACGAACTAAACCAGTTTTGAACATTACCCGCAAAAATCTCAACCAATCAACAATTCTAACACTTAAGAACTCTCTCACATTGCAACTCTACCAGATTACAACCCTCCCAGTAACAAACTCGATCATAACAATCTCCACCATAAAAATTTCTACCACAATACAGGTCACCCACAAAAATGCCTACCATTAGCATCTTTACCATTAATATGCCTACCATTAATAACTCAACCATAGTACACATATACCAGAATAAATCACTACCAATAATAGAGACTACCAAAAAAAATCTCTACCATTTTTAAGCCTACCCAATGAAAAAACTACCACGTAGTGAACACTGCCAGAAAAGTGACTTTTTTGTCGTATTTTTATGTACCATGCAATATAAAATACAGGAAAAATTGATTAACGTATGTCGATAATGGAGATACCGCGCCGTATTATTATTATCTGAATTATACCTAGATAATATATTTTAATTATGACGACGAGTAAAAAGCAGTGCAAGCTTTGTATTTTTATATTATTAATATTTAACTTTTTTATTTTATTAGAATGATACTTAACTAAGCAATTAAATTTTTTCTTGATTCACATAAAATTCACGAAATTATAAGTAATTTAGCTGCCATCATTAACAAGTTTAACTTTATTATTATTATTAGTAGTACGGTTATTAAAAATCCTAACGTTAATATTTAATTACTTATTGTTATCATTGTTTGTCATAAGCGAACTAATGAACGATAGAAACGATAAAATCCACCAGACCAGAGTATGCAGCTTCTACTTCAACGAATAAATTATTAATCATTACATAAGAAATGGAAAGAATAAAATTCATCTATTGTTTTTTTGCATTTTTTATTTTGTTATTAAAAAATATAATCGACATTTATCAAATATTATTGTTATATTTTAACTTATTTATGATTATTTTAGATTTAATATAGCAATCGTTACAGACTTATAGAATACATGACATTTAATACAAATATTATAGATTAAGAATTTAAAAAATGAGAGTAAGTTGAATGTAAAAAATTTTATATGATTAAACTAATTGTTCTATTAAATTTATAAAAACTATAAATAAGTTATAAAATTACTCATTATAATATTTTCAAAATATGGGAAATGCGAGGGAGTAAGTAGTAAGTTGTTTTTGAAGTAATCATTTTTTTTTATCTTATTGATAATTATCTTAAATCTAATAGTAATATCGCGTGCCAAAAAGTAAAAGGGCGTATACCAATGTATGCGCCCTTTTACCTTTGCAAAGGTAAAAGGGCGCATAAATTTTTTTTTCATCGCCAATTGATTAGTAAACATTTTCTACTCTTAAAAATCACATATTGTTTTCCCAAAGGTAAAAGGGCGTATGTCTTTAATTATGCGCCCTTTTAGCTTTAGGAATTTGAAAATTTTGTGACCAAAAGGTAAAAGGGCGTATAAATTTTTTTTCAAAAAAATTTATTAAAAAGCTTAGCCGAAGTCTAATAATGAAAAAAAAAAAAAATGCTGCAAATTGTATGAATGTTATTTTATTTCACAGTTAATTATCAGAGTTTATAATAGTATTTTAAAATTCTTATACTAAATTGAAAAAAAAAAAAAAAAGCAGAAATAACCGGTTCATTTAGGTACGATTCCTATACCCTCTTCCTCCGTGTCTGTCGCACGTACTTTGGATTTTTTTTTTTTTGTTTTTTTTCATATATTCTGATTCATGACGGATCCATAATCCAAAACACTGATTAAAGAAAAAGTCAATAAATTTTTATTTTTTATAGTCGTTATGAAAATTTTTTATTCAATTGAAAATTTGATATATTTATTTTATTTTTTTTTTCAGTTATTTTATTTTTAATAAATTAAAAAAAAAGTGTAGGAGGAGTGTTTTTTCATCTAACTTGTCTTGTGAAATTATTTGTCAGTATTTTGTATTAAAACTAGAATTTTTTTTTATGCGCCCTTTTACCTTTAGGCACTACTTTTCAAAAGGTAAAAGGGCGTATGTCTTGAGATACGCCCTTTCAGCTCAAGGATGCCCAAATTTTTTTTTTGCAGATCTTTGCGTTTCGAAAAATTTCAAAGCTAATGGCAAAATAAAATTTTTTTATACGTCCTTTCAGCATAATTCCCTACTAACCTGTAGCAATACGCCCTTTTACCTTTTGGCACGCGATATCACTTAAAATTTTTTGCTTGCTTTTGGGGGGAATTATGATATGTACACTTCTCTTGTAGAGTCAACGTCCACGGCATACAGGACACGTTAGTCGATGGTTCCTAGTTACAGCTAACCGATCCGTATCTCTTAACTGTCGGCCGAACTCACACCGTAAACATAAACATAAGTAGAAGCAAGAAATCACTCTAATTTTTGGCTAGTTCGATAGGCAAATAGCACATACTCCAGCTTCTATTCTTTCGTAGACACCGCCATCCTTATTTGCTGGTACCATCAAACCGTCATCTGCAATTATACATATAATAGAAAATGATCTTAACGAATACAATAATAAAGTAAAACCTTGAATTAATTGCGGTAATTATGTTTCAGTTTACCTGTAAGTCACTAATATGAGCAAAAATAACACCTACAAAACTGAAGTATTTTATAAAATTCTAAAAATTATTATATTAAATTTATAATAAGCATGAATAAATAATAAAAAACTAATTATTTACACGCTCTCAATTTTAATAACATTTAAGATACACTGAGAAAAAAAAGTACTATTTTCGAAACAAGAATTTCTTGGTTCAAGAAATCCGTTCAAAATATTTATTTTATTATTATTAATTATCAATTTTTTGAGAAAAGAGCATCAAATATATTTTTGTTATTATATGAATTTGATATTATATGATAAGTAAACAAAAGAATAGCTTTACTTGAATTAAATAAAAATTATTTCCTTCGATTCTACGAATTCTTGAGACAAAATTATATATTCTTGAAAATTATCAAGAATATATGTTCTTGTATCAAGTAAATGTTCTTAACAAAAGTATTTTTTTTTCTCAGTGTATCTTAAATATAATTTTTTCGAACTAAATATAAAGGATACAGCAAAATTCTAATAATAATTATGTTAAATTTATGACTATTGTGAATATCTTCAACGTAACTCATAACAATATTTTTTAAATTTTGAAAATGCGTGTGAGTGCGTAAAATGTTTAGTATTTTATAAGTTTTCGATGATTACTATATTAAACTTCTTATTATTATTAATTATGTCAAAAAGAAACTTATGATAGTACTTTTTAAATTTTAAAAATGCGACTGAGTGAGTGAAATGTAAAGTATTTTTTGATTTTCAAATTTTTTTGACACGAAATTTTGCGTTGAGGATTGAAAACAAGCATTAATTTAAAACGGGAAGTAACTATTTAGCACAAGAAATTATTTCTTACTCAAAAAATCATTTCTCACCCCAAGAAAATGTATGTATTGAATTCATAATGCATAAAACTTCGTGGTACAAGTAAAAATTTTTCACGCCAAGAAATTCTTTTTTTCTATTCTATTTTATAAATTCAGTAGTGATATTTCGGTTGTCGCATGACTGCAGGTTGCTTAGTATCATGCAATAAAAATTATAACTATATATATTACCGTAAAACCTCGGATCAGTTTTGTAGGTTGTCGTTTTTGTTCATGTTAAAGGAAAACTGAAACAGAATTACCGCACTAAATCGAGGTTTTACTGTATTATTATATTCGTTAAGATTATTTTCTATTATACGTATAATTGCAGATGACGGTGCAATGGTATCTATACCAGTAAAGGGTGATGGCGGTGTCTACGAAAGAATAGAAGTCAACAGCTTTGACGATGATGAGGTGGCAGAAGAAAATGCTGGAGTATGTGCTGTTTGCCTTTTGAATAGGCCAAAAGTTATAGTGTTTCCTTGTTTCCACTTAAGCTTATGTTTACGGTGTAACTTCGGCCGACAGTTAGTGGATGCGGATCACTTAGCTGTAAATAGAAACAATCGATCAACGTGTCCTGTATCCCGTGGACTTGTTAACTCTACAACAGAAGTGTATATATCATAATTTCTCACAAAAGGAAGCAAAAAAATATTGAGTGATTTTAATATAAGATTTAAAATAACTATAAATAAGTTAAAAAAAAATAATTACTCAAAAAATAACTTATTACTCACTACCTCGCATTTTCCAAACTTAAATTTTGAAAATATTATGATAAGTAATTCTAAAACATATTGATAATTATTATTGATTTAGTATAATAATAATTTTAAACTTATAAAAAACTTTCTATTTTATGGAAATATTAAAATTATATATAACTAGAATATTTCTAATAGGAGCGACTGGAAAATGAGTTTTTTTAACTTTTATTGCTAACAATTGAAAATGTAATGTAACAGTTATTGATAATTTATAAGAACTTTTATATTTAGTAGAAATAAAAAAATTTAATATATTTAAAATCTTAGGAGTGAGAGTGAGAGAATAACGAGTTACCTCCGAAATTACTTATTATAATTATAATTTTAGCACAGTAATTATTTTGCATTGACAAAATCCTTCTTATGTAACTCATTCGCTCTCACTTTTAAAATTTAAAAATATTATTATGAGTGACGTGAAACTTATTTATAATTGTTATGAATTAAACATGATAATTATATGGAATAGGCAATATCCTTAATATTTAGTAAACAAATATGATTTTAATATATTAAAAATATTATAAGAATGAGAGCAAGGAAATGATTTTTTCAAAATATTTATAGTTGTTATAAATTCAATGCAACATTTATCTGAATCTTATAAAATACTTACCATTTGACTCACTTACTTTCATTTTAAAAATTTTGAAAGTACTATAATAATATGTTTTTTGACTTTATTAATAATACTTAATAAGTAAATATAATAATTATCTGGATCTTATAAAATACTGAACATTTGACTTACTCACCATCATTTCCAATAGTTTCAATTTATAAATATTTGAATATTTGTACTAAATGTTAAGTATTCCATAAGTATCAATCAATTATTATATTAATTAAATCTATAATAATCATAAATAAGTTAAAATATAACAATAATATTTAATAAATGTCGATTATATTTTTTAATAATAAAATAAAAAACTCAAAAAAACAATAGATGAATTTTATTCTTTCCATTTCTTATGTAATAATTAATAATTTATTCGTTAAAGTAGAAGCTGCATACTCTAGTCTGGTGGATTTTATCGTTTCTATCGTTCATCTGTTCGCTTGTGACAAACAATGATTTAATTGCTTAGTTAAGTATCATTCTAATAAAATAAAAAAGTTAAATATAAATAAAATAAAAATACGAAGCTTGCACTGCTTTTTACTCGTCGTCATAATTAAAATATATTATCTAGGTATTATTCAGATAATAATAATACGGCGCGGTATCTCGATTATCGACATACGTTAATCAATTTTTCCTGTATTTCATATTGCATGGTACATAAGCATATGACAAAGAAGTCACTTTTCTGGCAGTGTTCACTACGTGGTAGTTTTTTCATTGGGTAGGCTTAAAAAATGGTAAAGACGTTTTTAGTAGTATATTTTATTGGTAGTAATTTATTATGGTATATGTGTAATATGATTGAGTTATTTATGGTAGTCATATAAATGGTAGAGATGCTAATGGTAGGCATTTTTATGGGTGACCTGTATTGTGGTAGAGATGCTTATGGTAGAGATTGTTATGGTCGAGTTCGTTTCTGGGAGGGTTGTAATCTGGTAGAGTTGTAATGTGAGAGAGTTCTTCAGTGGTAGAATTGTTGATTGGTTGAGATTTTTTCGGGTAATGTTCAAAACTGGTTTAGTTCGTGTGTGGCGCAGTTACTTGTGGTAGGCCTGGTCATGGTTCAGTTGACGTAAGGTAGAGATTTTTCTGGTACACCTATTAATGTGCCTCCATAACAAGTCTCAGTACCAGCAACTTGCATCAGATATACTTATATTGACATATAATCGCCCATCGCGTGAATATACAGAACTTACATTCCCGCTGCGGGAATGCAGATCTTAAATTCACGCGGCGTGAATTTCTTGAACGTATATCCACGCGGCATACTCATATAACATGAAGAAATCAGTTATGACTAATAATTGATTACCTATGTTAACTTTTTTTTTATTTATAACAACTAGCGTAGGACTACCATACTATGATCATTATTTAAAAATTATATTAATATCAAATGTAATAATCTAAAAATGTAATTAATTGTAAGTTATTGCAGATAATAGTTTTACTAAATATTCTTAATCGTCTTTTAACTCTGGAAGACTCAATATTTAAGTCATAAAATATTTTGAGATATTGATAACGCAGCTTTTGACCGACCGATCATACGAAACGGTGTTGGTAACTTAACATTGTCAATTGTTAAATCATTTAGTGACAACGTCTCGATTTCATTGCTGTTGTTATTGTTAATTTCTTTGGTTGACTTCTCTTCTAATGAAAGATCGCTGACGCCATTATATAAATCGCTTTGAATTTTTTTTAGTTTTTTTATCGTCGTCTCAAAAATTTTTTGGGATGATTTAGAGCCAGTAAAAATTATATCTTTACAGACGTGAGAAAGTATATTTTTTTTCTGACTTTCTGACAATTTTTTTGGACTCGCGATCTCGCTAATCTTCACACGCCTCATTTTTGGAGTGGAATTAGTCTCTTGATCCGTCGGTTTTAAGATATCATCATTTTGTTTCCATTGATCAGGACATAATTCTTTTTCAAATAATGATAGATTGAAACATGTACGCGCTGCAAAAATGTGGACACATGGAAGAAGCCACGATTTATTAATTTTACAGCTGCATTGATTTGGCGTTGCATAAATTCTTTCATCATAAAATTCAATAGAAATTTTAATTTCCTGCGCATCTTCAATTTTGTATTGAATTCGCTTACTTAATGTAATTTGTTTCATAATATGGTTAAAGGCTGGTTCAATGAGGTACATTTTGTACAGTTTTTCATCTGAAGTTAAATTGGAGTCGGTTACTTTTTGTCTCAAAATCTTTTGGTTTTTTTATGCAGTGCTTCATAAGCTCGGCATTGCTCAAATTCAAATAGAGCATCAATAAATTGAACAAGAGTGTTGTAACGTTGAATAGCAGTTTTTATCTTTCCATTTAGTGACTCCAATCGATTATTTGTATCGTTTCCTAATGTACCGTTAACCATATTATGGACTGTCCATTCTTCTTTAAGACTGAAGCTGGAACTGTTGTGGAAAATTCTTGATAGACTCGGTTGTATATTTCTGCTGTTTTGCTTTTAGCAAGCTTGTCCAACAATTGAATAGCTACGATTTTTTCTTCTTTGCTAATACCCATATGCGAAACTGAAACTTCACGTTCGAAAGTCCTTAATGTATGAAAAAGACATATAGAAGTCGGTACTAACGGAAATAGTTCATGGAGGACATATCGTTCTACATAGTCTTTGTCAGTCATAAAACTTTTTATTCTAGAACATGCTTCGATGTTATAGTTTTTAGAACAAGTCAAGAACCATTTCATTGTGTCTCGTTGTTCATTTGCTAATATTCCGACAGAAGCAATATTAGTTTATGCATTACAATATTCCACAACAATCAGTAGCAATGCAAAATTTCTTTTAAATAATTTGTACGTTCCGTCGATAAAAACGATGTCGGGATACAATTTAATAGCATTTTTATATTTTCAGTGATGAAAAATAATCCAACGAACTCATTTTTATCATTTTGTAAGATTTCTACATCTGCTCCTGGAAAAATAAAAATTTAGTCAACAGAATCACAAGTAACTGAATTTTTTTTTGGCTGTTTAATTTTCTTTCAACAATTTGATATTTATAAATTATTCTCAATTTAATGATTACATAAATGATTTCAATATTCATTAATAATATAACAAAAACAAGTATTTCAATGATTAAATAAAAAAAAAAAATATGCAACTTGTTCATTCATGTGGCCTTAAAAAATGAAGAATTTTTAGTAGTTGTTGACTTTAAAATAGATTTGATTTCTCATACATTATATATTCATTTCAATTTAATATAATTAGATGTATCGTTATATTTATTTTGTTTTTTAATTCAACTCATCAATTTCAATTGATTTAATTTAAAAATAAAAATCATCACAATACAAAATTTCAAAAATCATAAATTTTGTTTACTTGAAATTGAGAAGTTAATTTTCTGAATCAGTTTTAAAGAATTAAATTGAAGAAACTAGGAATCAAAAATGAAAATTGGTTTTTTGACAGATCTTTCCATACCTAAAGAGCCAATAGGACTACTCTGTTTAGAGAATCTTATAGAATCCAATAGATTTTCATAAATTCTTATAGGGATTTTATGAGTATGAATGAGTTTTTTGAGAAGTGTTATAATGAAGTATAGAGTCTTATACATACAGCTATAAGAATCTATCAGATTTTTAAGCAGGGCATTGAAAATATATATGTAAACAAATGAAAAAAGATTAGAATAAAGCTAATATAGAAAAATTATATATCTATATTTTTCTTATTGTTTTTATACTTAAAAATTTTAAATAAAATCCGAAGATTTGTATTTTATTCGGTGGGTACAGTTTATTTTATTTTAATAATACGAGCAATCGAGGTAAGTACTATTAATAGACTTAACAAAACACTGAACAAGCTAGTAGAGTAGCATTGAATAATAAAATTTGGAGCTTGTAATGTACAGAAACGTTGACATGAAGAATATTTGAATCCGACCAATGACATTGTATATGTACACTGATAAAAAAGTTGACTTGATTCAAGAGCGAAAATTTTGAACCAAGAATTATATTTTGAAGAAAATGATTTTCTTGAGTGAAGAGAAAAAATTATTGAACCAAGAGAAATTCACTTGACCCAAGAATAATTTTTGGCTCAAGAATTTTTTCTCTTGACTCAAGAAATTCATTTTCTTCAAAATGAAATTCTTTGTTCATGATTTTTTCTCTCGAATCAAGTCAACTTTTTTATCAGTGTATGCTACAAGGCGCAATAAAAATTGTTTTTAATGCGTTTTTTTATCTTTTTTTAATTACTCAATAGTAAATATGATCATGAATAATATAGAATCTAAATAATTTATTTTGTTTTGTATGTAGATTTAATGTTACCGTATTTTTCCCGTAATAATGATTCTGCCGCTGGTAAAGAATCATCATCAGCCGTTGTTGAGGCTTGGGCGATACTGTGGAGATCCTTTCGCGGTATTTTTTTTTGAAATTCCACTTCGATCTTCTTTTGAATCAGAGATTTGGGACATTTCATTTTTATTAAATCCTCAACAATTATTTTTTCCTCAGGATTTAAATTTCTAATTTTGGGATAATACTCGAAATATTCCTCAAAAGTAGAGTAATTTAGTTAGTAAAGAATATCTATCACTATTAAATGAATGCTTTTATTTTTTTAATTATTTATACAGTATAATAAGTATGATCTTGACGTGAAATTTTTGTTAGTCAAATAGCTGTTTGTCAGTTCAATCGTAATTATGACTTTTGTGATGTTTCAAAGAATGCCTATTCAAAGTTGAAATACACACAAATAGTTGTTCGAAATATGCAAAAGCTATTTAACAAATAAAAATTTGGATGCTAACAGTATAATTAAAATGTAACAAATATAAAAAAACAAAAATAAAAATTTAAATTTGAACAATTGCTAAGCAAATAGTAGATGAGTAGGGGAGACTGGGGCAAGCCGGCCCCCCTGGGGCAAGAAGGCCCACCTCAAAAATTAACCAACATTTTTTTTTTCTTGTTTTCTTTTGATTATCACAAATTCAGATTATTTACTCATTTTTAGCCTTATAAGTGAAACTAGGGGCAAAATGAACCACTCAAAAATTCTAAAAACAATGTATTTCATATTGTTATAACCTAGTCATGATTAATTTAATAGAAATATCATTTTTTGGTTAATTCTATAGATTTGGAGTAAAATAGAGCATTTGAAAAAGTTGAAAATACCAATAATCAATTTTTTATTCAATAGAAAAATAATTATTAATCAATTAAGTTATTTTTTATTAAATAACTTTTGATTTATTCATATAATTTGTTATAGAATCCAACAGAACAATTATAATTATTAAGTGTAACATTATGAATGATATATTTATAAAATTAACAGCATTAACTATTAAAATGTAACAAAAATACTTTCTTAGATATTAAATTTAATTTAAGTGTATTATAAATTAATCTTCACAATATTCACAAATGTACATATCGAAAAAATATTCGTCAACTCCTGCACAGGAATCATGAGTCTATTCTTTACTTTTTTGACATTGAATCCGTAATTCTTTTGATTCCAAATACAGTCCATGACAGGAGAGACAGTAACAATCGTTTGGAAAAAAATTAAAACACTCAATTTTTTTCTACAGAAGTGAACAAATTACTCGTATTATGTCAAAAAAGATTATTTCGAGTAATATAAAAGTAAAAACAGGTGTTAAAGAAAAAAATATAAACATTTATAATGCGAGAAATTTTTTTACAATTAAAAAAAAAATTTTTTTTTCATTTTTTTCGGAGGGGGCCGTCTTGCCCTAAAAAAAAATTTTTTTTTCAGAAGTTTCACCAAAATTTTGGTGAATTGAGTTAAAGTTGGACGAGAGTAAATCGACTTGATGGTTAAAAGCCACAAAGAATAATAATCGGCTTAGGTGGGCCGTCTTGCCCCGATCTCCCCTATATTTTTCACGCAAATACAACAAAAATCGAAATTATATTGTAGTAATATTAAGGTAATATTTACATCCAGAGTTTTTTTTATCGTACCTGTATTTTCGAGTACCAGTTCAAACAATATAAAAATGATACTTAACGTTTCTTCATTAATATATTTCAGTAGAATGGTACGGATTACAAACCTGGTTCCCTTCATGATTGTGATTCTCGTTGAATTCTTTGACGGCTAACTTTTTTCTGTCTTTTGTGACTGTGATCCGAATAAAAGCAGGACAATTTTTCTTATGAGTGCTATAATAATAAATAAGTATACAAATTAAATTCAAGCTTCTTATAAAATTCTAATGTATCGCAAATAAAAATATCTGAAATTTTTGTAGAAAGTTTTTAACTTGTAAAATTTTTTTAATTTCATGAAAATCTGAATTTATATATATACATTAGGGTGTGTCATATCATTTCGGAGCAACATTTTGTTTTTTAAGTTCATGTGAAAAAAATCATAGTTAAATAAAAAAAAAATTTCGCGCAATAAAAAAATTCTAAGTCGATTACAGACGTAGCTCATTGAAAAATTCGATTTTCCCATTTAAACAACACGGGAAAAATTTTTTTTTAGCTTTAAATACTTTTAAATCCTTAACAAATCAATGAATTGAATAGACTAATACATGATTCTGGAGGAATTTGAACGCTCTACAAAAAAGGTCTCATCATTTTTTGATAAATCCATCTGTTCAATAGTTATTAGAGCTCGAAGTAAAATTAGAGATTTTTTTACTTTTCCGGTGAAACTATCCAACATCACAAAATGTTATAAGATCTTTTTTGTTGACAATTTTATTCTCTACAAATTAGTATCAGTAAAGTCGAGCTCTAATAACTTTTGAACACATCGATTTATCAAAATATGATACGAAACCTTATTTGTAGAACGATCAATTTCCTACAAAATCATGCATTAGTCTATTCGATCCATTGATTTGTTAAAGATTTAAAGATACTTCAAGCTTAAAAAAAATTTTTTCCCGTGTTATTTAAATGGGAAAATCGAATTTTTCAATGAGCTACTTCTGTAATCGACATAGAATTTGTTTTCTTGCGCGAAATTTTTTTTTTTTTTGTGTTGAACTATGATTTTTTCCACATGCACTAAAAAAAAAAAATGTTGCTTCGAAATGACGCACCCTAATATACATATATAGATTATCAAAGCTACTATCTTACAAAATTATTAGAGTGTTATTAATCAAGCAAATACTTTAATAATACCTAGAACTTCTTTGTCCAGTAGATGTAGTTTTGCATTCACTGCTCATTTTACATACATATGTTAGATTGTAATATACAAGTCTTTCCATATCATTGTCATTTATTACTTGCATTGGTTGTTTGGAGCCACTTTTTTTTTGATGCTAGCACCGTTTGTCGACTTTGTTCATAAGTTTTTAATAGCTTACTTCGAGCAATTAAAAAACAATGTTTCACATGACGTTCATATTGCTCTATAAAAGATTTTAAGTCATTATAACTGTCAAATACCCTGTTATCTAAATTAAAATCCATTCTGAAAAGTTTAGTGGATGACTTTTTATATACAATTGATCAAAAAACAACGCAGTAAATATCCAAACTTATGATTAGTAAACGTTAGTTAGTTAAATCTTCAATAAAGCATTGGGATAATCCATCCAGTCGTTACTCCTATCAGTAAACATAATAGATCGAAAACTGAGCTGTGATAATTTTTCAAAACACCCAAAGAGTTATATGAAAGTTCACCAGATGGAACTGAACACATATTCCCTTGTTTTATGCCATAAACCAAACTGTATTTGATTAGTTTTTGCTATAATAAAGGAATTTCTTAACTCAAAATTATTCTACAAGTTGGTAGAATTCATTACTACTTTTCCCGCCCTCATGACGACAGAATTAAAAAACATCGACGCATCGAATGTATCCATGTCTTAACGAATAAAGGAATTCTTCATATAACCGTGATCGAGCAAGTACGAACAAGTTCCGAAAGCTACTCTCGTCATTAATTATTTATTCGCGTTTTTTATAAAAAAAAAAAAAATACCAAATTTGGTTTAAATAAAACTGCTAATCAACTTTATTAATAAAAAATAAAAAAAAAAATATAAAACCATTAAATTTAATTAGTAAATTAATAAAAATTATAATATAATATAATATGGATCGAACATTTCGCGTGGGGGAAACTTTTTCGACCTATGAAGACAACTATGATGACGGAGAGGCTAAATAACTGGATAGATAAAGAAAAAATTTTAAGAGAAAGTCAGGCGGGGTTCAGGAAAAAAAGAGGGACAAGGGACCACATATTTGTATTGAATAGTCTAATAAACAACAAAATGAAGAGGAAGGGAGGAAAATTATGCATCGGGTTCATAGACTTTAGAGCGGCGTTCGACACAGTCAGGAGACCAAAAATGAAGAGAAAGGTATGGAGGAAGGGGGCCAGAGGGAGAATGCACAGAATAATAAGAGAAATATATAAAAGAACATATTGTAAGGTGAAAGTAGGAAAAAGAAGACAGACAAAAGAATTTATAACAAGAAAAGGGGAAAGACAAGGGTGTGTGATGAGCGGAGCGTTATATGGCATAGATATCGACGACCTAGAAAAGACGATGGAAGAGAAGAAGAGAGGAGGGACAATGATTGGGAACCAACGAATACATGTCATGAAATATGCGGATGATGTGGCGCTAGTTGCGGACACAGAAGAGGAGCTAAGAGGGATGCTGAAAGAGCTGGAAAGATACACAGAAGAGAATAAGATGGAGGTGAACGTGGAAAAAACAAAAATTCTAATATGCAGAAATGGAGGTAGAAAAAAGAAGGGAAAGAAATGGATGTATAAAGGAAGTGAGGTCGAAGAAGTCAAAGAATTTAAATATCTTGGGTACCATTTCACCACAAGGAATAGCGCAGGGAAACAAAAAAAGGAACTAGCACAAAAAGCACAAAAGGCCACAAATGCAGTATGGGGAGTGATAAAAAGGAGCAAAAGGAACAGCATGAGGGACAGGATGTATCTGATGAACACTGTGGCAAGAACAGTAGCTTTGTACGGAGTGGAGGTCTGGGGGTGGGAAAAGTCGGAAGAAATAGAGAGGGTGCATAGGAGGCTCTGCAAGATGGCATTAGGAGTAAGAAGGGATACACCAGAATATATTTGGAGGGACGAGATGGGAGTAGAAAAGATGGAAGTAATATTAAAAGAAAGAGCAGTAAGATATATGAAGGATTGTATGATGATGGAAAAAGAGAGATGGCCAAGGATAGCACTGAAAGAAGAAATGAGAGGGATTATGAACAGGTGCCCGACGAAATGGGGGAAATGGTGAAGGTTGCGCTAAAAAAAATGGAATGCGAGGAGGTGATCGAGATGATCTACAGGGATGCGGGAGTAAAGGAAATAGAGGAAAAGCTGAATGAGGGCATTAAGAAAATGAGAGAGAACGTGAAAAAGGAGGCTGAAGACGCAATAAACAAATCAACGTATAATACATTGTACAAAAAAATAAGATTAGAGAAAGAAGAAGATAACTACTGGAAAAAAGATAATGTAAGAGGGGAGGACAAGAAGATGTGGGCGAGGATAAGGTGTGGAAATTTGGGAAGAGCGGGCAAAAAAGGGTACAGGGACTGGAGCTGTAGAGGGTGTGGGAAAGAGGAGGAAACGTTGATACACCTACTAAAATGTGAAGGAATATATAAAGGGGTGGAGAAGGAAAAAGAGCTGCTAGAAGAGTGGAGAGGGTTAGAGGATAAAAAAGTAGAAGAAAAGTTGATAGCAAAATTAAAAGGAGAGGTTGATATAAAACTATGTACGGTCTTCAAGAGAATTGAAGAAATTTTGAGAGTCAACTCAGGGTTACGGAGCGTGGTGCAAGCGGGATACCAAGACTGTGACGTGCTAAAAATATAAGAAGCCAAAAACAAATAAATTATAGAAGTTAAAAAGTAAGAAAGAAATAATATATATAACGAAGTGAATATTTTACCAAATGAAAATATGATTTATGTAAAAATTTGTATAAGACCTATAAGTTGTGCAAATAAAACTATTTTATATATAGTTGGCCCTGAAATAAAAATATTTAAATAAGTTTTTATCGTTACGATTATACATTTTAAGTAAATTTGATAAGAAATAATATTTGATATACAATTTAGCTGGAAGAATTGAAAAATAAATAAAGAAAATTTATATTAGTTAGCCTTGAAATAAAAATTTACTCACAAACATTTTCATAAAATTTCAAAAAAAAATTGTATAAAAAAATTTCAATGTACTTGGTGTGCTCACAAAAGAGTAAAAAAAAGCATGGTTGATTTTATAAGAAATTAATTTTGCTTGAGTACATGTAGTAACGCACACCAAGTACATTGAAATTTTGTAATACAATTTTTTTTTGAAATTTCATGAAAATGTTTGTTATGATTTTGCATTATACTAGGTACTTAGTATTTTTTCGATTTGACTTTTTTTTTGTAAAAAATAATTTTTTTTTTTACTTTTAATAAATTTTAAACGTGTACTTGGCGCGATGTTCTACAGAGAATCTGCTTTTGGTAGGATACAATTTAGCTGACAGAATTGAAAAATAAATAAAAAAAATTTATATTAGTTAGCCTCGAAATAAAAATTTACTTATCGTGGTCGATGAACAAAACAAGCTAAAAGAATTAACGAAAAAAAAAAGTTTACATTAGTTAGAACCAAAAAAAGTTATTAGGTTGATCAGAAGTAATAACTTTTTTTTTCTTTAAAAATCATAAATTTTTTATCAACCATAAAAGATACATGATAAAATTTTTATGGCATAAAAACCCATTTCGCAAGAGTTCGGTGAACGAACTAATATTTTTAGTTTATAAAAAATTTGTCGCAGGATTGAAAGCGAATTCGCAATGTGTAACTTATAAGTATTGACGATAAAAAGATTTGGTGATGGGGGAGAAATGGCGAAACTTCAAAGCAATTTAGAATTTGGGAAGATTTGGGTCTCGAAAATTAACGGGGGTCTGTACAGAAACGCAAGTTGCTTACAAGTTTTTTTTGGTAAAATTTTGTCACATTTTTAACCTGTGGCTTAAATTCTAAGATAAAATTTGCAATTATAAAAAGTAAAAAAAAAATTTTTCGTAAGGAATAGCGACTCATCGAAACCATTCCCTTGACTATAATATAAAATTTGAAAGATTAAAAATCAAAGAATTTTTCATAAAGAAACAAATTTGAAGAAGCGAATGATGAATCTTCAAAATCATTCTCCAATTACAAATATTCAATTTATAAGCAACAAGATATAGATTTTTTTTTAAAACTATAAGAAATAAAAAAAATAATTACCAAATTTATGATATTTACCAATTAAAATTTATAAATAGTCCATTCAAAAAATCATATATTTCTTGTCATTAAAATTTTTATTAAAAAATTATTTTTTTGGCAATACATCAGTCACATCAAATTTATTTTATTTGCCTTTATTTATTTCTTATAACTTTTTTAATGCAACCTAAATAATAAAATATCAAAGCCCCTGGAAAAATATGAACATCCAAAATTTGAAGTTGGAATAAATATGTATTCGCTTAAGCGTAAGTAATTACTCACTTAAGATTTTTCTGGCTTAAGTGTCACAAGTTATCCTCAATTTTACTACCAGTTCAAAATAATTATCCAGTTGAAATTTATTTTCTCTTATAGTTTAAATTACAATTAAGCTTTAATTCGAATTCATAAGTTTCCTACTGTTAATTCAAAAGCTTGACGGAAAAATAAATAAATTATTTCAGTAGATTAATTTCGAATGAGATGAAAACATAGAGACTCTTTACTTGAAGTCAAACTGATTATTATGTAAAATAAATTTTATTGCAATAAAAAATATTTGTAGTTTGAAAACCCGGTACGCGCCGTATAACAATTCGCCCTATATCGAACCACGGACCTGGCTATTTGTTAACGCGAACAGTGGCTGTTTATTCAAAAAAAGAATTTACATTTAATAGAAAAGTGTAGAAGTAGTTTTTTAAAATCGGCGCACAAAACCCTCATTTGCTCACGGCAACCAAGCTTCCGCTTGACCAACAACGATCAACGTAGTAGTCGACAGCAGGCTCGAATTGCCTACAGGAGCACACTTAGCCACTGTTTTCCTGTTTTAATAAAAGCTAAATAGGAAAAAAAATAATTAAAAAATAAAAAATGACTATCGCGACCGGAGCCTTCGGTGGCTCTAATAATAGCAGTAAATAAAATTACAAAGATGGTAGAGACCCGAGACGCTGCCAACAACAGCCAGTTGATCTCAATTAATAAGTTTAAAACAATTAGAAATTAAGGATTTATGTTATTTAGTTTATTTATTCCTATTATGTATGACATGGTAAATTTAAATAAAGAAACTTCAAACAAAAAAAAAAAGGTTCGATTCCCGGTACCGGAATATTATTTTTTTTTTTTTTTTGTGACAAATTACGAAAAAGCTATTAATAGAAAAGCTATTATTAATTTTTGATTTTTTCAAACAATTATTTTGTGTACTTGTCATAAGGAAAGTTGAGTCTCTCTAACAGACGAAAGTCTCCTGAAATTTCACAAATATATCAATAAAATTATTCATATCATTCACAGTGTGGTAAAATTGTTGAAGTAGCCAATAGCCAGCTACTATTAAAAAATCAACTAAATGCGAACGGAATATTTTAATATTGTTAAGTTTTGATATTCCATCGTTGGCAATGCTAAATATTTTGTCTGATGCAAATATTTCAGGGATCGATGATTCGGTAATTCTATTGGATCGCACGTACCGACGAAAAATAACAACAATACTCACTGTGTCGGTACCTGCGAGCCAATAAGAAAGCTAGAAGTAGTAGAGGGGATATTTCCTTTGCTGTGATTGGTGCGCGTGTACCGATAGAAAGTAATGACGAGAAAATCGTCACGTCGGTAACTGCGAGCCAATCAGAAAGCAGTACGTTGAAATTTAGTCGTGGAGGTGGTAAAGGTCAGAGGTTACTTAATGGTCATACATTCATTGTAGGTCATTTCCAACCGACAACTTACTTTGTACGTCACGCAAAATATTCAAGTTTTTAACTTCACACGTCAAGATGAATTTCATTAATTCAACTGGCCACACGTTTAAGCTGACTAAAATCAGCACGAAGCTATACACGACAGATTCAGGAGCTGTGGAGGTTGCAGAGTCATCCCTGTATCCGAGGACAGACATCCAGGAAACATGGAGTTTCCGTATGGAGCTAAGCCACGACCGGGAAGACAACTTTTGGCTTTCGTTGGGCATCCAACCGTCCAAGTCCAAGGACCTCAAGACGAGATACACCGCCCAGTGTTTCGCCCTTGACTTGCTCGGTAACCTGACGACCCTCACCGACCAGTCTGCTCCTTTCAAGGCCTACGATGACTACATACACTTGGGCAACTGCATCAGACGACGTGGCAGAGACGACTTCTGTGGCATATTACATGAAGCCAGCGATGAAGTATATATCATGGTACAGGTGAAGATACTTTCTAATTAGATACTTAAGTTCTGACTTAAGTTAAAAACGGCCCTTTTCAGGGCCACCAAATTTTTCATACGTAAAGAACAATTCAAGCTTACACCTAAGAATTCAATCCTTGCTTCCATACTCTTTCAATATTTATATTTATTTAGTAAGTGGCTAAACAACAAGTACAAATTTTAATATTTACTAAATTATGATTTTTTATACATTTCGAGTTGTGCATATATTTATTTTTGCCTCACCATTAGTCTCTTATTTTAACAAATAAAAGTATTCCAACTAAGTATTTTTATTGACTGTTTAATGTTTACAAGAGTGTAAGTTTTATAGTTTTACAGCTATAAGTAATTATTTATAACGCAAAATAATAACAATATTGATTGAGTCGGTATCGGCTAACCAATAAGTAGTAGAAAAATATCCCGGGTTGTGAAAAAAAAGTTGTCATCACGACTTTATAATTTGGTTTTCATGTTATTTTGAGGAAATCTCAAACGAAATATGTCTTTCAGCAGGAATTCTTTTTATTTCTATGTACAGATTTTTTACAATTTGATACTGAAGTTTTACACTTTGAGTTGGAAATGGCTCTTTTTAGGGCCACTATAATTTACGTTCGTGGATAATAATTTAAGTTCTGTAACATTTAACTCACATCAATGCTCCGATATTTTTTCGCAGTAAATGTTTCATTGTTTTAAATGACTGACAAAGAATTACAATTTTTTGATTTTTGTTAAATTATAGTTTACACTTTAGTTTATAAATATATTTATCTTTAAGTACAGAGACGATAGATAAAAATTCTGCAGACTAGGTTAAAAAATTTTTTACTAATTGCCGTAAAATTCAACAAAAAAAAGTTTCATGAATTTGTTGAGTCCAATGGGAAAGGATGAGGTTAAAGATGGGTTTTATGGGTATTCGGAAATTTTATTTAAGGAAATTATACTCTGCAAGAAAAAAATTTTATGTTATTTGTACGGAAAAAAAATTTTGTATATCTTATGACTGCTTATTTAGTATAATTTGAAACTTGAAAAGAATAGACGTATAAAAAATTTGGGGGGGGGGGGCCCTGCATGAACAGGACCCCAAAAGCTCAAGAACTTTCTCCATGTGAGCCAGGCGCTTAAAAGAGCCGTTCGGTTTTAATTTGGTATGGTTTTACGTATGGGTATTGTTGTTTTTTGTATAATTTACTTGAAATCAAAGTCAAAAAATAAAAATAGAAAAAATTATGACAGTTCACCTTGATATTGGATTGATTGAAAAACTCTTCGTCGTAATAATAGGGCGCTGAAGTCCCACTTGACGTCAATTACATTAAGAATAATTTATTTGATGTACGACCTGACTGGAAAAATTAAAAAAAAAAAAATAAAACAATTCATGTTAGTTGATTCCTGAAATGGAAATTTTTAAACAAGTTTTCAACTTTTTAACAAGGTGCTGAAAAGTGCCGTTTAATATAAATTTTATAAACAATAATTTATTTAGTTTAAAATTTGACTGAAAGAATTAAAAAAAAAAAAATAAAAAAATAAATATTAGTTGGCCCTGAAACAGAAATTATTGAGTAAGTTTTTATCATTACAATGGGGAGTTTAAATTTGTCATTTGATGTCAGTTTTATAAGTAACAATTTAATTAGTTAATGATCTAGCTGAAAATATAAAAAAATTAAATATTAGTTTGCCCTGAAATGAAAACATTTAAATAAGTATTTTTCAATACAATGAAGCGCTGAAAAGTGTAATTTTAAGTCAATTCTATAAACAATAATTTATTTAATATAAGATTTAACTGAAAGAATAAAAAAAAAAAAATAATAAATATTAGTTGGCCCTGAAAGGAGCGCTGTAAGCTGTGTAAGTGTACAGACGTGTAAAAGAGTAGCTAGTGCAAAAATAAATGGAATAGTGAAAAAAAAAAAAGAAAAGGCAAGTAAGTTTAGAGTAAAAAAGGTAGGAGTGAAAAACACCAAACAAGGTGAATAATAAAAAAAAAGAAAAGCTGTGGCACGGGAAAAGCAAAAGACGCGGAAACCAAAAGGTAAAAGCAATCAGGGTTTTGGCGGACATAGAGGAAATGGCGGGAGACAAGACGAAGGAAAAAAGTGACGAGGAACGAGAGGGCAGCACATACAAAGAGATGACAAGTGACGAGGAAAGACATGAGAGAGGTAAAGCGAATGGCGCAAGCGCCGGGATGACCAAGAGAAGGAGGGGAAGGCCGCGCACATTCAAAAGTACAAATTCAGCGAGTAAAAGAGACTACGGTATGAAAAATGGAGCGTTAGAAAAATTTGTGTTTAGTCAGATGGATATAATAAAGGCAAAAGCAAAAAAGGTAGAAAACACAGACAATATAAATGAGGTAGGAACAGACTGGTGCAGAGCCGGATTTCAGCTAGCGAGAACACCGGCAAGAAACAGTAGAGGAAGTCTGCAAGTTGAGAAGGACAGTAATGAAGAGGCGAAAGAGTTAGATATAATCGAGACAATCAATGATAGGAAAGACAAACAGAAAGATGAAGTGGGAAAAAAGACAAGAGAACAAGCAACGCAGACTGGAATGTCAAATTGGAGCCAAAAGCAGGAAATGAAGGATAGTGAAAAAAATTCAGAGAAAAAGATGTGGCAATTGATCGCAGAGATAGAAGACAGGGTAAAAACAAAAGTTGAAGAATTGATAATGAAATCAATGGAAGAAATAAAGGCATGTACAAGACAAGAATCCTCGAAGATAGGGGCCCAAATAATTAGGAGCAAATGTAAAGAAGACCAAGTGGAAAAGATTATAAAAGGGACCGGAGTGTGGGTGGGGGAAGAAAAAACGAGTAGAGAGTTAGAAGTCGAGAGGTGGATAAGAAGAAAAGCAAAATGGGAGCAGAGTAATGGCAATGTAACAGAAGTAGAGGGGAAGAAAATAAAAATTGGGGAGGTGTGGTGGTGTTGGAATGAAAAAAAAGGAAAATTGGAATTATGAAAGTGGGCGAATGATGAGAAAAAGGAGTGGAGAGTGGGTACAGAAAGAGAAACAGAGGCCAAGGAGAGAGAGGACCAAAATAAAGGAAGAGAGCAAGAAAATAGAAGGAAAATAATGTTTTGGAATGTTGCAGGTATGAATGAGGTAGAAAAAGCTTCCACAATGATGGAAGAAAACGAGATTGTTGTGCTTGTGAAGACATGGGTAATGGAAGATAAGGTGGAAATAACATGTGAGAGGCTGAGCAAAGAATTCAAATGGTGGGCGAAGCCTGCGACGAGAGAGAAACAGAGAGGAAGAGCAAAGGGAGGTCATATTATTGGGATAAAAAAAAATTGCAAACCAAAATGGGAAGTCAGGGAATGGAAATACGGAATGATGTTGGAAGAAAGTAAGGAAAGTGAAAGTATAATCACGGTGTATAACAATGTAGGAATGAGCAAATTAGAAACGGAGCTAAGAAGGCAGATAGAAAAATGTGCAAACAGGGACGAAAGTGTGATGATCATTGGGGACTTTAATGCGAGAATCGGAGAAGAAAACGTAACAGGAGAGGACGAAGGCAGAGTGAGGAAAAAAAGAAAATCGAGAGACAAGACAGTAAACAGCGAAGGAAAAAAATTACTAAAGATGTGTGATGAGTTAGGACTCTGCGTATAAAATGATAGAGCAAGAGGAGATGATGGTGGGGAAATAACTTACGTCGGGGGAGACGAAGAGAGTTTAGGATCAGTAATTGACCTAATACTAACGCTGGACAGAGGCGATGAGCAAGAAATAGAGGTAAGAGTGGTGGAAAGAATAGAGTCAGATCATCTACCAGTGTTGGCGAGATACCTTAGTAAAGAGAAATGAGGAAGAGAGTAAGGAAGGAAGCTGCATGTCAGAGGAGGAAGAGCAGGAAGAAATTGGAGCAAATAAGCTGATCTGGAAGAAAGAAAAAATACAGGAGTATGCAGAAGCAACGCAGGAAGCACTGACAGAAGCAGTAGAGGAAAAAAGCGAGCTTAAGTGGGAGGATATAAAGGTAATAGTAAGAAAAGGGGCTGAAAAAACGGGGATGGTGATGAAAGGAAAGAAGGACAAAGATACAAAGGAGAAAAAAAAGTGGTACAATATCGAGGGTAAAAAAAAAGAAAAGAAGTATGGAAGAAGCTCAAAGAATTCATCAAGGATAATAACAAAGAAAAAAAAAGAAATCTGAAGGAAAGCAGAAAGAAATATAGGGAAACAATCAAAGAGAGCAAGGAAAGGTGGATGATGGAAAGGTGTGAGGAGATAAATAACGCCAAAGACATGACAAAATGGTGGGAAGCCATAAATAGGTTCAGAGGAAGAAAGAAAAGAGCTGCAAGCAACAGCATAAAAGCAAAACAATGGGAAAAGCACTTTAGTGATCTGCTGAATGGGGAAGGCAATGAAAAATCGGAAGAAGAAGAAAATGAGCCGTGGAAAGGAGAAGGTAGTAATGAAGGATCAGAGGAGCCGAAGCTCGATAAAAACTTCAGCAGGAGAGAAGTGAAAGCCGCAATAAGAAAGCTCGGGAATCACAAAGCTCCAGGGGAAGACGGGATGGCAGCAGAATTTATAAAGAACAGTGCACCAGATGTCATTGAATGGATAGACGAAATTATAATGGGACGAAGGAAGTATGCCAGAATGATGGGACACAGCAGTGATAATTCCGATTTACAAAGCAGGGGACGGAGAAAGAACAGAAAATTACAAGGGAATTTCGCTTCTAAATACAGGGTACAAGTTATTGACAACTATGATGACGGAGAGGCTAAATAACTGGATAGATAAAGAAAAAATTTTAAGGGAAAGTCAGGTGGGGTTCAGGAAAAAAAGAGGGACAAGGGACCACATATTTGTATTGAATAGTCTAATAAACAACAAAATGAAGAGGAAGGGAGGAAAATTATGCATCGGGTTCATAGACTTTAGAGCGGCGTTCGACACAGTCAGGAGACCAAAAATGAAGAGAAAGGTATGGAGGAAGGGGGCCAGAGGGAGAATGCACAGAATAATAAGAGAAATATATAAAAGAACATATTGTAAGGTGAAAGTAGGAAAAAGAAGACAGACAAAAGAATTTATAACAAGAAAAGGGGTAAGACAAGGGTGTGCGATAAGCGGAGCGTTATATGGCATAGATATCGACGACCTAGAAAAGACGATGGAAGAGAAGAAGAGAGGAGGGACAATGATTGGGAACCAACGAATACATGTCATGAAATATGCGGATGATGTGGCGCTAGTTGCGGACACAGAAGAGGAGCTAAGAGGGATGCTGAAAGAGCTGGAAATATACACAGAAGAGAATAAGATGGAGGTGAACGTGAAAAAAACAAAAATTCTAATATGCAGAAATGGAGGTAGAAAAAAGAAGGGAAAGAAATGGATGTATAAAGGAAGTGTGAAGTCATGTTAACAATCCAGCATTCAGCTACATCCCCTTTCATTACCTGCATTGGAACTTGAAGTTTTAGTGTCAGCAGCCAGTCAGAAAAAAGTAAATTTAAGATCAATGGTGTGATCAACTTTTAGCGTAAGCGTTAATTGTCATTTGCAATTGATAATTAAACAGAAACTATAAATACTATTTATTATTCTAACTTCTTTCGACTGACTGTAGAGACATTGAAACTTTGGGTTTCGATGCTATTATTACGAACAGTATTTCAAATAATTTAATTTTGATAAAATTCAAAACAAAATATCAAGTATGAAATAGAAGTATATCCATAAAGTTTAATTATTTATTAGTCTCATGATGTAGCTGCAATTAAAATAGAAAAATTTTTATCTGAAATTTTTTCTGCCACAATATAAATCATTAGAATCTATGAAACATATCCAAAATCGGTAATAAAAATTAGCTATCAAATAACTTATACCTGAGAGTTAAAAAAACGAATGATAAAATTCCTGTCTGAAAGAATAAAGTTATAATTAAGTAAAATTGAAATAGTTAATAAATAAATAATCAAATTATTTCATCAAATTTTTTTTTTATTATATAAATTACATTGCAACTGCGTAGCTATACAATAAAATCGAAAGTTTATAAAAAAGCTTAATTTTAAATTATTAAATATTATTATTAACATTAGAAATTTATAATTTTTTAGTAGTTATACTTTTTTTTTATTATACTTATAATTGTTTAGTAACAATTAATTTTTTTTGCTTTAGTTCCTTATCAAATTTATCGTGTATTCAATTATCATTTAGAAATTTAATTTATATTCAAATTAGTTATTAATTTTTTAATGATCCTGAAGGTAGCAGACAGTTCGCAACGGTTGGTTTTTTTTTTTCAACAATAACATTTGAAATTGAAAAAACTAAAAATATGAACTTTAAATTTTATTTTACAATTAAGTTTAAGGGAGAGTGGGGTCAATTGAACCAAAAATACTTTAATTTTTTTTTTTTTTTTTTTGTATAAATAAAAGCAAAACCATAGCTTTTTTTTTTTTAACGAAATTATAATTTATTATATAGACTATAATTTCTTATTTTACTATTTATTATTATTGTGATTTAATTTTATTGTTAATATTGGTTTTAATTACAATCTAACATTAAAAAATCTGGACGTCGGTCGACCCTGCGGGCCAGCCCCAAAACTTCCCGCTGTTTTTGACCTCAAAGAGCTCGAAAACATTAGTGTAGATATATTTTTGAGCTCTTCGAGCTCGAAAATGATATCACATGCAATTGTTTTTTTACGATCTTTTCAAGTTCTAACGAGTTACCTGTTATGCTAAAGTTTGAAAATTTAAGAATCGAAAATCATCAATGAAGCGGTTTTTAAAATTTAGTTCCTGATTATGTTCAGTAAAATAAGTGTATTGAGACAGAAATCGATGTCAGGGATCGAAATCAGGATTTAAAGAAGTTTTGACTCATGTAAGAAACAATAAAATATGAAATATCCGATAAAAATATTAAAAACTACGTTTTATCGATTTTTTCGTTGATAATATGATTTAAACTAAAAACCAAGTTCGATGACATTATATGATCAAAAGAACCCATAAAAAAGATGAGTTGGTATGATATCAGGCACATTTTGTTACCTTAAATTATGATTTATCCGGAAAAAATAACATAAAATGTTATTTTTTTTAACTTTTTAACGCCGATATCTTTTGAACCAATCAATCGATTTTGATAGTTGACGTGGCAATCGGCGCGTTTTATTAAATTCTAGAGCTGATTAAAAGTTGAAATCGATCGCGTCAGCCGTTTCGAAAATATTAAAAAAAACCGTTTTTCACCATTTCTTTCTCCCGCGATAACTCTCGAACGAATTATCCGATTTTGATGATTGAGGTGGCAATCGACGTGTTTTATTGAGTACTAGAGCTGATTAGATTTTAAAGTCGATCGTATAAGTCGTTTTTGAGAAATCAATAAAAAACTAAAAAAAAAAGTTTTTTTTTTTTCGTAATTCGCAAATATTTTCGAGTCTATTCTATCAAATAATCTGAAATTTTCAGGAAAGTTGATGGCCAACAAGCTCTTTCGATTGCCACCTCAACCATCCAAATCGATTCATTAGTTCGAAAGTTACAAAGACTTTACATACATACACACACACACACACTCGGACATCATTCTGAAAATAGTTAGAATAGCTTCCTAGAACCTCAAAACGTCGACATCTGATGAAAACTCGATTTTCGAAAATCGGGGTGAAAACAATAACTTCCTGAAAAAAATGGTAACAGTAAAATAAAACCACAATAATAATAAAAAATCGCGAGACCTTGACAAGTCCGTTATAAAGCACAACCTCTCCCTGATTATAAAAGAAACGATTTGGAATGTTAAATGTTCATAAGAAAGGCGATTCTAAAGTATTCAAAAGCATTAAAAAGTACCCCGATAGCCAGTTGAGCTCAACCAACAGTCAAATTGGGCGTAAATTTGACGTCAGATTAAAGCGGCTATTTAATGTATTCGAGACATCGGAAATTGAGTAGCAAAATTTGACTGCAGTAGTAGCTCAAATTGACCTAAATTGTTTAGATTCAATTTTACCATTTGATACATAATAAACAAAAGTTAGCTCTTGACATCTAGCAACTATTAAACAAAGTAAATTCAAAAATTCAAAAGTAAAAAATATCTCTTTAGTTGAGGTCTTATTGACGTCATTTGTTGATGTCATTTGTTGCGTCTCAAATTTTTATGTCTCACAGACGTGAAATAGCAATTTTAAAATTACATCAAATTTACGTGAAATATGACGTCAATGAGCGCTCAAAAGTTGACATTGAAATTTTTTATGTGTACCGTACATCACCGAAATCTCTAGCACGAACTTGATGTCAAGTTAACTACAAAAAATTGGCGCCCAATTAGTTGACACAAACTTTTTTGCAACTTTATGTCAATTTTAAAGTAACTTATGTTCCTAAAGCGCTATTTCCCCCTGCAGCATTTAGGTAACATGTTCACATACTCTAATTTAAATTACCTAAATTTCCAGCCGAAATTCGTCGACAATTTGACAGCAAAAGTTGGAAAGAAAAATTTGCATCCAATTTTTCCTTAATTTAGAGATAACTTTTTACACTATAAAAAAAAAAAACCCTAATATCAGTTACCTTTAATTTTTCGTCTAATGTTCGTCAACTTTGGGCTTTTCCGTTTTTGACGACAATGTATATATAACTTTTGAAGTGACTTTTCATTATAATTTGTAAAGTAAATTTATGTCAAATTATATAGCAAGTTGTATACAAATTGTCATCAAAAACAGAAAAGCCCGAAGCTGACGGACATTTGACGAAAAATGCAAGGGAACTTTTGCTAAGCAAACTGTACTATTAGGGTAGCCAAATTTGCTGAGCAAATGTTTGCTCAGTAACATATTCCTTTAATTTGGCAACAAGCAATTGTCAATTATGAAATATTTGAACTTTTGATTATACAATAGCTATGTCATTATATTTGTTTTCATTAATGCTTAGGCCCTTAACTTGTGAAATCTGAACTATCTACTTTTTGAAGACAAATTAAAAGAAAATGATGCGTGTAAGAAATTTGTATGCAAGCAATTTTATGGCAACTTCCTGAGTCAACTTTTTTTTAAACTGCGGCAGCAAATTAATACCTACTTGTAATTCAAGTCTTCATATTGTAGTTAAAAGTTTAAAAGTCAGTATTTGGCAAAAATTTTAAACATTGAACTGAAAATTAGTATATTACGCACCAAGGAAAGGAAAAAAGGCGTTACAACCCACGAGTGTATAATTGCTTCGGGTCGGGTAGGCAATCACTTGCACGGGTTGGAATGTCCTATTTTTCTTCCTTGGTGTGTAATGTACTATTTTTCGAACCTATCTGTGGATCACATATGATTAGATATAATTTGATCTCATATATAATCCTTCATAAGCATGTTCATGAATGCTTATGTATGATTCTTTTTCTATGAAACGCTGGTACAGATTGATCGGAAACGATGAAATCGAATTAATGTTGAATTGAATTTTAAATATGTTTTACGACATCATAAAATGATTTTATTAATATCATGACAAAAAAAAAGATTTTTATGGATTTATTTTTATATAGTATAAAAACTATGCAAATTAATTAGTAGTAGAACGAGAAGAAGAATTTAAAGTTTGTCCCACGTTTTATATGCTGTTACTAAGCATGTAGTCCGCCTGCGCGAGGTACAATTTATTTATAATTATGAATAAAACTTTAAATATTAATAATTTTTGAATTATTATGATTGACCAATACTGACCTTGCGATATAGATTTAAATTATGATAAAAAACGCTCATATTTCTGTGAATGGGGTGCTAAAGTTCAAATTTTTTAATAATAAAATTTTAAAAATTTTTTTATAAAAAAACCGTAAGTGACCTAACAAAAAAATGATGTGACGTAAACTGACCTCACGGTGACCTATCATTTAAGGCCATTATCACCTTAAAATTCTATGAATAGGGTGCTAAATTTGCGCGGGTCACAAAATCACGGTGATTTCACTGTAATTTCATCATGGTCTCACAATGTTTTTACTATAATCTCACTGTGATTTCACTGTGATTTTACAGTGATTCCAGGTCCGCGAGGGTCGAAGGATGTTATTGTTGAAAAAAATGAAAGTTATTACACACGTAAATAAATAGTTGAGTGATCTCCTTTTATCGGTGCAACATTCCATGTGAAATATTTATTATCATTTGTATTCATATTGTTAGATAAGTTAAGAAATTATTTTTAACGTTAAATTTTTGCGCGCCATTGAATGAGCTATGATGCTGCTCACTGGGCCTAGTTTGACAAAAACGAAACGCCATTCTCACTTGAATACTCCCTAATACTTATCAGCACCACCCTGGTTGTTTAATGACCCTAATAGCCACTTTAGCTTGAAATTGACTGTAATTTGATTTTGAAATTACCTGAAATCTGCTACCCCAATTTGCCTACAATTTCACAGCAAAAGTTGAAAATAAAAATTTGCGGTTAATTTTTCTTCAATTTAAAGGTAAACATTTATACACAAAATTATCTACAATTTAAGGATAAAAATATACTTAACAATTTTTTAAGTTAAATTAACGGAAAAATAGTCAGCTCGCGACATCTAGCAACTATTTAACAAAGTAAACTCAAAAATTAAAAAGTAAAAAATATATCTCTAGTTGAGATCTTGTTGATGTCATATGTTGACGTCATTTGTTGCGTTTCAAATTTTGATGTCTCACAGACGTCAAATAGCAGTTTTAAACTTACGTTAAATTTATGTGAAATTTGACGTCAAAGAGAACTCAAAAGTTGACATTAAAATTTTTTATGTGTACCGTACGTCACTGAGATGACAAAAGTTTCAGCTCAAAAATTGTGCTGAAACTCTAGTTATCTGGGTCCTTGATGGAAATTGTTGTAGAGCAAGCAGTTACCTTTAAGTTACAGACAGTAAATTGTCTGTAAACTTGAATTCAAATTGAATATAAGTGTTACTGTCAAACAATGACGTTTAGTTGATTGAAAGTTTCACTTCAAACTGACGGCAAGTTTATCTGTCAAGTTACATTCAAGCTATTGCCATATTCTGAAGCCAATTTAAAGGAAAGTACTACCCAGCCAAGGCTTGCCAGAAACTTTCTCGTTAAGTTAGCCGAAAATGTTGCTCAGCAGAACTTGTAGAGCAAGGTCTGGCTAACAGGGAAGTTGCCACTACGAGACAGCACATCAGGTAGTCGAGGGATTACCGTCCCTTTGAATTTGATCTGATTCATTTTAATGTCAAGTTCGTCGTTGACGACGCTTATTAGGGCTCAGGTAAAAATTCACCATTGGGATTGTTTCCAGAAAACCTTCATGTTTAAACATGGAGTATCGTAATTACAGTTACATACATTTGTTCCATAGTACAATATATATTATTTAATGACCCACATTTTCATTACAGTCATTAATAAATAGTAATGACCTTTGTATAAGCTTTTTTATAACAAAGAATCGTCGATAGTGGGTCATAAATTATTTAAATTTTAAGAGTAGAAAGATTATCCGATAATTATAGAAAGTAAATGAAAAATAGACTGGATAACTATAATAATCGAGACGATGGAGAGTATATCATTTCCGTAGTCGAGACTATAGTCCAATTGGGAATTCCCCATTGTTAAATAGATAAATAGTTTTGATAGAAAGAAAATAATTTTAAGGGCAACTTAAGAACTTTTAATGTCTCGTATGGGCTTACTTCTGAATAAGTTTATCTTTATTACGGGCAAATTTTTCCAAAATTACTTTTGTTAATATACTTATCCAAAAAATTAGAGGGAGTAAAAATTTTCTAAGATTTTTTGTAATTTTTGGAAGGCTGTATTTCCGCGAAAAATGATTGTGTTGAAAAATTAAAAAAAAAAAAAAATGAAAAAAGCAAATTGAAGCTTGAAATATCTAGCTTAAAGATCTGTCAGCCAAATAATTTTCTGAGCCACGGTTTGAATAGCCATTTTTTGTGGGTTTTTTCTGGGTTTTCAGTCAACTCATCGCTACTTTGCGAATACTGATAGAAAGGTTAATGATTTCAGGTGATTTTACAGCTTAATGTACCCCCGAAAACCCTGGGAATTTTTAGATTGATCCATTAAACCGTTTGTCCGGGCCGATTGCTCAAAGTTTTACAAAACAATTAAAGGAACAAGTATTGTTCTTTAATTTGAGTAATCATTACCAAAATGAAAAAATTAATTTTTTTTTTGAATTCACTTTTATTTTCACGTTAGTTATTCAGTAGATATGAGGTAAGGAAAAAAAAAAATTATCCAAAAAGCGAGATAAAGCAAGAATTTTTTTACTTTTTTTTTTTTTTCATGTTTTACTCGGGGGTTATTTTTTCCTTTTCCGGAAAAATTGTTTTTTTTTTCTTTACCTCACATTTACTAAATAATTAACCCAAAAGTGGAAAAAAATCCGGAAAAATTAAATTTTCATATTAGTATTGATTAAACAAATTAAGGAACAAAACTTGTTCCTTCAATTGTTTTATAAAAGTTTGAGCAATCGGCCGGGACAAACGGTTCAATGGATCAATCTGAAAATTTTCCGGGTTTTTGGGGGTACATTAAGCTATGAAATCACCTGATATCATTAACCTTTGCATCAGTATTCGCAAAGTAGCGATGAGTTGACTAAAAATCCAGAAAATAGCCATTTTTTTTGGGTTTTTCAAATGGATATTAAGGATAAAAAAAAATTTTTTTTTCTTTTAATCGAGAATGGAACTTGTAGAGAATTTATTCAAGTTTCTTAAACTGCCACTGAAATTACTGTGCGACCATTAGTTGCCGAGATATCAATAATCAAAGACAACAGGATCCTTTTTCATATGAAGGCTGATATCTCAGCAGCAAATTGTCCTACAGAGAAACAAAAACAAAGCAATAAATTGTAGTTGAATAAATTTCCTAAATGAGCCATGAATTGGTTTTTTCGAAGAAAATTCTCCAAACCTCGTAAACCTAAAAAACCAAATCAAAAAAATTAGAAACATTTTGTCTCGATCTATTTCTTATGATTCTGCAAAAACCGTGGCTCAGAAAATTATTTAGTTGACAGATTTTTAAACTAGAGATTTAAGCTTCAATTTGCTTTTTTTTGTATTTTTTCAACACGATAATTTTTTACGAAAATACAGCCTTCTAAATATCAGTAAAAAATTAAAAAAATTTTTACTCCACTTAATTTTTTGGATAAGTGTATATAATTGAGCATTATTTAAAAAACTTTTTCGTTAAAATTAAAAAAAAATTTAGAATTCCATTTGAAAAATATTAATGACTTTGGTTTTATAACAAAAGCTATACTAATTATTTTTTTTCTTTGAATCAAATAATTATGTGAATTATAATTTTTCTTTATGTAAATTAATTATAAAAAAATTTTATTTTATCAAATTTATTCAATTTCCAGAACTTCTTTTGTCATCTTATTTAAAGGGTACTCCATTTCTCCCCCAAAGAATTCGATTTTCGAAAATTAGAGCGAAACCAATAACTTGCTGAATTTTTGAAAATTTTGAATTTTCTCAGCGGGAAGTTAAAAATGAAACTTTTTTTTTTGCAGTTTGTGTATGCCATAGTCCGTTCGATGTATACGTATGCACAAAATTAAAATAATTAAGCGCGAAAATTCAGTGTTCTGAAAAATTTATTAATTAGTAGCTTTCAGATGAAATAAAATAATAACCGAATTTTGGTAGATTTTTCAGAGGGACCATGTTGCCCCATATAAAAATTTTTTTTGTTGGAGCATATTAATGACGAACACATGGTACAAAACTAGCAGAAATAAAAGGGGTAAAAAGAGCAAATATCAAATCTTTTTTTCACGACGCATTTTGCTTCAAATTTAAAGATTTTTAATTTTCGATAAATGTGCTATATTGAGACAACAAGTAAGTATCCCCCTCCCTTCTTCCACTATTCGAGCCGCCAAAAACTCAGTCTTTCCTTAAGTACTCCCTTTTGCTCCTCTCTTCCTGATTTATGACCACAGATATTTAAGAGTGGGGGAGAAAAGTAATTATCTGAGGAGATTTTGTTAAGATCGAAGGTACCATAGACAACATCATTCAAAACCGTTTTCGATCTTGAGACGATTAGTCGTACAGTCAATCTTGTCCCAAAACTACAAACATAAAATCAGTGATCGTTAATAATTTAACTTGAAGTTATTACTAAGTGAACAGTTACTCTCACAGTAAAGTGCCAAAGTTAATCAAATTAAAAGTTCATTATTTAAAAGTCGACAATTATTAATTGCATCACTCATTACGATGGAATCAATCCGTTCAAAATTCAATTGCGAATACGTTGACAACTTAATCAAACAAGTAAATGTCGAAAATATCAATACGATGGTTCCAGTCATGGGTGGTTTTACGCTGCTTCATATAGCAGCTTTCAATAATGATAAAAGATTGGTGAACTATCTGCTCCGCAAGAAAGCTGATGTGAATTCAAGAAGTAAATACTGGGGTACAGCTCTTCACATTGCTGTTATAATGGAGAACTTGGGTATAATTGAAAGCCTCATCAATGACGGAGCAGACGTTAATACTCTGCTAATTCAGGACTCTGATTTGATCCATTACCTGTATAGAGCTGAGCTAAATCTTGAAGAAAATCCTGAGTTTTTATTACAAAACCATGCCATTGAGACTGCGATGTTGGAAACCTATGATTTTTGTTTTGGCAAATCACCGTTACAAATTGCTGTTGATCGAGGTAATGAAAAAATTGTAGAATTACTTTTAAAAAATAATGCTGATCCGAACCTTGATACTCATTATTTTGAAACACCACTAATATGTGCTATTACTAAAGAAAACTTACCAATTATGGAGCTTCTTCTAACATACGGTGCAAATGTTAATAGTGTAAGTGAAAGTGGTTTTTCAAAAGAAAGTCCTCTACATATTGCTGTCCAATCCCGAAGTTCGGAAGCAGTAGAATTAATCTTGAACCATAGTATGGTTGATATAAATATAGTGACAGCGTATAAATATTCAGCGCTTCATTACGCATTTTTCGCAACCGACGATAATATCATAAGACAACTGCTTAATGCTGGTGTTGATATTAATTTAAAAAACGCTAATGGTAAAACAGCATTTGCTTCACGACAGAATTATTCACAAAAAGTTAAAGACACAATTACTGAATATATTGCCAAACTCAGTGCGACGAATTGTTACATTGATAAAGAAAATTTAGCAGTCGTAGATAGTGGAAAATTTGGTGAATTGCGCGGTCAGTGCATAAGCGAAATTGAAAAACTGAAGATAACATATATTGGTACGAGTAATGTTACACTTTATAATGTTCTATGTAATAAATGTGAACACAAATTAGCTTTAAGTTTAAAGTATGTTAGTGATAGTACTATTTTAAATTTGAACATTGAATCTTTTTTTCCACTATACGGTGGAATGATTGCTTATCGTTTAAGAAAAGCATTAGGACGGAAAAAATTGCTATCCAATGCTATTAGTTTAATTGATGATATTTTCAATAACATTCAACTTCCAAGTACTTTTACGAGGAGTATTTTAAAATTACTGACTAATGAAGATTTGGAAAAATTACAATGATATATTAATAGGAATATTTTTAATTAATATTATTAAGTCTGTAATATTTTGAAACATTTTCATGGGTGTAGGGTTAATAAGTATATAAATTCGTGGTCTTTATTATTAACAATGTCAAATAATTACTTATTTAATTTATTTATTTTTAATACGTATATAACATCAGGAGACACGGTAGTGTCTCGCGCCAAGTACACGTTCAAACACATGTATATGTGTGAAGTGTGATGGCGCTAGCCTACTGTGTCTCTATACTGTAGACAGAACGGTATTTAGCTCCAAGTTTCAAAAACTTTTTTAAAAAACAAAATATCTAGAAAATTCCTTTTGCAATCGAAAGATGATTGATTGTTCGTCATAAAATTATGAAACTTTACCCATTTTAGTCATGAGAACTAATTTAAATAATTAAATTAGGCCAGCATATACTATAGTACCCCCATTTTAATCCTTTTACAAATTTTTTGATGCGAAAAGGGCACTGCCAGAGAATAAAAAGTTGTAAGAAATGCCATGATTCAGTAAATATTGAAATTTTTCTGTAGCAGTGATTTGTGTTTTCGCCACCAGCGGTGCTTTAGTCTGTATTTTTTACTATAGTTTCGTATGCAAATTTTTTATGAGCATAAATAAATTCGTTTCATAATCATAAATTTTATGAAAAATTCAAGGAAAATTTTATAAGTAAACTTTTGGTAAAGCAAACTGTGCTGTTAGGAATGGTTTTATATAGTTGCAAAAAAAACTTTTACGATTATGTAAAACTCCTGTTTAACGTCCTTATGGTGTAGTTCTATTCGCTAAGCAGTATCAACCTTGATAGTCAAGCGGACAGCAAGCTAACGACAATCTATTGTCGCAACTTGTCATCAAGTTGACCGCAGAAATTGGCATTTCCTTAAATTAGCCGCAATTGGTTGCCAAGTTATAAGAAACTTGATAACAACTTATAGGAACTCTTCCAAAAGCTGAAAGTTGTCACCAATTTGGTCGCATTTAATTGACACCAAGTTTTTAATTAGTGCTATGTATATATATTTATGTAGTGATCAATTAAAGTATAATGTTTACTTAGTGATTGCGTTGAAAATCCGTATCATTATCTCTAATTAAGTTATTATTATTGACTAAAACTAAATTTTGCGTCAAATAATACCTTTCATTTAGGAAATATAATTTGTGGATTGCTAAAAACTTTTGAATGTTGTATGTTCTCTCTAGTTATATTCGCGAGGTCCATGATAGCCTCCAACCGTGAGTTAACTTCAAGCTACTGCCGTATTAGCCAATTCGAAGGAAAAGTATTGGAGAGCAAACAGTTACCTTTAAGTTGACAGTAAATTGTCTGTAACTTGAATTCAATTCGACCAAGTGTTACTGTCAGACAATGACGTTAAGTTGACTGTAAGTTTCACTTCAAATTGACGGCAAGTTTTTCTGTCAAATTACGTTCAGACGGTAGTTGATTTGCATCAATTTGCACGCAAGTATTATCCAGCCAAGACTTTCCAGAAACTTATTGTTAAGTTGCCCGTAAATGTTCCACTGCAGAACTTGCTAAGCAATTATATTTAGAGTGTGGCGTTTAAAGGTGGTACCAAAATCGTGCCATTTAGCGCGATGATAGGTACAGATGTTGTCATTAATGGCCGTATTCGGCCGAACTAAATCCTATACGTGAACCTAATAAGATTTAGTTAAGATTTAGTCTAATAAGTATGCTTTGCTTCTACTATGTTAAATCTTAACTTAATTTATAGAGGACTTAATTCAGCTAAGCACGGCGAATACCTGGAATTACTAAACTTACCCTCATAGCATTGAAATTGATAGTAATTTGATGTTGAAATTACCTGAAATCTGCTGCCTGAATCTGCAGACAATATCACAGCAAAAGTTGAAAATAAAAATTTGCGGTTAATTTTTCTTCAATTTTAAGATAAACAAGTACGAAAAAAAACGGTCGATAATGTTCATTCTTACCATTTCAGAACGTATGCAAATTTATACGTAAAATTGTCTACAATTTGAGCGTAAAAATATACTTAACAATTTTTCAAGTCAAATTAACGATAAATTGACATAAAATTTGCCTGAAAATTAAAGACAACTTCTTTCTAGTCAACTTTTGAAGTGAATTTGCATTCAAATTCGGGCAGTAAATTTACGTCAAATTCAATAATAAGTTGCATACAAGTCGTAAAAAATGGAAAAGTCCAAAGTTGACGGAAATTTGAGGAAAAATTCAACAAAACTTTTGTACAGTAAACTTTTGCTCAAGCAAATTGTGCTATTAGGGTTAGTTGACGTCTGCCGTAACTGCCCTAACAGTCACTCCAGAATGAAATCGACAGTAATTTGACAGTTGAAATTACCGAAATTTGCCGCCCGCATCTGCCGACAATTTGATAGCAAAAGTTGAAAAAAAAAATTAGCGGTTAATTTTTTTTTTTATTTAGAGGTTACTTTTTTTTGGCTAGAAAAAAACCCTAGAGAAAGTTCCTATGAAATTGTTCTCAAATGTCTGTCAACTTCGGGCTATTCCGTTTTTGACGAGAATTTGCATACAACTTGCTTTACAATTTGACGTAAATTTACTACCCGAATTCGAATGCAAATTCATTTTGAAAGTCCTATACGAATTATCGTCAAAAACGGAAAAGCCCGAATTTGACAGACATTTGACAAAAATTTCATGGGAACTTTTATTAGGGTTTTTTTCTAGCATAAAAAGTAACCTCTAAATTAAAAAAAAAAAAATTAACCGCTAATTTTATTTTCAAGTTTTGCTATCAAATTGTCGGCCAATTCAGGCAGCACATTTTGATAATTTCAATTGTCAAATTACTGTCAGTTTTAATCTAAAGTGGTTTTTAGGGTGATTTCGTACATCTAACAACATTGTGGCGCTACCTGTCAATACCTTATTGGCGAAATTTGGAAATCAGGTTTTTAATCAATGGAAACAAATAATTATTTTTTAAGTTAATTTTTTAACGGAAGATTTAATATCATTATACAGAAACAAAATATCATTATACAGAAAAAAATATTATTTATTGAAGACTACTAATGGAAATTCTAGTTTTTTAATTACATTTTTGTTATAAATAAATTACTGATTTATTTGTTTTCACCACCCTGACGATTTTAAATCAGCCTGGGAACACCCTGGGAGTGGAAACACGGTGGAATCACGGTGGATCCAGGGTGGGTTCGTGTCATTTTATCACCGTGTATACACGCTGGTTACATAGTGTTTCCACGATGGTAACACAGTGTACCCACCCTGATTCCACGGTGTATTCACCGAGATTCCACAGTGTATCCACGGTGATTACGCGGTGTACGTGGAATCACGGTGAATACACCGTGTAATCACCGTGGAATCACGGTGATAAAATGACAAAAAACCCACCGTGTAACCGCCGTGGATCCACCGTGTTTCCGGGGTGTTTCCAGGGTGAATCAAAACCGCGAGGGCAACAATCACCGACAAACGGTTTCCTAGCAATTTAAATAAAAAAATTAAAAAAATATAGAAATAGAGGGGTTCAATGAAAAAAATTAAAGGTTAATTTTTATTCACTTTTTCATGATTGAGCAATTAACCCTTAAACAACTTTGATAGGTCAACATTGATCGACAAACGACCAACAAACGATGGCAATTGAAATAAATCGGATCGGTTTATATTGAGTTGGTTTATAATGAGTAGTTAAGTTGGAGCTCAAATATACAACTTCATTAAGCGATTTCTGATAATCAATTTGGAAGCAAGCTAGTGGCAACCAACTGTAGCAACTTGCTATCAAGTTGGCCGCAAATACTGTTCCAATGTATGCCAATAGCTGGCATTCCCTTAGTTGACAGGATTGACGAAAAGTTGCCTTCAATTTTCTCAGAAAGTTGGTGACAGGTTGCGGTAGTAGATTATCGTCAACTTTCTACGAACGTTGGTAACAACTATCAATACTATTATATTGTTTCTAAAAAATAATACTATAAACAGTATACCCTCACGTGTTATATATCACGACTACGCATTACTTTAAGACGAACTTTAGGAGTTTAGTTTGGAAGTCGATTTCTAATAGTATACATTAAAACTATTCACAATCAACAGGACAAAAAGAAAACAAATCCTACCAAAAACAGATTCTCTGTATAACATCGCGCCAAGTACACGTTTAAAATTTTTTAAAAGTAGAAAAAAAAATTAATTTTAACAAAAAAAAAGTCAAATCGAAAAAATACTAAGTACCTAGTATGATGCAAAATCATAACAAACATTTTCATAAAATTTAAAAAAAAAATTGTATAAAAAAATTTCAATGTACTTGGTGTGCTTACAAAAGAGTAAAAAAAAGCATGGTTGATTTTATAAGAAATTAATTTTGCTTGAGTACATGTAGTAACGCACACCTAGTACATTGAAATTTTGTAATACAATTTTTTTTTGAAATTTTATGAAAATGTTTGTTATGATTTTGCATCATACTAGGTACTTAGTATTTTTTCGATTTGACTTTTTTTTTGTAAAAAATAATTTTTTTTTCTACTTTTAATAAATTTTAAACGTGTACTTGGCGCGATGTTCTACAGAGAATCTGCTTTTGGTAGGATACAATTTAGCTGAAAGAATTGAAAAATAAATAAAAAAAATTTATATTAGTTAGCCTTGAAATAAAAATTTACTTATCGTAGTCGATGAACAAAACAAGCTTTAAGAATTAACGAAAAAAAAAAGTTTACATTAGTTAGAACCAAAAAAAGTTATTAGGTTGATCAGAAGTAATAACTTTTTTTTTTCTTTAAAAATCATAAATTTTTTATCAACCATAAAAGATACGTGTTAAAATTTTTATGGCATAAAAACCCATTTCACAAAAGTTCGGTGAACGAACTAATATTTTTAGTTTATAAAAAATTTGTCGCAGGATTGAAAGCGAATTCGCAATGTGTAACTTATAAGTATTGACGATAAAAAGATTTGGTGATGGGGAAGAAATGGCGAAACTTCAAAGCCATTTAGAATTTGGGAAGATTTGGGTCTCGAAAATTAACGGGGGTCTGTACAGAAACGCAAGTTGCTTACAAGTTTTTTTAGGTAAAATTTTGTCACATTTTTAACCTGTGGCTTAAATTCTAAGATAAAATTTGCAATTATAAAAAGTAGAAAAAAAATTTTTCGTAAGGAATGGCGACTCATCGAAACCATTCCCTTGACTATAATATAAAATTTGAAAGATTGAAAATCAAAGAATTTTTTATAAAGAAACAAATTTGAAGAAGCGAATGATGAATCTTCAAAATCATTCTCCAATTACAAATATTCAATTTATAAGCAACAGAATATAGATTTTTTTTTTAAACTATAAGAAATAAAAAAAATAATTACCAAGTTTATGATATTTACCAACCAAAATTTATAAACAGTCCATTCAAAAAATCATATATTTCTTGTCATTAAAATTTTTATTAAAAAATTATTTTTTTGGCAATACATCAGTCACATTAAATTTATTTCATTTGCCTTTATTTATTTCTTATAACTTTTTTAATGCAAGCTAAATAATAAAATATCAAAGCCCCTGGAAAAATATTAACATTCAAAATTTGAAGTTGGAATAAATATGTATTCGCTTAAGCGTAAGTAATTACTCACTTGAGATTTTTCTGGCTTAAGTGTCACAAGTTATCCTCAATTTTACTACCAGTTCAGAATAATTATCCAGTTGAAATTTATTTTCTCTTATAGTTTAAATTACAATTAAGCTTTAATTCGAATTCATAAGTTTCCTACTGTTAATTCAAAAGCTTGACGGACAAATAAATAAATTATTTCAGTAGATTAATTTCGAATGAGATGAAAACATAGAGACTCTTTACTTGAAGTCAAACTGATTATTATGTAAAATAAATTTTATTGCAATAAAAAATATTTGTAGTTTGAAAACCCGGTACGCGCCGTATAACAATTCGCCCTATATCGAACCATGGACCTGGCTATTTGTTAACGCGAACAGTGGCTGTTTATTCAAAAAAAGAATTTACATTTAATAGAAAAGTGTATTAGTAGTTTTTTAAAATCGGCGCACAAAACCCTAAATTTGCTCACGGGAACCAAGCTATCGCTTGACCAACAACGATCAACGTAGTAGTTGACAACAGGCTCGAATTGCCCACAGGAGCACACTTAGCCACTGTTTTCCTGTTTTAATAAAAGCTAAATGGAAGAAAAAATAATTAAAAAATAAAAAATGACTATCGCGACCGGAGCCTTCGGTGGCTCTAATAATAGCAGTAAATAAAATTACAAAGATGGTAGAGACCCGAGACGCTGCCAACAACAGCCAGTTGATCTCAATTAATAAGTTTAAAACAATTAGAAATTAAGGATTTATGTTATTTAGTTTATTTATTCCTATTATGTATGACATGGTAAATTTAAATAAAGAAACTTTAAACAAAAAAAAAAAAGGTTCGATTCCCGGTACCGGAATATTATTTTTTTTTTTTTTGTGACAAATTACGAAAAAGCTATTAATAGAAAAGCTATTATTAATTTTTCATTTTTTCAAACAATTATTTTGTGTACTTGTCATAAGGAAAGTTGAGTCTCTCTAACAGACGAAAGTCTCCTGAAATTTCACAAATATATCAATAAAATTATTCATATCATTCACAGTGTGGTAAAATTGTTGAAGTAGCCAATAGCCAGCTACTATTAAAAAATCAACTAAATGCGAACGGAATATTTTAATATTGTTAAGTTTTGATATTCCATCGTTGGCAATGCTAAATATTTTGTCTGATGCAAATATTTCAGGGATCGATGATTCGGTAATTCTATTGGATCGCACGTACCGACGAAAAATAACAACAATACTCACTGTGTCGGTACCTGCGAGCCAATAAGAAAGCTAGAAGTAGTAGAGGGGATATTTCCTTTGCTGTGATTGGTGCGCGTGTACCGATAGAAAGTAATGACGAGAAAATCGTCACGTCGGTAACTGCGAGCCAATCAGAAAGCAGTACGTTGAAATTTAGTCGTGGAGGTGGTAAAGGTCAGAGGTTACTTAATGGTCATACATTCATTGTAGGTCATTTCCAACCGACAACTTACTTTGTACGTCACGCAAAATATTCAAGTTTTTAACTTCACACGTCAAGATGAATTTCATTAATTCAACTGGCCACACGTTTAAGCTGACTAAAATCAGCACGAAGCTATACACGACAGATTCAGGAGCTGTGGAGGTTGCAGAGTCATCCCTGTATCCGAGGACAGACATCCAGGAAACATGGAGTTTCCGTATGGAGCTAAGCCACGACCGGGAAGACAACTTTTGGCTTTCGTTGGGCATCCAACCGTCCAAGTCCAAGGACCTCAAGACGAGATACACCGCCCAGTGTTTCGCCCTTGACTTGCTCGGTAACCTGACGACCCTCACCGACCAGTCTGCTCCTTTCAAGGCCTACGATGACTACATACACTTGGGCAACTGCATCAGACGACGTGGCAGAGACGACTTCTGTGGCATATTACATGAAGCCAGCGATGAAGTATATATCATGGTACAGGTGAAGATACTTTCTAATTAGATACTTAAGTTCTGACTTAAGTTAAAAACGGCCCTTTTCAGGGCCACCAAATTTTTCATACGTAAAGAACAATTCAAGCTTACACCTAAGAATTCAATCCTTGCTTCCATACTCTTTCAATATTTATATTTATTTAGTAAGTGGCTAAACAACAAGTACAAATTTTAATATTTACTAAATTATGATTTTTTATACATTTCGAGTTGTGCATATATTTATTTTTGCCTCACCATTAGTCTCTTATTTTAACAAATAAAAGTATTCCAACTAAGTATTTTTATTGACTGTTTAATGTTTACAAGAGTGTAAGTTTTATAGTTTTACAGCTATAAGTAATTATTTATAACGCAAAATAATAACAATATTGATTGAGTCGGTATCGGCTAACCAATAAGTAGTAGAAAAATATCCCGGGTTGTGAAAAAAAAGTTGTCATCACGACTTTATAATTTGGTTTTCATGTTATTTTGAGGATATCTCAAACGAAATATGTCTTTCAGCAGGAATTCTTTTTATTTCTATGTACAGATTTTTTACAATTTGATACTGAAGTTTTACACTTTGAGTTGGAAATGGCTCTTTTTAGGGCCACTATAATTTACGTTCGTGGATAATAATTTAAGTTCTGTAACATTTAACTCACATCAATGCTCCGATATTTTTTCGCAGTAAATGTTTCATTGTTTTAAATGACTGACAAAGAATTACAATTTTTTGATTTTTGTTAAATTATAGTTTACACTTTAGTTTATAAATATATTTATCTTTAAGTACAGAGACGATAGATAAAAATTCTGCAGACTAGGTTAAAAAATTTTTTACTAATTGCCGTAAAATTCAACAAAAAAAAGTTTCATGAATTTGTTGAGTCCAATGGGAAAGGATGAGGTTAAAGATGGGTTTTATGGGTATTCGGAAATTTTATTTAAGGAAATTATACTCTGCAAGAAAAAAATTTTATGTTATTTGTACGGAAAAAAAATTTTGTATATCTTATGACTGCTTATTTAGTATAATTTGAAACTTGAAAAGAATAGACGTATAAAAAATTTGGGGGGGGGGGCCCTGCATGAACAGGACCCCAAAAGCTCAAGAACTTTCTCCATGTGAGCCAGGCGCTTAAAAGAGCCGTTCGGTTTTAATTTGGTATGGTTTTACGTATGGGTATTGTTGTTTTTTGTATAATTTACTTGAAATCAAAGTCAAAAAATAAAAATAGAAAAAATTATGACAGTTCACCTTGATATTGGATTGATTGAAAAACTCTTCGTCGTAATAATAGGGCGCTGAAGTCCCACTTGACGTCAATTACATTAAGAATAATTTATTTGATGTACGACCTGACTGGAAAAATTAAAAAAAAAAAAATAAAACAATTCATGTTAGTTGATTCCTGAAATGGAAATTTTTAAACAAGTTTTCAACTTTTTAACAAGGTGCTGAAAAGTGCCGTTTAATATAAATTTTATAAACAATAATTTATTTAGTTTAAAATTTGACTGAAAGAATTAAAAAAAAAAAAATAAAAAAATAAATATTAGTTGGCCCTGAAACAGAAATTATTGAGTAAGTTTTTATCATTACAATGGGGAGTTTAAATTTGTCATTTGATGTCAGTTTTATAAGTAACAATTTAATTAGTTAATGATCTAGCTGAAAATATAAAAAAATTAAATATTAGTTTGCCCTGAAATGAAAACATTTAAATAAGTATTTTTCAATACAATGAAGCGCTGAAAAGTGTAATTTTAAGTCAATTCTATAAACAATAATTTATTTAATATAAGATTTAACTGAAAGAATAAAAAAAAAAAAATAATAAATATTAGTTGGCCCTGAAAGGAGCGCTGTAAGCTGTGTAAGTGTACAGACGTGTAAAAGAGTAGCTAGTGCAAAAATAAATGGAATAGTGAAAAAAAAAAAGAAAAGGCAAGTAAGTTTAGAGTAAAAAAGGTAGGAGTGAAAAACACCAAACAAGGTGAATAATAAAAAAAAAGAAAAGCTGTGGCACGGGAAAAGCAAAAGACGCGGAAACCAAAAGGTAAAAGCAATCAGGGTTTTGGCGGACATAGAGGAAATGGCGGGAGACAAGACGAAGGAAAAAAGTGACGAGGAACGAGAGGGCAGCACATATAAAGAGATGACAAGTGACGAGGAAAGACATGAGAGAGGTAAAGCGAATGGCGCAAGCGCCGGGATGACCAAGAGAAGGAGGGGAAGGCCGCGCACATTCAAAAGTACAAATTCAGCGAGTAAAAGAGACTACGGTATGAAAAATGGAGCGTTAGAAAAATTTGTGTTTAGTCAGATGGATATAATAAAGGCAAAAGCAAAAAAGGTAGAAAACACAGACAATATAAATGAGGTAGGAACAGACTGGTGCAGAGCCGGATTTCAGCTAGCGAGAACACCGGCAAGAAACAGTAGAGGAAGTCTGCAAGTTGAGAAGGACAGTAATGAAGAGGCGAAAGAGTTAGATATAATCGAGACAATCAATGATAGGAAAGACAAACAGAAAGATGAAGTGGGAAAAAAGACAAGAGAACAAGCAACGCAGACTGGAATGTCAAATTGGAGCCAAAAGCAGGAAATGAAGGATAGTGAAAAAAATTCAGAGAAAAAGATGTGGCAATTGATCGCAGAGATAGAAGACAGGGTAAAAACAAAAGTTGAAGAATTGATAATGAAATCAATGGAAGAAATAAAGGCATGTACAAGACAAGAAACCTCGAAGATAGGGGCCCAAATAATTAGGAGCAAATGTAAAGAAGACCAAGTGGAAAAGGAAAGAAGACACAGACAGGAAATAGAAAGATTAGAGAAGGAAATTGGTAAAAGAGAACAACGCATAAAGGAAAAGGACAGAGTAATTAAAGAGCTAAGTGAAAAAATAAAAAAGGAGAAAGAAAGTAAGACGAACATACCAAATAAGACAAAAGCAACCGAGGAAAAAAAAAGGAAAGCAACACGACAGTCAGAGTCACGACACAAAGAGACAAGGAAAGAGTAACAGTGGAGGCAGGCAGGAAAGAGGGCGATCAAGAGTGAAGGAAACAGAAAACGCGTGGGCGAATGAAAGGAATGTTCAAGAAATGAGGGAATGGAGCTTGGAAAATGAGGTGGAAAGATTCGTGAGCGAGGCGAGGAAAAGACAAGATAAGAAGGACAAAACAAATGAAGAATGGAGAAGACAAGAAAAAGAAAAGCTCTTTGAAGAAAAGCCAAAAAAAATTAATAGAAATGAGCTGGAGGAAGAACTAAAAGTTGCAGGTATGAATGAGGTAGAAAAAGCTGCCACAATGATGGAAGAAAACGAGATTGTTGTGCTAGTGGAGACATGAGTAATGAAAGATAAGGTGGAAATAGCATGTGAGAGGCTGAGCAAAGAATTCAAATGGTGGGCGAAGCCTGCGACGAGAGAGAAACAGAGAGGAAGAGCAAAGGGAGGTCATATTATTGGGATAAAAAAAAATTGCAAACCAAAATGGGAAGTCAGGGAATGGAAATACGGAATGATGTTGGAAGAAAGTAAGGAAAGTGAAAGTATAATCACGGTGTATAACAATGTAGGAATGAGCAAATTAGAAACGGAGCTAAGAAGGCAGATAGAAAAATGTGCAAACAGGGACGAAAGTGTGATGATCATTGGGGACTTTAATGCGAGAATCGGAGAAGAAAACGTAACAGGAGAGGACGAAGGCAGAGTGAGGAAAAAAAGAAAATCGAGAGACAAGACAGTAAACAGCGAAGGAAAAAAATTACTAAAGATGTGTGATGAGTTAGGACTCTGCGTATAAAATGATAGAGCAAGAGGAGATGAAGGTGGGGAAATAACTTACGTCGGGGGAGACGAAGAGAGTTTAGGATCAGTAATTGACCTAATACTAACGCTGGACAGAGGCGATGAGCAAGAAATAGAGGTAAGAGTGGTGGAAAGAATAGAGTCAGATCATCTACCAGTGTTGGCGAGATACCTTAGTAAAGAGAAATGAGGAAGAGAGTAAGGAAGGAAGCTGCATGTCAGAGGAGGAAGAGCAGGAAGAAATTGGAGCAAATAAGCTGATCTGGAAGAAAGAAAAAATACAGGAGTATGCAGAAGCAACGCAGGAAGCACTGACAGAAGCAGTAGAGGAAAAAAGCGAGCTTGAGTGGGAGGATATAAAGGAAATAGTAAGAAAAGGGGCTGAAAAAACGGGGATGGTGATGAAAGGAAAGAAGGACAAAGATACAAAGGAGAAAAAAAAGTGGTACAATATCGAGGGTAAAAAAAAAGAAAAGAAGTATGGAAGAAGCTCAAAGAATTCATCAAGGATAATAACAAAGAAAAAAAAAGAAATCTGAAGGAAAGCAGAAAGAAATATAGGGAAACAATCAAAGAGAGCAAGGAAAGGTGGATGATGGAAAGGTGTGAGGAGATAAATAACGCCAAAGACATAACAAAATGGTGGGAAGCCATAAATAGGTTCAGAGGAAGAAAGAAAAGAGCTGCAAGCAACAGCATAAAAGCAAAACAATGGGAAAAGCACTTTAGTTATCTGCTGAATGAGGAAGGCAATGAAGAATCGGAAGAAGAAGAAAATGAGCCGTGGAAAGGAGAAGGTAGTAATGAAGGATCAGAGAAGCCGAAGCTCGATAAAAACTTCAGCAGGAGAGAAGTGAAAGCCGCAATAAGAAAGCTCGGGAATCACAAAGCTCCAGGGGAAGACGGGATGGCAGCAGAATTTATAAAGAACAGTGCACCAGATGTCATTGAATGGATAGGCGAAATTATAAATAGAATATGGGACGAAGGAAGTATGCCAGAATGATGGGACACAGCAGTGATAATTCCGATTTACAAAGCAGGAGACGGAGAAAGAACAGAAAATTACAAGGGAATTTCGCTTCTAAATACAGGGTACAAGTTATTGACAACTATGATGACGGAGAGGCTAAATAACTGGATAGATAAAGAAAAAATTTTAAGGGAAAGTCAGGTGGGGTTCAGGAAAAAAAGAGGGACAAGGGACCACATATTTGTATTGAATAGTCTAATAAACAACAAAATGAAGAGGAAGGGAGGAAAATTATGCATCGGGTTCATAGACTTTAGAGCGGCGTTCGACACAGTCAGGAGACCAAAAATGAAGAGAAAGGTATGGAGGAAGGGGGCCAGAGGGAGAATGCACAGAATAATAAGAGAAATATATAAAAAAACATATTGTAAGGTGAAAGTAGGAAAAAGAAGACAGACAAAAGAATTAATAACAAGATAAGGGGAAAGACAAGGGTGTGCGATGAGCGGAGCGTTATATGGCATAGATATCGACGACCTAGAAAAGACGATGGAAGAGAAGAAGAGAGGAGGGACAATGATTGGGAACCAACGAATACATGTCATGAAATATGCGGATGATGTGGCGCTAGTTGCGGACACAGAAGAGGAGCTAAGAGGGATGCTGAAAGAGCTGGAAAGATACACAGAAGAGAATAAGATGGAGGTGAACGTGGAAAAAACAAAAATTCTAATAGGCAGAAATGGAGGTAGAAAAAAGAAGGGAAAGAAATGGATGTATAAAGGAAGTGAGGTCGAAGAAGTCAAAGAATTTAAATATCTCGGGTACCATTTCACCACAAGGAATAGCGCAGGGAAACAAAAAAAGGAACTAGCACAAAAAGCACAAAAGGCCACAAATGCAGTATGGGGAGTGATAAAAAGGAGCAAAAGGAACAGCATGAGGGACAGGATGTATCTGATGAACACTGTGGCAAGAACAGTAGCTTTGTACGGAGTGGAGGTCTGGGGATGGGAAAAGTCGGAAGAAATAGAGAGGGTGCATAGGAGGCTCTGCAAGATGGCATTAGGAGTAAGAAGGGATACACCAGAATATATTTGGAGGGACGAGATGGGAGTAGAAAAGATGGAAGTAATATTAAAAGAAAGAGCAGTAAGATATATGTAGGATTGTATGATGATGGAAAAATAGAGATGGCCAAGGATAGCACTGAAAGAAGAAATGAGAGGGATTATGAACAGGTGCCCGACGAAATAGGGGAAAATGGTGAAGGTTGCGCTAAATAAAATGTAATGCGAGGAGGTGATAGAGATGATCTACAGGGATGCGGGAGTAGAGGAAATAGAGGAAAAGCTGAATGAGGGCATTAAGAAAATGAGAGAGAACGTAAAAGGAGGCTGAAGACGCAATAAACAAATCAACGTATAATACATTGAACAAAAAAATAAGATTAGAGAAAGAAGAAGATAACTACTGGAAAAAAGATAATGTAAGAGGGGAGGACAAGGAGATGTGGGCGAGGATAAGGTGTGGAAATTTGGGAAGAGCGGGCAAAAAAGGGTACAGGGACTGGAGCTGTAGAGGGTGTGGAAAAGAGGAGGAAACGTTGATACACCTACTGAAATGTGAAGGAATATATGAAGGGGTGGAGAAGGAAAAAGAGCTGCTAGAAGAGTGGAGAGGGTTAGAGGATAAAAAAGTAGAAGAAAAGTTGATAGCAAAATTAAAAGGAGAGGTTGATATAAAACTATGTACGGTCTTCAAGAGAATTGAAGAAATTTTGAGAGTCAACTCAGGGTTACGGAGCGTAGTGCAAGCGGGATACCAAGACTGTGACGTGCAAAAAATATAAGAAGCCAAAAACAAATAAATTATAGAAGTTAAAAAGTAAGAAAGAAATAATATATATAACGAAGTGAATATTTTACCAAATGAAAATATGATTTATGTAAAAATTTGTATAAGACCTATAAGTTGTGCAAATAAAACTATTTTATATATAGTTGGCCCTGAAATAAAAATATTTAAATAAGTTTTTATCGTGACGATTATACATTTCAAGTAAATTTTATAACAAATAATATTTGATATACAATTTAGCTGAAAGAATTGAAAAATAAATAAAGAAAATTTATATTAGTTAGCCTTGAAATAAAAATTTACTTATTGTAGTCGATGAACAAAACAAGCTAAAAGAATTAACGAAAAAAAAAGTTTACATTAGTGAGAACCAAAAAAAGTTATAAGGTTGATCAGAAGTAATAACTTTTTTTTTTCTTTAAAAATCATAAATTTTTCATCAACCATAAAAGATACATGATAAAATTTTTATGGCATAAAAACTCATTTCGCAAGAGTTCGGTAAACGAACTAATATTTTTAGTTTATAAAAAATTTGTCGCAGGATTGAAAGCGAATTCGCAATGTGTAACTTATAAGTATTGACGATAAAAAGATTTGGTGATGGGGGAGAAATGGCGAAACTTCAAAGCCATTTAGAATTTGGGAAGATTTGGATCAGTAAAAATAAGTAGTATTTTCTATACAAAAGCGCAATATCCTTATAAGTTTTTGTTTAAATAAATTTTTGTAATATGTTTGATAGTTTGGTTTGAATTTCAATTAAAAATTCACAGTAATAAAGAGTAGAAAAAAAATTATGTCCAAGAAATGGTGACTCATCAAAACCATTCCCTTGACTATAATATAAAATTTGAAAGATTAAAAATCAATGAATTTTTTATACAGAAACAAATTTGAAGAAGCGAATGATGAATCTTCAAAATGATGCTCCAATTACAAATATTCAATTTATGAGCAACAAGATGTAGATTTTTTTTAAAACTATAAGACATAAAAAAAATAATTACCAAGTTTATGATATTTACCAACCAAAATTTATAAACATTCCATTAAAAAAATCATATATTTCTTGTCATTAAAATTTTTATTAAACAATTATTTTTTTTGCAATACATCAGTCACATTAAATTTATTTCATTTGCCTTTATTTATTTCTTATAACTTTTTTAATGCAACCTAAATAATAAAATATCAAAGCCCCTGGAAAAATATTAACATTCAAAATTTGAAGTTGGAATAAATATGTATTCGCTTAAGCGTAAGTAATTACTCACTTGAGATTTTTCTGGCTTAAGTGTCACAAGTTATCCTCAATTTTACTACCAGTTCCGAATAATTATCCAGTTTAAATTTATTTTCTCTTATAGTTTAAATTACAATTAAGCTTTAATTCGAATTCATAAGTTCCCTACTGTTAATTCAAAAGCTTGACGGAAAAATAAATAAATTATTTCAGTCGATTAATTTCGAATGAGATAAAAACATAGAGACTCTTTACTTGAAGTCAAACTGATTATTATGTAAAATAAATTTTATTGCAATAAAAAATATTTGTAGTTTGAAAACCTGGTACGCGCCGTATAAGAATTCGCCCTATATCGAACCACGGATTGGATAAAATGAACCAAAGATGGACACAGAGAAAAAAATTTATTAATTAGTAGCTTTCAGATGAAATAAAATAATAACCGAATTTTGGTAGATTTTTCAGAGGGACCATGTTGCCCCATATAAAAATTTTTTTTGTTGGAGCATATTAATGACGAACACATGGTACAAAACTAGCAGAAATAAAAGGGGTAAAAAGAGCAAATATCAAATCTTTTTTTCACGACGCATTTTGCTTCAAATTTAAAGATTTTTAATTTTCGATAAATGTGCTATATTGAGACAACAAGTAAGTATTCCCCTCCCTTCTTCCACTATTCGAGCCGCCAAAAACTCAGTCTTTCCTTAAGTACTCCCTTTTGCCCCTCTCTTCCTGATTTATGACCACAGATATTTAAGAGTGGGGGAGAAAAGTAATTATCTGGGGAGATTTTGTTAAGATCGAAGGTACCATAGACAACATCATTCAAAACCGTTTTCGATCTTGAGACGATTAGTCGTACAGTCAATCTTGTCCCAAAACTACAAACATAAAATCAGTGATCGTTAATAATTTAACTTGAAGTTATTACTAAGTGAACAGTTACTCTCACAGTAAAGTGTCAGAGTTAATCAAATTAAAAGTTCATTATTTAAAAGTCGACAATTATTAATTGCATCACTCATTACGATGGAATCAATCCGTTCAATATTCAATTGCGAATACGTTGACAACTTAATCAAACTATAACAGGGCTATGCTGTTACTCTGGTCGTCCTTAAATTACCTTTTTAAGGGCGCCACTGGAAGTGATAACGGCCTCCCAGAACCGGATCTTAGATCATCAGGGTCGGTGTAATTTTATTTAATTGTAAGAGAAGGATGAGGAAGGATAACTTATAAATAATTTACTATTTCAATTCACCAATTAAACCTTTTTATTTTCTCATGACCTAATTGACCTTTATAATTTTAACTTCACTTATAACCTTTTTATAAATCTTATTTTATACCTTTTTAAACCTTATAACTTCTTATCTAAACCTTATAACATTAAACCTTATAAACCTTAGAACCTTATGACCTTATAACATTAAACCTTATGACATTAATTGACCTTAACATAAAACCTTATAACCTTTATAACTTCATTGAACCTTATAACCTTTTATTTATTTACCCGCAATAATTTTATTAATAAAACCAGCCAACTACCTTTGGCGTTACCACACACTCCCACACTCTGGTTAAAAATCGCTTTACCTTCGCGACACTTAATTACTAAATTAGCCAACTACCTTTGGCATTTCCACACACTCACACACACAATGATTAAAAATCGCTTAACCTTCGCGATACTTAATTACTAAATTAGCCAACTACCTTTGGCATTTCCACACACTCACACACACAATGATTAAAAATTGCTTAACCTTCGCGATACTTAATTACTAAATTAGCCAACTACCTTTGGCATTTCCACACACTCACACACACAATGATTAAAAATCGCTTAACCTTCGCGATACTTAATTACTAATACTTTTCCTTAACTACTTATTCATTTCACTCACTCGGTCCCCTGGACTTATTTTACACACACTTCTTAAATTAATTTTCCGCAATTAATAATTTAATTAATTTAGAGAATTATATAATTTTTAATTAATTTATTAATTGATTTTTCTTTCCTAATTTATTGAGTACTATTTCCTTCTCATTTACTTATCACTTATTTTATCTCCTTAATAACACGATCTTGATTCATTAATTTAATACCACGTTACTTCAGGTACTTTTATCACCGCGATAATTATTCTTATTTTAATTCTGCCTTCTTTTTAATTAATTATAATTTCTTTAATTGCTTAATTTCCTAATTAATTTTATAACGTCTTCGACCACGGACTTCTCTTATTTTCCCGAGACAATTTTAATTGATTTTCTTAATTTATTATTTTATTAAATTTTATGTATAAGTAATCACTAATGGACTAGCGTCTATGACTAGATTCGACTGTTTCGGTGCGCGCGTCACTCGACCCACCTGGAAACTTCTAGAAGAATTCCGGCTACCTGCCTGGAAATATTTTATACACGCAATGGCTCCGGCTACCTGCCTGGAGTTAATTAATTACTAAATCTTATAATTATCCGAATTTAATTTATTAATTTACTTTTGCAATTAATTTAATTCGCGAGGATTTTCTTTAGGCGCGACGATATTAACGTATGCCAAGTATTTAATAAAATTTTCCGGCTTCCCGCCTGGAATAAATTTTATAAATACCTCTCCAGTAAAAATCTCCAGATCTTTCCGTCGTGTCTCTGTCCGGGTTTTGTCTGATTAATTTCCTTGTTCTCGTAATTGTCTGGTCTAATTTTTGGTTCCGTCTCTCTCTCTGTTTTTACTCTCTCTCTCTCTCTCCTTTCTTTCTTTCTCCCTCACTCTCCTTTAACCTGTTACAATCAGACGCAATTAGTAATGTTTTATATAAAATACCGGCTAACTGCCTGGTATTTATTATTAATAATCGGGATTTTTATCGCTTGGTTCCACAATAGACTCAAGCTAATTATTAATTAATTACCTGGTTAATTAATTTAACGGCGTCTGTATGGCGTCGGTTGTCTGGTTACTTCGTCTCTCCACCTCTCTATTCGGACGTCCCGATGGTTAATGCCCGATTCTCGTTCCGGTCCCCGTTTTTAATTGCTCGCTCACTCTTGACTATAGTTGTCCTTTTTCCACTCCTACTTAACTCTAGGTGGGGTCGACGGTCGAGCAAGTGAAATTTCCATTTCCGGACGACTAGTCGCTACCTACCCGGAATACCCGAAGTGGTAATGTCACATGACCGACAGTGCGCATAATAGATTTTATTTTAAACTTAATTGAACGCGGTAAATACAAATTTACCCCGTTACAAACAAGTAAATGTCGAAAATATCAATACAGTGGTTCCAGTCATGGGTGGTTTTACGCTGCTTCATATAGCAGCTTTCAATAATGATAAAAGATTGGTGAACTATCTGCTCCGCAAGAAAGCTGATGTGAATTCAAGAAGTAAATACTGGGGTACAGCTCTTCACATTGCTGTTATAATGGAGAACTTGGGTATAATTGAAAGCCTCATCAATGACGGAGCAGACGTTAATACTCTGCTAATTCAGGACTCTGATTTGATCCATTACCTGTATAGAGCTGAGCCAAATCTTGAAGAGAATCCTGAGTTTTTATTACAAAACCATGCCATTGAGACTGCGATGTTGGAAACCTATGATTTTTGTTTTGGCAAATCACCGTTACAAATTGCTGTTGATCGAGGTAATGAAAAAATTGTAGAATTACTTTTAAAAAATAATGCTGATCCGAACCTTGATACTCATTATTTTGAAACACCACTAATATGTGCTATTACTAAAGAAAACTTACCAATTATGGAGCTTCTTCTAACATACGGTGCAAATGTTAATAGTGTAAGTGAAAGTGGTTTTTCAAAAGAAAGTCCTCTACATATTGCTGTCCAATCCCGAAGTTCGGAAGCAGTAGAATTAATCTTGAACCATAGTATGGTTGATATAAATATAGTGACAGCGTATAAATATTCAGCGCTTCATTACGCATTTTTCGCAACCGACGATAATATCATAAGACAACTGATAACGGATGAGCGTCGATAAGAGCTCGTTTTAAACATTGGAACGATTCTTCTTCCAGATCTCCCCACTTCCACTCGGTGTTGACTCCAGTCAATTTATTCAAAGGACCCTGAGCCTTTGCTACATTTTGAAGATGTCGATGATACCAATTGACTAGTCCTAAGAAGCTGCGTAGTTGCTTTCTGGTTGTTGGCCGTGGATAATTAATTATTGGTGCTATTTTCTCTGGATCCGTATGCAGACCATCTTTATTTACAATAAATCCAAGAAATTTAACTTCAGGTCGACAAAATTTACTTTTCTCGGGATTTATGAGTAACCCAGCATCTCTAAAAACTTCAAACACCAAACTTAAGATTCTTTTGTGTTCCTCTAATGTTTCACTGATGACTATCCAGTCATCTAAATATGCAAAGACTTGTTCGGCCCATTTCGTCGGTAATTCTCGATCAACTAGAATTTTATGGAATCTTTCTTTCAATTCATCCATAGCTTTTTGAAAAGTACTTGGAGCACCTACTAGTCCATACGGCATCCGTAACCACTCGAATTGCCCTCGTCCTTCCACAGAAAAAGCGGTGAGAGGAATCGACGCAACTGCCATGCGGATTTGATGGAAAGCTTCTTTTAAATCCATAGTACTTATACAAACTGCACCGTGTAATGCGCTCAATATGCGTAACATATTAGGTAACGGGTGAGCTGGTGGTATTGTCACTCGATTAATAGGCCGATAGTCTACACAAAATCTCCAGGTGTTGTTGGGTTTAGCTACCATGACCGGTGAACACGACCAAACACTGTAACTTGGTCTTATAAATTTCTTCTCAAGTAACTCGTCGATTTGCAGATTTAATTCCTCGTTGATCACAGGACTGCGTCTATATGGTTTAATCCTGACTGGTCTAGCATCAGGTTTCAAGACGATTTCGTGCTCGATGATGTTAGTTAATCCTTGATTCGGCATCGCTTCAAATTTTTCCATTTCAGTTTTGATAAAATTTTTGAAATTTGATTCTTCATCAGCTGTCATTGATAAGCACCTCGACGAATTTTCTTTACATGATATAAGTTCAAATTGATGTATTTCAGGATGACCACTGAACTGCCAAGTTTTCTCTTTGCTGTTTATAATGACTCCAAATTGTAATGCAAAGTCCATTCCTAGGACCACAGAATGTCCAAGATCTTCAAGTACACTTAAGTATTGTTCACCAGCGACCGATCCTATCTGTATAATAAACGGGGCACCGCCAAGGCTTTTACACAAAGTATGATTGGCCAGTAAAACACCTCGCTTTTGTGTATCATCAGGTCTTAATTCACCTGACGCGTACTCCTTGATGTCTTCATATACTTTTGCATTGATGTAGGATCTCTCACTGCCAGTGTCCAGGATACCATTGAGTTTTATACTAAAAATCCAAAGTGATACTGGTATTCTTGCTGTATATTCTGGTGGCTTCGGACCTGAACCAGGAATAAAAATTTTTCTTTCCGCTAGACGGTATTTTTGAGCAGCTGACAATGATTTATTTTGAAGAATTCCAGGAATGAAAGCTTCTCGAGATGTAGACGTTGTAAATGTATCCGCTACCTGCGAGTCTGGGGACTGGTTAAAAGAACTACCTAGTTCCAGAGGACGCGGTAACGATACATTGAAGTCGAGATCAACTGGTTCCAATCCAGGTTGAAATTCATCTTCCCATTGGGTTTCAGGTTCATCATCATCTGGTTCTTCTATAGATGTAATTGAATTCAGATTAATATTCTCGTCTGCTTGATTGAGATCTTCAACGATGCAATTTGGATCTTCTAAAAATTGAATTAATTGATTAATAATTTCTGTAGAATTACTTGACAGGTCTGCTTGAGTTAATGAAATTATATCCTCTACGTATATCGTGTTCACGGACATGGTAGACAATTGTAAGTCACTACCTGGAATGGAGTATCGCGGCGAACCTACCTGCGATATCTCATTCCGGTCATCAGGTTGAGCTACACTACCTGGTTGAGAATAGTGCGGTGAAACTACCTGCACAACCTCTTGCCGGTTAATTTTATTATCTTGTTTTGGTTTATTTAACCCCTTAGTTACTCCAAAATTATCCTGAGCCGACGGGGAATTCGGTCCAGGTATTAATCGTTTTTTCGATTGTCTTCAGGTACATTATTGTTCTCCTGACGTCCTTGAGGTGGATTGTCAGGTGAGGTTGAAGCATTTGGTCTATTATCATTACTATAAACCGCTAAGTTACAATTATTGCGGGTATGACCAACTTCAAAACAAATATTACAGACTTCCTGTCTGGGGTTTTGACATACCTCGAAAACGTGACCTGGAACTCCACAGTTGAAACACGGTCTGTTGTATCTTGGAGCGACTACTGGATTCTGATTAAAGCCGGATAACCTTCCTGGCTCCTGAATCAGACGAGGTCTAACTTGTTGTTGCTGTCTGTTGTTGTATTGGTAATTTTGAGGTCGGTAATAATTAGTATTATTCCTCATTTGCACTCCATATCTGTTGTTATAAGTTGCTGGTGGTGGTGCAACCATCAGATTACATCTGGACGGTTCCAATTCATCTTCTTCATAAACTGCTTCATCAGACGGAGATTGTATCAAATTAAATCTGGTTTTATCTTGGAATTTTACAGTTTTATTCACGACAGCAGTCGGTTGTTGAGCCTCCTCTATGCACCTTGTAGCTTCATGTAACGCATTTAATAGGTCTTCATACGTATAGACTGATCTGGCGAATACCAGAGTACGTAACTCATCTGTCAGATGATTACGGATAGAGGCGACTTGTTCCGATACTGGTGGAGGTATCTGCATTGACTGATACTTCTGCTGGATTTTTAATACAAACTCAGTCACGTTATCCCCAGGTTTCATCCGCATCTTACTGATTTCCATAATAATCTGGTGGTCTGTGGCTGAGCTGCCGAAAGCTTTTCTAAATTCCGTCTTAAATTGCATGTAATTTTCCCAGCGAAGATAGTTTGCGTCAAACCACCGTGCTGCAGCTCCTTGGAGTATATAACTCATCGCCTTGAGCAAATCCCACTCGGACCATCCTTCACGGTGTGCTCTGGCTTCAGCAGCATACAAGAAATCATTTACAGTCATGTTCTCCTGAGGAAAATGTAAATTTCCCATTTTCAGACTCTGCAAAATATCCTTCCATCGTCTGTCGTCGAAATTCCTGCCTTGGTTTTGTTGGAAGACTCGATTCTGAGCGGGTCTTCCTGGTAGGTCGTGGAGATGACCATCTACCTGGGGTTGACTCCCTGCTCGACCTCCCTGGTCGTTATTTGGCACTGGAATCTGGCCTTGTTGTTCCATTTGTAGTTGACGTAATTGATCTTGCAGATAATTGATACGATCTGCCACTGATGGATCACGATGATTATTTTGCTGAGCTTGTGGCTGATGTTGGTGTTGTTGGGGACCCAAACTCTGAGGTCTATGAGCAGCTGGGCACTCCCCCCTCGCCAAACGTTGACCCATCGGGGAAATGTTTGCACCACCAAGCTGGAACTCAGCTGCTCTCCAATCCACTGGTGAATTTGATCGCCATGAATTATCACGTGAATTTAGTCTGTTGTTAATTTCCCGTTGTTGGTCTATCAGCTCTCTCATCATTTGGGACAGTTGATTAATCGTCACAGCATTTTCTTCATTTATATTACGTTGATTATTTGACATTCGACGTATTGGCTGTGTACTATTGTCCATACGATTAAATATACGTCTCATATCTGATGGAATATTGTCCTGAAAATGATTGAGACTTCCAGCAAAATCCATTTGATTATCAACTACTCTCTCCTGCCTATGGAGATCACCCACCTGCGTTCTGGGTGGAAAATTCCATCCATCTGCGGTTCCGATCGTCCCGTGATTTCCTAGCAGTGTGTTTGTAAGTATTGGATATGGCGGTGGTGGATCCACTGTCAGTGAATTTGTAACTGTACTAGTTGTAGTTGTAACTGTTGGCGTTGTTCTGGTACATGTAGTGACTGTTGTGACTGTTGTTAATCTTACTGATGCACCAGGATTTGATGTGATTGTCGAGCGGTTAACTCCCCTACCTGCTGACAACCTACGTCCTCCAGCCATTTCTGAATCTTCTTCTTGGTTGAACATGATCACCATTTATAATTTCACTTGTATAAATAGTCTATTTAATATTAATTTATCACAACAAATTACTGGCGGATTTATTTTAAGTTTTATTTTAGACAGAACTTAATCGTTTATTTACTGTGTTACTACCCAGTAATTTTAATCTTTCTATTTTCGAGTTTGAGGATTATTCTAAATATAGAATCGTGACACGTCCGGTAATATTTTAAGTCGATAATTATTTTACTTATAATTTTTTCTTGTGATTTTGTTTTAATTATTTTATACTGAAAATTATAAGTAAATTTTATGACTAAATTATTTTATAGAATAATTATCGAAATCGGTTTACTAATTATTTCATGTAATATTTTAATTATTATTACTTTTAATTATTAAAATTATTTATCACAGTTATTTCAGTCTTAATATTTTCAGTATTTTGTAAATTTTAATTTCAATATTTTTCTACCTAATTTTATCACAAAATCAAAGTTTTCAAATTTTAACTTAAACTCAATTTTTTTCTCTTTCCAAAATTTTCATGAATTTTATCCGATGCCACGCCACACTATTTTTAATTTTCTTTTTTTCACGCCACGCTACTATGAATTTATTTTTTCCACGTCTTTAATTTATAAATTAACTCCTCAACCTCTCTTACAATTAATTACGGGGTTTTCAAATGTTGGGCGCCAAATATAACAGGGCTATGCTGTTACTCTGGTCGTCCTTAAATTACCTTTTTAAGGGCGCCACTGGAAGTGATAACGGCCTCCCAGAACCGGATCTTAGATCATCAGGGTCGGTGTAATTTTATTTAATTGTAAGAGAAGGATGAGGAAGGATAACTTATAAATAATTTACTATTTCAATTCACCAATTAAACCTTTTTATTTTCTCATGACCTAATTGACCTTTATAATTTTAACTTCACTTATAACCTTTTTATAAATCTTATTTTATACCTTTTTAAACCTTATAACTTCTTATCTAAACCTTATAACATTAAACCTTATAAACCTTAGAACCTTATGACCTTATAACATTAAACCTTATGACATTAATTGACCTTAACATAAAACCTTATAACCTTTATAACTTCATTGAACCTTATAACCTTTTATTTATTTACCCGCAATAATTTTATTAATAAAACCAGCCAACTACCTTTGGCGTTACCACACACTCCCACACTCTGGTTAAAAATCGCTTTACCTTCGCGACACTTAATTACTAAATTAGCCAACTACCTTTGGCATTTCCACACACTCACACACACAATGATTAAAAATCGCTTAACCTTCGCGATACTTAATTACTAAATTAGCCAACTACCTTTGGCATTTCCACACACTCACACACACAATGATTAAAAATCGCTTAACCTTCGCGATACTTAATTACTAAATTAGCCAACTACCTTTGGCATTTCCACACACTCACACACACAATGATTAAAAATCGCTTAACCTTCGCGATACTTAATTACTAATACTTTTCCTTAACTACTTATTCATTTCACTCACTCGGTCCCCTGGACTTATTTTACACACACTTCTTAAATTAATTTTCCGCAATTAATAATTTAATTAATTTAGAGAATTATATAATTTTTAATTAATTTATTAATTGATTTTTCTTTCCTAATTTATTGAGTACTATTTCCTTCTCATTTACTTATCACTTATTTTATCTCCTTAATAACACGACCTTGATTCATTAATTTAATACCACGTTATTTCAGGTACTTTTATCACCGCGATAATTATTCTTATTTTAATTCTGCCTTCTTTTTAATTAATTATAATTTCTTTAATTGCTTAATTTCCTAATTAATTTTATAACGTCTTCGACCACGGACTTCTCTTATTTTCCCGAGACAATTTTAATTGATTTTCTTAATTTATTATTTTATTAAATTTTATGTATAAGTAATCACTAATGGACTAGCGTCTATGACTAGATTCGACTGTTCCGGTGCGCGCGTCACTCGACCCACCTGGAAACTTCTAGAAGAATTCCGGCTACCTGCCTGGAAATATTTTATACACGCAATGGCTCCGGCTACCTGCCTGGAGTTAATTAATTACTAAATCTTATAATTATCCGAATTTAATTTATTAATTTACTTTTGCAATTAATTTAATTCGCGAGGATTTTCTTTAGGCGCGACGATATTAACGTATGCCAAGTATTTAATAAAATTTTCCGGCTTCCCGCCTGGAATAAATTTTATAAATACCTCTCCAGTAAAAATCTCCAGATCTTTCCGTCGTGTCTCTGTCCGGGTTTTGTCTGATTAATTTCCTTGTTCTCGTAATTGTCTGGTCTAATTTTTGGTTCCGTCTCTCTCTCTGTTTTTACTCTCTCTCTCTCTCTCCTTTCTTTCTTTCTCCCTCACTCTCCTTTAACCTGTTACAATCAGACGCAATTAGTAATGTTTTATATAAAATACCGGCTAACTGCCTGGTATTTATTATTAATAATCGGGATTTTTATCGCTTGGTTCCACAATAGACTCAAGCTAATTATTAATTAATTACCTGGTTAATTAATTTAACGGCGTCTGTATGGCGTCGGTTGTCCGGTTACTTCGTCTCTCCACCTCTCTATTCGGACGTCCCGATGGTTAATGCCCGATTCTCGTTCCGGTCCCCGTTTTTAATTGCTCGCTCACTCTTGACTATAGTTGTCCTTTTTCCACTCCTACTTAACTCTAGGTGGGGTCGACGGTCGAGCAAGTGAAATTTCCATTTCCGGACGACTAGTCGCTACCTACCCGGAATACCCGAAGTGGTAATGTCACATGACCGACAGTGCGCATAATAGATTTTATTTTAAACTTAATTGAACGCGGTAAATACAAATTTACCCCGTTACAAACAAGTAAATGTCGAAAATATCAATACAGTGGTTCCAGTCATGGGTGGTTTTACGCTGCTTCATATAGCAGCTTTCAATAATGATAAAAGATTGGTGAACTATCTGCTCCGCAAGAAAGCTGATGTGAATTCAAGAAGTAAATACTGGGGTACAGCTCTTCACATTGCTGTTATAATGGAGAACTTGGGTATAATTGAAAGCCTCATCAATGACGGAGCAGACGTTAATACTCTGCTAATTCAGGACTCTGATTTGATCCATTACCTGTATAGAGCTGAGCCAAATCTTGAAGAGAATCCTGAGTTTTTATTACAAAACCATGCCATTGAGACTGCGATGTTGGAAACCTATGATTTTTGTTTTGGCAAATCACCGTTACAAATTGCTGTTGATCGAGGTAATGAAAAAATTGTAGAATTACTTTTAAAAAATAATGCTGATCCGAACCTTGATACTCATTATTTTGAAACACCACTAATATGTGCTATTACTAAAGAAAACTTACCAATTATGGAGCTTCTTCTAACATACGGTGCAAATGTTAATAGTGTAAGTGAAAGTGGTTTTTCAAAAGAAAGTCCTCTACATATTGCTGTCCAATCCCGAAGTTCGGAAGCAGTAGAATTAATCTTGAACCATAGTATGGTTGATATAAATATAGTGACAGCGTATAAATATTCAGCGCTTCATTACGCATTTTTCGCAACCGACGATAATATCATAAGACAACTGCTTAATGCTGGTGTTGATATTAATTTAAAAAACGCTAATGGTAAAACAGCATTTGCTTCACGACAGAATTATTCACAAAAAGTTAAAGACACAATTACTGAATATATTGCCAAACTCAGTGCGACGAATTGTTACATTGATAAAGAAAATTTAGCAGTCGTAGATAGTGGAAAATTTGGTGAATTGCGCGGTCAGTGCATAAGCGAAATTGAAAAACTGAAGATAACATATATTGGTACGAAGAATGTTACACTTTATAATGTTCTATGTAATAAATGTGAACACAAATTAGCTTTAAGTTTAAAGTATGTTAGTGATAGTACTATTTTAAATTTGAACATTGAATCTTTTTTTCCACTATACGGTGGAATGATTGCTTATCGTTTAAGAAAAGCATTAGGACGGAAAAAATTGCTATCCAATGCTATTAGTTTAATTGATGATATTTTCAATAACATTCAACTTCCAAGTACTTTTACGAGGAGTATTTTAAAATTACTGACTAATGAAGATTTGTAAAAAATTACAATGATATATTTATAGGAATATTTTTAATTAATATTATTAAGTCTGTAATATTTTGAAACATTTTCATGGGTGTAGGGTTAATAAGTATATAAATTCGTGGTCTTTATTATTAACAATGTCAAATAATTACTTATTTAATTTATTTATTTTCAATACGTATATAACATTAAATGTTTCACTTATAAGTGCACACATTTGTAATTGAATAGATTAAGTTGTGTTTTTATTATTTATATTTTTTTTTTTAATTCTTTGATCTAAAAGAAATATAGTCATTTCGAAAATTAAATTTTAATACAGAAGTTATTTTCAATAAACTCGTAGTCCATAAGTCGTAATTTAAAATTGTAATTATTAATTTAATTAATTTATTTTTATTACATGTATGAATATTGTATATATGAAAAATAAATCACTATGTTTTTTTAATTTTGTGTAATTCTCACAATTTATTTTAATATTTAATTATTTATAATTTTAATTACTATTATTTATTTATTTTTTTAATACGAATTTCTGCAATTGTTTTAAATTTGATTTTTATTTAATCCAATAATCCCCAATTAATTACAGACACATATAATTAATTATTGTTTATAACTATCAGAAACTGAATGCTTGTAATGATACGAATCATTTAACATACTTGATAGTCTTAAAATGAAAAAAAAAAAAAAACTTTGAATGTAGTGAATAAATACATTAAACGATTCTTAGTGTATCGATATTTGAAAATTCGAATAAAAGCGGTGTAACTATATTTATGCCAATGACAATTAGTAAAATACATGCATGATACTTATATCTAGAAGGCACGAATTCTGAATACGAGTACAGGTGCCCTGACTTTCTTGATAATATTAGTAATGTGTAGATTCTATCTGGGATTAATTTGAAAATGCTGCGTGAAGATACAGACATTGTAGCTCCAGAACAAGTCTCAGTTCCAGCAACTTGCATCAGTTATGCTTATGATTTTTAAAGTAATAGTGATGCATAGTTGTCCACGACGTGAATTCACTGAGCTTTCATTTGCGCCACTTGAATTAATTTGCGCGGGAAGCATTGTAAGTTCGGTGCTTTACTGAATATTTTGTAACAAATTTTCATAGCTAGTTAACGAGAATCGTGAGGAATTAAGTAATTAAACTTTATTAATTATAGTTATAACATTAGTTTTTACATCCTCGGCAATACCATTCTTCATCAACGTCTTCATTTGTTTTAACCTTATATTTTGCACATTTAATTTCCTATTATTTTAAATTGTAAATTATTATTTGAAATAATTTACAACAACTCTCCACATCGTTAAATCATGCTGCCTTTAAGTATAATTTTCAAATAAATCATTCTTAACTATATAAAATCGTGAAAGAGAAGTTTTTAATTTAAGGATTTATGTAATTAATTTGAAATGATTCGAAAGTTTGAATCATTTCAAATAATTTCAAATCAGAAAATAAAATTTCATTATCTTGTAATTCAATATGATTTATATTGATTTATTTCAAAATTTATACTCAAATTTGACTTTATTTATACTTTAATAATTTAGACAACTTGGAATGATTTAAAATAATTAAGAGTTACGTAATCTCAAATCATTCCAAATGAGACTTTTTAATCAAGGTAATTACTGTTCACTTACCACGCCATCAACGATCACTTCGTTACGCTCAGTAATGATGTGTTCACCAACATTTTCTACTTGCAAGTTATCAGCAACATTACCGACCACTTCTTTTCCACCCACGCTAGTACCGGCTATTTTATCTTGAGCGTTGTCTTTATTTTTTTTATCAAGTACTACTTGTTCATCGATTTCATTTTTACTTGCGTCGCTCTTTTCATTCGATTTTTTGTTTCTTTTATCTGGAAACTAAATGAGAGATAAATTTATTAATGCAAATACATATGTGTATATAGAAATATATATATATATATAGATATATATGTTTTTTTTTTTGAGTTAGAATTTGTTATTAACCTCGTAATCATTAGATTGATCGCCATCTTGGCGCACGAGTCCACGTTTCTTCTGTAAATACGAAAGAGATATTTAAATTTTGAAATATTTCGATAAAAAATTTTTCTTTTTTTTTACCTTCTCCGTAACAGGGTGGTTATGCACATCCTCAAACTCTATAACTTGCAAACTTTGCCCGTCGTCTGATGCTTTCAAGAAGGGCTTGACTGGACAATCGGTTTTTTCGCTTCTGAAAATATAAAAATTTTATAATTACAATTATCTACATGTAGATCATACTTGTTTTGTTTTTTAAAACGAATTATATAGTAATTTATTTACTTACTGTCGTTGTCTTGCATTTTTCTTAGCTTTAGATTGAAATGTTCCCGCTCGGGGACATACAAAATATTTTTTATAAAATTTTAACTCTGGTAAAATATTTTTTTTTAAATTAGCACTGTCCACTTTTTTTGAGTCTTTTACACTAAAGTTATGTCCAGAAGTTTCACAAAAAGCATCAAACTTTAGTGTAAATTCTTCATAGGTCGAAAAAGTTTCCCCTACGCGAAATGTTCGATCCATATTATATTATATTATAATTTTTATTAATTTACTAATTAAATTTAATGGTTTTATTTATTTTTTTTATTTTTTATTAATAAATTTGATTAGCAGTTTTATTTAAACCAAATTTGGTATTTTTTTTTTTTATAAAAAACGCGAATAAATAATTAATGACGAGAGTAGCTTTCGGAACTTGTTCGTACTTGCTCGATCACGGTTATATGAAGAATTCCTTTATTCGTTAAGACATGGATACATTCGATGCGTCGATGTTTTTTAATTCTGTCGTCATGAGGGCGGGAAAAGTAGTAATGAATTCTACCAACTTGTAGAATAATTTTGAGTTAAGAAATTCCTTTATTATAGCAAAAACTAATCAAATACAGTTTGTTTTATGGCATAAAACAAGGGAATATGTGTTCAGTTCCATCTGGTGAACTTTCATATAACTCTTTGGGTGTTTTGAAAAATTATCACAGCTCAGTTTTCGATCTATTATGTTTACTGATAGGAGTAACGACTGGATGGATTATCCCAATGCTTTATTGAAGATTTAACTAACTAACGTTTACTAATCATAAGTTTGGATATTTACTGCGTTGTTTTTTGATCAATTGTATATAAAAAGTCATCCACTAAACTTTTCAGAATGGATTTTAATTTAGATAACAGGGTATTTGACAGTTATAATGACTTAAAATCTGTTATAGAGCAATGTGAACGTCATATGAAACATTGTTTTTTAATTGCTCGAAGTAAGCTATTAAAAACTTATGAACAAAGTCGACAAACGGTGCTAGCATAAAAAAAAAAGTGGCTCCAAACAACCAATGCAAGTAATAAATGACAATGATATGGAAAGACTTGTATATTACAATCTAACATATGTATTTAAAATGAGCAGTGAATGCAAAACTACATCTACTGGACAAAGAAGTTCTAGGTATTGTTAAAGTATTTGCTTGATTAATTACACTCTTATAATTTTGTAAGATAATAGCTTTGATAATCTATATATGTATATTAGGGTGCGTCATCTCGAAGCAACATTTTTTTTTTAAGTGCATGTGGAAAAAATCATAGTTCAACACAAAAAAAAAAAATTTCGCGCAAGAAAAAAAATTCTATGTCGATTACAGAAGTAGCTCATTGAAAAATTCGATTTTCCCATTTAAATAACACGGGAAAAAATTTTTTTTAAGCTTGAAGTATCTTTAAATCTTTAACAAATCAATGGATCGAATAGACTAATGCATGATTTTGTAGGAAATTGATCGTTCTACAAATAAGGTTTCGTATCATATTTTGATAAATCGATGTGTTCAATAGTTATTAGAGCTCGACATTAAAATGGGAATAACTAGAAAACAATGTGGAATTTTAAAAAACTTTACTGATACTAATTTGTAGAGAATAAAATTGTCAAAAAAAAAGATCTTATAACATTTTGTGATGTTGGATAGTTTAACCGGAAAAGTAAAAAAATCTCTAATTTTACTTCGAGCTCTAATAGCTATTGAACAGATGGATTTATCAAAAAATGATGAGACCTTTTTTGTAGAGCGTTCAAATTCCTCCAGAATCATGTATTAGTCTATTCAATTCATTGATTTGTTAAGGATTTAAAAGTATTTAAAGCTAAAAAAAAATTTTTCCCGTGTTATTTAAATGGGAAAATCGAATTTTTCAATGAGCTACGTCTGTAATCGACTTAGAATTTTTTTATTGCGCGAAATTTTTTTTTTATTTAACTTTGATTTTTTTCACATGAACTTAAAAAACAAAATGTTGCTCCGAAATGATATGACACACCCTAATGTATATATATAAATTCAGATTTTCATGAAATTAAAAAAATTTTACAAGTTAAAAACTTTCTACAAAAATTTCAGATATTTTTATTTGCGATACATTAGAATTTTATAAGAAGCTTGAATTTAATTTGTATACTTATTTATTATTATAGCACTTATAAGAAAAATTGTCCTGCTTTTATTCGGATCACCGTCACAAAAGACAGAAAAAAGTTAGCCGTCAAAGAATTCAACGAGAATCACAATCATGAAGGGACACAGGTTTGTAATCCATACCATTCTACTGAAATATATTAATGAAGAAACGTTAAGTATCATTTTTATATTGTTTGAACTGGTACTCGAAAATACAGGTACGATAAAAAAAACTCTGGATGTAAATATTACCTTAATATTACTACAATATAATTTCGATTTTTGTTGTATTTGCGTGAAAAATATACTCATCTACTATTTGCTTAGCAATTGTTCAAATTTAAATTTTTATTTTTGTTTTTTTATATTTGTTACATTTTAATTATACTGTTAGCATCCAAATTTTTATTTGTTAAATAGCTTTTGCATATTTTGAACAACTATTTGTGTGTATTTCAACTTTGAATAGGCATTCTTTGAAACATCACAAAAGTCATAATTACGATTGAACTGACAAACAGCTATTTGACTAACAAAAATTTCACGTCAAGATCATACTTATTATACTGTATAAATAATTAAAAAAATAAAAGCATTCATTCAATAGTGATAGATATTCTTTACTAACTAAATTACTCTACTTTTTAGGAATATTTCGAGTACTATCCCAAAATTAGAAATTTAAATCCTGAGGAAAAAATAATTTTTGAGGATTTAATAAAAATGAAATGTCCCAAATCTCTGATTCAAAAGAAGATCGAAGTGGAATTTCAAAAAAAAATACCGCGAAAGGATCTCCACAATATCGCCCAAGCCTCAACAACGGCTGATGATGATTCTTTACCAGCGGCAGAATCATTATTACGGGAAAAATACGGTAACATTAAATCTACATACAAAACAAAATAAATTATTTAGATTCTATATTATTCATGATCATATTTACTATTGAGTAATTAAAACAAGATAAAAAAACGCATTAAAAACAATTTTTATTGCGCCTTGTAGCATACACTGATAAAAAAAGTTGACTTGATTCGAGAGAAAAAATCTTGAACAAAAAATTTCATTTTGAAGAAAATGAATTTCTTGAGTCAAGAGAAAAAATTCTTGAGTCAAAAATTATTCTTGGGTCAAGTGAATTTCTCTTGGTTCAAGAATTTTTTCTCTTCACTCAAGAAAATCATTTTCTTCAAAATATAATTCTTGGTTCAAAATTTTCGCTCTTGAATCAAGTCAACTTTTTTATCAGTGTACATATACAATGTCATTGGTCGGATTCAAATATTCTTCACGTCAACGTTTCTGTACATTACAAGCTCCAAATTTTCTCATTCAATGCTACTCTACTAGCTTGTTCAGTGTTTCGTTAAGTCTATTAATAGTACTTACCTCGATTGCTCGTATTATTAAAATAAAATAAACTGTACCCATCGAATAAAATACAAATCTTCGGATTTTATTTAAAATTTTTAAGAATAAAAACAATAAGAAAAATATAGATATATAATTTTTCTATATTAGCTTTATTCTAATCTTTTTTTATTTGTTTACATATATATTTTCAATGCCCTGCTTAAAAATCTGATAGATTCTTATAGCTGTATGTATAAGACTCTATACTTCATTATAACACTTCTCAAAAAACTCATTCATACTCATAAAATCCCTATAAGAATTTATGAAAATCTATTGGATTCTATAAGATTCTCTAAACAGAGTAGTCCTATTGGCTCTTTAGGTATGGAAAGATCTGTCAAAAAACCAATTTTCATTTTTGATTCCTAGTTTCTTCAATTTAATTCTTTAAAACTGATTCAGAAAATTAACTTCTCAATTTCAAGTAAACAAAATTTATGATTTTGAAATTTTGTATTGTGATGATTTTTATTTTTAAATTAAATCAATTGAAATTGATGAGTTGAATTAAAAAACAAAATAAATATAACGATACATCTAATTATATTAAATTGAAATGAATATATAATGTATGAGAAATCAAATCTATTTTAAAGTCAACAACTACTAAAAATTCTTCATTTTTTAAGGCCACATGAATGAACAAGTTGCATATTTTTTTTTTTTATTTAATCATTGAAATACTTGTTTTTGTTATATTATTAATGAATATTGAAATCATTTATGTAATCATTAAATTGAGAATAATTTATAAATATCAAATTGTTGAAAGAAAATTAAACAGCCAAAAAAAAATTCAGTTACTTGTGATTCTGTTGACTAAATTTTTATTTTTCCAGGAGCAGATGTAGAAATCTTACAAAATAATAAAAATGAGTTCGTTGGATTATTTTTCATCACTGAAAATATAAAAATGCTATTAAATTGTATCCCGACATCGTTTTTATCGACGGAACGTACAAATTATTTAAAAGAAATTTTGCATTGCTACTGATTGTTGTGGAATATTGTAATGCATAAACTAATATTGCTTCTGTCGGAATATTAGCAAATGAACAACGAGACACAATGAAATGGTTCTTGACTTGTTTTGAAAACTATAACATCGAAGCATGTTCTAGAATAAAAAGTTTTACGACTGACAAAGACTTTGTAGAACGATATGTCCTCCATGAACTATTTCCGTCAGTACCGACTTCTATATGTCTTTTTCATACATTAAGGACTTTCGAACGTGAAGTTTCAGTTTCGCATATGGGTATTAGCAAAGAAGAAAAAAACGTAGCTCTTCAATTGTTGAACAAGCTTGCTAAAAGTGAAACAGCAGAAATATACAACCGAGTCTATCAAGAATTTTCCACAACAGTTCCAGCTTCAGTCTTAAAGAAGAATGGACAGTCCATAATATGGTTAACGGTACATTAGGAAACGATACAAATAATCGATTGGAGTCACTAAATGGAAAGATAAAAACTGCTATTCAACGTTACAACACTCTTGTTCAATTTATTGATGCTCTATTTGAATTTGAGCAATGCCGAGCTTATGAAGCACTGCATAAAAAAACTAAAACGATTTTGAGACAAAAAGTAACCGACTCCAATTTAACTTCAGATGAAAAACTGTACAAATTGTACCTCATTGAACCAGTCTTTAACCATGTTATGAAACAAATTACATTAAGTAAGCGAATTCAATACAAAATTGAAGATGCGCAGGAAATTAAAATTTCTATTGAATTTTATGATGAAAGAATTTATACAACGCCAAATCAATGCAGCTGTAAAATTAATAAATCGTGGCTTCTTCCATGTGTCCACATTTTTGCAGCGCGTACATGTTTCAATCTATCATTATTTGGAAAAGAATTATGTCCTGATCGATGGAAACAAAATGATGATATCTTAAAACCGACGGATCAAGAGACCAATTCCACTCCAAAAATGAGGCGTGTGAAGATTAGCGAGATCGCGAGTCCAAAAAAATTGTCAGAAAGTCAGAAAAAAAATATACTTTCTCACGTCTGTAAAGATATAATTTTTACTGGCTCTAAATCATCCCAAAAAATTTTTGAGACGACGATAAAAAAACTAAAAAAAATTCAAAGCGATTTATATAATGGCGTCAGCGATCTTTCATTAGAAGAGAAGTCAACCAAAGAAATTAACAATAACAACAGCAATGAAATCGAGACGTTGTCACTAAATGATTTAACAATTGACAATGTTAAGTTACCAACACCGTTTCGTATGATCGGTCGGTCAAAAGCTGCGTTATCAATATCTCAAAATATTTTATGACTTAAATATTGAGTCTTCCAGAGTTAAAAGACGATTAAGAATATTTAGTAAAACTATTATCTGCAATAACTTACAATTAATTACATTTTTAGATTATTACATTTGATATTAATATAATTTTTAAATAATGATCATAGTATGGTAGTCCTACGCTAGTTGTTATAAATAAAAAAAAAGTTAACATAGGTAATCAATTATTAGTCATAACTGATTTCTTCATGTTATATGAGTATGCCGCGTGGATATACGTTCAAGAAATTCACGCCGCGTGAATTTAAGATCTGCATTCCCGCAGCGGGAATGTAAGTTCTGTATATTCACGCGATGGGCGATTATATGTCAATATAAGTATATCTGATGCAAGTTGCTGGTACTGAGACTTGTTATGGAGGCACATTAATAGGTGTACCAGAAAAATCTCTACCTTACGACAACTGAACCATGACCAGGCCTACCACAAGTAACTGCGCCACACACGAACTAAACCAGTTTTGAACATTACCCGCAAAAATCTCAACCAATCAACAATTCTACCACTGAAGAACTCTCTCACATTACAACTCTACCAGATTACAACCCTCCCAGAAACGAACTCGACCATAACAATCTCTACCATAAGCATCTCTACCACAATACAGGTCACCCATAAAAATGCCTACCATTAGCATCTCTACCATTTATATGACTACCATAAATAACTCAATCATATTACACATATACCATAATAAATTACTACCAATAAAATATACTACTAAAAACGTCTTTACCATTTTTTAAGCCTACCCAATAAAAACACTACCGCATAGAAACACTACCAAAAAATAAACTTCTTTATCATATGCTTATGTACCATGCAATATAAAATACAGGAAAAATTGATTAACGTATGTCGATAATGGAGATACCGCGCCGTATTATTATTATCTGAATAATACCTAGATAATATATTTTAATTATGACGACGAGTAAAAAGCAGTGCAAGCTTCGTATTTTTATTTTATTTATATTTAACTTTTTTATTTTATTAGAATGATACTTAACTAAGCAATTAAATCATTGTTTGTCACAAGCGAACAGATGAACGATAGAAACGATAAAATCCACCAGACTAGAGTATGCAGCTTCTACTTCAACGAATAAATTATTAATTATTACATAAGAAATGGAAAGAATAAAATTCATCTATTGTTTTTTTGAGTTTTTTATTTTATTATTGAAAAATATAATCGACATTTATTAAATATTATTGTTATATTTTAACTTATTTATGATTATTATAGATTTAATTAATATAATAATTGATTGAAACTTATGGAATACTTAACATTTAGTACAAATATTCAAATATTTATAAATTGAAACTATTGGAAATGATGGTGAGTAAGTCAAATGTTCAGTATTTTATAAGATCCAGATAATTATTATATTTACTTATTAAGTATTATTAATAAAGTCAAAAAACATATTATTATAGTACTTTCAAAATTTTTAAAATGAAAGTAAGTGAGTCAAATGGTAAGTATTTTATAAGATTCAGATAAATGTTGCATTGAATTTATAACAACTATAAATATTTTGAAAAAATCATTTCCTTGCTCTCATTCTTATAATATTTTTAATATATTAAAATCATATTTGTTTACTAAATATTAAGGATATTGCCTATTCCATATAATTATCGTGTTTAATTCATAACAATTATAAATAAGTTTCACGTCACTCATAATAATATTTTTAAATTTTAAAAGTGAGAGCGAATGAGTTACATAAGAAGGATTTTGTCAATGCAAAATAATTACTGTACTAAAATTATAATTATAATAAGTAATTTCGGAGGTAACTCGTTATTCTCTCACTCTCACTCCTAAGATTTTAAATATATTAAATTTTTTTATTTCTACTAAATATAAAAGTTCTTATAAATTATCAATAACTGTTACATTACATTTTCAATTGTTAGCAATAAAAGTTAAAAAAACTCATTTTCCAGTCGCTCCTATTAGAAATATTCTAGTTATATATAATTTTAATATTTCCATAAAATAGAAAGGTTTTTATAAGTTTAAAATTATTATTATACTAAATCAATAATAATTATCAATAAGTTTTAAAATTACTTATCATAATATTTTCAAAATTTAAGTTTGGAAAATGCGAGGTAGTGAGTAATAAGTTATTTTTTCAGTAATTATTTTTTTTTAACTTATTTATAGTTCTTTTAAATCTTATATTAAAATCACTCAATATTTTTTTGCTTCCTTTTGTGAGAAATTATGATATATACACTTCTGTTGTAGAGTTAACAAGTCCACGGGATACAGGACACGTTGATCGATTGTTTCTATTTACAGCTAAGTGATCCGCATCCACTAACTGTCGGCCGAAGTTACACCGTAAACATAAGCATAAGTGGAAACAAGGAAACACTATAACTTTTGGCCTATTCAAAAGGCAAACAGCACATACTCCAGCATTTTCTTCTGCCACCTCATCATCGTCAAAGCTGTTGACTTCTATTCTTTCGTAGACACCGCTATCACCCTTTACTGGTATATATACCATTACACCGTCATCTGCAATTATACGTATAATAGAAAATAATCTTAACGAATATAATAATACAGTAAAACCTCGATTTAGTGCGGTAATTCTGTTTCAGTTTTCCTTTAACATGAACAAAAACGACAACCTGCAAAACTGATTCGAGGTTTTACGGTAATATATATAGTTATAATTTTTATTGCATGATACTAAGCAACCTGCAGTCATGCGACAACCGAAATATCACTACTGAATTTATAAAATAGAATAGAAAAAAAGAATTTCTTGGCGTGAAAAATTTTTACTTGTACCACGAAGTTTTATGCATTATGAATTCAATACATACATTTTCTTGGGGTGAGAAATGATTTTTTGAGTAAGAAATAATTTCTTGTGCTAAATAGTTACTTCCCGTTTTAAATTAATGCTTGTTTTCAATCCTCAACGCAAAATTTCGTGTCAAAAAAATTTGAAAATCAAAAAATACTTTACATTTCACTCACTCAGTCGCATTTTTAAAATTTAAAAAGTACTATCATAAGTTTCTTTTTGACATAATTAATAATAATAAGAAGTTTAATATAGTAATCATCGAAAACTTATAAAATACTAAACATTTTACGCACTCACACGCATTTTCAAAATTTAAAAAATATTGTTATGAGTTACGTTGAAGATATTCACAATAGTCATAAATTTAACACAATTATCATTAGAATTTTGCTGTATCCTTTATATTTAGTTCGAAAAAATTATATTTAAGATACACTGAGAAAAAAAAATACTTTTGTTAAGAACATTTACTTGATACAAGAACATATATTCTTGATAATTTTCAAGAATATATAATTTTGTCTCAAGAATTCGTAGAATCGAAGGAAATAATTTTTATTTAATTCAAGTAAAGCTATTCTTTTGTTTACTTATCATATAATATCAAATTCATATAATAACAAAAATATATTTGATGCTCTTTTCTCAAAAAATTGATAATTAATAATAATAAAATAAATATTTTGAACGGATTTCTTGAACCAAGAAATTCTTGTTTCGAAAATAGTACTTTTTTTTCTCAGTGTATCTTAAATGTTATTAAAATTGAGAGCGTGTAAATAATTAGTTTTTTATTATTTATTCATGCTTATTATAAATTTAATATAATAATTTTTAGAATTTTATAAAATACTTCAGTTTTGTAGGTGTTATTTTTGCTCATATTAGTGACTTACAGGTAAACTGAAACATAATTACCGCAATTAATTCAAGGTTTTACTTTATTATTGTATTCGTTAAGATCATTTTCTATTATATGTATAATTGCAGATGACGGTTTGATGGTACCAGCAAATAAGGATGGCGGTGTCTACGAAAGAATAGAAGCTGGAGTATCTGCAAAGATCTGCAAAAAAAAAAAATTGGGCATCCTTGAGCTGAAAGGGCGTATCTCAAGACATACGCCCTTTTACCTTTTGAAAAGTAGTGCCTAAAGGTAAAAGGGCGCATAAAAAAAAATTCTAGTTTTAATACAAAATACTGACAAATAATTTCACAAGACAAGTTAGATAAAAAAACACTCCTCCTACACTTTTTTTTTAATTTATTAAAAATAAAATAACTGAAAAAAAAAAAATAAAATGAAAATATCAAATTTTCAATTGAATAAAAAATTTTCATAACGACTATAAAAAATAAAAATTTATTGACTTTTTCTTTAATCAGTGTTTTGGATTATGGATCCGTCATGAATCAGAATATATGAAAAAAAAAAAAAAAAAAAAAATCCAAAGTACATGCGACAGACACGGAGGAAGAGGGTATAGGAATCGTACCTAAATGAACCGGTTATTTCTGCTTTTTTTTTTTTTTTTTTCAATTTAGTATAAGAATTTTAAAATACTATTATAAACTCTAATAATTAACTGTGAAATAAAATAACATTCATACAATTTGCAGCATTTTTTTTTTTTCATTATTAGACTTTGGCTAAGCTTTTTAATAAATTTTTTTGAAAAAAAATTTATACGCCCTTTTACCTTTTGGTCACAAAATTTTCAAATTCCTAAAGCTAAAAGGGCGCATAATTAAAGACATACGCCCTTTTACCTTTGGGAAAAGAATATGTGATTTTTAAGAGTAGAAAATGTTTACTAATCAATTGGCGATGAAAAAAAAATTTATGCGCCCTTTTACCTTTGCAAAGGTAAAAGGGCGCATACATTGGTATACGCCCTTTTACTTTTTGGCACGCGATATTACTATTAGATTTAAGATAATTATCAATAAGATAAAAAAAAATGATTACTTCAAAAACAACTTACTACTTACTCCCTCGCATTTCCCATATTTTGAAAATATTATAATGAGTAATTTTATAACTTATTTATAGTTTTTATAAATTTAATAGAACAATTAGTTTAATCATATAAAATTTTTTACATTCAACTTACTCTCATTTTTTAAATTCTTAATCTATAAATATTTTAATACTTGTATTAAATGTCATGTATTCTATAAGTCTGTAACGATTGCTATATTAAATCTAAAATAATCATAAATAAGTTAAAATATAACAATAATATTTGATAAATGTCAATTATATTTTTTAATAACAAAATAAAAAATGCAAAAAAACAATAGATGAATTTTATTCTTTCCATTTCTTATGTAATGATTAATAATTTATTCGTTGAAGTAGAAGCTGCATACTCTGGTCTGGTGGATTTTATCGTTTCTATCGTTCATTAGTTCGCTTGTGACAAACAATGATAACAATAAGTAATTAAATATTAACGTTAGGATTTTTAATAACCGTACTACTAATAATAATAATAAAGTTAAACTTGTTAATGATGGCAGCTAAATTACTTATAATTTCGTGAATTTTATGTGAATCAAGAAAAAATTTAATTGCTTAGTTAAGTATCATTCTAATAAAATAAAAAAGTTAAATATTAATAAAATAAAAATACAAAGCTTGCACTGCTTTTTACTCGTCGTCATAATTAAAATATATTATCTAGGTATAATTCAGATAATAATAATACGGCGCGGTATCTCCATTATCGACATACGTTAATCAATTTTTCCTGTATTTTATATTGCATGGTACATAAAAATACGACAAAGAAGTCACTTTTCTGGCAGTGTTCACTACGTGGTAGTTTTTTCATTGGGTAGGCTTAAAAATGGTAGAGATTTTTTTTGGTAGTCTCTATTATTGGTAGTGATTTATTCTGGTATATGTGTACTATGGTTGAGTTATTAATGGTAGGCATATTAATGGTAAAGATGCTAATGGTAGGCATTTTTGTGGGTGACCTGTATTGTGGTAGAAATTTTTATGGTGGAGATTGTTATGATCAAGTTTGTTACTGGGAGGGTTGTAATCTGGTAGAGTTGCAATGTGAGAGAGTTCTTAAGTGTTAGAATTGTTGATTGGTTGAGATTTTTGCGGGTAATGTTCAAAACTGGTTTAGTTCGTGTGTGGCGCAGTTACTTGTGGTAGGCCTGGTTATGGTTCAGTTGTCGTAAGGTAGAGATTTTTTTGGTACACCTATTAATGTGCCGTAATGGAGCTTCAAAGTCCAACTCTGACGCTAGTAACTATAAATTAAAATAATGTTTACGCAGGTAATTATTTATCGGTCTCAATTAAAGACTTCATATTGTTATGTATTTGGAGAAAGTTACGCTGCGTGGATTTAAGTTCGGTATATTCACGCAGCGGGAATATGAGTTCTGTATATTCACGCGATGTGAAATTGTAAGTCAATATAAGTAGAACTGATGCAAGTTGCTGGTACTGAGACTTGTTCTGGAGCTACAATGTCTGTATCTTCACGCAGCATTTTCAAATTAATCTCAGATAGAATCTACATATTACTAATATTATCAAGAAAGTCAGGGCACCTGTACTCGTATTCAGAATTCGTGCCTTCTAGATATAAGTATCTTGCATGTACTTTGCTGGAATTTACAAATATCGATACACTAAGAATCGTTTAATGTATTTATTCACTACATTCAAAGTTTTTTTTCTTTTTCATTTAAAGACTATCAAGTATGTTAAATGATTCGTATCATTACAAACATTCAGTTTCTGATAGTTAAAAACAATAATTAATTATATGTGTCTGTAATTAATTGGGGATTATTGTAAATTTTCATTTTATTATGATTCCTTGTTTTAATCGATATATATTAATATTTCAATTATGTGTCATTACTTTTTCGCGCCAAAAACAATTCAAATTTAACGTTGCTATGTTCGTGTATTGTCGACTTCTTCCGATTATACTCGTTTTCCGAACGTTCACGATGGGGACACTACTCATGAAACCAAAACGATTCCTTCTTTTCATGTTTATTTTCGTTCTGGTATAACCTTAACTTTGTCACAATTTTTAATTCCAAATGTTTTTCCTGATATTATTCATATTGTAATATTTAACTTTGGCTGAACATATCATAAGTTCTATAATCTACAGTTATAAAATAAAATTTAAGATCTGATTTAAAATATAATTTTTTTTATGACTTAAAATAATTTATATAATCTATTCAGTATTTAATTTTCAATGATAAATTTGTTCACGATTAAATTTAATTTAAAGTAATTCATTAATACATATGAATTATATTCACGTCATTCTTTAAGTTCACGCTAAGGCTCACGAGTAAGCTCATTTTCCATAAAAATTTATATTCACGCTAGAGTCACGCTAGAGTCAGTTTTGCGTGTTGATAGAGTCGTCTTTTAAAATTAAGCATTTTTTTAAACTTTCGATTTCATTGTATAGTTACGCAGTTGAAATGTAATTTTCATAATAAAAAAAAAAATTTGATGAAATAATTTGATTATTTATTTATTAACCATTTCAATTTTACTTAATTATAACTTTATTCTTTCAGACAGGAATTTTATCATTCGTTTTTTTAACTCTCATGTATAAGTTATTTGATATCTAATTTTTATTACCGATTTTGGATATGTTTCATGGATTCTAATGATTTATATTGTGGCAGAAAAAATTTCAGATAAAAATTTTTCTATTTTAATTGCAGCTACATCATGAGACTAATAAATAATTAAACTTTATGGATATACTTCTATTTCGTACTTGATATTTTGTTTTGAATTTTATCAAAATTAAATTATTTGAAATACTGTTCGTGATAACAGCATCGAAACTCAGAGTTTCAATGTCTCTACAGTCAGTCGAAAGAAGTTAGAATAATAAGTAGTATTTATAGTTTCTGTTTAATTATAAATTGCAAATGACAATTAACGCTTACGCTGAAAGTTGATCACACCATTGATCTTAAATTTACTTTTTTCTGACTGGCTGCTGACACTAAAATTTCAAGTTCCAATGCAGGTAATGAAAGGGGATGTAGCTGAATGCTGGATTGTTAACATGACTTCACACTTACCTGTTTTAGAATCTTATTTTCTAAATCTTGAGTGTAATCAGCAAGCTTGTTCTTAATTCTTATTCTTATTATTGAAAAAAAAATCAATGGTCAATAGAGACTTTGATTTATAATTAATTATTATTAATGAAATTTAAAACTTATGATTGTACTTCCTATCGCTTATTATTATTTATTAACTAATACTACAACTATGCCAATTTCTGCTTTAAATTTTGCAAATTAAAGTTTTGAATATTTATTTAAAAGTGATGTTTGAAATGATAATGTAATTGTTCATTTATTCTATTTTTACTTTACTTATTTTATTTTGAAATACTTAGAGAACAATGAAAATAAAAATCAAATTTAAAACAATTGCAGAAATTCGTATTAAAAAAATAAATAAATAATAGTAATTAAAATTATAAATAATTAAATATTAAAATAAATTGTGACAATTACACAAAATTAAAAAAACATAGTGATTTATTTTTCATATATACAATATTCATACATGTAATAAAAATAAATTAATTAAATTAATAATTACAATTTTAAATTACGACTTATGGACTACGAGTTTATTGAAAATAACTTCTGTATTAAAATTTAATTTTCGAAATGACTATATTTCTTTTAGATCAAAGAATTAAAAAAAAAAATATAAATAATAAAAACACAACTTCATCTATTCAATTACAAATGTGTGCACTTATAAGTGAAACATTTAATGTTATATACGTATTGAAAATAAATAAATTAAATAAGTAATTATTTGACATTGTTAATAATAAAGACCACGAATTTATATACTTATTAACCCTACACCCATGAAAATGTTTCAAAATATTACAGACTTAATAATATTAATTAAAAATATTCCTATAAATATATCATTGTAATTTTTCCAAATCTTCATTAGTCAGTAATTTTAAAATACTCCTCGTAAAAGTACTTGGAAGTTGAATGTTATTGAAAATATCATCAATTAAACTAATAGCATTGGATAGCAATTTTTTCCGTCCTAATGCTTTTCTTAAACGATAAGCAATCATTCCACCGTATAGTGGAAAAAAAGATTCAATGTTCAAATTTAAAATAGTACTATCACTAACATACTTTAAACTTAAAGCTAATTTGTGTTCACATTTATTACATAGAACATTATAAAGTGTAACATTACTCGTACCAATATATGTTATCTTCAGTTTTTCAATTTCGCTTATGCACTGACCGCGCAATTCACCAAATTTTCCACTATCTACGACTGCTAAATTTTCTTTATCAATGTAACAATTCGTCGCACTGAGTTTGGCAATATATTCAGTAATTGTGTCTTTAACTTTTTGTGAATAATTCTGCCGTGAAGCAAATGCTGTTTCACCATTAGTGTTTTTTAAATTAATATCAACACCAGCATTAAGCAGTTGTCTTATGATATTATCGTCGGTTGCGAAAAATGCGTAATGAAGCGCTGAATATTTATACGCTGTCACTATATTTATATCAACCATACTATGGTTCAAGATTAATTCTACTGCTTCCGAACTTCGGGATTGGACAGCAATATGTAGAGGACTTTCTTTTGAAAAACCACTTTCACTTACACTATTAACATTTGCACCGTATGTTAGAAGAAGCTCCATAATTGGTAAGTTTTCTTTAGTAATAGCACATATTAGTGGTGTTTCAAAATAATGAGTATCAAGGTTCGGATCAGCATTATTTTTTAAAAGTAGTTCTACAATTTTTTCATTACCTCGATCAACAGCAATTTGTAACGGTGATTTGCCAAAACAAAAATCATAGGTTTCCAACATCGCAGTCTCAATGGCATGGTTTTGTAATAAAAACTCAGGATTTTCTTCAAGATTTGGCTCAGCTCTATACAGGTAATGGATCAAATCAGAGTCCTGAATTAGCAGAGTATTAACGTCTGCTCCGTAATTGATGAGGCTTTCAATTATACCCAAGTTCTCCATTATAACAGCAATGTGAAGAGCTGTACCCCAGTATTTACTTCTTGAATTCACATCAGCTTTCTTGCGGAGCAGATAGTTCACCAATCTTTTATCATTATTGAAAGCTGCTATATGAAGCAGCGTAAAACCACCCATGACTGGAACCACTGTATTGATATTTTCGACACTTACTTGTTTGATTAAGTTGTCAACGTATTCGCAATTGAATTTTGAACGGATTGATTCCATCGTAATGAGTGATGCAATTAATAATTGTCGACTTTTAAATAATGAACTTTTAATTTGATTAACTTTGACACTTTACTGTGAGAGTAACTGTTCACTTAGTAATAACTTCAAGTTAAATTATTAACGATCACTGATTTTATGTTTGTAGTTTTGGGACAAGATTGACTGTACGACTGATCGTCTCAAGATCGAAAACGGTTTTGAATGATGTTGTCTATGGTACCTTCGACCTTAACAAAATCTCCCCAGATAATTACTTTTCTCCCCCACTCTTAAATATCTGTGGTCATAATTCAGGAAGAGAGGGGCAAAAGGGAGTACTTAAGGAAAGACTGAGTTTTTGGGGGCTCGAATAGGGGAAGAAGGGAGGGGGATACTTACTTTTTGTCTCAATATACCACATTTATCGAAAATTAAAAATCTTTAAATTTGAAGCAAAATGCGTCGTGAAAAAAAGATTTGATATTTTCTCTTTTTACCCCTTTTATTTCTGCTAGTTTTCTACCATGTTTTCGTCATTAATATGCTCCAACAAAAAAAAATTTTATTTGAGGCAACATGGGACCTCTAAAAAATCTACCAAAATTCGGTTATTATTTTATTTCATCTGAAAGCTACTAATTAATAAATTTTTCAGAACACTGAATTTTCGCCCTTAATTATTTTAATGTTTTGCATACAGATACATTGAACGGACTGTGGCATACACAGACTGCAAAAAAAAAGTTTCATTTTTAACTTCCCGCTGAGAAAATTCAAAATTTTCAAAAATTCAGCAAGTTGTTGGTTTCGCTTTAATTTTCGAAAATCGAATTCTTTGGGGGAGAAATGGAGTACCCTTCAAATAAGATGACAAAAGAAGTTCTGGAAATTGAATAAATTTGATAAAATAAAATTTTTTTATAAGTAATTTACATAAAGAAAAATTATATTTCACATAATTATTTGATTCAAAGGAAAAAAATAGTTAGTATAGCTTTTGTTATAAAACCAAAGTCATTAATATTTTTCGACTGGAATTTTTTTTTAATTTTAACGAAAAATTTTTTTAAATAATGCTCAATTATACACTTATCCAAAAAATTAAGTGGAGTAAAAATTTTTTTAATTTTTTACTGATATTTAGAAGGCTGTATTTTCGTGAAAAATTATCGTGTTGACAAAATAAAAAAAAAAAGCAAATTGAAGCTTGAAATCTCTAGTTTAAAAATCTGTCAACTAAATAATTTTCTGAGCCACTGTATTTGCAGAATCATAAGAAATAGTTCGAGACAAAATGTTTCTAATTTTTTTGATTTATTTGGCTGACAGATCTTTAAGCTAGAGATTTAAAGCTTCAATTTGCTTTTTTTTTTTTTTTTTAATTTTTCAACACGATCATTTTTCGCGAAAATACAGCCTTCCAAAAATTACAAAAAAATTTATAAAATTTTTACTCCCTTTAATTTTTTAGATAAGTATATTAACAAAAGTAATTTTGGAAAAATTTCCTCATAATAAAAATAAACTTATTCTAAAGTAAGCCCATACGAGACATTAAAAGTTCTTAAGTTGCCCTTAAAATTATTTTCTTTCTATCAAAAGTATTTATCTATTTAACAATGGGGAATTCCCAATTGGACTATAGTCTCGACTACGGAAATGATATACTCTCTATCGTCTCGATTACTATAGTTATCCAGTCTATTTTTCATTTACTTTCTATAATTATCGGATAATCTTTCTACTCTTAAAATTTAAATAATTTAAGACCCACTATCGACGATTCTTTGTTATAAAAAAGCTTATACAAAGGTCATTACTATTTATTAATGACTGTAATGAAAATGTGGGTCATTAAATAATATATATTGTACTATGGAACAAATGTATGTAACTGTAATTACGATACTCCATGTTTAAACATGAAGGTTTTCTGGAAACAATCCCAATGGTGAATTTTTACCTGAGCCCTAATAAGCGTCGTCAACAACGAACTTGACATAAAAATGAATCAGATCAAATTCAAAGGGACGGTAATCCCTCGACTACCTGATGTGCTGTCTCGTAGTGGCAACTTCCCTGTTAGCCAGACCTTGCTCTGCAAGTTCTGCTGAGCAACATTTTCGGCTAACTTAACGAGAAAGTTTCTGGCAAACCTTGGCTGGGTAGTACTTTCCTTCAAATTGGCTTCAGAATATGGCAATAGCTTGAATGTAACTTGACAGATAAACTTGCCGTCAATTTGAAGTGAAACTTTCAATCAACTAAACGTCATTGTTTGACAGTAACACTCATAGTCAAATTGAATTCAAATTTACAGACAATTTACTGTCAACTTAAAGGTAACTGCTTGCTCTACAACAATTTCCATTAAGGACCCAGATAACTAGAGTTTCAGCACAATTTTTGAGCTGAAACTTTTGTCATCTCAGTGACGTACGGTACACATAAAAAATTTTAATGTCAACTTTTGAGTTCTCTTTGACGTCAAATTTCACATAAATTTAACGTAAGTTCAAAACTGCTATTTGACGTCTGTGAGACATCAAAATTTGAAACGCAACAAATAACGTCAACATATGACATCAACAAGATCTCAACTAGAGATATATTTTTTACTTTTTAATTTTTGAATTTACTTTGTTGAATAGTTGCTAGATGTCGCGAGCTGACTATTTTATCGTTAATTTAACTTAAAAAATTGTTAAGTATATTTTTATCCTTAAATTGTAGATGATTTTGTGTATAAATGTTTACCTTTAAATTGAAGAATAATTAACCGCAAATTTTTATTTTCAACTTTTGCTGTGAAATTGTAGGCAAATTCGGGTAGCAGATTTCAGGTAATTTCAAAATCAAATTACAGTCAATTTCAAGCTAAAGTGGCTATTAGGGTCATTAAACAACCAGGGTGGTGCTGATTAGCATTAGGGAGTATTCAAGTCAAATCGCACGTAAATAATAAATATCAGCACTGTCCGCGCTGTCGTATACGTCATATACGTCATATACGTCAAATAGGGGCTTTAATCTGACGTCAAATTTACGTGCAATTTGACTGTTGGTTGAGCTCAACTGGCTATCAGGGAACTTCCAATCAAGGTGGCTCTCAGGCTAGGGTACTATTATTTTATGTTGGTTGACAGCGCGAACAGTGCTGATATTGTCCTCCATAGCTTTAGGTGCCTTCATCTGTAAATTAATTAGTAAACTTGGAATAAATGAATAGGCGCGCACTCAGTTTCCATTTAAAATTTATGTACTGAGATCATACAATCTTTATAGCATCTTATCAATAATAAAATATCAATAACAATTAGTTGATAATACAAATAATAAATCGTTGTAGCACATAATTTTTAAATTATATACTTAGATTATAAGAAATTCGAAATGAATCATTAAATTGTATGCAGAGAAATCTAAACACAGTTTGAGTTGTCTTATTAGAACGTTTCCTGCCTCTCGATACCGAAAACCTTAACAAAATACACGCATAAAAATCGTGAATAGGATCTTGTCCTGGTAAATATGATTATAAACAAATGCGTATTCTATAGACAAACAAGGAAAGGAAGTATACAGTAAATGAAGATTACTTATAACTACAAACCATACCACAGTACCCTAACTATTATTGTTCACACACACACACACACACACACACACACACACACACACACACACACACACACACACACACACACACACACACACACACACACACACACACACACACACACACACACACACACACACACACAATAATAATAAATTAATATACCAATATAATATACCAATTTAATATATGCAAATATTCGTTCAGTAACATATTCCTTTAATTTGGCAACGAGCAGTTGTCGATTATGAAATATTTTAACTTTTAATTATACAATAGCTGTACCAGCGTTTCCTAGAAAAAGAATTATACATGAGCATTCATGAAAATGCTTATGAAGGATTATATATGAAATCAAATTTTTTATGTGTACCTTTAAGTTGACAGTAAATTGTCTGTAAATTTGAATTCAATTTGACTATAAGTGTTACTGTCAAACAATGACGTTTAGTTGATTGAAAGTTTCACTTCAAATTGACGGCAAGTTTATCTGTCAAGTTACATTCAAGCTATTGCCATATTCTGAAGCCAATTTGAAGGAAAGTACTACCCAGCCAAGGTTTGCCAGAAACTTTCTCGTTAAGTTAGCCGAAAATGTTGCTCAGCAGAACTTGCAGAGCAAGGTCTGGCTAACAGGGAAGTTGCCACTACGAGACAGCACATCAGGTAGTCGAGGGATTACCGTCCCTTTGAATTTGATCTGATTCATTTTTATGTCAAGTTCGTTGTTGACGACGCTTATTAGGGCTCAGGTAAAAATTCACCATTGGGATTGTTTCCAGAAAACCTTCATGTTTAAACATGGAGTATCGTAATTACAGTTACATACATTTGTTCCATAGTACAATATATATTATTTAATGACCCACATTTTCATTACAGTCATTAATAAATAGTAATGACCTTTGTATAAGCTTTTTTATAACAAAGAATCGTCGATAGTGGGTCTTAAATTATTTAAATTTTAAGAGTAGAAAGATTATCCGATAATTATAGAAAGTAAATGAAAAATAGACTGGATAACTATAGTAATCGAGACGATAGAGAGTATATCATTTCCGTAGTCGAGACTATAGTCCAATTGGGAATTCCCCATTGTTAAATAGATAAATACTTTTGATAGAAAGAAAATAATTTTAAGGGCAACTTAAGAACTTTTAATGTCTCGTATGGGCTTACTTTAGAATAAGTTTATTTTTATTATGAGGAAATTTTTCCAAAATTACTTTTGTTAATATACTTATCTAAAAAATTAAAGGGAGTAAAAATTTTATAAATTTTTTTGTAATTTTTGGAAGGCTGTATTTTTGCGAAAAATGATCGTGTTAAAAAATTAAAAAAAAAAAAAAAAGCAAATTGAAGCTTTAAATCTCTAGCTTAAAGATCTGTCAGCCAAATAAATCAAAAAAATTAGAAACATTTTGTCTCGAACTATTTCTTATGATTCTGCAAATACAGTGGCTCAGAAAATTATTTAGTTGACAGATTTTTAAACTAGAGATTTCAAGCTTCAATTTGCTTTTTTTTTATTTTGTCAACACGATAATTTTTCACGAAAATACAGCCTTCTAAATATCAGTAAAAAATTAAAAAAATTTTTACTCCACTTAATTTTTTGGATAAGTGTATAATTGAGCATTATTTAAAAAAATTTTTCGTTAAAATTAAAAAAAAATTCCAGTCGAAAAATATTAATGACTTTGGTTTTATAACAAAAGCTATACTAACTATTTTTTTCCTTTGAATCAAATAATTATGTGAAATATAATTTTTCTTTATGTAAATTACTTATAAAAAAATTTTATTTTATCAAATTTATTCAATTTCCAGAACTTCTTTTGTCATCTTATTTGAAGGGTACTCCATTTCTCCCCCAAAGAATTCGATTTTCGAAAATTAAAGCGAAACCAACAACGTGCTGAATTTTTGAAAATTTTGAATTTTCTCAGCGGGAAGTTAAAAATGAAACTTTTTTTTTGCAGTCTGTGTATGCCACAGTCCGTTCAATGTATCTGTATGCAAAACATTAAAATAATTAAGGGCGAAAATTCAGTGTTCTGAAAAATTTATTAATTAGTAGCTTTCAGATGAAATAAAATAATAACCGAATTTTGGTAGATTTTTTAGAGGTCCCATGTTGCCTCAAATAAAATTTTTTTTTGTTGGAGCATATTAATGACGAAAACATGGTAGAAAACTAGCAGAAATAAAAGGGGTAAAAAGAGAAAATATCAAATCTTTTTTTCACGACGCATTTTGCTTCAAATTTAAAGATTTTTAATTTTCGATAAATGTGGTATATTGAGACAAAAAGTAAGTATCCCCCTCCCTTCTTCCCCTATTCGAGCCCCCAAAAACTCAGTCTTTCCTTAAGTACTCCCTTTTGCCCCTCTCTTCCTGAATTATGACCACAGATATTTAAGAGTGGGGGAGAAAAGTAATTATCTGGGGAGATTTTGTTAAGGTCGAAGGTACCATAGACAACATCATTCAAAACCGTTTTCGATCTTGAGACGATCAGTCGTACAGTCAATCTTGTCCCAAAACTACAAACATAAAATCAGTGATCGTTAATAATTTAACTTGAAGTTATTACTAAGTGAACAGTTACTCTCACAGTAAAGTGTCAAAGTTAATCAAATTAAAAGTTCATTATTTAAAAGTCGACAATTATTAATTGCATCACTCATTACCATGGAATCAATCCGTTCAAAATTCAATTGCGAATACGTTGACAACTTAATCAAACAAGTAAATGTCGAAAATATCAATACAGTGGTTCCAGTCATGGGTGGTTTTACGCTGCTTCATATAGCAGCTTTCAATAATGATAAAAGATTGGTGAACTATCTGCTCCGCAAGAAAGCTGATGTGAATTCAAGAAGTAAATACTGGGGTACAGCTCTTCACATTGCTGTTATAATGGAGAACTTGGGTATAATTGAAAGCCTCATCAATTACGGAGCAGACGTTAATACTCTGCTAATTCAGGACTCTGATTTGATCCATTACCTGTATAGAGCTGAGCCAAATCTTGAAGAAAATCCTGAGTTTTTATTACAAAAGCATGCCATTGAGACTGCGATGTTGGAAACCTATGATTTTTGTTTTGGCAAATCACCGTTACAAATTGCTGTTGATCGAGGTAATGAAAAACTTGTAGAATTACTTTTAAAAAATAATGCTGATCCGAACCTTGATACTCATTATTTTGAAACACCACTAATATGTGCTATTACTAAAGAAAACTTACCAATTATGGAGCTTCTTCTAACATACGGTGCAAATGTTAATAGTATAAGTGAAAGTGGTTTTTCAAAAGAAAGTCCTTTACATGTTGCTGTCCAATCCCGAAGTTCGGAAGCAGTAGAATTAATCTTGAACCATAGTATGGTTGATATAAATATAGTGACAGCGTATAAATATTCAGCGCTTCATTACGCATTTTTCGCAACCGACGATAATATCATAAGACAACTGCTTAATGCTGGTGTTGATATTAATTTAAAAAACGCTAATGGTAAAACAGCATTTGCTTCACGACAGAATTATTCACAAAAAGTTAAAGACACAATTACTGAATATATTGCCAAACTCAGTGCGACGAATTGTTACATTGATAAAGAAAATTTAGCAGTCGTAGATAGTGGAAAATTTGGTGAATTGCGCGGTCAGTGCATAAGCGAAATTGAAAAACTGAAGATAACATATATTGGTACGAGTAATGTTACACTTTATAATGTTCTATGTAATAAATGTGAACACAAATTAGCTTTAAGTTTAAAGTATGTTAGTGATAGTACTATTTTAAATTTGAACATTGAATCTTTTTTTCCACTATACGGTGGAATGATTGCTTATCGTTTAAGAAAAGCATTAGGACGGAAAAAATTGCTATCCAATGCTATTAGTTTAATTGATGATATTTTCAATAACATTCAACTTCCAAGTACTTTTACGAGGAGTATTTTAAAATTACTGACTAATGAAGATTTGGAAAAATTACAATGATATATTTATAGGAATATTTTTAATTAATATTATTAAGTCTGTAACAATTTGAAACATTTTCTTGGGTGTAGGGTTAATACGTATATAAATTTGTGGTCTTTATTATTAACAATGTCAAATAATTACTTATTTAATTTATTTATTTTCAATACGTATATAACATTAAATGTTTCACTTATAAGTGCACACATGTGTAATTAAATAGATTAAGTTGTGTTTTTATTATTTATATTTTTTTTTTTAATTCTTTGATCTAAATGAAATATAGTCATTTCGAAAATTAAATTTTAATACAGAAGTTATTTTCAATAAACTCGTAGTCCATAAGTCTTAATTTAAAATTGTAATTATTAATTTAATTAATTTATTTTTATTACATGTATGAATATTGTATATATGAAAAATAAATCACTATGTTTTTTTAATTTTGTGTAATTGTCACAATTTATTTTAATATTTAATTATTTATAATTTTAATTACTATTATTTATTTATTTTTTTAATACGAATTTCTGCAATTGTTTTAAATTTGATTTTTATTTTCATTGTTCTCTAAGTATTTCAAAATAAAATAAGTAAAGTAAAAATAGAATAAATGAACAATTACATTATCATTTCAAACATCACTTTTAAATAAATATTCAAAACTTTAATTTGCAAAATTTAAAGCAGAAATTGGCATAGTTGTAGTATTAGTTAATAAATAATAATAAGCGATAGGAAGTACAATCATAAGTTTTAAATTTCATTAATAATAATTAATTATAAATCAAAGTCTCTATTGACCATTGATTTTTTTTTCAATAATAAGAATAAGAATTAAGAACAAGCTTGCTGATTACACTCAAGATTTAGAAAATAAGATTCTAAAACAGGTAAGTGTGAAGTCATGTTAACAATCCAGCATTCAGCTACATCCCCTTTCATTACCTGCATTGGAACTTGAAATTTTAGTGTCAGCAGCCAGTCAGAAAAAAGTAAATTTAAGATCAATGGTGTGATCAACTTTTAGCGTAAGCGTTAATTGTCATTTGCAATTTATAATTAAACAGAAACTATAAATACTACTTATTATTCTAACTTCTTTCGACTGACTGTAGAGACATTGAAACTCTGAGTTTCGATGCTGTTATCACGAACAGTATTTCAAATAATTTAATTTTGATAAAATTCAAAACAAAATATCAAGTACGAAATAGAAGTATATCCATAAAGTTTAATTATTTATTAGTCTCATGATGTAGCTGCAATTAAAATAGAAAAATTTTTATCTGAAATTTTTTCTGCCACAATATAATTCATTAGAATCCATGAAACATATCCAAAATCGGTAATAAAAATTAGATATCAAATAACTTATACATGAGAGTTAAAAAAACGAATGATAAAATTCCTGTCTGAAAAAATAAAGTTATAATTAAGTAAAATTGAAATGGTTAATAAATAAATAATCAAATTATTTCATCAAATTTTTTTTTTTATTATGAAAATTACATTTCAACTGCGTAACTATACAATGAAATCGAAAGTTTAAAAAAATGCTTAATTTTAAAAGACGACTCTATCAACACGCAAAACTGACTCTAGCGTGACTCTAGCGTGAATATAAATTTTTATGGAAAATGAGCTTACTCGTGAGCCTTAGCGTGAACTTAAAGAATGACGTGAATATAATTCATATGTATTAATGAATTACTTTAAATTAAATTTAATCGTGAACAAATTTATCCTTGAAAATTAAATACTGAATAGATAATATAAATTATTTTAAGTCATAAAAAAAATTATATTTTAAATCAGATCTTAAATTTTATTTTATTACTGTAGATTATAGAACTTATGATATGTTCAGCCAAAGTTAAATATTACAATATGAATAATATCAGGAAAAACATTTGGAATTAAAAATTGTGACAAAGTTAAGGTTATACCAGAACGAAAATAAACATGAAAAGAAGGAATCGTTTTGGTTTCATGAGTAGTGTCCCCATCGTGAACGTTCGGAAAACGAGTATAATCGGAAGAAGTCGACAATACACGAACATAGCAACGTTAAATTTGAATTGTTTTTGGCGCGAAAAAGTAATGACACATGATTGAAATATTAATATATATCGATTAAAACAAGGAATCATAATAAAATGAAAATTTACAATAATCCCCAATTAATTACAGACACATATAATTAATTATTGTTTATAACTATCAGAAACTGAATGTTTGTAATGATACGAATCATTTAACATACTTGATAGTCTTTAAATGAAAAAGAAAAAAAACTTTGAATGTAGTGAATAAATACATTGAACGATTCTTAGTGTATCGATATTTGTAAATTCCAGCAAAGTACATGCAAGATACTTATATCTAGAAGGCACGAATTCTGAATACGAGTACAGGTGCCCTGACTTTCTTGATAATATTAGTAATATGTAGATTCTATCTGGGATTAATTTGAAAATGCTGCGTGAAGATACAGACATTGTAGCTCCAGAACAAGTCTCAGTACCAGCAACTTGCATCAGTTCTACTTATATTGACTTACAATTTCACATCGCGTGAATATACAGAACTCATATTCCCGCTGCGTGAATATACCGAACTTAAATCCACGCAGCGTAACTTTCTCCAAATACATAACAATATGAAGTCTTTAATTGAGACCGATTAATAATTACCTGCGTAAACATTATTTTAATTTATAGTTACTAGCGTCAGAGTTGGACTTTGAAGCTCCATTACGGCACATTAATAGGTGTACCAAAAAAATCTCTACCTTACGACAACTGAACCATAACCAGGCCTACCACAAGTAACTGCGCCACACACGAACTAAACCAGTTTTGAACATTACCCGCAAAAATCTCAACCAATCAACAATTCTAACACTTAAGAACTCTCTCACATTGCAACTCTACCAGATTACAACCCTCCCAGTAACAAACTCGATCATAACAATCTCCACCATAAAAATTTCTACCACAATACAGGTCACCCACAAAAATGCCTACCATTAGCATCTTTACCATTAATATGCCTACCATTAATAACTCAACCATAGTACACATATACCAGAATAAATCACTACCAATAATAGAGACTACCAAAAAAAATCTCTACCATTTTTAAGCCTACCCAATGAAAAAACTACCACGTAGTGAACACTGCCAGAAAAGTGACTTCTTTGTCGTATTTTTATGTACCATGCAATATAAAATACAGGAAAAATTGATTAACGTATGTCGATAATGGAGATACCGCGCCGTATTATTATTATCTGAATAATACCTAGATAATATATTTTAATTATGCCGACGAGTAAAAAGCAGTGCAAGCTTTGTATTTTTATTTTATTAATATTTCACTTTTTTATTTTATTAGAATGATACTTAACTAAGCAATTAAATTTTTTCTTGATTCACATAAAATTCACGAAATTATAAGTAATTTAGCTGCCATCATTAACAAGTTTAACTTTATTATTATTATTAGTAGTACGGTTATTAAAAATCCTAACGTTAATATTAAATTACTTATTGTTATCATTGTTTGTCACAAGCGAACTAATGAACGATAGAAACGATAAAATCCACCAGACCAGAGTATGCAGCTTCTACTTCAACGAATAAATTATTAATCATTACATAAAAAATGGAAAGAATAAAATTCATCTATTGTTTTTTTGCATTTTTTATTTTGTTATTAAAAAATATAATCGACATTTATCAAATATAATTGTTATATTTTAACTTATTTATGATTATTTTAGATTTAATATAGCAATCGTTACAGACTTATAGAATACATGACATTTAATACAAATATTAAAATATTTATAGATTAAGAATTTAAAAAATGAGAGTAAGTTGAATGTAAAAAATTTTATATGATTAAACTAATTGTTCTATTAAATTTATAAAAACTATAAATAAGTTATAAAATTACTCATTATAATATTTTCAAAATATGGGAAATGCGAGGGAGTAAGTAGTAAGTTGTTTTTGAAGTAATCATTTTTTTTTATCTTATTGATAATTATCTTAAATCTAATAGTAATATCGCGTGCCAAAAAGTAAAAGGGCGTATACCAATGTATGCGCCCTTTTACCTTTGCAAAGGTAAAACGGCGCATAAATTTTTTTTTCATCGCCAATTGATTAGTAAACATTTTCTACTCTTAAAAATCACATATTCTTTTCCCAAAGGTAAAAGGTCGTATGTCTTTAATTATGCGCCCTTTTAGCTTTAGGAATTTGAAAATTTTGTGACCAAAAGGTAAAAGGGCGTATAAATTTTTTTTCAAAAAAATTTATTAAAAAGCTTAGCCGAAGTCTAATAATGAAAAAAAAAAAAAATGCTGCAAATTGTATGAATGTTATTTTATTTCACAGTTAATTATTAGAGTTTATAATAGTATTTTAAAATTCTTATACTAAATTGAAAAAAAAAAAAAAAAAAGCAGAAATAACCGGTTCATTTAGGTACGATTCCTATACCCTCTTCCTTCGTGTCTGTCGCATGTACTTTGGATTTTTTTTTTTTTTGTTTTTTTTCATATATTCTGATTCATGACGGATCCATAATCCAAAACACTGATTAAAGAAAAAGTCAATAAATTTTTATTTTTTATAGTCGTTATGATAATTTTTTATTCAATTGAAAATTTGATATTTTCATTTTATTTTTTTTTTTCAGTTATTTTATTTTTAATAAATTAAAAAAAAAGTGTAGGAGGAGTGTTTTTTTATCTAACTTGTCTTGTGAAATCATTTGTCAGTATTTTGTATTAAAACTAGAATTTTTTTTTATGCGCCCTTTTACCTTTAGGCACTACTTTTCAAAAGGTAAAAGGGCGTATGTCTTGAGATACGCCCTTTCAGCTCAAGGATGCCCAATTTTTTTTTTTTGCAGATCTTTGCGTTTCGAAAAATTTCAAAGCTAATGGCAAAATAAAATTTTTTTATACGTCCTTTCAGCATAATTCCCTACTAACCTGTAGCAATACGCCCTTTTACCTTTTGGCACGCGATATCACTTAAAATTTTTTGCTTGCTTTTGGGGGGAATTATGATATGTACACTTCTCTCGTAGAGTCAACGTCCACGGCATACAGGACACGTTAGTCGATGGTTCCTAGTTACAGCTAACCGATCCGTATCTCTTAACTGTCGGCCGAACTCACACCGTAAACATAAACATAAGTAGAAGCAAGAAATCACTCTAATTTTTGGCTAGTTCGATAGGCAAATAGCACATACTCCAGCTTCTATTCTTTCGTAGACACCGCCATCCTTATTTGCTGGTACCATCAAACCGTCATCTGCAATTATACATATAATAGAAAATGATCTTAACGAATACAATAATAAAGTAAAACCTTGAATTAATTGCGGTAATTATGTTTCAGTTTACCTGTAAGTCACTAATATGAGCAAAAATAACACCTACAAAACTGAAGTATTTTATAAAATTCTAAAAATTATTATATTAAATTTATAATAAGCATGAATAAATAATAAAAAACTAATTATTTACACGCTCTCAATTTTAATAACATTTAAGATACACTGAGAAAAAAAAGTACTATTTTCGAAACAAGAATTTCTTGGTTCAAGAAATCCGTTCAAAATATTTATTTTATTATTATTAATTATCAATTTTTTGAGAAAAGAGCATCAAATATATTTTTGTTATTATATGAATTTGATATTATATGATAAGTAAACAAAAGAATAGCTTTACTTGAATTAAATAAAAATTATTTCCTTCGATTCTACGAATTCTTGAGACAAAATTATATATTCTTGAAAATTATCAAGAATATATGTTCTTGTATCAAGTAAATGTTCTTAACAAAAGTATTTTTTTTTCTCAGTGTATCTTAAATATAATTTTTTCGAACTAAATATAAAGGATACAGCAAAATTCTAATGATAATTGTGTTAAATTTACGACTATTGTGAATATCTTCAACGTAACTCATAACAATATTTTTTAAATTTTGAAAATACAGAACTTACATTCCCGCTGCGGGAATGCAGATCTTAAATTCACGCGGCGTGAATTTCTTGAACGTATATCCACGCGGCATACTCATATAACAACATGAAGAAATCAGTTATGACTAATAATTGATTACCTATGTTAACTTTTTTTTTATTTATAACAACTAGCGTAGGACTACCATACTATGATCATTATTTAAAAATTATATTAATATCAAATGTAATAATCTAAAAATGTAATTAATTGTAAGTTATTGCAGATAATAGTTTTACTAGATATTCTTAATCGTCTTTTAACTCTGGAAGACTCAATATTTAAGTCATAAAATATTTTGAGATATTGATAACGCAGCTTTTGATCGACCGATCATACGAAACGGTGTTGGTAACTTAACATTGTCAATTGTTAAATCATTTAGTGACAACGTCTCGATTTCATTGCTGTTGTTATTGTTAATTTCTTTGGTTGACTTCTCTTCTAATGAAAGATCGCTGACGCCATTATATAAATCGCTTTGAATTTTTTTTAGTTTTTTTATCGTCGTCTCAAAAATTTTTTGGGATGATTTAGAGCCAGTAAAAATTATATCTTTACAGACGTGAGAAAGTATATTTTTTTTCTGACTTTCTGACAATTTTTTTGGACTCGCGATCTCGCTAATCTTCACACGCCTCATTTTTGGAGTGGAATTAGTCTCTTGATCCGTCGGTTTTAAGATATCATCATTTTGTTTCCATCGATCAGGACATAATTCTTTTTCAAATAATGATAGATTGAAACATGTACGCGCTGCAAAAATGTGGACACATGGAAGAAGCCACGATTTATTAATTTTACAGCTGCATTGATTTGGCGTTGTATAAATTCTTTCATCATAAAATTCAATAGAAATTTTAATTTCCTGCGCATCTTCAATTTTGTATTGAATTCGCTTACTTAATGTAATTTGTTTCATAACATGGTTAAAGGCTGGTTCAATGAGGTACATTTTGTACAGTTTTTCATCTGAAGTTAAATTGGAGTCGGTTACTTTTTGTCTCAAAATCGTTTGGTTTTTTTATGCAGTGCTTCATAAGCTCGGCATTGCTCAAATTCAAATAGAGCATCAATAAATTGAACAAGAGTGTTGTAACGTTGAATAGCAGTTTTTATCTTTCCATTTAGTGACTCCAGTCGATTAATTGTATCGTTTCCTAATGTACCGTTAACCATATTATGGACTGTCCATTCTTCTTTAAGACTGAAGCTGGAACTGTTGTGGAAAATTCTTGATAGACTCGGTTGTATATTTCTGCTGTTTTGCTTTTAGCAAGCTTGTCCAACAATTGAATAGCTACGTTTTTTTCTTCTTTGCTAATACCCATATGCGAAACTGAAACTTCATGTTCGAAAGTCCTTAATGTATGAAAAAGACATATAGAAGTCGGTACTAACGGAAATAGTTCATGGAGGACATATCGTTCTACAAAGTCTTTGTCAGTCATAAAACTTTTTATTCTAGAACATGCTTCGATGTTATAGTTTTTAGAACAAGTCAAGAACCATTTTATTGTGTCTCGTTGTTCATTTGCTAATATTCCGACAGAAGCAATATTAGTTTATGCATTACAAAATTCCACAACAATCAGTAGCAATGCAAAATTTCTTTTAAATAATTTGTACGTTCCGTCGATAAAAACGATGTCGGGATACAATTTAATAGCATTTTTCATATTTTCAGTGATGAAAAATAATCCAACGAACTCATTTTTATCATTTTGTAAGATTTCTACATCTGCTCCTGGAAAAATAAAAATTTAGTCAACAGAATCACAAGTAACTGAATTTTTTTTTGGCTGTTTAATTTTCTTTCAACAATTTGATATTTATAAATTATTCTCAATTTAATGATTACATAAATGATTTCAATATTCATTAATAATATAACAAAAACAAGTATTTCAATGATTAAATAAAAAAAAAAAATATGCAACTTGTTCATTCATGTGGCCTTAAAAAATGAAGAATTTTTAGTAGTTGTTGACTTTAAAATAGATTTGATTTCTCATACATTATATATTCATTTCAATTTAATATAATTAGATGTATCGTTATATTTATTTTGTTTTTTAATTCAACTCATCAATTTCAATTGATTTAATTTAAAAATAAAAATCATCACAATACAAAATTTCAAAAATCATAAATTTTGTTTACTTGAAATTGAGAAGTTAATTTTCTGAATCAGTTTTAAAGAATTAAATTGAAGAAACTAGGAATCAAAAATGAAAATTGGTTTTTTGACAGATCTTTCCATACCTAAAGAGCCAATAGGACTACTCTGTTTAGAGAATCTTATAGAATCCAATAGATTTTCATAAATTCTTATAGGGATTTTATGAGTATGAATGAGTTTTTTGAGAAGTGTTATAATGACGTATAGAGTCTTATACATACAGCTATAAGAATCTATCAGATTTTTAAGCAGGGCATTGAAAATATATATGTAAACAAATGAAAAAAGATTAGAATAAAGCTAATATAGAAAAATTATATATCTATATTTTTCTTATTGTTTTTATACTTAAAAATTTTAAATAAAATCCGAAGATTTGTATTTTATTCGGTGGGTACAGTTTATTTTATTTTAATAATACGAGCAATCGAGGTAAGTACTATTAATAGACTTAACGAAACACTGAACAAGCTAGTAGAGTAGCATTGAATGATAAAATTTGGAGCTTGTAATGTACAGAAACGTTGACGTGAAGAATATTTGAATCCGACCAATGACATTGTATATGTACACTGATAAAAAAGTTGACTTGATTCAAGAGCGAAAATTTTGAACCAAGAATTATATTTTGAAGAAAATGATTTTCTTGAGTGAAGAGAAAAAATTCTTGAACCAAGAGAAATTCACTTGACCCAAGAATAATTTTTGGCTCAAGAATTTTTTCTCTTGACTCAAGAAATTCATTTTCTTCAAAATGAAATTCTTTGTTCATGATTTTTTCTCTCGAATCAAGTCAACTTTTTTATCAGTGTATGCTACAAGGCGCAATAAAAATTGTTTTTAATGCGTTTTTTTATCTTGTTTTAATTACTCAATAGTAAATATGATCATGAATAATATAGAATCTAAATAATTTATTTTGTTTTGTATGTAGATTTAATGTTACCTTATTTTTCCCGTAATAATGATTCTGCCGCTGGTAAAGAATCATCATCAGCCGTTGTTGAGGCTTGGGCGATATTGTGGAGATCCTTTCGCGGTATTTTTTTTTGAAATTCCACTTCGATCTTCTTTTGAATCAGAGATTTGGGACATTCCATTTTTATTAAATCCTCAAAAATTATTTTTTCCTCAGGATTTAAATTTCTAATTTTGGGATAATACTCGAAATATTCCTAAAAAGTAGAGTAATTTAGTTAGTAAAGAATATCTATCACTATTAAATGAATGCTTTTATTTTTTTAATTATTTATACAGTATAATAAGTATGATCTTGACGTGAAATTTTTGTTAGTCAAATAGCTGTTTGTCAGTTCAATCGTAATTATGACTTTTGTGATGTTTCAAAGAATGCCTATTCAAAGTTGAAATACACACAAATAGTTGTTCGAAATATGCAAAAGCTATTTAACAAATAAAAATTTGGATGCTAATAGTATAATTAAAATGTAACAAATATAAAAAAACAAAAATAAAAATTTAAATTTGAACAATTGCTAAGCAAATAGTAGATGAGTATATTTTTCACGCAAATACAACAAAAATCGAAATTATATTGTAGTAATATTAAGGTAATATTTACATCCAGAGTTTTTTTTATCGTACCTGTATTTTCGAGTACCAGTTCAAACAATATAAAAATGATACTTAACGTTTCTTCATTAATATATTTCAGTAGAATGGTACGGATTACAAACCTGGTTCCCTTCATGATTGTGATTCTCGTTGAATTCTTTGACGGCTAACTTTTTTCTGTCTTTTGTGACTGTGATCCGAATAAAAGCAGGACAATTTTTCTTATGAGTGCTATAATAATAAATAAGTATACAAATTAAATTCAAGCTTCTTATAAAATTCTAATGTATCGCAAATAAAAATATCTGAAATTTTTGTAGAAAGTTTTTAACTTGTAAAATTTTTTTAATTTCATGAAAATCTGAATTTATATATATACATTAGGGTGTGTCATATCATTTCGGAGCAACATTTTGTTTTTTAAGTTCATGTGAAAAAAATCATAGTTAAATAAAAAAAAAATTTCGCGCAATAAAAAAATTCTAAGTCGATTACAGACGTAGCTCATTGAAAAATTCGATTTTCCCATTTAAACAACACGGGAAAAATTTTTTTTTAGCTTTAAATACTTTTAAATCCTTAACAAATCAATGAATTGAATAGACTAATACATGATTCTGGAGGAATTTGAACGCTCTACAAAAAAGGTCTCATCATTTTTTGATAAATCCATCTGTTCAATAGTTATTAGAGCTCGAAGTAAAATTAGAGATTTTTTTACTTTTCCGGTGAAACTATCCAACATCACAAAATGTTATAAGATCTTTTTTGTTGACAATTTTATTCTCTACAAATTAGTAACAGTAAAGTCGAGCTCTAATAACTTTTGAACACATCGATTTATCAAAATATGATACGAAACCTTATTTGTAGAACGATCAATTTCCTACAAAATCATGCATTAGTCTATTCGATCCATTGATTTGTTAAAGATTTAAAGATACTTCAAGCTTAAAAAAAATTTTTTCCCGTGTTATTTAAATGGGAAAATCGAATTTTTCAATGAGCTACTTCTGTAATCGACATAGAATTTTTTTTCTTGCGCGAAATTTTTTTTTTTTTTGTGTTGAACTATGATTTTTTCCACATGCACTAAAAAAAAAAAATGTTGCTTCGAAATGACGCACCCTAATATACATATATAGATTATCAAAGCTATTATCTTACAAAATTATTAGAGTGTAATTAATCAAGCAAATACTTTAATAATACCTAGAACTTCTTTGTCCAGTAGATGTAGTTTTGCATTCACTGCTCATTTTACATACATATGTTAGATTGTAATATACAAGTCTTTCCATATCATTGTCATTTATTACTTGCATTGGTTGTTTGGAGCCACTTTTTTTTTGATGCTAGCACCGTTTGTCGACTTTGTTCATAAGTTTTTAATAGCTTACTTCGAGCAATTAAAAAACAATGTTTCACATGACGTTCATATTGCTCTATAAAAGATTTTAAGTCATTATAACTGTCAAATACCCTGTTATCTAAATTAAAATCCATTCTGAAAAGTTTAGTGGATGACTTTTTATATACAATTGATCAAAAAACAACGCAGTAAATATCCAAACTTATGATTAGTAAACGTTAGTTAGTTAAATCTTCAATAAAGCATTGGGATAATCCATCCAGTCGTTACTCCTATCAGTAAACATAATAGATCGAAAACTGAGCTGTGATAATTTTTCAAAACACCCAAAGAGTTATATGAAAGTTCACCAGATGGAACTGAACACATATTCCCTTGTTTTATGCCATAAACCAAACTGTATTTGATTAGTTTTTGCTATAATAAAGGAATTTCTTAACTCAAAATTATTCTACAAGTTGGTAGAATTCATTACTACTTTTCCCGCCCTCATGACGACAGAATTAAAAAACATCGACGCATCGAATGTATCCACGTCTTAACGAACAAAAGAATTCTTCATATAACCGTGATCGAGCAAGTACGAACAAGTTCCGAAAGCTACTCTCGTCATTAATTATTTATTCGCGTTTTTTATAAAAAAAAAAAAATACCAAATTTCGTTTAAATAAAACTGCTAATCAACTTTATTAATAAAAAATAAAAAAAAAAAAAATAAAACCATTAAATTTAATTAGTAAATTAATAAAAATTATAATATAATATAATATGGATCGAACATTTCGCGTGGGGGAAACTTTTCCGACCTATGAAGACAACTATGATGACGGAGAGGCTAAATAACTGGATAGATAAAGAAAAAATTTTAAGAGAAAGTCAGGCGGGGTTCAGGAAAAAAAGAGGGACAAGGGACCACATATTTGTATTGAATAGTCTAATAAACAACAAAATGAAGAGGAAGGGAGGAAAATTATGCATCGGGTTCATAGACTTTAGAGCGGCGTTCGACACAGTCAGGAGACCAAAAATGAAGAGAAAGGTATGGTGGAAGGGGGCCAGAGGGAGAATGCACAGAATAATAAGAGAAATATATAAAAGAACATATTGTAAGGTGAAAGTAGGAAAAAGAAGACAGACAAAAGAATTTATAACAAGAAAAGGGGTAAGACAAGGGTGTGCGATGAGCGGAGCGTTATATGGCATAGATATCGACGACCTAGAAAAGACGATGGAAAAGAAGAAGAGAGGAGAGACAATAATTGGGAACCAACGAATACATGTCATGAAATATGCGGATGATGTGGCGCTAGTTGCGGACACAGAAGAGGAGCTAAGAGGGATGCTGAAAGAGCTGGAAAGATACACAGAAGAGAATAAGATGGAGGTGAACGTGAAAAAAATAAAAATTCTAATATGCAGAAATGGAGGTAGAAAAAAGAAGGGAAAAAAATGGATGTATAAAGGAAGTGAGGTCGATGAAGTCAAAGAATTTAAATATCTTGGGTACCATTTCACCACAAGGAATAGCGCAGGGAAACAAAAAAAGGGAATTATACTCTGCAAGAAAAAAATTTTATGTTATTTGTACGGAAAAAAAATTTTGTATTTCTTATGACTGCTTATTTAGTATAATTTGAAACTTGAAAAGAATAGACGTATAAAAAATTTGGGGGGGGGGGCCTGCATGAACAGGACCCCAAAAGCTCAAGAACTTTCTCCATGTGAGCCAGGCGCTGAAAAGAGCCGTTCGGTTTTAATTTGGTATGGTTTTACGTATGGGTATGGTTGTTTTTTGTATAATTTACTTAAAATCAAAGTCAAAAAATAAAAATAGAAAAAATTATGACAATTAACCTTGATATTGGATTGATTGAAAAACTCTTCGTCGTAATAATAAGGCGCTGAAGTCCCACTTGACGTCAATTATATTAAGAATAATTTATTTGATGTAAGACCTGACTGAAAAAATTAAAAAAAAAAAAAATAAAACAATTCATGTTAGTTGATTCCTGAAATGGAAATTTTTAAACAAGTTTTCAACTTTTTAACAAGGTGCTGAAAAGTGCCGTTCAATATAAATTTTATAAACAATAATTTATTTAGTTTAAAATTTGACTGAAAGAATTAAAAAAAAAAGAATAAAAAAATAAATATTAGTTGGCCCTGAAACAGAAATTATTGGGTAAGTTTTTATCATTACAATGGGGAGTTTAAATTTTTCATTTGATGTCAGTTTTATAAGTAACAATTTAATTAGTTAATGATCTAGCTGAAAAAATAAAAAAATTAAATATTAGTTTGCCCTGAAATGAAAACATTTAAATAAGTATTTTTCAATACAATGAAGCGCTGAAAAGTGTAATTTTAAGTCAATTCTATAAACAATAATTTATTTAATATAAGATTTAACTGAAAGAATAAAAAAAAAAATAATAAATATTAGTTGGCCCTGAAAGGAGCGCTGTAAGCTGTGTAAGTGTACAGACGTGTAAAAGAGTAGCTAGTGCAAAAATAAATGAAATAGTGAAAAAAAAAAGAAAAGGCAAGTAAGTTTAGAGTAAAAAAGGTGGGAGTGAAAAACGCCAAACAAGGTGAATAATAAAAAAAAAGAAAAGCTGTGGCACGGGAAAAGCAAAAGACGCGGAAACCAAAAGGTAAAAGCAATCCGGGTTTTGGCGGCCATAGAGGAATTGGCGGGAGACAAGACGAAGGAAAAAAGTGACGAGGAACGAGAGGGCAGCACATACAAAGAGATGACAAGTGACGAGGAAAGACATGAGAGAGGTAAAGCGAATGGCGCAAGCGCCGGGATGACCAAGAGAAGGAGGGGAAGGCCGCGCAAATTCAAAAGTACAAATTCAGCGAGTAAAAGAGACTACGGTATGAAAAATGGAGCGTTAGAAAAATTTGTGTTTAGTCAGATGGATATAATAAAGGCAAAAGCAAAAAAGGTAGAAAACACAGACAATATGAATGAGGTAGGAACAGACTGGTGCAGAGCCGGATTTCAGCTAGCGAGAACACCGGCAAGAAACAGTAGAGGAAGTCTGCAAGTTGAGAAGGACAGTAATGAAGAGGCGAAAGAGTTAGATATAATCGAGACAATCAACGATAGGAAAGACAAACAGAAAGATGAAGTGGGAAAAAAGACAAGAGAACAAGCAACGCAGACTGGAATGTCAAATTGGAGCCAAAAGCAGGAAATGAAGGATAGTGAAAAAAATTCAGAGAAAAAGATGTGGCAATTGATCGCAGAGATAGAAGACAGGGTAAAAACAAAAGTTGAAGAATTGATAATGAAATCAATGGAAGAAATAAAGGCATGTACAAGACAAGAAACCTCGAAGATAGGGGCCCAAATAATTAGGAGCAAATGTAAAGAAGACCAAGTGGAAAAGGAAAGAAGACACAGACAGGAAATAGAAAGATTAGAGAAGGAAATTGGTAAAAGAGAACAAAGCATAAAGGAAAAGGACAGAGTAATTAAAGAGCTAAGTGAAAAAATAAAAAAGGAGAAAGAAAGTAAGACGAACATACCAAATAAGACAAAAGCAACCGAGGAAAAAAAAAGGAAAGCAACACGACAGTCAGAGTCACGACACAAAGAGACAAGGAAAGAGTAACAGTGGAGGAAGGCAGGAAAGAGGGCGATCAAGAGTGAAGGAAACAGAAAACGCGTGGGCGAATGAAAGGAATGTTCAAGAAATGAGGGAATGGAGCTTGGAAAATGAGGTGGAAAGATTCGTGAGCGAGGCGAGGAAAAGACAAGATAAGAAGGACAAAACAAATGAAGAATGGAGAAGACAAGAAAAAGAAAAGCTCATTGAAGAAAAGCCAAAAAAAATTAATGGAAATGAGCTGGAGGAAGAACTAAAAGACAGGAAGCAAAAAAGGTTAAAAATTGGTGAGGTATGGTGGTGTTGGAATGAAAAAAAAGGAGAATTGGAATTATGAAAGTGGGCGAATGATGAGAAAAAGGAGTGGAGAGTGGGTACAGAAAGAGACACAGAGGCCAAGGAGAAAGAGGACCAAAATAAAGGAAGAGAGCAAGAAAATAGAAGGAAAATAATGTTTTGGAATGTTGCAGGTATGAATGAGGTAGAAAAAGCTGCCACAATGATGGAAGAAAACGAGATTGTTGTGCTAGTGGAGACATGGGTAATGGAAGATAAGGTGGAAATAACATGTGAGAGGCTGAGCAAAGAATTCAAATGGTGGGCGAAGCCTGCGACGAGAGAGAAACAGAGAGGAAGAGCAAAGGGAGGTCATATTATTGGGATAAAAAAAAATTGCAAATTAAAATGGGAAGTCAGGGAATGGAAATACGGAATGATGTTGGAAGAAAGTAAGGAAAGTGAAAGTATAATCACAGTGTATAACAATGTAGGAATGAGCAAATTAGAAACGGAGCTAAGAAGGCAGATAGAAGAATGTGCAAACAGGGACGAAAGTGTGATGATCATTGGGGACTTTAATGCGAGTATCGGAGAAGAAAACGTAACAGGAGAGGACGAAGGCAGAGTGAGGAAAAAAAGAAAATCGAGAGACAAGACAGTAATCAGCGAAGGAAAAAAATTACTAAAGATGTGTGATGAGTTAGGACTCTGCGTATAAAATGATAGAGCAAGAGGTGATGAAGGTGGGGAAATAACTTACGTCGGGGGAGACGAAGAGAGTTTAGGATCAGTAATTGACCTAATACTAACGCTGGACAGAGGCGATGAGCAAGAAATAGAGGTAAGAGTGGTGGAAAGAATAGAGTCAGATCATCTACCAGTGTTGGCGAGATATAAGGTAAAGAGAAATGAGGAAGAGAGTAAGGAAGAAAGCTGCATGTCAGAGGAGGAAGAGCAGGAAGAAATTGGAGCAAATAAGCTGATCTGGAAGAAAGAAAAAATACAGGAGTATGCAGAAGCAATGCAGGAAGCACTGACAGAAGCAGTAGAGGAAAAAAAAGAGCTTAAGTGGGAGGATATAAAGGAAATAGTAAGAAAAGGGGCTGAAAAAACGGGGATGGTGATGAAAGGAAAGAAGGACAAAGATACAAAGGAGAAAAAAAAGTGGTACAATATCGAGGGTAAAAAAAAAGAAAAGAAGTATGGAAGAAGCTCAAAGAATTCATCAAGGATAATAACAAAGAAAAAAAAAGAAATCTGAAGGAAAGCAGAAAGAAATATAGGGAAACAATCAAAGAGAGCAAGGAAAGGTGGATGATGGAAAGGTGTGAGGAGATAAATAACGCCAAAGACATGACAAAATGGTGGGAAGCCATAAATAGGTTCAGAGGAAGAAAGAAAAGAGCTGCAAGCAACAGTATAAAAGCAAAACAATGGGAAAAGCACTTTAGTGGTCTGCTGAATGGGGAAGGCAATGAAGAATCGGAAGAAGAAGAAAATGAGCCGTGGAAAGGAGAAGGTAGTAATGAAGGATCAGAGGAGCCGAAGCTCGATGAAATCTTCAGCAGGAGAGAAGTGAAAGCCGCAATAAGAAAGCTCGGGAATCACAAAGCTCCAGGGGAAGACGGGATGGCAGCAGAATTTATAAAGAACAGTGCACCAGATGTCATTGAATGGATAGGCGAAATTATAAATAGAATATGGGACATAGGAAGTATGCCAGAATGATGGGACACAGCAGTGATAATTCCGATTTACAAAGCAGGAGACGGAGAAAGAACAGAAAATTACAAGGGAATTTCGCTTCTAAATACAGGGTACAAGTTATTGACAACTATGATGACAGAGAGGCTAAATAACTGGATAGATAAAGAAAAAATTTTAAGGGAAAGTCAGGCGGGGTTCAGGAAAAAAAGAGGGACAAGGGACCACATATTTGTATTGAATAGTCTAATAAACAACAAAATGAAGAGGAAGGGAGGAAAATTATGCATCGGGTTCATAGACTTTAGAGCGGCGTTCGACACAGTCAGGAGACCAAAAATGAAGAGAAAGGTATGGAGGAAGGGGGCCAGAGGGAGAATGCACAGAATAATAAGAGAAATATATAAAAAAACATATTGTAAGGTGAAAGTAGGAAAAAGAAGACAGACAAAAGAATTTATAACAAGAAAAGGGAAAAGACAAGGGTGTGCGATGAGCGGAGCGTTATATGGCATAGATATCGACGACCTAGAAAAGACGATGGAAGAGAAGAAGAGAGGAGGGACAATGATTGGGAACCAACCAATACATGTCATGAAATATGCGGATGATGTGGCGCTAGTTGCGAACACAGAAGAGGAGCTAAGAGGGATGCTGAAAGAGCTGGAAAGATACACAGAAGAGAATAAGATGGAGGTGAACGTGGAAAAAACAAAAATTCTAATATGCAGAAATGGAGGTAGAAAAAAGACGGGAAAGAAATGGATGTATAAAGGAAGTGAGGTCGAAGAAGTCAAAGAATTTAAATATCTTGGGTACCATTTCACTACAAGGAATAGCGCAGGGAAACAAAAAAGGAACTAGCACAGAAAAGCACGAAAGGCCACAAATGCAGTATGGGGAGTGATAAAAAGGAGCAAAAGGAACAGCATGAGGGACAGGATGTATCTGATGAACACTGTGGCAAGAACAGTAGCTTTGTACGGAGTGGAGGTCTGGGGGTGGGAAAAGTCGGAAGAAATAGAGAGGGTGCATAGGAGGCTCTGCAAGATGGCATTAGGAGTAAGAAGGGATACACCAGAATATATTTGGAGGGACGAGATGGGAGTAGAAAAGATGGAAGTAATATTAAAAGAAAGAGCAGTAAGATATATGAAGGATTGTATGATGATGGAAAAAGAGAGATGGCCAAGGATAGCACTGAAAGAAGAAATGAGAGGGATTATGAACAGGTGCCCGACGAAATGGGGGAAAATGGTGAAGGTTGCGCTAAAAAAAGTGTAATGCGAGGAGGTGATAGAGATGATCTACAGGGATGCGGGAGTAAAAAGTAAATGCGGGGATAAAGAGTAAAAAAAAAAATTTTGTCCAAGAAATGGTGACTCATCAAAACCATTCCCTTGACTATAATATAAAATTTGAAAGATTAAAAATCAAAGAATTTTTTATAAAGAAACAAATTTGAAGAAGCGAATGATGAATCTTCAAAATGATTCTCCAATTACAAATATTCAATTTATGAGCAACAAGATATAGATTTTTTTTAAAACTATAAGAAATAAAACAAATAATTACCAAGTTTATGATATTTACCAACCAAAATTTATAAACAGTCCATTCAAAAAATCATATATTTCTTGTCATTAAAATTTTTATTAAAAAATTATTTTTTTGGCAATACATCAGTCACATTAAATTTATTTTATTTGCCTTTATTTATTTCTTATAACTTTTTTAATGCAACCTAAATAATAAAATACCAAAGCCCCTGGAAAAATATTAACATTCAAAATTTGAAGTTGGAATGAATATGTATTCGCTTAAGCGTAAGTAATTACTCACTTGAGATTTTTCTGGCTTAAGTGTCACAAGTTATTCTCAATTTTACTACCAGTACAGAATAATTATCCAGTTGAAATTTATTTTCTCTTATAGTTTAAATTACAATTAAGCTTTAATTCGAATTCATAAGTTTCCTACTGTTAATTCAAAAGCTTGACGGAAAAATAAATAAATTATTTCAGTCGATTAATTTCGAATGAGATAAAAACATAGAGACTCTTTACTTGAAGTCAAACTGATTCTTATGTAAAATAAATTTTATTGCAATAAAAAATATTTGTAGTTTGAAAACCTGGTACGCGCCGTATAAGAATTCGCCCTATATCGAACCACGGATCGAGTAAAATGAACCAAAGATGGACACAGAGAAAAAAATTTATTAATTAGTAGCTTTCAGATGAAATAAAATAATAACCGAATTTTGGTAGATTTTTCAGAGGGACCATGTTGCCCCATATAAAAATTTTTTTTGTTGGAGCATATTAATGACGAACACATGGTACAAAACTAGCAGAAATAAACGGGGTAAAAAGAGCAAATATCAAATCTTTTTTTCACGACGCATTTTGCTTCAAATTTGAAGATTTTCAATTTTCGATAAATGTGCTATATTGAGACAGCAAGTAAGTATCCCCCTCCCTTCTGCCCCTATTCGAGCCCCCAAAAACTCAGTCTTTCCTTAAGTACTCCCTTTTACCCTCTCTTCCTGAATTATGACCACAGATATTTAAGAGTGGGGGAGAAAAGTAATTATCTGGGGAGATTTTGTTAAGGTCGAAGGTACCATAGACAACATCATTCAAAACCGTTTTCGATCTTGAGACGATCAGTCGTACAGTCAATCTTGTCCCAAAACTACAAACATAAAATTAGTGATCGTTAATTATTTAACTTGAAGTTATTACTAAGTGAACAGTTACTCTCACAGTAAAGTGTCAGAGTTAATCAAATTAAAAGTTCATTATTTAAAAGTCGACAATTATTAATTGCATCACTCATTACGATGGAATCAATCCGTTCAATATTCAATTGCGAATACGTTGACAACTTAATCAAACAAGTAAATGTCGAAAATATCAATACAGTGGTTCCAGTCATGGGTGGTTTTACGCTGCTTCATATAGCAGCTTTCAATAATGATAAAAGATTGGTGAACTATCTGCTCCGCAAGAAAGCTGATGTGAATTCAAGAAGTAAGTACTGGGGTACAGCTCTTCACATTGCTGTTATAATGGAGAACTTGGGTATAATTGAAAGCCTCATCAATTACGGAGCAGACGTTAATACTCTGCTAATTCAGGACTCTGATTTGATCCATTACCTGTATAGAGCTGAGCCAAATCTTGAAGAAAATCCTGAGTTTTTATTACAAAACCATGCCATTGAGACTGCGATGTTGGAAACCTATGATTTTTGTTTTGGCAAATCACCGTTACAAATTGCTGTTGATCGAGGTAATGAAAAAATTGTAGAACTACTTTTAAAAAATAATGCTGATCCGAACCTTGATACTCATTATTTTGAAACACCACTAATATGTGCTATTACTAAAGAAAACTTACCAATTATGGAGCTTCTTCTAACATACGGTGCAAATGTTAATAGTGTAAGTGAAAGTGGTTTTTCAAAAGAAAGTCCTCTACATATTGCTGTCCAATCCCGAAGTTCGGAAGCAGTAGAATTAATCTTGAACCATAGTATGGTTGATATAAATATAGTGACAGCGTATAAATATTCAGCGCTTCATTACGCATTTTTCGCAACCGACGATAATATCATAAGACAACTGCTTAATGCTGGTGTTGATATTAATTTGAAAAACACTAATGGTAAAACAGCATTTGCTTCACGACAGAATTGTTCACAAAAAGTTAAAGACACAATTACTGAATATATTGCCATACTCAGTGCGTCGAATTGTTACATTGATAAAGAAAATTTAGCAGTCGTAGATAGTGGAAAATTTGGTGAATTGCGCGGTCAGTGCATAAGCGAAATTGAAAAACTGAAGATAACATATATTGGTACGAGTAATGTTACACTTTATAATGTTCTATGTAATAAATGTGAACACAAATTAGCTTTAAGTTTAAAGTATGTTAGTGATAGTACTATTTTAAATTTGAACATTGAATCTTTTTTTCCACTATACGGTGGAATGATTGCTTATCGTTTAAGAAAAGCATTAGGACGGAAAAAATTGCTATCCAATGCTATTAGTTTAATTGATGATATTTTCAATAACATTCAACTTCCAAGTACTTTTACGAGGAGTATTTTAAAATTACTGATTAATGAAGATTTGGAAAAATTACAATGACATATATATAGGAATATTTTTAATTAATATTATTAAGTCTGTAATATTTTGAAACATTTTTATGGGTGTAGGGTTAATAAGTATATAAATTTGTGGTCTTTATTATTAACAATGTCAAATAATTACTTATTTAATTTATTTATTTTTAATACGTATATCACATTAAATGTTTCACTTATAAGTGCACACATGTGTAATTAAATAGATTTAGTTGTGTTTTTATAATTTATATTTTTTTTTTTAATTCTTTGATGCAAAAGAAATATAGTCATTGTAAAATAAAAAAAAAATTAATTATAGTTTGTTTTCAAAAATTAAATTTTAATACAGAAGTTATTTTTAATAAACTCGTAGTCCATAAGTCGTAATTTAAAATTGTAATTATTAATTCAATTAATTTATTTTTATTACATGTATGAATATTGAATATATGAAAAATAAATCACTATATTTTTTTAATTTTGTGTAATTGTCACAATTTATTTTAATATTTAATTATTCATAATTTTAATTACTATCATTTATTTATTTTTTTAATACGAATTTCTGCAATTGTTTTAAATTTGATTTTTATTTTCATTGTTCTCTAAGTATTTCAAAATAAAATAAGTAAAGTAAAAATAGAATAAATGAACAATTACATTATCATTTCAAACATCACTTTTAAATAAATATTCAAAACTTTAATTTGCAAAATTTAATGTAGAAATTGGCATAGTTGTAGTATTAGTTAATAAATAATAATAAGCGATAGAAAGTATAATCATAAGTTTTAAATTTCATTAATAATAATTAATTATAAATCAAAGTCTCTATTGACCATTGATTTTTTTTTAATAATAAGAATAAGAATTAAGAACAAGCTTGCTGATTACACTCAAGATTTAGAAAATAAGATTCTAAAACAGGTAAGTGTGAAGTCATGTTAACAATCCAGCATTCAGCTACATCCCCTTTCATTACCTGCATTGGAACTTGAAGTTTTAGTGTCAGCAGCCAGTCAGAAAAAAGTAAATTTAAGATCAATGGTGTGATCAACTTTTAGCGTAAGCGTTAATTGTCATTTGCAATTTATAATTAAACAGAAACTATAAATACTATTTATTATTCTAACTTCTTTCGACTGACTGTAGAGACATTGAAACTTTGGGTTTCGATGCTGTTATCACGAACAGTATTTCAAATAATTTAATTTCGATAAAATTCAAAACAAAATATCAAGTATGAAATAGAAGTATATCCATAAAGTTTAATTATTTATTAGTCTCATGATGTAGCTGCAATTAAAATAGAAAAATTTTTATCTGAAATTTTTTCTGCCACAATATAAATCATTAGAATCCATGAAACATATCCAAAATCGGTAATAAAAATTAGCTATCAAATAACTTATACCTGAGAGTTAAAAAAACGAATGATTAAATTCCTGTCTGAAAGAATAAAGTTATAATTAAGTAAAATTGAAATGGTTAATAAATAAATAATCAAATTATTTCATCAAATTTTTTTTTTATTATATAAATTACATTGCAACTGCGTAGCTATACAATAAAATCGAAAGTTTATAAAAAAGCTTAATTTTAAATTATTAAATATTATTATTAACATTAGAAATTTATAATTTTTTAGTAGTTATACTTTTTTTTTATTATACTTATAATTGCTTATTAACAATTAATTTTTTTTTGCTTTAGTTCCTTATCAAATTTATCGTGTATTCAATTATCATTTAGAAATTTAATTTATATTCAAATTAGTTATTAATTTTTTAATGATCCTGAAGGTAGCAGACAGTTCGCAACGGTTGGTTTTTTTTTTTCAACAATAACATTTGAAATTGAAAAAACTAAAAATATGAACTTTAAATTTTATTTTACAATTAAGTTTAAGGGAGAGTGGGGTCAATTGAACCAAAAATACTTTAATTTTTTTTTTTTTTTTTTTTTTGTATAAATAAAAGCAAAACCATACCTTTTTTTTTTTTAACGAAATTATAATTTATTATATAGGCTATAATTTCTTATTTTACTATTTATTATTATTGTGATTTAATTTTACTGTTAATATTGGTTTCAATCACAATCTAATATTAAAAAATCTGGGCGTCGGTTGACCCTGCGGGCCAGCCCCAAAACTTCCCGCTGTTTTTGACCTCAAAGAGCTCGAAAACATTAGTGTAGATATATTTTTGAGCTTTTCGAGCTCGAAAATGATATTACATGCAATCGTTTTTTTACGATCTTTTCAAGTTCTAACGAGTTACCTGTTATGCTGAAGTTTGAAAATTTAAGAATCGAAAATCATCAACGAAGCGGTTTTTAAAATTTAGTTCCTGATTATGTTCAGTAAAATAAGTGTATTGAGACAGAAATCGATGTCAGGGATCGCAATCAGGATTTAAAGAAGTTTTGACTCATGTAAGAAACAATAAAATATGAAATATCCGATAAAAATATTAAAAACTACGTTTTATCGATTTTTTTGTTCATAATATGATTTAAACTAAAAACCAAGTTCGATGACATTATATGATCAAAAGAACCCATAAAAAAGATGAGTTGGTATGATATCAGGCACATTTTGTTACCTTAAATTATGATTTATCCGGAAAAAATAACATAAAATGTTATTTTTTTTAACTTTTTAACGCCGATATCTTTTGAACTAATCAATCGATTTTGATAGTTGACGTGGCAATCGGCGCGTTTTATTAAATTCTAGAGCTGATTAAAAGTTGAAATCGATCGCGTCAGCCGTTTCGAAAATATTAAAAAAAAACCGTTTTTCACCATTTCTTTCTCCCGCGATAACTCTCGAACGAATTATCCGATTTTGATGATTGAGGTGGCAATCGACGTGTTTTATTGAGTACTAGAGCTGATTAGATTTTAAAGTCGATCGTATAAGTCGTTTTTGAGAAATCAATAAAAAACTAAAAAAAAAAAGTTGTTTTTTTCGTAATTTGCAAATATTTTCGAGTCTATTCTATCAAATAATCTGAAATTTTTAGAAAAGTTGATGGCCAACAAGCTCTTTTGATTGCCACCTCAACCATCCAAATCGATTCATTAGTTCGAAAGTTACAAAGACTTTACATACATACACACACACACACACTCGGACATCATTCTGAAAATAGTTAGAATAGCTTCCTAGAACCTCAAAACGTCGACATCTGATGAAAACTCGATTTTCGAAAATCGGGGTGAAAACAATAACTTCCCGAAAAAAATGGTAACAGTAAAATAAAACCACAATAATAATAAAAAATCGCGAGACCTTGACAAGTCCGTTATAAAGCACAACCTCTCCCTGATTATAGAAGAAACGATTTGGAATGTTAAATGTTCATAAGAAAGGCGATTCTAAAGTATTCAAAAGCATTAAAAAGTACCCCGATAGCCAGTTGAGCTCAACCAACAGTCAAATTGGGCGTAAATTTGACGTCAGATTAAAGCGGCTATTTAATGTATTCGAGACATCGGAAATTGAGTAGCAAAATTTTACTGCAGTAGTAGCTCAAATTGACCTAAATTGTTTAGATTCAATTTTACCATTTGATACATAATAAACAAAAGTCAGCTCTCGACATCTAGCAACTATTCAACAAAGCTAATTCAAAAATTCGAAAGTAAAAAATATCTCTTTAGTTGAGGTCTTATTAACGTCATTTGTTGATGTCATTTGTTGCGTCTCAAATTTTTATGTCTCACAGACGTCAAATAGCAATTTTAAAATTACATCAAATTTACGTGAAATATGACGTCAATGAGCGCTCAAAAGTTGACATTGAAATTTTTTATGTGTACCGTACATCTCCGAAATCTCTAGCACGAACTTGATGTCAAGTTAACTACAAAAAATTGGCGCCCAATTAGTTGACACAAACTTTTTTGCAACTTTATGTCAATTTTAAAGTAACTTATGTTCCTAAAGCGCTATTTCCCCCTTCAGCATTTAGGTAACATGTCCACATACTCTAATTTAAATTACCTAAATTTCCAGCCGAAATTCGTCGACAATTTGACAGCAAAAGTTGGAAAGAAAAATTTGCATCCAATTTTTCCTTAATTTAGAGATAACTTTTTACACTATAAAAAAAAAACCCTAATATCAGTTATCTTTAATTTTTCGTCTAATGTTCGTCAACTTTGGGCTTTTCCGTTTTTGACGACAATGTATATATAACTTTTGAAGTGACTTTTCATTATAATTTGTAAAGTAAATTTATGTCAAATTATATAGCAAGTTGTATACAAATTGTCATCAAAAACGGAAAAGCCCGAAGCTGACGGACATTTGACGAAAAATGCAAGGGAACTTTTGCGAAGCAAACTGTACTATTAGGGTAGCCAAATTTGCTGAGCAAATGTTTGCTCAGTAACATATTCCTTTAATTTGGCAACAAGCAATTGTCAATTATGAAATATTTGAACTTTTGATTATACAATAGCTATGTCATTATATTTGTTTTCATTAATGCTTAGGCCCCTAACTTGTGAAATCTGAACTATCCACTTTTTGAAGACAAATTAAAAGAAAATGATGCGTGTAAGAAATTTGTATGCAAGCAATTTTATGGTAACTTCCTGAGTCAACTTTTTTTTAAACTGCGGCAGCAAATTAATACCTACTTGTAATTCAAGTTTTCATATTGTAGTTTAAAGTTTAAAAGTCAGTATTTGGCAAAAATTTTAAACATTGAACTGAAAATTAGTATATTACGCACCAAGGAAAGGAAAAAAGGCGTTACAACCCACGAGTGCATAATTGCTTCGGGTCGGGTAGGCAATCACGTGCACGGGTTGGCATGTCCTATTTTTCTTCCTTGGTGTGTAATGTACTATTTTTCGAACCTATCTGTGGATCACATATGATTAGATATAATTTGATCTCATATATAATCCTTCATAAGCATGTTCATGAATGCTCATGTATGATTCTTTTTCTATGAAACGCTGGTACAGATTGATCGGAAACGATGAAATCGAATTAATGTTGAATTGAATTTTAAATATGTTTTACGACATCATAAAATGATTTTATTAATATCATGACAAAAAAAAAGATTTTTATGGATTTATTTTTATATAGTATAAAAACTATGCAAATTAATTAGTAGTAGAACGAGAAGAAGAATTTAAAGTTTGTCCCACGTTTTATATGCTGTGATTAAGCATGTAGTCCGCCTGCGCAAGATACAATTTATTTATAATTATGAATAAAACTTTAAATATTAATAATTTTTGAATTATTATGATTGACCAATACTGACCTTGCGATATAGATTTAAATTATGATAAAAAACGCTCATATTTCTGTGAATGGGGTGCTAAAGTTCAAATTTTTTAATAATAAAATTTTAAAAATTTTTTTATAAAAAAACCGTAAGTGACCTAACAAAAAAATGATGTGACGTAAACTGACCTCACGGTGACCTATCATTTAAGGCCATTATCACCTTAAAATTCTATGAATAGGGTGCTAAATTTGCGCAGGTCACAAAATCACGGTGATTTCACTGTAATTTCATCATGGTCTCACAATGTTTTTACTATAATCTCACTGTGATTTCACTGTGATTTTACAGTGATTCCAGGTCCGCGAGGGTCGAAGGATGTTATTGTTGGAAAAAATGAAAGTTATTACACACGTAAATAAATAGTTGAGTGATCTCCTTTTATCGGTGCAACATTCCATGTGAAATATTTATTATCATTTGTATTCATATTGTTAGATAAGTTAAGAAATTATTTTTAACGTTAAATTTTTGCGCGCCATTGAATGAGCTATGATGCTGCTCACTGGGCCTAGTTTGACAAAAACGAAACGCCATTCTCACTTGAATACTCCCTAATACTTATCAGCACCACCCTGGTTGTTTAATGACCCTAATAGCCACTTTAGCTTGAAATTGACTGTAATTTGATTTTGAAATTACCTGAAATCTGCTACCCCAATTTGCCTACAATTTCACAGCAAAAGTTGAAAATAAAAATTTGCGGTTAATTTTTCTTCAATTTAAAGATAAACATTTATACACAAAATTATCTACAATTTAAGGATAAAAATATACTTAACAATTTTTTAAGTTAAATTAACGGAAAAATAGTCAGCTCGCGACATCTAGCAACTATTTAACAAAGTAAATTCAAAAATTAAAAAGTAAAAAATATATCTCTAGTTGAGATCTTGTTGATGTCATATGTTGACGTCATTTGTTGCGTTTCAAATTTTGATGTCTCACAGACGTCAAATAGCAGTTTTAAACTTACGTTAAATCTATGTGAAATTTGACGTCAAAGAGAACTCAAAAGTTGACATTAAAATTTTTTATGTGTACCGTACGTCACTGAGATGACAAAAGTTTCAGCTCAAAAATTAAGCTGAAACTCTAGTTATCTGGGTCCTTGATGGAAATTGTTGTAGAGCAAGCAGTTACCTTTAAGTTACAGACAGTAAATTGTCTGTAAACTTGAATTCAAATTGAATATAAGTGTTACTGTCAAACAATGACGTTTAGTTGATTGAAAGTTTCACTTCAAATTGACGGCAAGTTTATCTGTCAAGTTACATTCAAGCTATTGCTATATTCTGAAGCCAATTTAAAGGAAAGTACTACCCAGCCAAGGTTTGCCAGAAACTTTCTCGTTAAGTTAGCCGAAAATGTTGCTCAGCAGAACTTGTAGAGCAAGGTCTGGCTAACAGGGAAGTTGCCACTACGAGACAGCACATCAGGTAGTCGAGGGATTACCGTCCCTTTGAATTTGATCTGATTCATTTTGATGTCAAGTTCGTCGTTGACGACGTTTATTAGGGCTCAGGTAAAAATTCACCATTGGGATTGTTTCCAGAAAACCTTCATGTTTAAACATGGAGTATCGTAATTACAGTTACATACATTTGTTCCATAGTACAATATATATTATTTAATGACCCACATTTTCATTACAGTCATTAATAAATAGTAATGACCTTTGTATAAGCTTTTTTATAACAAAGAATCGTCGATAGTGGGTCATAAATTATTTAAATTTTAAGAGTAGAAAGATTATCCGATAATTATAGAAAGTAAATGAAAAATAGACTGGATAACTATAATAATCGAGACGATGGAGAGTATATCATGTCCGTAGTCGAGACTATAGTCCAATTGGGAATTCCCCATTGTTAAATAGATAAATAATTTTGATAGAAAGAAAATAATTTTAAGGGCAACTTAAGAACTTTTAATGTCTCGTATGGGCTTACTTTTGAATAAGTTTATCTTTATTACGGGCAAATTTTTCCAAAATTACTTTTGTTAATATACTTATCCAAAAAATTAGAGGGAGTAAAAATTTTCTAAGATTTTTTGTAATTTTTGGAAGGCTGTATTTCCGCGAAAAATGATTGTGTTGAAAAATTAAAAAAAAAAAAAATAAAAAAAGCAAATTGAAGCTTGAAATATCTAGCTTAAAGATCTGTCAGCCAAATAATTTTCTGAGCCACGGTTTGAATAGCCATTTTTTGTGGGTTTTTTCTGGGTTTTCAGTCAACTCATCGCTACTTTGCGAATACTGATAGAAAGGTTAATGATGTCAGGTGATTTTACAGTTTGATGTACCCCCGAAAACCCTGGGAATTTTCAGATTGATCCATTAAACCGTTTGTCCGGGCCGATTGCTCAAAGTTTTACAAAACAATTAAAGGAGCAAGTTTTGTTCTTTAATTTGAGTAATCATTACCAAAATGAAAAAATTAATTTTTTTTTTGAATTCACTTTTATTTTCACGTTAGTTATTCAGTAGATATGAGGTAAGGAAAAAAAAAAATTATCCAAAAAGCGAGATAAAGCAAGAATTTTTTTACTTTTTTTTTTTTTTTCATGTTTTACTCGGGGGTTATTTTTTCCTTTTCCGGAAAAATTGTTTTTTTTTCTCTACCTCACATTTACTAAATAATTAACCCAAAAGTGGAAAAAAATCCGGAAAAAATTAAATTTTCATATTAGTATTGATTAAACAAATTAAGGAACAAAACTTGTTCCTTCAATTGTTTTATAAAAGTTTGAGCAATCGGCCGGGACAAACGGTTCAATGGATCAATCTGAAAATTTTCCGGGTTTTTGGGGGTACATTAAGCTATAAAATCACCTGATATCATTAACCTTTGCATCAGTATTCGCAAAGTAGCGATGAGTTGACTAAAAATCCAAAAAATAGCCATTTTTTTGGGGTTTTTCAAATGGATATTAAGGATAAAAAAAATTTTTTTTTCTTTTTTAATCGAAAATGGAACTTGTAGAGAATTTATTCAAGTTTCTTAAACTGCCACTGAAATTACTGTGCGACCATTAGTTGCCGAGATATCGATAATCAAAGACAACAGGATCCTTTTTCATATGAAGGCTGATATCTCAGCAGCAAATTGTCCTACAGAGAAACAAAAAAAAAGCAATAAATTGTAGTTGAATAAATTTCCTAAATGAGCCATAAATTGGTTTTTTTGAAGAAAATTCTCCAAACCTCGTAAACCTAAAAAACCAAATCAAAAAAATTAGAAACATTTTGTCTCGATCTATTTCTTATGATTCTGCAAAAACCGTGGCTCAGAAAATTATTTAGTTGACAGATTTTTAAACTAGAGATTTCAAGCTTCAATTTGCTTTTTTTTTTATTTTTTTAACACGATAATTATCCTTCGTGTCTCGCACTTCGAGATTACGAAGGTAGTATCGCTACTTACATGTCTTTGACCACAAGTTTAGAGCTAAAAATGAACGACTGGGGCGCTCCTTGGCATCGTGGCGCTGTCCCATTACTATTTGATCATTCGTTGTTTTTGTGTCAAACAGATCACACGTTTGGTGCGAAAGTGAACATTTTCTTTGTAATAAATTATTAATAGTGAAGACGTTATTAAAGAAAATTGAATGGGTAAGAGTAAGAGATCAAAAGTCGCGATCGTCTGTCTGAAAGAACGTCCAAACGACTTCGTAATCTAGAGGATAGGATGGAAGAGTTAACAACTGGTATTGCTATGATAAAGGAAGCCATTTTGGGACGCCAAGATCCGGACTCGGAGACATGCATATCAGAACATGAAGGTAATTGTGCTTCTAAAAACATGAATAAATTGTGAACACGAGATGCAATCACAAGTTGCTCTTGAAGTATACCTTCATGCCCGAGAGGCTACACATAATTTCCAGATATGAATAATCATCATGATTACGGCTGGGAATAAAAGGGCTCTGTTTTATCCGAGGGATAAAACGGAGCTCATATGATAATCTGACTTTCTCTGGAAGATAAAGTAGAGATTATATGTACTCTGTATTATCCGAGAGATTAAAACAGAGTAAACATTAACCTAGAAATTCATAATGAGATGAATTAAACGTGCCTGAATGTCCGCAGGTACTGATGGTCAGGTGGATCATTCTGGTGGAAAAGACCCAGGGGCTACTGTGGATGATATCCCGCCAGTGGATCCGATTTTTGATATGTCATCCCAGAATCCGAATGCCATTCCAAATGAGCCAGCAAAGACAGATGCGGAGCCGCTTAAAGACAAGGATACAGAGACTCCATGGAGTCTGGATGCTGATGCTCTTCGTATTCTCGGAGAGGAGCCAGTGCAGGAGGAACCTGAATTAATCCTGCACTCTAGTGTTTCCAATCGTTGGAAGAAATATCTTTCGGAAGGTTTGAAAAAAGAGGTTAAGGAGGCACTTCTAGAAAAGTACCCCAGGAAAGGGAAACTTTCGTTTGAACCGCCGATTTTGAATGACGAGGTTGCGGGGAACTTGAAAGAATCGGCTCTGAAGCGGGACAAGTACTTTGGGGCTACCCAGAAGTTAGCTGGATCTGCCTTGGCTGCTTTAGCTCCAGTAATTGAGTCTCTAGCGACTCTCAAAGATCCAGACAGTGTTACGAGACTAGAGCAAGTTTGGGATGCGGCAAAGCTACTAATTGAAATTCATAAATCTCAGACGGTAGCACGTAGAGCCTGCATTTTGCCTACATTGTCAAAACATTGGGCTACGGCGCTGGAGAAAAGGGAACCGGATAGTTTTTTGTTTGGCGAGAAACTGGTCGACAAGGTCAAAGAAATTAAGGCCATTGGAAAAGTTGGAGAAGAGATGAAGCCGGGCCCACCAAAGAAACCGTACGTACCCCTCGGTTCTTTAAACTCCAAGAGCTCGTCGAGTCAGAAGAGGTCAGTGTCTCAGGCGAGCGGGAAGTTTTCATCGGCGAGAAAATCACTGACTTCCAAGTATCCAGCGAAGCAGGCAACATATCCCAAGTCAAGCCAATATCGTCAGCAGAACCAACGGTCTCAGAACCGTTAACCTTGGGAAAAAATGTGAGTATAGTTGCGGGGCGTCTGAGGTATTTTATAGAGACCTGGAAAACAATCACTGAGGATAAATTTGTCATTCAGAGTATAAAAGGGTATAAAATACCCTTTAAATTACCCCCTGTACAAACTCGTCCACTACCTGATAGGGTTTGGTCGGACCAGGAACTGGCAGGTATCCAATCGGAAGTCAATAGACTGTTGATGATAGGTGCGATTGAGGAGGTAAAAGAGGTCTCAGGGCAGTTTCTGTCGCCATTCTTTTTGGTCCCTAAGTCTGACGGTCAGCAGAGGTTCATCCTAAACTTGAAAGGTTTGAATGGGTTCGTCGTCACAGAACATTTTAAGCTCGAGGATCTTAGATCCGCTTGCAATCTTCTAGAACGGGATATTTTTATGGGAACGGTGGACCTAAAGGAGGCATATTTTATGATCTCAGTATGGAAACCGCATCGGAAGTTTCTGCGTTTCACCTTTCAAGGGAAAATTTACGGGTTTGGTTGTCTGCCTTTTGGCCTATGTACATGCCCATTCACGTTTACCAAGTTACTGAAGCCAGTAATAAACTATCTTCGATTGAAAGGGTTGCTGTCAGTCGTATACTTGGACGATTTTCTATGCTTAGGCTATTCAGTTGCAGAGTGTAGTAAAAATCTGAATCAGACGATCGAACTACTCGAGCGGCTAGGGTTTATCGTGAATTTTGAAAAGTCCAAGTTGAAGCCTGAGAGGAGATGCAGGTATCTGGGTTTTATACTTGATTCGTCTACGATGAGAGTGGAGCTTCCAGGAGATAAAATAGTTGCAGTACAGAAACAAATCGCGGATCTTACGAAAAAAGGCATGGTGAAAATTCGTGATTTTGCCAAGGTTGTTGGGTCGGTGGTAGCGTGTTGCCCAGCAGTGGAATACAGTTTACTACACTGTAGATCGTTTGAGAGGGCAAAGGTCAAAGCCTTAGTAAAGAGTGGGGGTTGTTTTGACTCATTTATGATGGTACCAAGTTTTACTCTTAAGGACTGGGTTTGGTGGTTGAATACTTTGCCAAATGCAAGTAAAAAGGTGAGAAACAATCAGTATGAAAGAACGATCTACTCAGATGCATCATTATCCGGATGGGGTGCCTTCTGTGATGGTCACAGTGCCAATGGACTGTGGAGTCTGGAGGAGAGAAAACTTCATATTAACCACCTAGAGCTCAAAGCGGCCTTGCTGGCCTTGAAGTGTTTCGCGGCGGATTTAAAGGACACTGATATTTTGATTATGGTGGACAACACGACTACGATGGCGTATATCAATAGAATGGGTGGTGTCCATTATGCTGCACTTCATAGCTTAGCGTGCGAGTTATGGAGTTGGTGCGAAGGTCGCAAGTTATGGGTTTATGCCTCGTATATTCCATCAAAAGAGAATGTGGAGGCAGATCGATCATCGAGGATCGATAATTCGGACGCGGAGTGGGAATTAGCAGGTTACGCGTTTGAAAGGATCATTGGGAGGTTCGGGAATCTGGAGATTGATCTATTCGCTTCTCGGATCAACGCTAAATGCGTAGTCTACTGCTCATGGAAGAGAGATCCGGAAGCTTTTGCGTTTGATGCCTTCACAGTCTGTTGGTCCGATTGGATATTTTATGCTTTTCCCCCCTTTTCCATTATAACTAGAGTGATTAAGAAAATCAAAGATGACAGAGCCGAAGGCATACTAGTTGTACCTTACTGGCCTACTCAGGTTTGGTTTCCGGCCTTTAAAGAACTCTCCGTAGGGGAATGGATTTGGTTTGATGCAGATCTTAACCTTTTGGTTTCTCCATGCAGGTCAAGCCATCACCCCTTGGCGGCGAAGCTTACCCTGGTTGCCGCCAGGTTATCAGCCAAGCGCTCTTAGTCAAAGGCATGCCCAAAGAAGCGGTAAAGATTTCGCTAGCTTCACTAGCAGATTCAACACTGAAAAATTACAGCGGAACTCTAAAGCTCTGGTGGCACTGGAACAAACAAGTCGATGGGGATCCATACACAGTATCCGTGGAGAAAATCCTGAGATTTTTGGCGGAAAGATTCGATGATGGAGTTGGCTATAGCACACCAAACTCGGCCAGAGCTGCGTTATCCTTAATATCGAGCGAGGATGTCACAAACAACCCTTTGATAAGTCGCTTTATCAAAGGTTCGTCAAGGATGAGACCTGGATGTCCTAAGTATGAATCTACTTGGGACGTGGACCCGGTATTATTAAAATTAGCAACATGGGATCCAGTTAGTGAACTTTCTCTGAAAAAATTGACGGAAAAACTGGTTGTGTTATTGGCCTTGGGTACAGCACATCGTTGTCAAACGTTAGCGTTGATCAACATCTCAAACATCATTGTTTCTGAATCTAAAATTGAAATTCGGATTCCGGCGAGGATCAAAACTTCCCGACCTGGAGCTCCACAGCCGGTTTTAAGACTTCCGTTTTTTCGGGACAAACCACAGCTATGTATTGCCAAAGCTTTGAACCAATATCTATTCGTGACTAAAGACCTTCGGGGAAGCGTTGATTCATTGTTCATCTCCTTCAATAAGCCGCATAGGGCGGTTAAGAGTGAAACTATCAGTCGGTCGATAAGGACGACGTTAGTTTCATTGGGAGTTGATAAGAGTTTTACGACACACTCTACGAGACATGCATCGACATCTAGAGCACATGAGAAAGGTGTTAGTATTGAAGAGATTAAAAAGGTGGCGGGTTGGTCCCAGAACTCTAAAGTTTTTGCCAACTTTTACCACCAGCCAATAATTATTCGCGACAATAAGTTTGCAGAAGCGGTGTTAACACCCAGTGTATCAGTAAAAGTAATTATACTAAATTATTAATTATATAACAATAATCTCATTTTTCATTTTACTCTGTAATAACATTAGTTTAATAAAAAACATGTTTTCAAGAAAATATTGCTCTAAACAGCTACCTTCGTAATCTCGAAGTGCGAGACACGAAGGATAATTGAAAGATCTCACGCAAAATAATAACAATATTGATTGAGTCGGTATCGGCTAACCAATAAGTAGTAGAAAAATATCCCGGGTTGTGAAAAAAAAGTTGTCATCACGACTTTATAATTTGGTTTTCATGTTATTTTGAGGAAATCTAAAACGAAATATGTCTTTCGTCAAGAATTCTTTTTATTTCTATGTACAGATTTTTTATAATTGGATACTGAAAATTTACACTTTGAGTTGGAAATGGCTCTTTTTAGGGCCACTATAATTTACGTTCGTGGATAATAATTTAAGTTCTGTAACATTTAACTCACATCAATGCTCCGATATTTTTTCGCAGTAAATGTTTCATTGTTTTAAATGACTGACAAAGAATTACAATTTTTCAACATTCGTTAAATTATAGTTCACACTTTAGTTTATAAATATATTTATCTTTGAGTACAGAGATGATAGATAAAAATTCTGCAGACTAGGTTAAAAAATTTTTTACTAATTGCCGTAATATTCAACAAAAAAAAGTTTCATGAATTTGTTGAGTCCAATGGAAAAGGATAAAGTTAAAGATGGGTTTTAGTGGTATTGGGAAATTTTATTTAAGGGAATTATACTCTGCAAGAAAAAAATTTTATGTTATTTGTACGGAAAAAAAATTTTGTATTTCTTATGACTGCTTATTTAGTATAATTTGAAACTTGAAAAGAATAGACGTATAAAAAATTTGGGGGGGGGGGGCCCTGCATGAACAGGACCCCAAAAGCTCAAGAACTTTCTCCATGTGAGCCAGGCGCTGAAAAGAGCCGTTTGGTTTTAATTTGGTATGGTTTTACGTATGGGTATGGTTGTTTTTGTATAATTTACTTAAAATCAAAGTCAAAAAATAAAAATAGAAAAAATTATGACAGTTCACCTTGATATTGGATTGATTGAAAAACTCTTCGTCATAATAATAAGGCGCTGAAGTCCCACTTGACGTCAATTATATTAAGAATAATTTATTTGATGTAAGACCTGACTGAAAAAATTAAAAAAAAAAATAAAACAATTCATGTTAGTTGATTCCTGAAATGGAAATTTTTAAACAAGTTTTCAACTTTTTAACAAGGTGCTGAAAAGTGCCGTTTAATATAAATTTTATAAACAATAATTTATTTAGTTTAAAATTTGACTGAAAGAATTAAAAAAAAAAGAATAAAAAAATAAATATTAGTTGGCCTTGAAACAGAAATTATTGAGTAAGTTTTTATCATTACAATGGGGAGTTTAAATTTGTCATTTGATGTCAGTTTTATAAGCAACAATTTAATTAGTTAATGATCTAGCTGAAAAAATAAAAAAATTAAATATTAGTTTGCCCTGAAATGAAAACATTTAAATAAGTATTTTTCAATACAATGAAGCGCTGAAAAGTGTAATTTTAAGTCAATTCTATAAACAATAATTTATTTAATATAAGATTTAACTGAAAGAATAAAAAAAAAATAATAAATATTAGTTGGCCCTGAAAGGAGCGCTGTAAGCTGTGTAAGTGTACAGACGTGTAAAAGAGTAGCTAGTGCAAAAATAAATGAAATAGTGAAAAAAAAAAAAGAAAAGGCAAGTAAGTTTAGAGTAAAAAAGGTGGGAGTTAAAAACGCCAAACAAGGTCAATAATAAAAAAAAAGAAAAGCTGTGGCACGGGAAAAGCAAAAGACGCGGAAACCAAAAGGTAAAAGCAATCCGGGTTTTGGCGGACATAGAGGAATTGGCGGGAGACAAGACGAAGGAAAAAAGTGACGAGGAACGAGAGGGCAGCACATACAAAGAGATGACAAGTGACGAGGAAAGACATGAGAGAGGTAAAGCGAATGGCGAAAGCGCCGGGATGACCAAGAGAAGGAGGGGAAGGCCGCTCAAATTCAAAAGTACAAATTCAGCGAGTAAAAGAGACTACGGTATGAAAAATGGAGCGTTAGAAAAATTTGTGTTTAGTCAGATGAATATAATAAAGGCAAAAGCAAAAAAGGTAGAAAACACAGACAATATAAATGAGGTAGGAACAGACTGGATAAGTAAAGGAAAAGACAAGATAAGAAGGACAAAACAAATGAAGAATGGAGAAGACAAGAAAAAGAAAAGCTCATTGAAGAAAAGCCAAAAAAAATTAATGGAAATGAGCTGGAGGAAGAACTAAAAGAAAGGAAGCAAAAAAGGTTAAACATACACATATATTATGAAAATGGCATGTACCGAAGAAAAGAAGACGTAATGGAGGTGATGGAACGGAGATTGAAAGTCAGAATTGAGCCGATGAGAGTGAAATTCCAGAAAGGAAGACAGATAATAATCGAGAGTGCAAATGAGAAAGAGAAGAGAGACATTCTGGGAAGACGGAAGATTATGAAAGGGACCGGAGTGTGGGTGGGGGAAGCAAAAACGAGTAGAGAGTTAGAAGTCGAGAGGTGGATAAGAAGAAAAGCAAAATGGGAGCAGAGTAATGGCAATGTAACAGAAGTAGAGGGGAAGAAAATAAAAATTGGGGAGGTATGGTGGTGTTGGAATGAAAATAAAAGGAGAATTGGAATTATGAAAGTGGGCGAATGATGAGAAAAAGGAGTGGAGCGTGGGTACAGAAAGAGACACAGAGGCCAAGGAGAGAGAGGACCAAAATAAAGGAAGAGAGCAAGAAAATAGAAGGAAAATAATGTTTTGGAATGTTGCAGGTATGAATGAGGTAGAAAAAGCTGCCACAATGATGGAAGAAAACGAGATTGTTGTGCTAGTGGAGACATGAGTAATGGAAGATAAGGTGGAAATAACATGTGAGAGGCTGAGCAAAGAATTCAAATGGTGGGCGAAGCCTGCGACGAGAGAGAAACAGAGAGGAAGAGCAAAGGGAGGTCATATTATTGGGATAAAAAAAAATTCCAAATTAAAATGGGAAGTCAGGGAATGGAAATACGGAATGATGTTGGAAGAAAGTAAGGAAAGTGAAAGTATAATCACAGTGTATAACAATGTAGGAATGAGCAAATTAGAAACGGAGCTAAGAAGGCAGATAGAAGAATGTGCAAACAGGGACGAAAGTGTGATGATCATTGGTGACTTTAATGCGAGAATCGGAGAAGAAAACGTAACAGGAGAGGACGAAGGCAGAGTGAGGAAAAAAAGAAAATCGAGAGACAAGACAGTAAACAGCGAAGGAAAAAAATTACTAAAGATGTGTGATGAGTTAGGACTCTGCGTATAAAATGATAGAGCAAGAGGAGATAAAGGTGGGGAAATAACTTACGTCGGGGGAGACGAAGAGAGTTTAGGATCAGTAATTGACCTAATACTAACGCTGGACAGAGGCGATGAGCAAGGAATAGAGGTAAGAGTGGTGGAAAGAATAGAGTCAGATCATCTACCAGTGTTGGCGAGATATAAGGTAAAGAGAAATGAGGAAGAGAGTAAGGAAAAAAGCTGCATGTCAGAGGTGGAAGAGCAGGAAGAAATTAGAGCAAATAAGCTGATCTGGAAGAAAGAAAAAATACAGGAGTATGCAGAAGCAACGCAGGAAGCACTGACAGAAGCACTAGAGGAAAAAAGCGAGCTTGAGTGGGAGGATATAAAGGAAATAGTAAGAAAAGGGGCTGAAAAAACGGGGATGGTGATGAAAGGAAAGAAGGACAAAGATACAAAGGAGAAAAAAAAGTGGTACAATATCGAGGGTAAAAAAAAAGAAAAGAAGTATGGAAGAAGCTCAAAGAATTCATCAAGGATAATAACAAAGAAAAAAAAAGAAATCTGAAGGAAAGCAGAAAGAAATATAGGGAAACAATCAAAGAGAGCAAGGAAAGGTGGATGATGGAAAGGTGTGAGGAGATAAGTAACGCCAAAGACATGACATAATGGTGGGAAGCCATAAATAGGTTCAGAGGAAGAAAGAAAAGAGCTGCAAGCAACAGTATAAAAGCAAAACAATGGGAAAAGCACTTTAGTGATCTGCTGAATGGGGAAGGCAATGAAGAATCGGAAGAGAAAGAAAATGAGCCGTGGAAAGGAAAAGGTAGTAATGAAGGATCAGAGGAGCCGAAGCTCGATGAAATCTTCAGCAGGAGAGAAGTGAAAGCCGCAATAAGAAAGCTCGGGAATCACAAAGCTCCAGGGGAAGACTGGATGGCAGCAGAATTTATAAAGAACAGTGCACCAGATGTCATTGAATGGATAGGCGAAATTATAAATAGAATATGGGACGAAGGAAGTATACCAGAATGATGGGACACAGCAGTGATAATTCCGATTTACAAAGCAGGAGACGAAGAAAGAACAGAAAATTACAGGGGAATTTCGCTTCTAAATACAGGGTACAAGTTATTGACAACTATGATGACGGAGAGGCTAAGTAACTGGATAGATAAAGAAAAAATTTTAAGAGAAAGTCAGGCGGGGTTCAGGAAGAAAAGAGGGACAAGGGACCACATATTTGTATTGAATAGTCTAATAAACAACAAAATGAAGAGAAAGGGAGGAAAATTATGCATCGGGTTCATAGATTTTAGAGCGGCGTTCGACACAGTCAGGAGACCAAAAATGAAGAGAAAGGTATGGAGGAAGGAGGCCAGAGGGAGAATGCACAGAATAATAAGAGAAATATATAAAAGAACATATTGTAAGGTGAAAGTAGGAAAAAGAAGACAGACAAAAGAATTTATAACAAGAAAAGGGGTAAGACAAGGGTGTGCGATGAGCGGAGCGTTATATGGCATAGATATCGACGAGCTAGAAAAGACGATGGAAAAGAAGAAGAGAGGAGGGACAATGATTGGGAACCAACGAATATATGTCATGAAATATGCGGATGATGTGGCGCTAGTTGCGGACACAGAAGAGGAGCTAAGAGGGATGCTGAAAGAGCTGGAAAGATACACAGAAGAGAATAAGATGGAGGTGAACGTGGAAAAAACAAAAATTCTACTATGCAGAAATGGAGGTAGAAAAAAGAAGGGAAAGAAATGGATGTATAAAGGAAGTGAGGTCGAAGAAGTCAAAGAATTTAAATATCTTGGGTACCATTTCACCACAAGAAATAGCGCAGGGAAACAATAAAAGGAACTAGCACAAAAAGCACAAAAGGCCACAATTCAGTATGGGGAGTGATAAAAAGGAGCAAAAAGAACAGCATGAGGGACAGGATGTATCTGATGAACACTGTGGCAAGAATAGTAGCTTTGTACGGAGTGGAGGTCTTGGGGTGGAGAAAGTCGGAAGAAATAGAGAGGGTGCATAGGAGGCTCTGCAAGATGGCATTAGGAGTAAGAAGGGATACACCAGAATATATTTGGAGGGACGAGATGGGAGTAGAAAAGATGGAAGTAATATTAAAAGAAAGAGCAGTAAGATATATGAAGGATTGTATGATGATGGAAAAAGAGAGATGGCCAAAAATAGCACTGAAAGAAGAAATGAGAGGGATTATGAACAGGTGCCCGACGAAATGGGGGAAAATGGTGAAGGTTGCGCTAAAAAAAGTGTAATGCGAGGAGGTGATAGAGATGATCTACAGGGATGCGGGAGTAGAGGAAATAGAGAAAAAGCTGAATGAGGGCATTAAGAAAATGAGAGAGAACGTGAAAAAGGAGGCTGAAGACGCAATAAACAAATCAACGTATAATACATTGTACAAAAAAATAAGATTAGAGAAAGAAGAAGATAACTACTGGAAAAAAGATAATTTAAGAAGGGAGGACAAGGACATGTGGGCGAGGATAAGGTGTGGAAATTTGGGAAGAGCGGGCAAAAAAGGGTACAGGGACTGGAGCTGTAGAGGGTGTGGGAAAGAGGAGGCAACGTTGATACACCTACTGAAATGTGAAGGAATATATAAACGGGTGGAGAAGGAAAACGAGCTGCTAGAAGAGTGAAGAGGGTTAGAGGATAAAAAAGTAGAGGAAAAGTTGATAGCAAAATTAAAAGGAGAGGTTGATATAAAACTATGTACGGTCTTCAAGAAAATTGAAGAAATCTTGATAGTCAACTCAGGGTTACGGAGCGTGGTGCAAGCGGGATACCAAGACTGTGACGTGCAAAAAATATAAGAAGCCAAAAACAAATAAATTATAGAAGTTAAAAAGTAAGAAAGAAATAATATATATAACGAAGTGAATATTTTACCAAATGAAAATATGATTTATGTAAAAATTTGTATACGACCTATAAGTTGTGCGAATAAAACTATTTTATATATAGTTGGCCCTGAAATAAAAATATTTAAATAAGTTTTTATCGTTACGATTATACATTTCAAGTAAATTTTATAAGAAATAATATTTGATATACAATTTAGCTGAAAGAATTGAAAAATAAATAAAGAAAATTTATATTAGTTAGCCTTGAAATAAAAAATTACTTATCGTAGTCGATGAACAAAACAAGCTAAAAAAATTAACGAAAAAAAAAGTTTACATTAGTGAGAACCAAAACAAGTTATTAGGTTGATCAGAAGTAATAACTTTTTTTTTTCTTTAAAAATCATAAATTTTTTATCAACCATAAAAGATACATGTTAAAATTTTCATGGCATAAAAACCCATTTCGCAAGAGTTCGGTGAACGAACTAATATTTTTAGTTTATAAAAAATTTGTCGCAGGATTGAAAGCAAATTCGCAATGTGTAACTTATAAGTATTGACGATAAAAAGATTTGGTGATGAGGGAGAAATGGCGAAACTTCAAAGCCGTTTAGAATTTGGGAAGATTTGGATCAGTAAAAATAAGTAGTATTTTCTATACAAAAGCGCAATATCCTCATAAGTTTTTGTTTAAATAAATTTTCGTAATATGTTTGATAGTTTGGTTTGAATTTCAATTAAAAATTCACAGTAATAAAGAGTAAAAAAAAAAATTTTGTCCAAGAAATGGTGACTCATCAAAACCATTCCCTTGACTATAATATAAAATTTGAAAGATTAAAAATCAAAGAATTTTTTATAAAGAAACAAATTTGAAGAAGCGAATGATGAATCTTCAAAATGATTCTCCAATTACAAATATTCAATTTATGAGCAACAAGATATAGATTTTTTTTAAAACTATAAGAAATAAAAAAAATAATTACCAAGTTTATGATATTTACCAACCAAAATTTATAAACATTCCATTAAAAAAATCATATATTTCTTGTCATTAAAATTTTTATTAAACAATAATTTTTTTTGCAATACATCAGTCACATTAAATTTATTTCATTTGCCTTTATTTATTTCTTATAACTTTTTTAATGCAACCTAAATAATAAAATACCAAAGCCCCTGGAAAAATATTAACATTCAAAATTTGAAGTTAACCCAGACCATGTCGGTATCGCGCCGAGTGCTCTACCAGTTGAGCTATCCGGCACTATACTATATTCCGTTCAATTTTATCTATAACTTATTGAGCCACACCGTCCATCGTACGGTATTAACACCAATTTAATATAGTGAAAACCTAAAACATGCAAACCTTCTCAATAAGACAATTTATAGATAAATTGAGAAAAATATAGATAGCCCGAACTGGGAATCGAACCCAGACCATGTCGGTATCGCGCCGAGTGCTCTACCAGTTGAGCTATCCGGCACTATACTATATTCCGTTCAATTTTATCTATAACTTATTGAGCCACACCGTCCATCGTACGGTATTAACACCAATTTAATATAGTGGAAACCTAAAACATGCAAACCTTCTCAATAAGACAATTTATAGATAAATTGAGAAAAATATAGATAGCCCGAACTGGGAATCGAACCCAGACCATGTCGGTATCGCGCCGAGTGCTCTACCAGTTGAGCTATCCGGCACTATACTATCAGGCACATTTTGTTACCTTATATTATGATTTATCCGGAAAAAATAACATAAAATGTTATTTTTTTTAACTTTTTAACGCCGATATCTTTTGAACCAATCAATCGATTTTGATAGTTGACGTGGCAATCGGCGCGTTTTATTAAATTCTAGAGCTGATTAAAAGTTGAAATCGATCGCGTCAGCCGTTTCGAAAATATTAAAAAAAAACCGTTTTTCACCATTTCTTTCTCCCGCGATAACTCGAACGAATTATCCGATTCTGATGATTGAGGTGGCAATCGACGTGTTTTATTGAGTACTAGAGCTGATTAGATTTTCAAGTCGATCGTATAAGTCGTTTTTGAGAAATCAATAAAAAACTAAAAAAAAAAGTTTTTTTTTTTTTGTAATTCGCAAATATTTTCGAGTCTATTCTATCAAATAATCTGAAATTTTCAGGAAAGTTGATAGCCAACAAGCTCTTTCGATTGCTACCTCAACAATCTAAATCGATTCATTAGTTCGAAAGTTACAAAGACTTTACATACATACACACACACACACACTCGGACATCATTCTGAAAATAGTGAGAATAGCTTCCTAGAACCTCAAAACGTCGACATCTGATGAAAACTCGATTTTCGAAAATCGGGGTGAAAACAATAACTTCCCGAAAAAAATGGTAACAGTAAAATAAAACAACAATAATAATAAAAAATCGCGAGACCTTGACAAGTCCGTTATAAAGCACAACCTCTCCCTGATTATAAAAGAAACGATTTGGAATGTTAAATGTTCATAAGAAAGGCGATTCCAAAGTATTCAAAAGCATTAAAAAGTACCCCGATAGCTAGTTGAGCTCAACCAACAGTCAAATTGGGCGTAAATTTGACGTCAGATTAAAGCGGCTATTTAATGTATTCGAGACATCGGAAATTGAGTAGCAAAATTTTACTGCAGTAGTAGCTCAAATTGACCTAAATTGTTTAGATTCAATTTTACCATTTGATACATAATAAACAAAAGTCAGCTCTCGACATCTAGCAACTATTCAACAAAGTTAATTCAAAAATTCAAAAGTAAAAAATATCTCTTTAGTTGAGGTCTTATTAACGTCATTTGTTGATGTCATTTGTTGCGTCTCAAATTTTTATGTCTCACAGACGTCAAATAGCAATTTTAAAATTACATCAAATTTACGTGAAATATGACGTCAATGAGCGCTCAAAAGTTGACATTGAAATTTTTTATGTGTACCGTACATCTCCGAAATCTCTAGCACGAACTTGATGTCAAGTTAACTACAAAAAATTGGCGCCCAATTAGTTGACACAAACTTTTTTGCAACTTTATGTCAATTTTAAAGTAACTTATGTTCCTAAAGCGCTATTTCCCCCTGCAGCATTTAGGTAACATGTCCACATACTCTAATTTAAATTACCTAAATTTCCAGCCGAAATTTGTCGACAATTTGACAGCAAAAGTTGGAAAGAAAAATTTGCATCCAATTTTTCCTTAATTTAGAGATAATTTTTTACACTATAAAAAAAAAACCCTAATATCAGTTACCTTTAATTTTTCGTCTAATGTTCGTCAACTTTGGGCTTTTCCGTTTTTGACGACAATGTATATATAACTTTTGAAGTGACTTTTCATTATAATTTGTAAAGTAAATTTATGTCGAATTATATAGCAAGTTGTATACAAATTGTCATCAAAAACGGAAAAGCCCGAAGCTGACGGACATTTGACGAAAAATGCAAGGGAACTTTTGCTAAGCAAACTGTACTATTAGGGTAGCCAAATTTGCTGAGCAAATGTTTGCTCAGTAACATATTCCTTTAATTTGGCAACAAGCAATTGTCAATTATGAAATATTTGAACTTTTGATTATACAATAGCTATGTCATTATATTTGTTTTCATTAATGCTTAGGCCCCTAACTTGTGAAATCTGAACTATCTACTTTCTGAAGACAAATTAAAAGAAAATGATGCGTGTAAGAAATTTGTATGCAAGCAATTTTATGGCAACTTCCTGAGTCAACATTTTTTTAAACTGCGGCAGCAAATTAATACCTACTTGTAATTCAAGTCTTCATAATGTAGTTAAAAGTTTAAAAGTCAGTATTTGGCAAAAATTTTAAACATTGAACTGAAAATTAGTATATTACGCACCAAGGAAAGGAAAAAAGGCGTTACAACCCACGAGTGTATAATTGCTTCGGGTCGGGTAGGCAATCACTTGCACGGGTTGGAATGTCCTATTTTTCTTTCTTGGTGTGTAATGTACTATTTTTCGAACCTATCTGTGGATCACATATGATTAGATATAATTTGATCTCATATATAATCCTTCATAAGCATTTTCATGAATGCTCATGTATGATTCTTTTTCTAGGAAACGCTGGTACAGATTGATCGGAAACGATGAAATCGAATTAATGTTGAATTGAATTTTAAATATGTTTTACGACATCATAAAATGATTTTATTAATATCATGACAAAAAAAAAGATTTTTATGGATTTATTTTTATATAGTATAAAAACTATGCAAATTAATTAGTAGTAGAACGAGAAGAAGAATTTAAAGTTTGTCCCACGTTTTATATGCTGTGATTAAGCATGTAGTCCGCCTGCGCAAGATACAATTTATTTATAATTATGAATAAAACTTTAAATATTAATAATTTTTGAATTATTATGATTGACCAATACTGACCTTGCGATATAGATTTAAATTATGATAAAAAACGCTCATATTTCTGTGAATGGGGTGCTAAAGTTCAAATTTTTTAATAATAAAATTTTAAAAATTTTTTTATAAAAAAACCGTAAGTGACCTAACAAAAAAATGATGTGACGTAAACTGACCTCACGGTGACCTATCATTTAAGGCCATTATCACCTTAAAATTCTATGAATAGGGTGCTAAATTTGCGCAGGTCACAAAATCACGGTGATTTCACTGTAATTTCATCATGGTCTCACAATGTTTTTACTATAATCTCACTGTGATTTCACTGTGATTTTACAGTGATTCCAGGTCCGCGAGGGTCGAAGGATGTTATTGTTGAAAAAAATAAAACTTATTACACACGTAAATAAATAGTTGAGTGATCTCCTTTTATCGGTGCAACATTCCATGTGAAATATTTATTATCATTTGTATTCATATTGTTAGATAAGTTAAGAAATTATTTTTAACGTTTAATTTTTGCGCGCCATTGAATGAGCTATGATGCTGCTCACTGGGCCTAGTTTGACAAAAACGAAACGCCATTCTCACTTGAATACTCCCTAATACTTATCAGCACCACCCTGGTTGTTTAATGACCCTAATAGCCACTTTAGCTTGAAATTGACTGTAATTTGATTTTGAAATTACCTGAAATCTGCTACCCCAATTTGCCTACAATTTCACAGCAAAAGTTGAAAATAAAAATTTGCGGTTAATTTTTCTTCAATTTAAAGATAAACATTTATACACAAAATTATCTACAATTTAAGGATAAAAATATACTTAACAATTTTTTAAGTTAAAGTAACGGAAAAATAGTCAGCTCGCGACATCTAGCAACTATTTAACAAAGTAAATTCAAAAATTAAAAAGTAAAAAATATATCTCTAGTTGAGATCTTGTTAATGTCATATGTTGACGTCATTTGTTGCGTTTCAAATTTTGATGTCTCACAGACGTCAAATAGCAGTTTTAAACTTACGTTAAATCTATGTGAAATTTGACGTCAAAGAGAACTCAAAAGTTGACATTAAAATTTTTTATGTGTACCGTACGTCACTGAGATGACAAAAGTTTCAGCTCAAAAATTGTGCTGAAACTCTAGTTATCTGGGTCCTTGATGGAAATTGTTGTAGAGCAAACAGTTACCTTTAAGTTACAGACAGTAAATTGTCTGTAAACTTGAATTCAAATTGAATATAAGTGTTACTGTCAAACAATGACGTTTAGTTGATTGAAAGTTTCACTTCAAATTGACGGCAAGTTTATCTGTCAAGTTACATTCAAGCTATTGCCATATTCTGAAGCCAATTTAAAGGAAAGTACTACCCAGCCAACGTTTGCCAGAAACTTTCTCGTTAAGTTAGCCGAAAATGTTGCTCAGCAGAACGTGTAGAGCAAGGTCTGGCTAACAGGGAAGTTGCCACTACGAGACAGCACATCAGGTAGTCGAGGGATTACCGTCCCTTTGAATTTGATCTGATTCATTTTAATGTCAAGTTCGTCGTTGACGACGCTTATTAGGGCTCAGGTAAAAATTCACCATTGGGATTGTTTCCAGAAAACCTTCATGTTTAAACATGGAGTATCGTAATTACAGTTACATACATTTGTTCCATAGTACAATATATATTATTTAATGACCGACATTTTCATTACAGTCATTAATAAATAGTAATGACCTTTGTATAAGCTTTTTTATAACAAAGAATCGTCGATAGTGGGTCATAAATTATTTAAATTTTAAGAGTAGAAAGATTATCCGATAATTATAGAAAGTAAATGAAAAATAGACTGGATAACTATAATAATCGAGACGATGGAGAGTATATCATTTCCGTAGTCGAGACTATGATAGAAAGAAAATAATTTTAAGGGCAGCTTAAGAACTTTTAATGTCTCGTATGGGCTTACTTTTGAATGAGTTTATCTTTATTACGGGCAAATTTTTCCAAAATTACTTTTGTTAATATACTTATCCAAAAAATTAGAGGGAGTAAAAATTTTCTAAGATTTTTTGTAATTTTTGGAAGGCTGTATTTCCGCGAAAAATGATTGTGTTGAAAAATTAAAAAAAAAAAAATTAAAAAAGCAAAATGAAGCTTGAAATATCTAGCTTAAAGATCTGTCAGTCAAATAATTTTCTGAGCCACGGTTTGAATAGCCATTTTTTGTGGGTTTTTTCTGGGTTTTCAGTCAACTCATCGCTACTTTGCGAATACTGATAGAAAGGTTAATGATGTCAGGTGATTTTACAGCTTGATGTACCCCCGAAAACCCTGGGAATTTTCAGATTGATCCATTAAACCGTTTGTTCGGGCCGATCGCTCAAAGTTTTACAAAACAATTAAAGGAACAAGTTTTGTTCTTTAATTTGAGTAATCATTACCAAAATGAAAAAATTAATTTTTTTTTTTTAATTCACATTTATTTTCACGTTAGTTATTCAGTAGATATGAGGTAAGGAAAAAAAAAATTATCCAAAAAGCGAGATAAAGCAAGAATTTTTTTACTTTTTTTTTTTTTCATGTTTTACTCGGGGGTTATTTTTTCCTTTTCCGGAAAAATTGTTTTTTTTTCTACCTCACATTTACTAAATAATTAACCCAAAAGTGGAAAAAAATCCGGAAAAAATTAAATTTTCATATTAGTATTGATTAAACAAATTAAGGAACAAAACTTGTTCCTTCAATTGTTTTATAAAAGTTTGAGCAATCGGCCGGGACAAACGGTTCAATGGATCAATCTGAAAATTTTCCGGGTTTTTGGGGGTACATTAAGCTATAAAATCACCTGATATCATTAACCTTTGCATCAGTATTCGCAAAGTAGCGATGAGTTGACTAAAAATCCAGAAAAGCAATAAATTGTAGTTGAATAAATTTCCTAAATGAGCCATGAATTGGTTTTTTCGAAGAAAATTCTCCAAACCTAGTAAACCTAAAAAACCAAATCAAAAAAATTAGAAACATTTTGTCTCGATCTATTTCTTATGATTCTGCAAAAACCGTGGCTCAGAAAATTATTTAGTTGACAGATTTTTAAACTAGAGATTTCAAGCTTCAATTTGCTTTTTTTTTTATTTTTTCAACATGATAATTTTTCACGAAAATACAGCCTTCTAAATATCAGTAAAAAATTAAAAAAATTTTTACTCCACTTAATTTTTTGGATAAGTGTATATAATTGAGCATTATTTAAAAAACTTTTTCGTTAAAATTAAAAAAAAATTTAGAATTCCATTTGAAAAATATTAATGACTTTGGTTTTATAACAATAGCTATACTAATTTTTTTTTTCCTTTGAATCAAATAATTATGTGAATTATAATTTTTCTTTATGTAAATTAATTATAAAAAAATTTTATTTTATCAAATTTATTCAATTTCCAGAACTTCTTTTGTCATCTTATTTAAAGGGTACTCCATTTCTCCCCCAAAGAATTCGATTTTCGAAAATTAGAGCGAAACCAATAACTTGCTGAATTTTTGAAAATTTTCAATTTTCTCAGCGGGAAGTTAAAAATGAAACTTTTTTTTTTGTAGTTTGTGTATGCCATAGTCCGTTCAATGTATATGTATGCACAAAATTAAAATAATTAAGCGCGAAAATTCAGTGTTCTGAAAAATTTATTAATTAGTAGCTTTCAGATGAAATAAAATACTAACCGAATTTTGGTAGATTTTTCAGAGGGACCATGTTGCCCCAAATAAAAATTTTTTTTGTTGGAGCATATTAATGATGAACACATGGTACAAAACTAGCAGAAATAAAAGGGGTAAAAAGAGCAAATATCAAATCTTTTTTTCACGACGCATTTTGCTTCAAATTTAAAGATTTTTAATTTTCGATAAATGTGGTATATTGAGACAAAAAGTAAGTATCCCCCTCCCTTCTTTCCCTACTAAAATGTGAAGGAATATATAAAGGGGTGGAGAAGGAAAAAGAGCTGCTAGAAGAGTGGAGAGGGTTAGAGGATAAAAAAGTAAAAGAAAAAATGATAGCAAAATTAAAAGGAGAGGTTGATATAAAACTATGTACGGTCTTCAAGAGATTTGAAGAATTTTTGAGAGTCAACTCAGGGTTACGGAGCGTGGTGCAAGCGGGATACCAAGACTGTGACGTGCAAAAAATATAAGAAGCCAAAAACAAATAAATTATAGAAGTTAAAAAGTAAGAAAGAAATAATATATATAACGAAGTGAATATTTTACCAAATGAAAATATGATTTATGTAAAAATTTGTATAAGACCTATAAGTTGTGCAAATAAAACTATTTTATACATAGTTGGCCCTGAAATAAAAATATTTAAATAAGTTTTTATCGTTACGATTATACATTTTAAGTAAATTTGATAAGAAATAATATTTGATATACAATTTAGCTGGAAGAATTGAAAAATAAATAAAGAAAATTTATATTAGTTAGCCTTAGATAAAAATTTACTTATCGTAGTCGTTGAACAAAACAAGCTAAAAGAATTAACGAAAAAAGAAGTTTACATTAGTAAGAACCAAAAAAAGTTATTAGGTTGATCAGAAGTAATAACTTTTTTTTTTCTTTAAAAATCATAAATTTTTTATCAACCATAAAAGATACATGATAAAATTTTTATGGCATAAAAACCCATTTCGCAAGAGTTGGGGGAGAAATGGCGAAACTTCAAAGCCATTTAGAACTTGGGAAGATTTGGGTCTCGAAAATTAACGGGGGTCTGTACAGAAACGCAAGTTGCTTACAAGTTTTTTTTGGTAAAATTTTGTCACATTTTTAACCTGTGGCTCAAATTCTAAGATAAAATTTGCAATTATAAAAAGTAGATAAAAATTTTTCGTAAGGAATGGCGACTCATCAAAACCATCCCAGTTGCAATGTTAAAAAATTTCAGAGATTAAAAAAATCGAGGAATTTTTATAGAGAAAAAAATTTCCTCTCGTATGGTTCCTGTAAATTTTTTTTAAATATTTGAAAGTAGATTCGCAATTAACTAAAAATTATCGGTTATAAAATGTATCGATGAAGGAAAAATGGCGTAATTTCAAAACCATTTTAAATTTGGGAAAATTTGGATCAGTAAAAATAAGTAGGATTTTCTGTACAAAAGCGCAATATCCTTATAAGTTTTTGTTTAAATAAATTTTTGTAATATGTTTGATAGTTTGGTTTGAATTTCAATTTAAAATTCACAGTTGTAACGTTTCAACTTAACTTACTTCTTAAAATACTAACTTAAAATAACCCTTAGATCTTCGTCTCGCTGCTTGTTCGGTCCGTAGTTGCTCCTCTAACTCAGCTACTCTCCTTGACTCTCTTTCGCGTTCTAGCTTCCGTTCCGCTTCTCTCCTCTTGGCCTGCTCCTGTTCCCGTCGAAGCATTGCTCTGATTTCCTCATATGCCGCTTGTGCTGCTGGGTGTACTCTCTCTTTGCTTACATCCCTTGGGGTTGAGTCTCCTGATCCTTCTAGTCCCATCCTGCTATTTGATCTCGACGTGTCCCGTTGCATTCTGAGGCCTTTTCTGCTTGTGTGTGGTGTTGCAAATGTTGGAGTTGTTGTTCCACCGGCACCCTGCTCTGTAGACTGGTCCCCGTGGTCTCCTGCCACACTGCTTGGTCGGCTAGGTTGTCTGCTGTTGTTGAGGCTGTCTTCTGCTCCCTCCTGGAGTAAGGCGAGGCGTAGTAGTCTGCGCAAATCCTCCCTTGTTGCTTTTGCTTCCACTGAGATGTTTCTGTTTGTCAGCTCCTCTGTCAGTCGCGGTTTGGTCAGCTGGTATATCCAAGATATCCTTGGTTTTGGATTGTTATCAGCCATTTTAATGATTTTAAGAAAAATATGTATATATATATCTGAGGGTTCTGGTCAATCAATGTCCCTGTTCGAGCGCCAATTATATTTTGTAACGTTTCAACTTAACTTACTTCTTAAAATACTAACTTAAAATAACCCTTAGATCTTATTGTGGATTGGCTCGTCGGATGCCAGGATTCTAGGATAGGATATAAGGGTAATGACGTTACTATCTATGATTAATATTGACCAGAAGACCTGTTGTTCATTGCGATATATATATATATTTTCCATTAAAATGGCTTAGTAACTAAGTACATAAATAATAATAAGGGAAAAAAAAATATTAATCTATTGTTGAGCACGGAGTTTGGCTGGTGTGGTCTCCCCTGCTCCGTTGTTCGTTCCTCTACAGTAGTGTTGCGTGGACTTGGTACTGCTGTGACCAATATACCCCGTATATTGTCAGTATTCCCGTACACCGCTGCTGTGACCAATATACCCCGTATATTGTCAGTATTCTCGTACGCTGCCGCTGTGATCAATATACCCCGTATATTGTCAGTATTTCTGTACGCTGCCGCTGTGACCAATATACCCCTATATTGTCAGTATGCCCGTACACTGCCCTCTGCTCTCACTGCGAGTATCCTTCGTATCCTGTGTATCTTAGCTCCGCTTCGCTTGACTCCGGCTACCGCTGCTAGTATATCTTGTACGTCTCTGCTCTCTGCTCTGACTGCAAGAATACCCCGTAGACTGCCGCTGTGGACTGCTTTGCTGGCATACCTCGTATGCTGTGGACAACTCTGCTCTTAGTATACCCCGTATACTGTGGACTGCTTCGCTGGCATACCTCGTATGCTGTGGACTGCTCTACCGCTGTTAGTATACCCCGTATACTGCGGACTGCTCTGCTGCTAGTATACCCCGTATACTGTGGACTGCTCTGCTCTGCTGCTAGCTAGAATTTCTCCTAGCTTTAATGCTTTCAACTGCCAGCTCCTGAGTATTTTTCCCCGAAGGTACTTTTACTCTCTACGCGATATTCTCGAGTAGTGAGCTGATCTGATTTTGTGTGCATTTGAGTTGGCTTTTAACCCTTCTAGTATAACCATCCTCAAATGAACACTGATCAGCGCCCTTTTCCGCCTGGCGGTGGCGCTTGGTACTAAACTTAATTTTTGCACGCACATGCGTATCTCTTTTCTTTATCTCTTCTCTTACTTTCTCTCTCTTCTTCTCCTCTTCTTCTTCCCGGTCTTCGCTTCTGAGAATTTATTGATTTTATTTCGTTTCCACGAAATTTTTTCTCTCTTCCTTTTTTTTTCCACTCGCACTTTATATATATATAAATATACTTAAAAATTATTATTTATTATTTTTTTTTTCTCTCTTTTAATCAATTAACTAAAAAAATTATTCTTTTTTTTTTTTTTTTTTTTTTTTTTTTAAAAGTAATAAAGTAAAAAAATTATAATTAATTATTTATTTTTATTTAAAATTTAAAATTTTGTGACTCGTCACATTCCCCCCTTACTTCGCAAAAAAAAAAAACGTAGTTTTTTTTTTTTTTTTTTTTTTTTCCTTTTAGCCCTCTGATTGGATCGCAGGTCCGAGTAACATCTCTGATTGGGTCGCAGGTCCCGACTTCAACACTCTCGACCCTTATTGGCTCGCATGTCCCGACTTCGACACTCTCGATTCTTATTGGCTCGCAGATACTGTGAATGTCGCTGATTGGCTCTCTGGTCTCCATTTTCATTCCCGCGTTACTCTGAATTCTTTCTGTTTTCTGTACCAATTTTAAATCCTTGACGTGTACTCTGCATGTATTTCCGTCCTCACCTTCAATTATTACGATGACTGGACTCTCCTTCTCGATGATTATGTAGTTTCCAGTGTATCTGGGCGCGAGCTTTGCCGAGATTTGGTTTTCTGCCGACGACAGCGTATATTCTTTTCTCATTACTGTGTCCCCGATCTCTGGTATCCATTTCCCTCTCTTCTTATTGTAGTGTACCGCTTGCTTGGTGAATGCTTGGGCTTGGTTTATCCGTACCAGCTCATATGCCTCCTGTAGTCGATTTACACGTTCTTCAATATGATCTGGTTCCTCTAGTGTCATGCTGCCCTCTAGTAGTCTTCTCGTGCTCTCTGGTGCCTCTAGCTCTCGTCCGTAGTTTAAGTATGCTGGTGTGAACTGCGTTGTTTCGTGTCTTGCCGTATTATAAGCGAATGCCAATTCGTTCAACTTGTCCGCCCATGATCGTTAAGAATTCCCAATGAATTGCGCCACCATCGTTTTAATGACCCTGTTAGTCCTTTCCACTGGATTACATTGGGGTGAGTAAGGTGGTGTCCTGATGTGCTGTATATTATATCTGCTGCACATGTTTGCAAAAGTATTGCTGGTAAATTGAGTCCCGTTGTCTGTTATGATGCTACCTGGTCTTCCAAATCTCAGCAACACCTTCTCTTTGACTGCATCTACTATTGGCTCTGCTGTGGCTTTCTTCAATGGCTGTAGCTCTATCCACTTTGTGAATTTGTCCTGAATCACCAAGATATAGCTATATCCTTTCAGTGACTTTGTCAGTGGACCCACGATGTCCATTGTCACCACCTGCCATGGCCGTGTGGCTTCAATCGTCCCCATCTTTCCTGGTGGTTTGAACTGTGGTGTCTTGAACTTCTGGCATGATTCGCAATTTCTTATGTAGCTTATTATTTCTTTCCTCATCCTTGGCCAATAATATCGCTGAGAGATTCTGGCAACTGTCGTTGTAACTCCTAAATGTCCTGCTGTTGGAGTATCATGGTTCTCCTTGATGACCTTGCCTCTTAATCCGTGCGCGACACACAACTTCCACGCATCAGCTTTCTCGTTGTAATTCAAGGTATGGTGGATATGTCTGTATAATCTTCCCTCGTGAACTGCATAATCTGGGTATTTCTCCGGGTCATCCTGGACTTTTCTTAACAACTGCTGGTACCAAGGATCTGCTTCTTCTTCTAGGGTTAATATTGTCTCCTCTGTAATCTCTTCTTCCTCTTCTTCTGATGTCTGCACAGGAGACCGTGATAGTGCGTCTGCTACCTTGTTCATTGTACCTTTCCTGTAGATGACCGTGTACTGGAACTGCTGCAAATATATTGCCCATCTCGCCAGTCGTCCTGATGGATTGTTGATGTTCTGGAGCCACTTCAATGACTGATGATCCGTAATTACTTTAAATTCATATCCTTCCAGGTAATGCCTCATCTTTTGGATTCCCCAAACGACAGCTAGACATTCCTTCTCTGTAGTTGAGTAGTTGACTTCATGTTTATTCAACGTACGACTGGAATATGCTATGACATGCTCTTCCCCATTATCCTGTTGTGTCAATACCACTCCCAGTCCTTGATCACTTGCATCCGTTTGTAGCGTGAATGGTAATGCATAATCTGGTGCTGCCAATATCGGGGCTGAAGTCAATGCTGTCTTCAATTTGTCGACTGCTTCCTGCTGCTCCTTTGCCCATCTCCACTGGTACTTCTTTTGTAGCAACTTCGTCAGTGGCTTAGTTAGGTCCGAGCAATTTTTGATGAATCTCCGGTACCAGGATATCATGCCCATGAATATTCTTAGTTCCTTCGTCGTTGTCGGTACTGGTAGCTCAGTAATTGATTTGACTTTCTCTGGATCAGTATGAATCCCCTCCTTGTTGATGATATGGCCCAAGTATACGATTTTGTCCTGAAAAAAATGACTTTTCTCGGGATTGATCTTCAATCTTGCTTTCTTCAATCTCTGTAATACCTCCAACACATTATGGAAGTGTTCAGCCAAGTCCTTTCCTAGTATTATTATATCATCGAAGTACGCAAATGCTTGTCCCTCCATCTCTGGTCCTATTATCTGGTCCAAATTCCTTTGAAATGTGGCCGGTGCTGAGTGAAGTCCAAACGGCATCCTTGTGAAGTGGAATAGGCCTCTGTTTGGTACGGCAAATGCAGTGATCTGTTTGCTGGACTCCTCCAATGGTATCTGCCAATATCCATCCTTTAGATCAATAGTTGAAAAATACTTCGAATTCTTCAGCTTGTCTAGCGTGGCTTGGACCTGTGGCAGTGGGTAGGCGTCCTTCTCCGTCACTTCATTGACTTTCCTGAAGTCTATACACACTCGATGTTTATTGTTTTTCTTCTTCACTATCACCACTGGTGATGTCCATGGACTGTTGGACGGCTCGATGACCTTTTCCTCAATCATCCTGTCTATTTCTTTATTCAAAATTGCTTGCATGGCTGGATTCTTGGGCGTGTATCTGAATTTGATGGGCTCCGTTGTCTTCAATTTTATCCTATGTGGTGGAAGTAGAGCTGGACCCTCCTGCTTGTTTAACTCTTGTACCGCATTCATGATGACTCTCCGCATCTCCTCTTTTTGTTTTTCATCATCTGCCCGCTCGTCAACACTGTTGACTATGTGAATCTCCGACCGTTTGTTTGTCTCCCATGGAGGCCTCAATTGTAAGCTGAATTGCATCTTAGCTAATATGTCCATCCCCAGAATCATCGGCTTTGATATGGACGGAATGATGCTGAATTGAAACTGCTTAACTTCACCAAATATCTGCGCTCTTATCTTTGCCACTCCAATAATTGGTAGATTACTGCCATCTGCTTGAGCTGCCACTATGGTACATGGCTGGTACTCCACGCTCCTATCTGCACTCTGAATCTTTCCCCATGTCTCTCCGTTTATACAGGATCTTGTGGCCCCTGTGTCCATTAATGCCTGGATTGAGTACCTTCCCACAATTACGTCCGTGTACAGCCTTTCATCACTCTTCTTATAGTACCACGTCCGACCTTTGTCTGTTCCTCTTACTGGTTCCCTGGGTCGTTGATTCTGCATTCTGCTTGAGTTTGGTTGGTTGTTGCTGGAGTGAACTGTTGCTCTGGTACTTGAATGACTTCTCTGCTGCCGAAGTTCATGTCCTGCTGCTGCGTTTGTCTGTTCATTTGTTGCTGCTGGCCTCTCTGTCTGTCTTCTGCGTACATCGTTCGGCTCTGCTGTTGGGGTCGACCGGCTGGCCCATTCCTGTCGACCCTTTTGAAGTTTCCCGGATTAGGGCATGTACAATCCCTGGAGAACACGTCTGCTTTTCCACATCTGATGCAAAACTTCTTCCATTCATTTCTGCACTCTGGTTTGAAATGTCCTCGTTGGCCGCATCTCCAACACGATTCGCCTGGTATATATGGCTGGTTGATCGTACTGACCTCTTCGTTTTTCTTCTTTATTTTGTCTGTCTTGAACGCTATCGCTGGGATTGCGCTATTTCTTTGTGTCCCCATTGGTGGTTTGTAGTTCTTCTCTTGAACTAGGACCCTCTCGTAGTCATTTGCCAGTTTGATCAAATCTGCTACTGTCCGTACATCACTGCGTCTGATGTAGTGCTGGTAGTCTGGCTTCAGGTTGTAGTACAGTCGATCCAGTTGACTTTGCTCACTCATCTGGCCGTACCGCCTCATCATGGTCTGCAATGCTGTGATATATTCTCGAGCATCTTCCTTTATACCTTGGACTCGGTGCCTGATCTCCTCTTCTAATCTTACGTTTATATCCGCTGGCAAGTAGAATTTCTTTAGCTGCTCCACGAATTCCTCCCAGCTTCTCCAGTTCATTTTGTTGTTGCGGTACCACATCAGCGCGTTGTCCTTCAGTAGTATTGGAATGCATTCTACCAACTGGTCTTTTGTAATTTGATAGCTTAGAGATAATTCTTCAATTCTCTCCAAGAATGTCATCAGCTCTTTGTCTCCATCAAAGGTTGTATTCCATTTCCTCACTTGGTCCTTGATGTTGAGCTCTGGTACGCCCTGGGGTGCTGGAGGTCTTTCTCGTCGTGGTGTTGCAGAATCTTCTCTTCGTCTCTCGGTCCTGTCCTGTTGATTGAGCTGCTCGCGAAGCATTCTGATCTCGTCCTGTAATGCTTCGAATCTCGCGTTCTCTCTCTGCCTTTGCTGCTCATATTCTCTTTCCTGTTCCAACTCTTGGTTTCTCTCCGCCTCTCGCCTCATTCTTTCACGAGCCTCTGCTTCTTGTCTGCGGTCACGTTCATCTCTTTCATTCCTCAGCCGTTCACGTTCTTCCTCCATCTGCTCGATTTCTCTTGCTCGATCCTCGTGATTTGCTCTTTGGGCCCGTTGCTCTCGTTCTCTGGCCCTCTCCGCTTCCATGTTTGCCAGTCGTCGTCTCGCTGCTTGTTCGGTCCGTAGTTGCTCCTCTAACTCAGCTACTCTCCTTGACTCTCTTTCGCGTTCTAGCTTCCGTTCCGCTTCTCTCCTCTTGGCCTGCTCCTGTTCCCGTCGAAGCATTGCTCTGATTTCCTCATATGCCGCTTGTGCTGCTGGGTGTACTCTCTCTTTGCTTACATCCCTTGGGGTTGAGTCTCCTGATCCTTCTAGTCCCATCCTGCTATTTGATCTCGACGTGTCCCGTTGCATTCTGAGGCCTTTTCTGCTTGTGTGTGGTGTTGCAAATGTTGGAGTTGTTGTTCCACCGGCACCCTGCTCTGTAGACTGGTCCCCGTGGTCTCCTGCCACACTGCTTGGTCGGCTAGGTTGTCTGCTGTTGTTGAGGCTGTCTTCTGCTCCCTCCTGGAGTAAGGCGAGGCGTAGTAGTCTGCGCAAATCCTCCCTTGTTGCTTTTGCTTCCACTGAGATGTTTCTGTTTGTCAGCTCCTCTGTCAGTCGCGGTTTGGTCAGCTGGTATATCCAAGATATCCTTGGTTTTGGATTGTTATCAGCCATTTTAATGATTTTAAGAAAAATATGTATATATATATCTGAGGGTTCTGGTCAATCAATGTCCCTGTTCGAGCGCCAATTATATTTTGTAACGTTTCAACTTAACTTACTTCTTAAAATACTAACTTAAAATAACCCTTAGATCTTATTGTGGATTGGCTCGTCGGATGCCAGGATTCTAGGATAGGATATAAGGGTAATGACGTTACTATCTATGATTAATATTGACCAGAAGACCTGTTGTTCATTGCGATATATATATATATTTTCCATTAAAATGGCTTAGTAACTAAGTACATAAATAATAATAAGGGAAAAAAAAATATTAATCTATTGTTGAGCACGGAGTTTGGCTGGTGTGGTCTCCCCTGCTCCGTTGTTCGTTCCTCTACAGTAGTGTTGCGTGGACTTGGTACTGCTGTGACCAATATACCCCGTATATTGTCAGTATTCCCGTACACCGCTGCTGTGACCAATATACCCCGTATATTGTCAGTATTCTCGTACGCTGCCGCTGTGATCAATATACCCCGTATATTGTCAGTATTTCTGTACGCTGCCGCTGTGACCAATATACCCCTATATTGTCAGTATGCCCGTACACTGCCCTCTGCTCTCACTGCGAGTATCCTTCGTATCCTGTGTATCTTAGCTCCGCTTCGCTTGACTCCGGCTACCGCTGCTAGTATATCTTGTACGTCTCTGCTCTCTGCTCTGACTGCAAGAATACCCCGTAGACTGCCGCTGTGGACTGCTTTGCTGGCATACCTCGTATGCTGTGGACAACTCTGCTCTTAGTATACCCCGTATACTGTGGACTGCTTCGCTGGCATACCTCGTATGCTGTGGACTGCTCTACCGCTGTTAGTATACCCCGTATACTGCGGACTGCTCTGCTGCTAGTATACCCCGTATACTGTGGACTGCTCTGCTCTGCTGCTAGCTAGAATTTCTCCTAGCTTTAATGCTTTCAACTGCCAGCTCCTGAGTATTTTTCCCCGAAGGTACTTTTACTCTCTACGCGATATTCTCGAGTAGTGAGCTGATCTGATTTTGTGTGCATTTGAGTTGGCTTTTAACCCTTCTAGTATAACCATCCTCAAATGAACACTGATCAGCGCCCTTTTCCGCCTGGCGGTGGCGCTTGGTACTAAACTTAATTTTTGCACGCACATGCGTATCTCTTTTCTTTATCTCTTCTCTTACTTTCTCTCTCTTCTTCTCCTCTTCTTCTTCCCGGTCTTCGCTTCTGAGAATTTATTGATTTTATTTCGTTTCCACGAAATTTTTTTTCTCTTCCTTTTTTTTTTCCACTCGCACTTTATATATATATAAATATACTTAAAAATTATTATTTATTATTCTTTTTTTCTCTCTTTTAATCAATTAACTAAAAAAATTATTCTTTTTTTTTTTTTTTTTTTTTTTTAAAGTAATAAAGTAAAAAAATTATAATTAATTATTTATTTTTATTTAAAATTTAAAATTTTGTGACTCGTCACACAGTAATAAAGAGTAGAAAAAAAATTTTGTCCAAGAAATGGTGACTCATCAAAACCATTCCCTTGACTATAATATAAAATTTGAAAGATTAAAAATCAAAGAATTTTTTATAAAGAAACAAATTTGAAGAAGCGAATGATGAATCTCCAAAATAATTCTCCAATTACAAATATTCAATTTATAAGCAACAAGATATAGATTTTTTTTAAAACTATAAGAAATAAAAAAAATAATAACCAAGTTTATGATATTTACCAACCAAAATTTATAAACAGTCCATTAAAAAAATCATATATTTCTTGTCATTAAAATTTTTATTAAACAATTATTTTTTTGGCAATACATCAGTCACATTAAATTTATTTCATTTGCCTTTATTTATTTCTTATAACTTTTTTAATGCAACCTAAATAATAAAATATCAAAGCCCCTGGAAAAATATTAACATTCAAAATTTGAAGTTGGAATAAATATGTATTCGCTTAAGCGTAAGTAATTACTCACTTGAGATTTTTCTGGCTTAAGTGTCACAAGTTATCCTCAATATTACTACCAGTTCAGAATAATTATCCAGTTTAAATTTATTTTCTCTTATAGTTTAAATTACAATTAAGCTTTAATTCTAATTCATAAGTTTCCTACTGTTAATTCAAAAGCTTGACGGAAAAATGAATAAATTATTTCAGTCGATTAATTTCGAATGAGATAAAAACATAGAGACTCTTTACTTGAAGTCAAACTGATTATTATGTAAAATGAATTTTATTGCAATAAAAAATATTTGTAGTTTGAAAACCTGGTACGCGCCGTATAAGAATTCGCCCTATATCGAACCACGGATCGAGTAAAATGAACCAAAGATGGACACAGAGAAAAAAATTTATTAATTAGTAGCTTTCAGATGAAATAAAATAATAACCGAATTTTGGTAGATTTTTCAGAGGGACCATGTTGCCCCAAATAAAAATTTGTTTTGTTGGAGCATATTAATGACGAACACATGGTACAAAACCAGCAGAAATAAAAGGGGTAAAAAGAGAAAATATCAAATCTTTTTTTCACGACCCATTTTGCTTCAAATTCAAAGACTTTTAATTTTCAATAAATGTGGTATATTTAGACAAAAAGTAAGTATCCCCCTCCCTTCTTCCCCTATTCGAGCCCCCAAAAACTCAGTCTTTCCTTAAGAACTCCCTTTTGCCCCTCTTTTCCTGAATTATGACCACAGATATTTAAGAGTGGGGGAGAAAAGTAATTATCTGGGGAGATTTTGTTAAGGTCGAAGGTACCATAGACAACATCATTCAAAACCGTTTTCGATCTTGAGACGATCAGTCGTACAGTCAATCTTGTCCCAAAACTACAAACATAAAATCAGTGATCGTTAATAATTTAACTTGAAGTTATTACTAAGTGAACAGTTACTCTCACAGTAAAGTGTCAGAGTTAATCAAATTAAAAGTTCATTATTTAAAAGTCGACAATTATTAATTGCATCACTCATTACGATGGTATCAATCCGTTCAATATTCAATTGCGAATACGTTGACAACTTAATCAAAGAAGTAAATGTCGAAAATATCAATACAGTGGTTCCAGTCATGGGTGGTTTTACGCTGCTTCATATAGCAGCTTTCAATAATGATAAAAGATTGGTGAACTATCTGCTCCGCAAGAAAGCTGATGTGAATTCAAGAAGTAAATACTGGGGTACAGCTCTTCACATTGCTTTTATAATGGAGAACTTGGGTATAATTGAAAGCCTCATCAATTACGGAGCAGACGTTAATACTCTGCTAATTCAGGACTCTGATTTGATCCATTACCTGTATAGAGCTGAGCCAAATCTTGAAGAAAATCCTGAGTTTTTATTACAAAACCATGCCATTGAGACTGCGATGTTGGAAACCTATGATTTTTGTTTTGGCAAATCACCGTTACAAATTGCTGTTGATCGAGGTAATGAAAAAATTGTAGAACTACTTTTAAAAAATAATGCTGATCCGAACCTTGATACTCATTATTTTGAAACACCACTAATATGTGCTATTACTAAAGAAAACTTACCAATTATGGAGCTTCTTCTAACATACGGTGCAAATAATAATAGTGTAAGTGAAAGTGGTTTTTCAAAAGAAAGTCCTCTACATATTGCTGTCCAATCCCGAAGTTCGGAAGCAGTAGAATTAATCTTGAACCATAGTATGGTTAAAATAAATATAGTGACAGCGTATAAATATTCAGCGCTTCATTACGCATTTTTCGCAACCGACGATAATATCATAAGACAACTGCTTAATGCTGGTGTTGATATTAATTTAAAAAACACTAATGGTAAAACAGCATTTGCTTCACGACAGAATTATTCACAAAAAGTTAAAGACACAATTACTGAATATATTGCCAAACTCAGTGCGACGAATTGTTACATTGATAAAGAAAATTTAGCAGTCGTAGATAGTCGAAAATTTGGTGAATTGCGCGGTCAGTGCATAAGCGAAATTGAAAAACTGAAGATAACATATATTGGTACGAGTAATGTTACACTTTATAATGTTCTATGTAATAAATGTGAACACAAATTAGCTTTAAGTTTAAAGTATGTTAGTGATAGTACTATTTTAAATTTGAACATTGAATCTTTTTTTCCACTATACGGTGGAATGATTGCTTATCGTTTAAGAAAAGCATTAGGACGGAAAAAATTGCTATCCAATGCTATTAGTTTAATTGATGATATTTTTAATAACAGTCGCAACTTGTCATCAAGTTGACCGCAGAAATTGGCATTTCCTTAAATTAGCCGCAATTGGTTGCCAAGTTATAAGAAACTTGATAACAACTTATAGGAACTCTTCCAAAAGCTGAAAGTTGTCTTCAATTTGGTCGCATTTAATTGACACCAAGTTTTTAATTAGTGCTATGTATATATATATATGTAGTGATCAATTAAAGTATAATGTTTACTTAGTGATTGCGTTGAAAATCCGTATCATTATCTCTAATTAAGTTATTATTATTGACTAAAACTAAATTTTGCGTCAAATAATACCTTTCATTTAGGAAATATAATTTGTGGATTGCTAAAAAATTTTGAATGTTGTATGTTCTCTCTAGTTATATTCGCGAGGTCCATGATAGCCTCCAACCGTGAGTTAACTTCAAGCTACTGCTGTATTAGCCAATTCGAAGGAAAGTATTGGAGAACAAACAGTTACCTTTAAGTTGACAGTAAATTGTGTGTAACTTGAATTCAATTCGACCAAGTGTTACTGTCAGACAATGACGTTAAGTTGACTGTAAGTTTCACTTCAAATTGACGGCAAGTTTTTCTGTCAAATTACGTTCAGACGGTAGTTGATTTGCATCAATTTGCACGCAAGTATTATCCAGCCAAGACTTTCCAGAAACTTATTGTTAAGTTACCCGTAAATGTTCCACTGCAGAACTTGCTAAGCAATTATATTTAGAGTGTGGCGTTTAAAGGTGGTACCAAAATCGTGCCATTTAGCGCGATGATAGGTACAGATGTTGTCATTAATGGCCGTATTCGGCCGAACTAAATCCTATACGTGAACCTAATAAGATTTAGTTAAGATTTAGTCTAATAAGTATGCTTTGCTTCTACTATGTTAAATCTTAACTTAATTTACAGAGGACTTAATTCAGCTAAGCACGGCGAATACCTGGAATTACTAAACTTACCCTCATAGCATTGAAATTGATAGTAATTTGATGTTGAAATTACCTGAAATCTGCTGCCTGAATCTGCAGACAATATCACAGCAAAAGTTGAAAATAAAAATTTGCGGTTAATTTTTCTTCAATTTTAAGATAAACATGTACGAAAAAAACGGTCGATAATGTTCATTCTTACCATTTCAGAACGTATGCAAATTTATACGTAAAATTGTCTACAATTTGAGCGTAAAAATATACTTAACAATTTTTCAAGTCAAATTAACGATAAATTGACATAAAATTTGCCTGAAAATTAAAGACAACTTTTTTCTAGTCAACTTTTGAAGTGAATTTGCATTCAAATTCGGGCAGTAAATTTACGTCAAATTGGATAATAAGTTGCATACAAGTCGTAAAAAATGGAAAAGTCCAAAGTTGACGGAAATTTGAGGAAAAATTCAACAAAACTTTTGTACAGTAAACTTTTGCTCAAGCAAATTGTGCTATTAGGGTTAGTTGACGTCTGCCGTAACTGCCCTAACAGTCACTCCAGAATGAAATCGACAGTAATTTGACAGTTGAAATTACCGAAATTTGCCGCCCGCATCTGCCGACAATTTGATAGCAAAAGTTGAAAAAAAAAATTAGCGGTTAATTTTTTTTTTTATTTAGAGGTTACTTTTTTTTGGCTAGAAAAAAACCCTAGAGAAAGTTCCTATAAAATTGTTCTCAAATGTCTGTCAACTTCGGGCTATTCCGTTTTTGACGAGAATTTGCATACAACTTGCTATACAATTTGACGTAAATTTACTACCCGAATTCGAATGTAAATTCATTTTGAAAGTCCTATACGAATTATCGTCAAAAACGGAAAAGCCCGAATTTGACAGACATTTGACAAAAATTTCATGGGAACTTTTATTAGGGTTTTTTTCTAGCATAAAAAGTAACCTCTAAATTAAAAAAAAAAAATTAACCGCTAATTTTATTTTCAAGTTTTGCTATCAAATTGTCGGCCAATTCAGGCAGCACATTTTGATAATTTCAATTGTCAAATTACTGTCAGTTTTAATCTAAAGTGGTTTTTAGGGTGATTTCGTACATCTAACAACATTGTGGCGCTACCTGTCAATACCTTATTGGCGAAATTTGGAAATCAGGTTTTTAATCAATGGAAACAAATAATTATTTTTTAAGTTAATTTTTTAACGGAAGATTTAATATCATTATACAGAAACAAAATATCATTATACAGAAAAAAAATATTATTTATTGAAGACTACTAATGGAAATTCTAGTTTTTTAATTACATTTTTGTATTAAATAAATTACTGTTTTATTTGTTTTCACCACCCTGACGATTTTAAATCAGCCTGGGAACACCCTGGGAGTGGAAACACGGTGGAATCACGGTGGATCCAGGGTGGGTTCGTGTCATTTTATCACCGTGTATACACGCTGGTTACATAGTGTTTCCACGATGGTAACACAGTGTACCCACCCTGATTCCACGGTGTATTCACCGAGATTCCACAGTGTATCCACGGTGATTACGCGGTGTACGTGGAATCACGGTGAATACACCGTGTAATCACCGTGGAATCACGGTGATAAAATGACAAAAAACCCACCGTGTAACCGCCGTGGATCCACCGTGTTTCCGGGGTGTTTCCAGGGTGAATCAAAATCGCGAGGGCAACAATCACCGACAAACGGTTTCCTAGCAATTTAAATAAAAAAATTAAAAAAATATAGAAATAGAGGGGTTCAATGAAAAAAATTAAAGGTTAATTTTTATTCACTTTTTCATAATTGAGCAATTAACCCTTAAACAACTTTGATAGGTCATTATTGATCGACAAACGATGGCAATTGAAATAAATCGGATCGGTTTATATTGAGTTGGTTTATAATGAGTAGTTAAGTTGGAGCTTAAATATACAACTTCATTAAGCGATTTCTGATAATCAACTTGGAAGCAAGCTAGTGGCAACCAACTGTAGCAACTTGCTATCAAGTTGGCCGCAAATACTGTTCCAATGTATGCCAATAGCTGGCATTCCCTTAGTTGACAGGATTGACGAAAAGTTGCCTTCAATTTTCTCAGAAAGTTGGTGACAGGTTGCGGTAGTAGATTATCGTCAACTTTCTACGAACGTTGGTAACAACTATCAGTACTATTATATTGTTTCTAAAAAATAATACTATAAACAGTATACCCTCACGTGTTATATATCACGACTACGCATTACTTTAAGACGAACTTTAGGAGTTTAGTTTGGAAGTCGATTTCTAATAGTATACATTAAAACTATTCACAATCAACAGGACAAAAAGAAAACAAATCCTACCAAAAACAGATTCTCTGTATATTATCGCGCCAAGTACACGTTTAAAATTTTTTAAAAGTAAAAAAAAAAATTATTTTTTACAAAAAAAACGTCAAATCGAAAAAATACTAAGTACCTAGTATGATGCAAAATCATAACAAACATTTTCATAAAATTTAAAAAAAAAATTGTATAAAAAAATTTCAATGTACTTGGTGTGCTTACAAAAGAGTAAAAAAAAGCATGGTTCATTTTATAAGAAATTAATGTTGCTTGAGTACATGTAGTAACGCACACCAAGTACATTGAAATTTTGTAATACAATTTTTTTTTGAAATTTTATGAATATGTTTGTTATGATTTTGCATCATACTAGGTATTTTTTCGATTTGACTTTTTTTTTGTAAAAAATAATTTTTTTTTTTACTTTTAATAAATTTTAAACGTGTACTTGGCGCGATGTTCTACAGAGAATCTGCTTTTGGTAGGATACAATTTAGCTGAAAGAATTGAAAAATAAATAAAAAAAATTTTATATTAGTTAGCCTTGAAATAAAAATTTACTTATCGTAGTCGATGAACAAAACAAGCTTTAAGAATTAACGAAAAAAAAAAGTTTACATTAGTTAGAACCAAAAAAAGTTATTAGGTTGATCAGAAGTAATAACTTTTTTTTTTCTTTAAAAATCATAAATTTTTTATCAACCATAAAAGATACATGATAAAATTTTTATGGCATAAAAACCCATTTCCTAAGAGTTCGGTGAACGAACTAATATTTTTAGTTTATAAAAAATTTGTCGCAGGATTGAAAGCGAATTCGCAATGTGTAACTCATAAGTATTGACGATAAAAAGATTTGGTGATGGGGAAGAAATGGCGAAACTTCAAAGCCATTTAGAATTTGGGAAGATTTGGGTCTCGAAAATTAACGGGGGTCTGTACAGAAACGCAAGTTGCTTACAAGTTTTTTTTTGGTAAAATTTTGTCACATTTTTGACCTGTGGCTTAAATTCTAAGATAAAATTTGCAATTATAAAAAGTAAAAAAAAAATTTTTCGTAAGGAATAGCGACTCATCGAAACCATTTCCTTGACTATAATATAAAATTTGAAAGATTAAAAATCAAAGAATTTTTTATAAAGAAACAAATTTGAAGAAGCGAATGATGAATCTACAAAATCATTCTCCAATTACAAATATTCAATTTATGAGCAGCAAGATATAGATTGTTTTTAAAACTATAAGAAATAAAAAAAATAATTACCAAGTTTATGATATTTACCAACCAAAATTTATAAACAGTCCATTCAAAAAATCATATAACTCTTGTCATTAAAATTTTTATTAAAAAATTATTTTTTTGGCAATACATCAGTCACATTAAATTTATTTTATTTGCCTTTATTTATTTCTTATAACTTTTTTAATGTAACCTAAATAATAAAATATCAAAGCCCCTGGAAAAATATTAACATTCAAAATTTGAAGTTGGAATAAATATGTATTCGCTTAAGCGTAAGTAATTACTCACTTAAGATTTTTCTGGCTTAAGTGTCACAAGTTATCCTCAATTTTACTACCAGTTCAGAATAATTATTCAGTTGAAATTTATTTTCTCTTATAGTTTAAATTACAATTAAGCTTTAATTCGAATTCATAAGTTTCCTACTGTTAATTCAAAAGCTTGACGGAAAAATAAAGAAATTATTTCAATAGATTAATTTCGAATGAGATGAAAACATAGAGACTCTTTACTTGAAGTCAAACTGATTATTATGTAAAATAAATTTTATTGCAATAAAAAATATTTGTAGTTTGAAAACCCGGTACGCGCCGTATAACAATTCGCCCTATATCGAACCACGGACCTAGCTATTTGTTAACGCGAACAGTGGCTGTTTATTCAAAAAAAGAATTTACATTCAATAGAAAAGTGTATAAGTAGTTTTTTAAAATCGGCGCACAAAACCCTAAATTTGCTCACGGCAACCAAGCTTCCGCTTGACCAACAACGATCAACGTAGTAGTCGACAGCAGGCTCGAATTGCCTACAGGAGCACACTTAGCCACTGTTTTCCTGTTTTAATAAAAGCTAAATGGGAAAAAAAATAATTAAAAAATAAAAAATGACTATCGCGACCGGAGCCTTCGGTGGCTCTTATAATAGCAGTAAATAAAATTACAAAGATGGTAGAGACCCGAGACGCTGCCAACAACAGCCAGTTGATCTCAATTAATAAGTTTAAAACAATTAGAAATTAAGGATTTATGTTATTTAGTTTATTTATTCCTATTATGTATGACATGGTAAATTTAAATGAAGAAACTTTAAACAAAAAAAAAAAAGGTTCGATTCCCGGTACCGGAATATTTTTTTTTTTTTATGTGACAAATTACGAAAAAGCTATTAATAGAAAAGCTATTATTAATTTTTGATTTTTTCAAACAATTATTTGGTGTACTTGTCATAAGGAAAGTTGAGTCTCTCTAACAGACGAAAGTCTCCTGAAATTTCACAAATATATCAATAAAATTATTCATATCATTCACAGTGTGGTAAAATTGTGGAAGTAGCCAATAGCCAGCTACTATTAAAAAATCAACTAAATGCGAACGGAATATTTTAATATTGTTAAGTTTTGATATTCCATCGTTGGCAATGCTAAATATTTTGTCTGATGCAAATATTTCAGGGATCGATGATTTGGTAATTCTATTGGATCGCACGTACCGACGAAAAATAACAACAATACTCACTGTGTCGGTACCTGCGAGCCAATAAGAAAGCTAGAAGTAGTAGAGGGGATATTTCCTTTGCTGTGATTGGTGCGCGTGTACCGATAGAAAGTAATTACGAGAAAATCGTCACGTCGGTAACTGCGAGCCAATCAGAAAGCAGTACGTTGAAATTTAGTCGTGGAGGTGGTAAAGGTCAGAGGTTACTTAATGGTCATACATTTATTGTAGGTCATTTCCAACCGACAACTTACTTTGTACGTCACGCAAAATATTCAAGTTTTTAACTTCACACGTCAAGATGAATTTCATTAATTCAACTGGCCACACGTTTAAGCTGACTAAAATCAGCACGAAGCTATACACGACAGATTCAGGAGCTGTGGAGGTTGCAGAGTCATCCCTGTATCCGAGGACAGACATCCAGGAAACATGGAGTTTCCGTATGGAGCTAAGCCACGACCGGGAAGACAACTTTTGGCTTTCGTTGGGCATACAACCGTCCAAGTCCAAGGACCTCAAGACGAGATACACTGCCCAGTGTTTCGCCCTTGATTTGCTCGGTAACCTGACGACCCTCACCGACCAGTCTGCTCCTTTCAAGGCCTACGATGACTACATACACTTGGGCAACTGCATCAGACGATGTGGCAGAGACGACTTCTGTGGCATATTACATGAAGCCAGCGATGTAGTATATATCATGGTACAGGTGAAGATACTTTCTAATTAGATACTTAAGTTCTGACTTAAGTTAAAAACGGCCCTTTTCAGGGCCACCAAATTTTTCATACGTAAAGAACAATTCAAGTTTACACCTAAGAATTCAATCCTTGCTTCCATACTCTTTCAATATTTATATTTATTTAGTAAGTGGCTAAACAACAAGGACAAATTTTAATATTTACTAAATTATGATTTTTTATACATTTCGAGTTGTGCATATATTTATTTTTGCCTCACCATTAGTCTCTTATTTTAACAAATAAAAGTATTCCAACTAAGTATTTTTATTGACTGTTTAATGTTTACAAGAGTGTAAGTTTTATAGTTTTACAGCTTTAAGTAATTATTTATAACGCAAAATAATAACAATATTGATTGAGTCGGTATCGGCTAACCAATAAGTAGTAGAAAAATATCCCGGGTTGTGAAAGAAAAGTTGTCATCACGACTTTATAATTTGGTTTTCATGTTATTTTGAGGAAATCTAAAACGAAATATGTCTTTCGTCAAGAATTCTTTTTATTTCTATGTACAGATTTTTTATAATTGGATACTGAAAATTTACACTTTGAGTTGGAAATGGCTCTTTTTAGGGCCACTATAATTTACGTTCGTGGATAATAATTTAAGTTCTGTAACATTTAACTCACATCAATGCTCCGATATTTTTTCGCAGTAAATGTTTCATTGTTTTAAATGACTGACAAAGAATTACAATTTTTTGATTTTTGTTAAATTATAGTTCACACTTTAGTTTATAAATATATTTATCTCTAAGTACAGAGACGATAGATAAAAATTCTGCAGACTAGGTTAAAAAATTTTTTACTAATTGCCGTAATATTCAACAAAAAAAAGTTTCATGAATTTGTTGAGTCCAATGGAAAAGGATAAAGTTAAAGATGGGTTTTAGTGGTATTGGGAAATTTTATTTAAGGGAATTATACTCTGCAAGAAAAAAATTTTATGTTATTTGTACGGAAAAAAAATTTTGTATTTCTTATGACTGCTTATTTAGTATAATTTGAAACTTGAAAAGAATAGACGTATAAAAAATTTGGGGGGGGGGCCCTGCATGAACAGGACCCAAAAGCTCAAGAACTTTCTCCATGTGGGCCAGGCGCTGAAAAGAGCAGTTTGGTTTTAATTTGGTATGGTTTTACGTATGGGTATTATTGTTTTTTGTATAATTTACTTAAAATCAAAGTCAAAATATAAAAATAGAAAAAATTATGACAGTTCACCTTGATATTGGATTGATTGAAAAACTCTTCGTCGTAATAATAAGGCGCTGAAGTCCCACTTGACGTCAATTATATTAAGAATAATTTATTTGATGTAAGACCTGACTGAAAAAATTAAAAAAAAAAATAAAACAATTCATGTTAGTTGATTCTTGAAATGGAAATTTTTAAACAAGTTTTCAACTTTTTAACAAGGTGCTGAGAAGTGTCGTTTAATATAAATTTTATAAACAATAATTTATTTAGTTTAAAATTTGACTGAAAGAAATAAAAAAAAAAAGAATAAAAAAATAAATATTAGTTGGCCCTGAAACAGAAATTATTGAGTAAGTTTTTATCATTACAATGGGGAGTTTAAATTTGTCATTTGATGTCAGTTTTATAAGTAACAATTTAATTAGTTAATGATCTAGCTGAAAAAATAAAAAAATTAAATATTAGTTTGCCCTGAAATGAAAACATTCAAATAAGTATTTTTCAATACAATGAAGCGCTGAAAAGTGTAATTTTAAGTCAATTTTATAAACAATAGTTTATTTAATATAAGATTTAACTGAAAGAATAAAAAAAAAAATAATAAATATTAGTTGGCCCTAAAAGGAGCGCTGTAAGCTGTGTAAGTGTACAGACGTGTAAAAGAGTAGCTAGTGCAAAAATAAATGAAATAGGGAAAAAAGAAAGAAAAGGCAAGTAAGTTTAGAGTAAAAAAGGTGGGAGTGAAAAACGCCAAACAAGGTGAATAATAAAAAAAAAGAAAAGCTGTGGCACGGGAAAAGCAAAAGACGCGGAAACCAAAAGGTAAAGCAATCAGGGTTTTGGCGGACATAGAGGAATTGGCGGGAGACAAGACGAAGGAAAAAAGTGACGAGGAACGAGAGGGCAGCACATACAAAGAGATGACAAGTGACGAGGAAAGACATGAGAGAGGTAAAGCGAATGGCGCAAGCGCCTGGATGACCAAGAGAAGGAGGGGAAGGCCGCGCAAATTCAAAAGTACAAATTCAGCGAGTAAAAGAGACTACGGTATGAAAGATGGAGCGTTAGAAAAATTTGTGTTTAGTCAGATGGATATAATAAAGGCAAAAGCAAAAAAGGTAGAAAACACAGACAATATAAATGAGGTAGGAACAAACTGATGCAGAGCCGGATTTCAGCTAGCGAGAACACCGGCAAGAAACAGTAGAGGAAGTCTGCAAGTTGAGAAGGACAGTAATGAAGAGGCGAAAGAGTTAGATATAATCGAGACAATCAATGATAGGAAAGACAAACAGAAAGATGAAGTGGGAAAAAAGACAAGAGAACAAGCAACGCAGACTGGAATGTCAAATTGGAGCCAAAAGCAGGAAATGAAGGATAGTGAAAAAAATTCAGAGGAAAAGATGTGGCAATGGATCGCAGAGATAGAAGACAGGGTAAAAACAAAAGTTGAAGAATTGATAATGAAATCAATGGAAGAAATAAAGGCATGTACAAGACAAGAAACCTCGAAGATAGGGGCCCAAATAATTAGGAGCAAATGTAAAGAAGACCAAGTGGAAAAGGAAAGAAGACACAGACAGGAAATAGAAAGATTAGAGAAGGAAATTGGTAAAAGAGAACAAAGCATAAAGGAAAAGGACAGAGTAATTAAAGAGCTAAGTGAAAAAATAAAAAAGGAGAAAGAAAGTAAGACGAACATACCAAATAAGACAAAAGCAACCGAGGAAAAAAAAAGGAAAGCAACACGACAGTCAGAGTCACGACACAAAGAGACAAGGAAAGAGTAACAGTGGAGGAAGGCAGGAAAGAGGGCGATCAAGAGTGAAGGAAACAGAAAACGCGTGGGCGAATGAAAGGAATGTTCAAGAAATGAGGGAATGGAGCTTGGAAAATGAGGTGGAAAGATTCGTGAGCGAGGCGAGGAAAAGACAAGATAAGAAGGACAAAACAAATGAAGAATGGAGAAGACAAGAAAAAGAAAAGCTCATTGAAGAAAAGCCAAAAAAAATTAATGGAAATGAGCTGGAGGAAGAACTAAAAGAAAGGAAGCAAAAAAGGTTAAAAATTGGGGAGGTATGGTGGTGTTGGAATGAAAAAAAAGGAGAATTGGAATTATGAAAGTGGGCGAATGATGAGAAAAAGGAGTGGAGAGTGGGTACAGAAAGAGACACAGAGGCCAAGGAGAAAGAGGACCAAAATAAAGGAAGAGAGCAAGAAAATAGAAGAAAAATAATGTTTTGGAATGTTGCAGGTATGAATGAGGTAGAAAAAGCTGCCACAATGATGGAAGAAAACGAGATTGTTGTGCTAGTGGAGACATGGGTAATGGAAGATAAGGTGGAAGTAACATGTGAGAGGCTGAGCAAAGAATTCAAATGGTGGGCGAAGCCTGCGACGAGAGAGAAACAGAGAGGAAGAGCAAAGGGAGGTCATATTATTGGGATAAAAAAAAATTCCAAATTAAAATGGGAAGTCAGGGAATGGAAATACGGAATGATGTTGGAAGAAAGTAAGGAAAGTGAAAGTATAATCACAGTGTATAACAATGTAGGAATGAGCAAATTAGAAACGGAGCTAAGAAGGCAGATAGAAGAATGTGCAAACAGGGACGAAAGTGTGATGATCATTGGGGACTTTAATGCGAGAATCGGAGAAGAAAACGTAACAGGAGAGGACGAAGGCAGAGTGCGGAAAAAAAGAAAATCGAGAGATAAGACAGTAAACAGCGAAGGAAAAAAATTACTTAAGATGTGTGATGAGTTAGGACTCTGCGTATAAAATGATAGAACAAGAGGAGATGAAGGTGGGGAAATAACTTACGTCGAGGGAGACGAAGAGAGTTTAGGATCAGTAATTGACCTAATACTAACGCTGGACCAGAGGCGATGAGCAAGAAATAGAGGTAAGAGTGGTGGAGAGAATAGAGTCAGATCATCTACCAGTGTTGGCGAGATATAAGGTAAAGAGAAATGAGGAAGAGAGTAAGGAAGGAAGCTGCATGTAAGAGGAGGAAGAGCAGGAAGAAATTGGAGCAAATAAGCTGATCTGGAAGAAAGAAAAAATACAGGAGTATGCAGAAGCAACGCAGGAAGCACTGACAGAAGCAGTAGAGGAAAAAAGCGAGCTTGAGTGGGAGGATATAAAGGAAATAGTAAGAAAAGGGGCTGAAAAAACGGGGATGGTGATGAAAGGAAAGAAGGACAAAGATACAAAGGAGAAAAAAAAGTGGTACAATATCGAGGGTAAAAAAAAAAGAAAAGAAGTATGGAAGAAGTTCAAAGAATTCATCAAGGATAATAACAAAGAAAAAAAGAGAAATCTGAAGGAAAGCAGAAAGAAATATAGGGAAACAATCAAAGAGAGCAAGGAAAGGTGGATGATGGAAAGGTGTGAGGAGATAAGTAACGCCAAAGACATGACAAAATGGTGGGAAGCCATAAATAGGTTCAGAGGAAGAAAGAAAAGAGCTGCAAGCAACAGCATAAAAGCAAAACAATGGGAAAAGCACTTTAGTGATCTGCTGAATGGGGAAGGCAATGAAAAATCGGAAGAAGAAGAAAATGAGCCGTGGAAAGGAGAAGGTAGTAATGAAGGATCAGAGGAGCCGAAGCTCGATAAAAACTTCAGCAGGAGAGAAGTGAAAGCCGCAATAAGAAAGCTCGGGAATCACAAAGCTCCAGGGGAAGACGGGATGGCAGCAGAATTTATAAAGAACAGTGCACCAGATGTCATTGAATGGATAGGCGAAATTATAAATAGAATATGGGACGAAGGAAGTATGCCAGAATGATGGGACACAGCAGTAATAATTCCGATTTACAAAGCAGGAGACGGAGAAAGAACAGAAAATTACAAGGGAATTTCGCTTCTAAATACAGGGTACAAGTTATTGACAACTATGATGACGGAGACGCTAAATAACTGGATAGATAAAGAAAAAATTTTAAGGGAATGTCAGGCGGGGTTCAGGAAAAAACGAGGGACAAGGGACCACATATTTGTATTGAATAGTCTAATAAACAACAAAATGAAGAGGAAGGGAGGAAAATTATGCATCGGGTTCATAGACTTTAGAGCGGCGTTCGACACAGTCAGGAGACCAAAAATGAAGAGAAAGGTATGGAGAAAGGGGGCCAGAGGGAGAATGCACAGAATAATAAGAGAAATATATAAAAGAACATATTGTAAGGTGAAAGTAGGAAAAAGAAGACAGACAAAAGAATTTATAACAACAAAAAGGGGAAAGACAAGGGTGTGTGATGAGCGGAGCGTTATATGGCATAGATATCGACGACCTAGAAAAGACGATGAAAGAGAAGAAGAGAGGAGGGACAATGATTGGGAACCAACGAATACATGTCATGAAATATGCGGATGATGTGGCGCTAGTTGCGGACACAGAAGAGGAGCTAAGAGGGATGCTGAAAGAGCTGGAAATATACACAGAAGAGAATAAGATGGAGGTGAACGTGAAAAAAACAAAAATTCTAATATGCAGAAATGGAGGTAGAAAAAAGAAGGGAAAGAAATGGATGTAGAAAGGAAGTGAGGTCGAAGAAGTCAAAGAATTTAAATATCTTGGGTACCATTTCACCACAAGGAATAGCGCAGGGAAACAAAAAAAGGAACTAGCACAAAAAGCACAAAAGGCCACAAATGCAGTATGGGGAGTGATAAAAAGGAGCAAAAAGAACAGCATGAGCAAAAAAAAATAAGAAGCCAAAAACAAATAAATTATAGAAGTTAAAAAGTAAGAAAGAAATAATATATATAACGAAGTGAATATTTTACCAGATGAAAATATGATTTATGTAAAAATTTGTATACGACCTATAAGTTGTGCAAATAAAACTATTTTATATATAGTTGGCCCTGAAATAAAAATATTTAAATAAGTTTTTATCGTTACGATTATACATTTCAAGTAAATTTTATAAGAAATAATATTTGATATACAATTTAGCTGAAAGAATTGAAAAATAAATAAAGAAAATTTATATTAGTTAGCCTTGAAATAAAAAATTACTTATCGTAGTCGATGAACAAAACAAGCTAAAAGAATTATCGAAAAAAAAAGTTTACATTAGTAAGAACCAAAAATAGTTATTAGGTTGATCAGAAGTAATAACTTTTTTTTTTCTTTAAAAATCATAAATTTTTTATCAACCATAAAAGATACATGTTAAAATTTTTATGGCATAAAAACCCATTTCGCAAGAGTTCGGTGAACGAACTAATATTTTTAGTTTATAAAAAATTTGTCGCAGGATTGAAAGCGAATTCGCAATGTGTAACTTACAAGTATTGACGATAAAAAGATTTGGTGATGGGGGAGAAATGGCGAAACTTCAAAGACATTTAGAACTTGGGAAGATTTGGGGCTCGAAAATTAACGGGGGTCTGTACAGAAACGCAAGTTGCTTACAAGTTTTTTTTTGGTAAAATTTCGTCACATTTTTAACCTGTGGCTTAAATTCTAAGATAAAATTTGCAATTATAAAAAGTAGATAAAAATTTTTCGTAAGGAATGGCGACTCATCAAAACCATCCCAGTGGCAATGTTAAAAAATTTCAGAGATTAAAAAAATCGAGGAATTTTAATAGAGAAAAAAATTTCCTCTCGTATGGTTCCAGTAAATTTTTTTTAAATATTTGAAAGTAGATTCGCAATTAACTAAAAATTATCGGTTATAAAATGTATCGATGAAGGAAAAATGGCGTAATTTCAAAACCATTTTAAATTTGGGAAAATTTGGATCAGTAAAAATAAGTAGGATTTTCTGTACAAAAGCGCAATATCCTTATAAGTTTTCGTTTAACTAAATTTTTGTAATATGTTTGATAGTTTGGTTTGAATTTCAATTTAAAATTCACAGTAATAAAGAGTAGAAAAAAATTTTGTCCAAGAAATGGTGACTCATCAAAACCATTCCTCTGACTATAATATAAAATTTGAAAGATTAAAAATCAAAGAATTTTTCATAAAGAAACAAATTCGAAGAAGCGAATGATGAATCTTCAAAATCATTCTCTAATTACAAATATTCAATTTATAAGCAACAAGATATAGATTTTTTTTTAAAACTATAAGAAATAAAAAAAATAATTACCAAGTTTATGATATTTACCAACCAAAATTTATAAACAGTCCATTCAAAAAATCATATATTTCTTGTCATTAAAATTTTTATTAAAAAATTATTTTTTTGGCAATACATCAGTCACATTAAATTTATTTTATTTGCCTTTATTTATTTCTTATAACTTTTTTAATGCAACCTAAATAATAAAATATCAAAGCCCCTGGAAAAATATTAACATTCAAAATTTGAAGTTGGAATCAATATGTATTCGCTTAAGCGTAAGTAATTACTCACTTAAGATTTTTCTGGCTTAAGTGTCACAAGTTATCCTCAATTTTACTACCAGTTCAGAATAATTATCCAGTTTAAATTTATTTTCTCTTATAGTTCAAATTACAATTAAGCTTTAATTCGAATTCATAAGTTTCCTACTGTTAATTCAAAAGCTTGACGGAAAAATAAATAAATTATTTCAGTCGATTAATTTCGAATGAGATAAAAAAATAGAGACTCTTTATTGAAGTCAAACTGATTATTATGTAAAATAAATTTTATTGCAATAAAAAATATTTGTAGTTTGAAAACCTGGTACGCGCCGTATAAGAATTCGCCCTATATCGAATCACGGATTAAGTAAAATGAACCAAAGATGGACACAGAGAAAAAAATTTATTGATTAGTAGCTTTCAGATGAAATAAAATAATAACCGAATTTTGGTAGATTTTTGAGAGGGACCATGTTGCCCCATATAAAAATTTTTTTTGTTGGAGCATATTAATGACGAACACATGGTACAAAACAAGCAGAAATAAAAGGGGTAAAAAGAGCAAATATCAAATCTTTTTTTCACGACGCATTTTGCTTCAAATTTAAAGATTTTTAATTTTCGATAAATGTGGTATATTGAGACAAAAAGTAAGTATCCCCCTCCCTTCTTCCCCTATTCGAGCCGCCAAAAACTCAGTCTTTCCTTAAGTACTCCCTTTTGCCCCTCTCTTCCTGAATTATGACCACAGATATTTAAGAGTGGGGGAGAAAAGTAATTATCTGGGGAGATTTTGTTAAGGTCGAAGGTACCATAGACAACATCATTCAAAACCGTTTTCGATCTTGAGACGATCAGTCGTACAGTCAATCTTGTCCCAAAACTACAAACATAAAATCAGTGATCGTTAATAATTTAACTTGAAGTTATTACTAATTGAACAGTCACTCTCACAGTAAAGTGTCAAAGTTAATCAAATTAAAAGTTCATTATTTAAAAGTCGACAATTATTAATTGCATCACTAATTACGATGGAATCAATCCGTTCAAAATTCAATTGCGAATACGTTGACAACTTAATCAAACAAGTAAATGTCGAAAATATCAATACAGTGGTTCCAGTCATGGGTGGTTTTACGCTGCTTCATATAGCAGCTTTCAATAATGATAAAAGATTGGTGAACTATCTGCTCCGCAAGAAAGCTGATGTGAATTCAAGAAGTAAATACTGGGGTACAGCTCTTCACATTGCTTTTATAATGGAGAACTTGGGTATAATTGAAAGCCTCATCAATTACGGAGCAGACGTTAATACTCTGCTAATTCAGGACTCTGATTTGATCCATTACCTGTATAGAGCTGAGCCAAATCTTGAAGAAAATCCTGAGTTTTTATTACAAAACCATGCCATTGAGACTGCGATGTTGGAAACCTATGATTTTTGTTTTGGCAAATCACCGTTACAAATTGCTGTTGATCGAGGTAATGAAAAAATTGTAGAACTACTTTTAAAAAATAATGCTGATCCGAACCTTGATACTCATTATTTTGAAACACCACTAATATGTGCTATTACTAAAGAAAACTTACCAATTATGGAGCTTCTTCTAACATACGGTGCAAATGTTAATAGTGTAAGTGAAAGTGGTTTTTCAAAAGAAAGTCCTCTACATATTGCTGTCCAATCCCGAAATTCGGAAGCAGTAGAATTAATCGTGAACCATAGTATGGTTGATATAAATATAGTGACAGCGTATAAATATTCAGCGCTTCATTACGCATTTTTCGCAACCGACGATAATATCATAAGACAACTGCTTAATGCTGGTGTTGATATTAATTTAAAAAACACTAATGGTGAAACAGCATTTGCTTCACGGCAGAATTATTCACAAAAAGTTAAAGACACAATTACTGAATATATTGCCAAACTCAGTGCGACGAATTGTTACATTGATAAAGAAAATTTAGCAGTCGTAGATAGTGGAAAATTTGGTGAATTGCGCGGTCAGTGCATAAGCGAAATTGAAAAACTGAAGATAACATATATTGGTACGAGTAATGTTACACTTTATAATGTTCTATGTAATAAATGTGAACACAAATTAGCTTTAAGTTTAAAGTATGTTAGTGATAGTACTATTTTAAATTTGAACATTGAATCTTTGTTTCCACTATACGGTGGAATGATTGCTTATCGTTTAAGAAAAGCATTAGGACGGAAAAAATTGCTATCCAATGCTATTAGTGTAATTGATGATATTTTCAATAACATTCAACTTCCAAGTACTTTTACGAGGAGTATTTTAAAATTACTGACTAATGAAGATTTGGAAAAATTACAATGATATATTTATAGGAATATTTTTAATTAATATTATTAAGTCTGTAATATTTTGAAATATTTTCATGGGTGTAGGGTTAATAAGTATATAAATTCGTTGTCTTTATTATTAACAATGTCGAATAATTACTTATTTAATTTATTTATTTTTAATACGTATATAACATTAAATGTTTCACTTATGAGTGCACACATGTGTAATTAAATAGATTAAGTTGTGTTTTTATAATTTATATTTTTTTTTTAATTCGTTGATGCAAAAGAAATATAGTCATTGTAAAATAAAAAAAAAATTAATTACAGTTTGTTTTCAAAAATTAAATTTTAATACAGAAGTTATTTTTAATAAACTCGTAGTCCATAAGTCGTAATTTAAAATTGTAATTAATAATTTAATTAATTTATTTTTATTACATGTATGAATATTGTATATATGAAAAATAAATCACTACATTTTTTTAATTTTGTGTAATAGTCACAATTTATTTTAATATTTAATTATTTATAATTTTAATTACTATTATTTATTTATTATTTTAATACGAATTTCTGCAATTGCTTTAAATTTGATTTTTATTTTTATTGTTCTCTAAGTATTTCAAAATAAAATAAGTAAAGTAAAAATAGAATAAATGAACAATTACATTATCATTTCAAACATCACTTTTAAATAAATATTTAAAACTTTAATTTGCAAAATTTGATGTAGAAATTGGCATAGTTGTAGTATTAGTTAATAAATAATAATAAGCGATAGAAAGTATAATCATAAGTTTTAAATTTCATTAATAATAATTAATTATAAATCAAAGTCTCTATTGACCATTGATTTTTTTCTAATAATAAGAATAAGAATTAAGAACAAGTTTGCTGATTACACTCAAGATTTAGAAAATAAGATTCTAAAACAGGTAAGTGTGAAGTCATGTTAACAATCCAGCATTCAGCTACATCCCCTTTCATTACCTGCATTGGAACTTGAAGTTTTAGTGTCAGCAGCCAGTCAGAAAAAAGTAAATTTAAGATCAATGGTGTGATCAACTTTTAGCGTAAACGTTAATTGTCATTTGCAATTTATAATTAAACAGAAACTATAAATACTATTTATTATTCTAACTTCTTTCGACTGACTGTAGAGACATTGAAACTTTGGGTTTCGATGCTGTTATCACGAACAGTATTTCAAATAATTTAATTTTGATAAAATTCAAAACAAAATATCAAGTATGAAATAGAATAGCTTCCCGAAAAAAATGGTTACAGTAAAATAAAACCACAATAATAATAAAAAATCGCGAGACCTTGACAAGTCCGTTATAAAGCACAACCTCTCCCTGATTATAAAAGAAACGATTTGGAATGTTAAATGTTCATAAGAAAGGCGATTCTAAAGTATTCAAAAGCATTAAAAAGTACCCCGATAGCCAGTTGAGCTCAACCAACAGCCAAATTGGGCGTAAATTTGACGTCAGATTAAAGCGGCTATTTAATGTATTCGAGACATCGGAAATTGAGTAGCAAAATTTGACTGCAGTAGTAGCTCAAATTGACCTAAATTGTTTAGATTTAATTTTACCATTTGATACATAATAAACAAAAGTCAGCTCTCGACATCTAGCAACTATTCAACAAAGTAAATTCGAAAATTCAAAAGTAAAAAATATCTCTTTAGTTGAGGTCTTATTGACGTCATTTGTTGATGTCATTTGTTGCGTCTCAAATTTTTATGTCTCACAGACGTGAAATAGCAATTTTAAAATTACATCAAATTTACGTGAAATATGACGTCAATGAGCGCTCAAAAGTTGATATTGAAATTTTTTATGTGTACCGTACATCACCGAAATCTCTAGCACGAACTTGATGTCAAGTTAACTACAAAAAATTGGCGCCCAATTAGTTGAGACAAACTTTTTTGCAACTTTATGTCAATTTTAAAGTAACTTATGTTCCTAAAGCGCTATTTCCCCCTGCAGCATTTAGGTAACATGTCCACATACTCTAATTTAAATTACCTAAATTTCCAGCCGAAGTTCGTCGACAATTTGACAGCAAAAGTTGAAAAGAAAAATTTGCATCCAATTTTTCCTTAATTTAGAGATAACTTTTTACACTATAAAAAAAAAACCCTAATATCAGTTACCTTTAATTTTTCGTCTAATGTTCGTCAACTTTGGGCTTTTCCGTTTTTGACGACAATGTATATATAAATTTTGAAGTGACTTTTCATTATAATTTGTAAAGTAAATTTATGTCAAATTATGTAGCAAGTTGTATACAAATTGTCATCAAAAACAGAAAAGCCCGAAGCTGACGGACATTTGACGAAAAATGCAAGGGAACTTTTGCTAAGCAAACTGTACTATTAGGGTAGCCAAATTTGCTGAGCAAATGTTTGCTCAGTAACATATTCCTTCAATTTGGCAACAAGCAATTGTCAATTATAAAATATTTGAACTTTTGATTATACAATAGCTATGTCATTATATTTGTTTTCATTAATGCTTAGGCCCCTAACTTGTGAAATCTGAACTATCTACTTTTTGAAGACAAATTAAAAGAAAATGATGCGTGTAAGAAATTTGTATGCAAGCAATTTTATGGCAACTTCCTGAGTCAACTTTTTTTCAAACTGCGGCAGCAAATTAATACCTACTTGTAATTCAAGTCTTCATATTGTAGTTACAAGTTTAAAAGTCAGTATTTGGCAAAAATTTTAAACATTGAACTGAAAATTAGTATATTACGCACCAAGGAAAGGAAAAAAGGCGTTACAACCCACGAGTGTATAATTGCTTTGGGTCGGGTAGGCAATCACTTGCACGGGTTGGCATGTCCTATTTTTCTTCCTTGGTGTGTAATGTACTATTTTTCGAACCTATCTGTGGATCACATATGATTAGATATAATTTGATCTCATATATAATCCTTCATAAGCATGTTCATGAATGCTCATGTATGATTCTTTTTCTATGAAACGCTGGTACAGATTGATCGGAAACGATGAAATCGAATTAATGTTGAATTGAATTTTAAATATGTTTTAAGACATCATAAAATGATTTTATTAATATCATGACAAAAAAAAAGATTTTTATGGATTTATTTTTATATAGTATAAAAACTATGCAAATTAATTAGTAGTAGAACGAGAAGAAGAATTTAAAGTTTGTCCCACGTTTTATATGCTGTGATTAAGCATGTAGTCCGCCTGCGCAAGGTACAATTTATTTATAATTATGAATAAAACTTTAAATATTAATAATTTTTGAATTATTATGATTGACCAATACTGACCTTGCGATATAGATTTAAATTATGATAAAAAACGCTCATATTTCTGTGAATGGGGTGCTAAAGTTCAAATTTTTTAATAATAAAATTTTAAAAATTTTTTTATAAAAAAACCGTAAGTGACCTAACAAAAAAATGATGTGACGTAAACTGACCTCACGGTGACCTATCATTTAAGGCCATTATCACCTTAAAATTCTATGAATAGGGTGCTAAATTTGCGCAGGTCACAAAATCACGGTGATTTCACTGTAATTTCATCATGGTCTCACAATGTTTTTACTATAATCTCACTGTGATTTCACTGTGATTTTACAGTGATTCCAGGTCCGCGAGGGTCGAAGGATGTTATTGTTGAAAAAAATGAAAGTTATTACACACGTAAATAAATAGTTGAGTGATCTCCTTTTATCGGTGCAACATTCCATGTGAAATATTTATTATCATTTGTATTCATATTGTTAGATAAGTTAAGAAATTATTTTTAACGTTAAATTTTTGCGCGCCATTGAATGAGCTATGATGCTGCTCACTGGGCCTAGTTTGACAAAAACGAAACGCCATTCTCACTTGAATACTCCCTAATACTTATCAGCACCACCCTGGTTGTTTAATGACCCTAATAGCCACTTTAGCTTGAAATTGACTGTAATTTGATTTTGAAATTACCTGAAATCTGCTACCCCAATTTGCCTACAATTTCACAGCAAAAGTTGAAAATAAAAATTTGCGGTTAATTTTTCTTCAATTTAAAGGTAAACATTTATACACAAAATTATCTACAATTTAAGGATAAAAATATACTTAACAATTTTTTAAGTTAAATTAACGGAAAAATAGTCAGCTCGCGACATCTAGCAACTATTTAACAAAGTAAATTCAAAAATTAAAAAGTAAAAAATATATCTCTAGTTGAGATCTTGTTGATGTCATATGTTGACGTCATTTGTTGCGTTTCAAATTTTGATGTCTCACAGACGTCAAATAGCAGTTTTAAACTTACGTTAAATTTATGTGAAATTTGACGTCAAAGAGAACTCAAAAGTTGACATTAAAATTTTTTATGTGTACCGTACGTCACTGAGATGACAAAAGTTTCAGCTCAAAAATTGTGCTGAAACTCTAGTTATCTGGGTCCTTGATGGAAATTGTTGTAGAGCAAGCAGTTACCTTTAAGTTGACAGTAAATTGTCTGTAAACTTGAATTCAAATTGAATATAAGTGTTACGGTCAAACTATGACGTTTAGTCGATTGAAAGTTTCACTTCAAATTGACGGCAAGTTTATCTGTCAAGTTACATTCAAGCTATTGCCATATTCTGAAGCCAATTTAAAGGAAAGTACTACCCAGCCAAGGTTTGCCAGAAACTTTCTCGTTAAGTTAGCCGAAAATGTTGCTCAGCAGAACTTGTAGAGCAAGGTCTGGCTAACAGGGAAGTTGCCACTACGAGACAGCACATCAGGTAGTCGAGGGATTACCGTCCCTTTGAATTTGATCTGATTCATTTTAATGTCAAGTTCGTCGTTGACGACGCTTATTAGGGCTCAGGTAAAAATTCACCATTGGGATTGTTTCCAGAAAACCTTCATGTTTAAACATGGAGTATCGTAATTACAGTTTCATACATTTGTTCCATAGTACAATATATATTATTTAATGACCCACATTTTCATTACAGTCATTAATAAATAGTAATGACCTTTGTATAAGCTTTTTTATAACAAAGAATCGTCGATAGTGGGTCATAAATTATTTAAATTTTAAGAGTAGAAAGATTATCCGATAATTATAGAAAGTAAATGAAAAATAGACTGGATAACTATAATAATCGAGACGATGGAGAGTATATCATTTCCGTAGTCGAGACTATAGTCCAATTGGGAATTCCCCATTGTTAAATAGATAAATAATTTTGATAGAAAGAAAATAATTTTAAGGGCAACTTAAGAACTTTTAATGTCTCGTATGGGCTTACTTTTGAATAAGTTTATTTTTATTACGGGCGAATTTTTCCAAAATTACTTTTGTTAATATACTTATCCAAAAAATTAGAAGGAGTAAAAATTTTCTAAGATTTTTTGTAATTTTTGGAAGGCTGTATTTCCGCGAAAAATGATTGTGTTGAAAAATTAAAAAAAAAAAATTAAAAAAGCAAATTGAAGCTTAAAATATCTAGCTTAAAGATCTGTCAGTCAAATAATTTTCTGAGCCACGGTTTGAATAGCCATTTTTTGTGGGTTTTTTCTGGGTTTTCAGTCAACTCATCGCTACTTTGCGAATACTGATAGAAAGGTTAATGATGTCAGGTGATTTTACAGCTTGATGTACCCCCGAAAACCCTGGGAATTTTCAGATTGATCAATTAAACCGTTTGTTCGGGCCGATTGCTCAAAGTTTTACAAAACAATTAAAGGAACAAGTTTTGTTCTTTAATTTGAGTAATCATTACCAAAATGAAAAAATTAATTTTTTTTTTGAATTCACTTTTATTTTCACGTTAGTTATTCAGTAGATATGAGGTAAGGAAAAAAAAATTATCCAAAAAGCGAGATAAAGCAAGAATTTTTTTACTTTTTTTTTTTTTTCATGTTTTACTTGGGGGTTATTTTTTCCTTTTCCGGAAAAATTGTTTTTTTTTTTTCTCTACCTCACATTTACTAAATAATTAACCCAAAAGTGGAAAAAAATCCGGAAAAAATTAAATTTTCATATTAGTATTGATTAAACAAATTAAGGAACAAAACTTGTTCCTTCAATTGTTTTATAAAAGTTTGAGCAATCGGCCGGGACAAACGGTTCAATGGATCAATCTGAAAATTTTCCGGGTTTTTGGGGGTACATTAAGCTATAAAATCACCTGATATCATTAACCTTTGCATCAGTATTCGCAAAGTAGCGATGAGTTGACTAAAAATCCAGAAAATAGCCATTTTTTTTGGGTTTTTCAAATGGATATTAAGGATAAAAAAAATTTTTTTTTTTTTTTAATCGAAAATGAAACTTGTAGAGAATTTATTCAAGTTTCTTAAACTGCCACTGAAATTACTGTGCGACCATTAGTTGCCGAGATATCAATAATCAAAGACAACAGGATCCTTTTTCATATGAAGGCTGATATCTCAGCAGCAAATTGTCCTACAGAGAAACAAAAAAAAAGCAATAAATTGTAGTTGAATAAATTTCCTAAATGAGCCATGAATTGGTTTTTTCGAAGAAAATTCTCCAAACCTCGTAAACCTAAAAAACCAAATCAAAAAAATTAGAAACATTTTGTCTCGATCTATTTCTTATGATTCTGCAAAAACCGTGGCTCAGAAAATTATTTAGTTGACAGATTTTTAAACTAGAGATTTCAAGCTTCAATTTGCTTTTTTTTTTATTTTTTCAACATGATAATTTTTCACGAGAATACAGCCTTCTAAATATCAGTAAAAAATTAAAAAAATTTTTACTCCACTTAATTTTTTGGATAAGTGTATATAATTGAGCATTATTTAAAAAACTTTTTCGTTAAAATTAAAAAAAAATTTAGAATTCCATTTGAAAAATATTAATGACTTTGGTTTTATAACAATAGCTATACTAATTTTTTTTTTCCTTTGAATCAAATAATTATGTGAATTATAATTTTTCTTTATGTAAATTAATTATAAAAAAATTTTATTTTATCAAATTTATTCAATTTCCACAACTTCTTTTGTCATCTTATTTAAAGGGTACTCCATTTCTCCCCCAAAGAATTCGATTTTCGAAAATTAGAGCGAAACCAATAACTTGCTGAATTTTTGAAATAAAATAATAACCGAATTTTGGTAGATTTTTCAGAGGGACCATGTTGCCCCAAATAAAAATTTTTTTTGTTGGAGCATATTAATGACGAACACATGGTACAAAACTAGCAGAAATAAAAGGGGTAAAAAGAGCAAATATCAAATCTTTTTTTCACGACGCATTTTGCTTCAAATTAAAAGATTTTCAATTTTCGATAAATGTGGTATATTGAGACAAAAAGTAAGTATCCCCCTCCCTTCTATCCCTATTCGAGCCGCCAAAAACTCAGTCTTTCCTTAAGTACTCCCTTTTGCCCCTCTCTTCCTGAATTATGACCACAGATATTTAAGAGTGGGGGAGAAAAGTAATTATCTGGGGAGATTTTGTTAAGGTCGAAGGTACCATAGACAACATCATTCAAAACCGTTTTCGATCTTGAGACGATCAGTCGTACAGTCAATCTTGTCCCAAAACTACAAACATAAAATCAGTGATCGTTAATAATTTAACTTGAAGTTATTACTAAGTGAACAGTTACTCTCACAGTAAAGTGTCAGAGTTAATCAAATTAAAAGTTCATTATTTAAAAGTCGACAATTATTAATTGCATCACTCATTACGATGGAATCAATCCGTTCAATATTCAATTGCGAATACGTTGACAACTTAATCAAAGAAGTAAATGTCGAAAATATCAATACAGTGGTTCCAGTCATAGGTGGTTTTACGCTGCTTCATATAGCAGCTTTCAATAATGATAAAAGATTGGTGAACTATCTGCTCCGCAAGAAAGCTGATGTGAATTCAAGAAGTAAATACTGGGGTACAGCTCTTCACATTGCTGTTATAATGGAGAACTTGGGTATAATTGAAAGCCTCATCAATTACGGAGCAGACGTTAATACTCTGCTAATTCAGGACTCTGATTTGATCCATTACCTGTATAGAGCTGAGCCAAATCTTGAAGAAAATCCTGAGTTTTCATTACAAAACCATGCCATTGAGACTGCGATGTTGGAAACCTATGATTTTTGTTTTGGCAAATCACCGTTACAAATTGCTGTTGATCGAGGTAATGAAAAAATTGTAGAACTACTTTTAAAAAATAATGCTGATCCGAACCTTGATACTCATTATTTTGAAACACCACTAATATGTGCTATTACTAAAGAAAACTTACCAATTATGGAGCTTCTTCTAACATACGGTGCAAATGTTAATAGTGTAAGTGAAAGTGGTTTTTCAAAAGAAAGTCCTCTACATATTGCTGTCCAATCCCGAAGTTCGGAAGCAGTAGAATTAATCTTGAACCATAGTATGGTTGATATAAATATAGTGACAGCGTATAAATATTCAGCGCTTCATTACGCATTTTTCGCAACCGACGATAATATCATAAGACAACTGCTTAATGCTGGTGTTGATATTAATTTAAAAAACACTAATGGTAAAACAGCATTTGCTTCACGACAGAATTATTCACAAAAAGTTAAAGACACAATTACTGAATATATTGCCAAACTCAGTGCGACGAATTGTTACATTGATAAAGAAAATTTAGCAGTCGTAGATAGTGGAAAATTTGGTGAATTGCGCGGTCAGTGCATAAGCGAAATTGAAAAACTGAAGATAACATATATTGGTACGAGTAATGTTACACTTTATAATGTTCTATGTAATAAATGTGAACACAAATTAGCTTTAAGTTTAAAGTATGTTAGTGATAGTACTATTTTAAATTTGAACATTGAATCTTTTTTTCCACTATACGGTGGAATGATTGCTTATCGTTTAAGAAAAGCATTAGGACGGAAAAAATTGCTATCCAATGCTATTAGTTTAATTGATGATATTTTTAATAACAGTCGCAACTTGTCATCAAGTTGACCGCAGAAATTGGCATTTCCTTAAATTAGCCGCAATTGGTTGCCAAGTTATAAGAAACTTGATAACAACTTATAGGAACTCTTCCAAAAGCTGAAAGTTGTCTTCAATTTGGTCGCATTTAATTGACACCAAGTTTTTAATTAGTGCTATGTATATATATGTATGTAGTGATCAATTAAAGTATAATGTTTACTTAGTGATTGCGTTGAAAATCCGTATCATTATCTCTAATTAAGTTATTATTATTGACTAAAACTAAATTTTGCGTCAAATAATACCTTTCATTTAGGAAATATAATTTGTGGATTGCTAAAAACTTTTGAATGTTGTATGTTCTCTCTAGTTATATTCGCGAGGTCCATGATAGCCTCCAACCGTGAGTTAACTTCAAGCTACTGCCGTATTAGCCAATTCGAAGAAAAGTATTGGAGAGCAAACAGTTACCTTTAAGTTGACAGTAAATTGTGTGTAACTTGAATCCAATTCGACCAAGTGTTACTGTCAGACAATGACGTTAAGTTGACTGTAAGTTTCACTTCAAATTGACGGCAAGTTTTTCTGTCAAATTACGTTCAGACGGTAGTCGATTTGCATCAATTTGCACGCAAGTATTATCCAGCCAAGACTTTTCAGAAACTTATTGTTAAGTTACCCGTAAATGTTCCACTGCAGAACTTGCTAAGCAATTATATTTAGAGTGTGGCGTTTAAAGGTGGTACCAAAATCGTGCCATTTAGCGCGATGATAGTTACAGATGTTGTCATTAATGGCCGTATTCGGCCGAACTAAATCCTATACGTGAACCTAATAAGATTTAGTTAAGATTTAGTCTAATAAGTATGCTTTGCTTCTACTATATTAAATCTTAACTTAATTTACAGAGGACTTAATTCAGCTAAGCACGGCGAATACCTGTTATTACTAAACTTACCCTCATAGCATTGAAATTGATAGTAATTTGATGTTGAAATTACCTGAAATCTGCTGCCTGAATCTGCAGACAATATCACAGCAAAAGTTGAAAATAAAAATTTGCGGTTAATTTTTCTTCAATTTTAAGATAAACATGTACGAATAAAAACGGTCGATAATGTTCATTCTTACCATTTCAGAACGTATGCAAATTTATACGTAAAATTGTCTACAATTTGAGCGTAAAAATATACTTAACAATTTTTCAAGTCAAATTAACGATAAATTGACATAAAATTTGCCTGAAAATTAAAGACAACTTTTTTCTAGTCAACTTTTGAAGTGAATTTGCATTCAAATTCGGGCAGTAAATTTACGTCAAATTCAATAATAAGTTGCATACAAGTCGTAAAAAATGGAAAAGTCCAAAGTTGACGGAAATTTGAGGAAAAATTCAACAAAACTTTTGTACAGTAAACTTTTGCTCAAGCAAATTGTGCTATTAGGGTTAGTTGATGTCTGCCGTAACTGCCCTAACAGTCACTCCAGAATGAAATCGACAGTAATTTGACAGTTGAAATTACCGAAATTTGCCGCCCGCATCTGCCGACAATTTGATAGCAAAAGTTGAAAAAAAAAATTAGCGGTTAATTTTTTTTTTTATTTAGAGGTTACTTTTTTTTGGCTAGAAAAAAACCCTAGAGAAAGTTCCTATGAAATTGTTCTCAAATGTCTGTCAACTTCGGGCTATTCCGTTTTTGACGAGAATTTGCATACAACTTGCTATACAATTTGACGTAAATTTACTACCCGAATTCGAATGCAAATTCATTTTGAAAGTCCTATACGCATTATCGTCAAAAACGGAAAAGCCCGAATTTGACAGACATTTGACAAAAATTTCATGGGAACTTTTATTAGGGTTTTTTTCTAGCATAAAAAGTAACCTCTAAATTAAAAAAAAAAATTAACCGCTAATTTTATTTTCAAGTTTTGCTATCAAATTGTCGGCCAATTCAGGCAGCACATTTTGACAATTTCAATTGTCCAATTACTGTCAGTTTTAATCTAAAGTGGTTTTTAGGGTGATTTCGTACATCTAACAACATTGTGGCGCTACCTGTCAATACCTTATTGGCGAAATTTGGAAATCAGGTTTTTAATCAATGGAAACAAATAATTATTTTTTAAGTTAATTTTTTAACGGAAGATTTAATATCATTATACAGAAACAAAATATTATTATACAGAAAAAAAAAATTATTTATTGAAGACTACTAATGGAAATTCTAGTTTTTTAATTACATTTTTGTTATAAATAAATTACTGTTTTATTTGTTTTCACCACCCTGACGATTTTAAATCAGCCTGGGAACACCCTGGGAGTGGAAACACGGTGGAATCACGGTGGATCCAGGGTGGGTTCGTGTCATTTTATCACCGTGTATACACGCTGGTTACATAGTGTTTCCACGATGGTAACACAGTGTACCCACCCTGATTCCACGGTGTATTCACCGAGATTCCACAGTGTATCCACGGTGATTACGCGGTGTACGTGGAATCACCGTAAATACACCGTGTAATCACCGTGGAATCACGGTGATAAAATGACAAAAAACCCACCGTGTAACCGCCGTGGATCCACCGTGTTTCCAGGGTGTTTCCAGGGTGAATCAAAACCGCGAGGGCAACAATCACCGACAAACGGTTTCCTAGCAATTTAAATAAAAAAATTAAAAAAATATAGAAATAGAGGGGTTCAATGAAAAAAATTAAAGGTTAATTTTTATTCACTTTTTCATAATTGAGCAATTAACCCTTAAACAACTTTGATAGGTCAACATTGATCGACAAACGACCAACAAACGATGGCAATTGAAATAAATCGGATCGGTTTATATTGAGTTGGTTTATAATGAGTAGTTAAGTTGGAGCTCAAATATACAACTTCATTAAGCGATTTCTGATAATCAATTTGGAAGCAAGCTAGTGGCAACCAACTGTAGCAACTTGCTATCAAGTTGGCCGCAAATACTGTTCCAATGTATGCCAATAGCTGGCATTCCCTTAGTTGACAGGATTGACGGAAAGTTGCCTTCAATTTTCTCAGAAAGTTGGTGACAGGTTGCGGTAGTAGATTATCGTCAACTTTCTACGAACGTTGGTAACAACTATCAGTACTATTATATTGTTTCTAAAAAATAATACTATAAACAGTATACCCTCACGTGTTATATATCACGACTACGCATTACTTTAAGACGAACTTTTTGAGTTTAGTTTGGAAGTCGATTTCTAATAGTATACATTAAAACTATTCACAATCAACAGGACAAAAAGAAAACAAATCCTACCAAAAACAGATTCTCTGTATAACATCGCGCCAAGTACACGTTTAAAATTTTTTAAAAGTAGAAAAAAAAATTATTTCTAACAAAAAAAAAGTCAAATCGAAAAAATACTAAGTACCTAGTATGATGCAAAATCATAACAAACATTTTCATAAAATTTCAAAAAAAAATTGTATAAAAAAATTTCAATGTACTTGGTGTGCTTACAAAAGAGTAAAAAAAAGCATGGTTGATTTTATAAGAAATTAATTTTGCTTGAGTACATGTAGTAACGCACACCAAGTACATTGAAATTTTGTAATACAATTTTTTTTTGAAATTTTATGAAAATGTTTGTTATGATTTTGCATCATACTAGGTACTTAGTATTTTTTCGATTTGACTTTTTTTTTGTAAAAAATAATTTTTTTTTTTACTTTTAATAAATTTTAAACGTGTACTTGGCGCGATGTTCTACAGAGAATCTGCTTTTGGTAGGATACAATTTAGCTGAAAGAATTGAAAAATAAATAAAAAAAATTTATATTAGTTAGCCTTGAAATAAAAATTTACTTATCGTAGTCGATGAACAAAACAAGCTAAAAGAATTAACGAAAAAAAAAGTTTACATTAGTTAGAACCAAAAAAAGTTATTAGGTTGATCAGAAGTAATAACTTTTTTTTTTCTTTAAAAATCATAAATTTTTTATCAACCATAAAAGATACATGTTAAAATTTTTATGGCATAAAAACCCATTTCGCAAGAGTTCGGTGAACGAACTAATATTTTTAGTTTATAAAAAATTTGTCGCAGGATTGAAAGCGAATTCGCAATGTGTAACTTATAAGTATTGACGATAAAAAGATTTGGTGATGGGGAAGAAATGGCGAAACTTCAAAGCCATTTAGAATTTGGGAAGATTTGGGTCTCGAAAATTAACGGGGGTCTGTACAGAAACCCAAGTTGCTTACAAGTTTTTTTAGGTAAAATTTTGTCACATTTTTAACCTGTGGCTTAAATTCTAAGATAAAATTCGCAATTCTAAAAAGTAGAAAAAAAATTTTTCGTAAGGAATGGCGACTCATCGAAACCATTCCCTTGACTATAATATAAAATTTGAAAGATTGAAAATCAAAGAATTTTTTATAAAGAAACAAATTTGAAGAAGCGAATGATGAATCTTCAAAATCATTCTCCAATTACAAATATTCAATTTATAAGCAACAAAATATAGATTTTTTTTTTAAACTATAAGAAATAAAAAAAATAATTACCAAGTTTATGATATTTACCAACCAAAATTTATAAACAGTCCATTCAAAAAATCATATATTTCTTGTCATTAAAATTTTTATTAAAAAATTATTTTTTTGGCAATACATCAGTCACATTAAATTTATTTCATTTGCCTTTATTTATTTCTTATAACTTTTTTAATGCAACCTAAATAATAAAATATCAAAGCCCCTGGAAAAATATTAACATTCAAAATTTGAAGTTGGAATAAATATGTATTCGCTTAAGCGTAAGTAATTACTCACTTGAGATTTCTCTGGCTTAAGTGTCACAAGTTATCCTCAATTTTACTACCAGTTCAGAATAATTATCCAGTTTAAATTTATTTTCTCTTATAGTTGACAACAGGCTCGAATTGCCCACAGGAGCACACTTAGCCACTGTTTTCCTGTTTTAATAAAAGCTAAATGGAAGAAAAAATAATTAAAAAATAAAAAATGACTATCGCGACCGGAGCCTTCGGTGGCTCTAATAATAGCAGTAAATAAAATTACAAAGATGGTAGAGACCCGAGACGCTGCCAACAACAGCCAGTTGATCTCAATTAATAAGTTTAAAACAATTAGAAATTAAGGATTTATGTTATTTAGTTTATTTATTCCTATTATGTATGACATGGTAAATTTAAATGAAGAAACTTTAAACAAAAAAAAAAAGGTTCGATTCCCGGAACCGGAATATTATTTTTTTTTTTTTTGTGACGAATTACGAAAAAGCTATTAATAGAAAAGCTATTATTAATTTTTGATTTTTTCAAACAATTATTTGGTGTACTTGTCATAAGGAAAGTTGAGTCTCTCTAACAGACGAAAGTCTCCTGAAATTTCACAAATATATCAATAAAATTATTCATATCATTCACAGTGTGGTAAAATTGTGGAAGTAGCCAATAGCCAGCTACTATTAAAAAATCAACTAAATGCGAACGGAATATTTTAATATTGTTAAGTTTTGATATTCCATCGTTGGCAATGCTAAATATTTTGTCTGATGCAAATATTTCAGGGATCGATGATTCGGTAATTCTATTGGATCGCACGTACCGACGAAAAATAACAACAATACTCACTGTGTCGGTACCTGCGAGCCAATAAGAAAGCTAGAAGTAGTAGAGGGGATATTTCCTTTGCTGTGATTGGTGCGCGTGTACCGATAGAAAGTAATTACGAGAAAATCGTCACGTCGGTAACTGCGAGCCAATCAGAAAGCAGTACGTTAAAATTTAGTCGTGGAGGTGGTAAAGGTCAGAGGTTACTTAATGGTCATACATTTATTGTAGGTCATTTCCAACCGACAACTTACTTTGTACGTCACGCAAAATATTCAAGTTTTTAACTTCACACGTCAAGATGAATATCATTAATTCAACTGGCCACACGTTTAAGCTGACTAAAATGAGCACGAAGCTATACACGACAGATTCAGGAGCTGTGGAGGTTGCAGAGTCATCCCTGTATCCGAGGACAGACATCCAGGAAACATGGAGTTTCCGTATGGAGCTAAGCCACGACCGGGAAGACAACTTTTGGCTTTCGTTGGGCATCCAACCGTCCAAGTCCAAGGACCTCAAGACGAGATACACCGCCCAGTGTTTCGCCCTTGACTTGCTCGGTAACCTGACGACCCTCACCGACCAGTCTGCTCCTTTCAAGGCCTACGATGACTACATACACTTGGGCAACTGCATCAGACGACGTGGCAGAGACGACTTCTGTGGCATATTACATGAAGCCAGCGATGAAGTATATATCATGGTACAGGTGAAGATACTTTCTAATTAGATACTTAAGTTCTGACTTAAGTTAAAAACGGCCCTTTTCAGGGCCACCAAATTTTTCATACGTAAAGAACAATTCAAGTTTACACCTCAGAATTCAATCCTTGCTTCCATACTCTTTCAATATTTATATTTATTTAGTAAGTGGCTAAACAACAAGTACAAATTTTAATATTTACTAAATTATGATTTTTTATACATTTCGAGTTGTGCATATATTTATTTTTGCCTCACTATTAGTCTCTTATTTTAACAAATATAAGTATTCCAACTAAGTATTTTTATTGACTGTTTAATGTTTACAAGAGTGTAAGTTTTATGGTTTTACAGCTTTAAGTAATTATTTATAACGCAAAATAATAACAATATTGATTGAGTCGGTATCGGCTAACCAATAAGTAGTAGAAAAATATCCCGGGTTGTGAAAAAAAAGTTGTCATCACGACTCTATAATTTGGTTTTCATGTTATTTTGAGGAAATCTCAAACGAAATATGTCTTTCTTTGGGAATTCTTTTCATTTCTATGTACAGATTTTTTATAATTGGATACTGAAAATTTACACTTTGAGTTGGAAATGGCTCTTTTTAGGGCCACTATAATTTACGTTCGTGGATAATAATTTAAGTTCTGTAACATTTAACTCACATCAATGCTCCGATATTTTTTCGCAGTAAATGTTTCATTGTTTTAAATGACTGACAAAGAATTACAATTTTTTAACATTCGTTAAATTATAGTTCACACTTTAGTTTAAAAATATATTTATCTTTGAGTACAGAGATGATAGATAAAAATTCTGCAGATTAGGTTAGAAAATTTTTTACTAATTGCCGTAAAATTCAACAAAAAAAAGTTTCATGGATTTGTTGAGTCCAATGGGAAAGGATAAAGTTAAAGATGGGTTTTATGGGTATTCGGAAATTTTATTTAAGGAAATTATACTCTGCAAGAAAAAAATTTTATGTTATTTGTACGGAAAAAAAATTTTGTATATCTTATGACTGCTTATTTAGTATAATTTGAAACTTGAAAAGAATAGACGTATAAAAAATTTGGGGGGGGGCCCTGCATGAACAGGACCCCAAAAGCTTAAGAACTTTCTCCATGTGAGCCAGGCGCTGAAAAGAGCCGTTCGGTTTTAATTTGGTATGGTTTTACGTATGGGTATGGTTGTTTTTTGTATAATTTACTTAAAATCAAAGTCAAAAAAAAAAAATAGAAAAAATTATGACAGTTCACCTTGATATTGGATTGATTGAAAAACTCTTCGTCGTAATAATAAGGCGCTGAAGTCCCACTTGACGTCAATTATATTAAGAATAATTTATTTGATGTAAGACCTGACTGAAAAAATTAAAAAAAAAAAATAAAACAATTCATGTTAGTTGATTCCTGAAATGGAAATTTTTAAACAAGTTTTCAACTTTTTAACAAGGTGCTGAAAAGTGCCGTTTAATATAAATTTTATAAACAATAATTTATTTAGTTTAAAATTTGACGAAAAGAATTAAAAAAAAAAAAATAAAAAAATAAATATTAGTTGGCCCTGAAACAGAAATTATTGAGTAAGTTTTTATCATTACAATGGGGAGTTTAAATTTTTCATTTGATGTCAGTTTTATAAGTAACAATTTAATTAGTTAATGATCTAGCTGAAAAAATAAAAAAATTAAATATTAGTTTGCCCTGAAATGAAAACATTTAAATAAGTAATTTTCAATACAATGAAGCGCTGAAAAGTGTAATTTTAAGTCAATTTTATAAACAATAATTTATTTAATATAAGATTTAACTGAAAGAATAAAAAAAAAAATAATAAATATTAGTTGGCCCTGAAAGGAGCGCTGTAAGCTGTGTAAGTGTACAGACGTGTAAAAGAGTAGCTAGTGCAAAAATAAATGAAATAGTGAAAAAAAAAAAAGAAAAGGCAAGTAAGTTTAGAGTAAAAAAGGTGGGAGTGAAAAACGCCAAACGAGGTGAATAATAAAAAAAAAGAAAAGCTGTGGCACGGGAAAAGCAAAAGACGCGGAAACCAAAAGGTAAAAGCAATCAGGGTTTTGGCGGACATAGAGGAATTGGCGGGAGACAAGACGAAGGAAAAAAGTGACGAGGAACGAGAGGGCAGCACATACCAAGAGATGACAAGTGACGAGGAAAGACATGAGAGAGGTAAAGCGAATGGCGCAAGCGCCGGGATGACCAAGAGAAGGAGGGGAAGGCCGCGCAAATTCAAAAGTACAAATTCAGCGAGTAAAAGAGACTACGGTATGAAAAATGGAGCGTTAGAAAAATTTGTGTTTAGTCAGATGGATATAATAAAGGCAAAAGCAAAAAAGGTAGAAAACACAGACAATATAAATGAGGTAGGAACAAACTGATGCAGAGCCGGATTTCAGCTAGCGAGAACACCGGCAAGAAACAGTAGAGGAAGTCTGCAAGTTGAGAAGGACAGTAATGAAGAGGCGAAAGAGTTAGATATAATCGAGACAATCAATGATAGGAAAGACAAACAGAAAGATGAAGTGGGAAAAAAGACAAGAGAACAAGCAACGCAGACTGGAATGTCAAATTGGAGCCAAAAGCAGGAAATGAAGGATAGTGAAAAAAATTCAGAGGAAAAGATGTGGCAATTGATCGCAGAGATAGAAGACAGGGTAAAAACAAAAGTTGAAGAATTGATAATGAAATCAATGGAAGAAATAAAGGCATGTACAAGACAAGAAACCTCGAAGATAGGGGCCCAAATAATTAGGAGCAAATGTAAAGAAGACCAAGTGGAAAAGGAAAGAAGACACAGACAGGAAATAGAAAGATTAGAGAAGGAAATTGGTAAAAGAGAACAAAGCATAAAGGAAAAGGACAGAGTAATTAAAGAGCTAAGTGAAAAAATAAAAAAGGAGAAAGAAAGTAAGACGAACATACCAAATAAGACAAAAGCAACCGAGGAAAAAAAAAGGAAAGCAACACGACAGTCAGAGTCACGACACAAAGAGACAAGGAAAGAGTAACAGTGGAGGAAGGCAGGAAAGAGGGCGATCAAGAGTGAAGGAAACAGAAAACGCGTGGGCGAATGAAAGGAATGTTCAAGAAATGAGGGAATGGAGCTTGGAAAATGAGGTGGAAAGATTCGTGAGCGAGGCGAGGAAAAGACAAGATAAGAAGGACAAAACAAATGAAGAATGGAGAAGACAAGAAAAAGAAAAGCTCATTGAAGAAAAGCCAAAAAAAATTAATGGAAATGAGCTGGAGGAAGAACTAAAAGAAAGGAAGCAAAAAAGGTTAAACATACACATATATTATGAAAATGGCATGTACCGAAGAAATGAAGACGTAATGGAGGTGATGGAAAGGAGATTGAAAGTCAGAATTGAGCCGATGAGAGTAAAATTCCAGAAAGGAAGACAGATAATAATCGAAAGTGCAAATGAGAAAGAGAAGAGAGACATTCTGGGAAGACGGAAGATTATGAAAGGGACCGGAGTGTGGGTGGGGGAAGAAAAAACGAGTAGAGAGTTAGAAGTCGAGAGGTGGATAAGAAGAAAAGCAAAATGGGAGCAGAGTAATGGCAATGTAACAGAAGTAGAGGGGAAGAAAATAAAAATTGGGGAGGTGTGGTGGTGTTGGAATGAAAAAAAAGGAGAATTGGAATTATGAAAGTGGGCGAATGATGAGAAAAAGGAGTGAAGAGTGGGTACAGAAAGAGACACAGAGGCCAAGGAGAGAGAGGACCAAAATAAAGGAAGAGAGCAAGAAAATAGAAGGAAAATAATGTTTTGGAATGTTGCAGGTATGAATGAGGTAGAAAAAACTGCCACAATGATGGAAGAAAACGAGATTGTTGTGCTAGTGAAGACATGAGTAATGGAAGATAAGGTGGAAATAGCATGTGAGAGGCTGAGCAAAGAATTAAAATGGTGGGTGAAGCCTGCGACGAGAGAGAAACAGAGAGGAAGAGCAAAGGGAAGTTATATTATTGGGATAAAAAAAATTGCAAACCAAAATGGGAAGTCAGAGAATGGAAATACGGAATGATGTTGGAAGAAAGTAAGGAAAGTGAAAGTATAATCACAGTGTATAACAATGTAGGAATAAGCAAATTAGAAACGGAGCTAAGAAGGCAGATAGAAGAATGTGCAAACAGGGACGAAAGTGTGATGATCATTGGGGACTTTAATGCGAGAATCGGAGAAGAAAACGTAACAGGAGAGGACGAAGGCAGAGTGAGGAAAAAAAGAAAATCGAGAGACAAGACAGTAAACAGCGAAGGAAAAAAATTACTTAAGATCTGTGATGAGTTAGGACTTTGCGTATGGAATGATAGAGCAAGAGGAGATGAAGGTGGGGAAATAACTTACGTCGGGGGAGACGAAGAGAGTTTAGGATCAGTAATTGACCTAATACTAACGCTGGACAGAGGCGATGAGCAAGAAATAGAGGTAAGAGTGGTGGAAAGAATAGAGTCAGATCATCTACCAGTGTTGGCGAGATATAAGGTAAAGAGAAATGAGGAAGAGAGTAAGGAAGGGAGCTGCATGTCAGAGGAGGAAGAGCAGGAAGAAATTGGAGCAAATAAGCTGATCTGGAAGAAAGAAAAAATACAAGAGTATGCAGAAGCAACGCAGGAAGCACTGACAGAAGCACTAGAGGAAAAAAGCGAGCTTGAGTGGGAGGATATAAAGGAAATAGTAAGAAAAGGGGCTGAAAAAACGGGGATGGTGATGAAAGGAAAGAAGGACAAAGATACAAAGGAGAAAAAAAAAGTGGTACAATATCGAGGGTAAAAAAAAAGAAAAGAAGTATGGAAGAAGCTCAAAGAATTCATCAAGGATAATAACAAAGAAAAAAAGAGAAATCTGAAGGAAAGCAGAAAGAAATATAGGGAAACAATCAAAGAGAGCAAGGAAAGGTGGATGATGGAAAGGTGTGAGGAGATAAGTAACGCCAAAGACATGACAAAATGGTGGGAAGCCATAAATAGGTTCAGAGGAAGAAAGAAAAGAGCTGCAAGCAACAGTATAAAAGCAAAACAATGGGAAAAGCACTTTAGTGATCTGCTGAATGGGGAAGGCAATGAAGAATCGGAAGAGAAAGAAAATGAGCCGTGGAAAGAAGAAGGTAGTAATGAAGGATCAGAGGAGCCGAAGCTCGATGAAAACTTCAGCAGGAGAGAAGTGAAAGCCGCAATAAGAAAGCTCGGGAATCACAAAGCTCCAGGGGAAGACGGGATGGCAGCAGAATTTATAAAGAACAGTGCACCAGATGTCATTGAATGGATAGGCGAAATTATAAATAGAATATGGGACGAAGGAAGTATGCCAGAATGATGGGACACAGCAATGATAATTCCGATTTACAAAGCAGGAGACGAAGAAAGAACAGAAAATTACAGGGGAATTTCGCTTCTAAATACAGGGTACAAGTTATTGACAACTATGATGACGGAGAGGCTAAATAACTGGATAGATAAAGAAAAAATTTTAAGAGAAAGTCAGGCGGGGTTCAGGAAAAAAAGAGGGACAACGGACCACATATTTGTATTGAATAGTCTAATAAACAACAAAATGAAGAGGAAGGGAGGAAAATTATGCATCGGGTTCATAGACTTTAGAGCGGCGTTCGACACAGTCAGGAGACCAAAAATGAAGAGAAAGGTATGGAGGAAGGGGGCCAGAGGAAGAATGCACAGAATAATAAGAGAAATATATAAAAGAACATATTGTAAGGTGAAAGTAGGAAAAAGAAGACAGACAAAAGAATTTATAACAAGAAAAGGGGTAAGACAAGGGTGTGCGATGAGCGGAGCGTTATATGGCATAGATATCGACGACCTAGAAAAGACGATGGAAGAGAAGAAGAGAGGAGGGACAATGATTGGGAACCAACGAATACATGTCATGAAATATGCGGATGATGTGGCGCTAGTTGCGGACACAGAAGAGGAGCTAAGAGGGATGCTGAAAGAGCTGGAAAGATACACAGAAGAGAATAAGATGGAGGTGAACGTGAAAAAAACAAAAATTCCAATATGCAGAAATGGAGGTAGAAAAAAGAAGGGAAAGAAATGGATGTATAAAGGAAGTGAGGTCGAAGAAGTCAAAGAATTTAAATATCTTGGGTACCATTTCACCACAAGGAATAGCGCAGGGAAACAAAAAAAGGAACTAGCCCAAAAAGCACAAAAGGCCACAAATGCAGTATGGGGAGTGATAAAAAGGAGCAAAAGGAACAGCATGAGGGACAGGATGTATCTGATGAACACTGTGGCAAGAACAGTAGCTCTGTACGGAGTGGAGGTCTGGGGGTGGGAAAAGTCGGAAGAAATAGAGAGGGTGCATAGGAGGCTCTGCAAGATGGCATTAGGAGTAAGAAGGGATACACCAGAATATATTTGGAGGGACGAGATGGGAGTAGAAAAGATGGAAGTAATATTAAAAGAAAGAGCAGTAAGATATATGAAGGATTGTATGATGATGGAAAAAGAGAGATGGCCAAAGATAGCACTGAAAGAAGAAATGAGAGGGATTATGAACAGGTGCTTGACGAAATGGGGGAAAATGGTGAAGGTTGCGCTAAAAAAAATGGAATGCGAGGAGGTGATAGAGATGATCTACAGGGATGCGGGAGTAGAGGAAATAGAGGAAAAGCTGAATGAGGGCATTAAGAAAATGAGAGAGAACGTGAAAAAGGAGGCTGAAGACGCAATAAACAAATCAACGTATAATACATTGTACAAAAAAATAAGATTAGAGAAAGAAGAAGATAACTACTGGAAAAAAGATAACGTAAGAGGGGAGGACAAGGAGATGTGGGCAAGGATAAGGTGTGGAAATTTGGGAAGAGCGGGCAAAAAAGGGTACAGGGACTGGAGCTGTAGAGGGTGTGGGAAAGAGGAGAAAACGTTGATACACCTACTGAAATGTGAACGAATATATAAAGGGGTGGAGAAGGAAAAAGAGCTGCTAGAAGAGTGGAGAGGGTTAGAGGATAAAAAAGTAGAAAAAAAGTTGATAGCAAAATTAAAAGGAGAGGTTGATATAAACCTATGTACGGTCTTCAAGAGAATTGAAGAAATTTTGAGAGTCAACTCAGGGTTACGGAGCGTGGTGCAAGCGGGATACCAAGACTTTGACGTGCAAAAAATATAAGAAGCCAAAAACAAATAAATTATAGAAGTTAAAAAGTAAGAAAGAAATAATATATATAACGAAGTGAATATTTTACCAAATGAAAATATGATTTATGTAAAAATTTGTATAAGACCTATAAGTTGTGCAAATAAAACTATTTTATATATAGTTGGCCCTGAAATAAAAATATTTAAATAAGTTTTTATCGTTACGATTATACATTTCAAGTAAATTTTATAACAAATAATATTTGATATACAATTTAGCTGAAAGAATTGAAAAATTAATAAAGAAAATTTATATTAGTTAGCCTTGAAATAAAAATTTACTTATCGTAGTCGATGAACAAAACAAGCTAAAAGAATTAACGAAAAAAAAAGTTAACATTAGTAAGAACCAAAAAAAGTTATTAGGTTGATCAGAAGTAATAACTTTTTTTTTTCTTTAAAAATCATAAATTTTTTATCAACCATAAAAGATACATGATAAAATTTTTATGGCATAAAAACTCATTTCGCAAGAGTTCGGTAAACGAACTAATATTTTTAGTTTATAAAAAATTTGTCGCAGGATTGAAAGCGAATTCGCAATGTGTAACTTATAAGTATTGACGATAAAAAGATTTGGTGATGGGGGAGAAATGGCGAAACTTCAAAGCCATTTAGAATTTGGGAAGATTTGGATCAGTAAAAATAAGTAGTATTTTCTATACAAAAGCGCAATATCCTTATAAGTTTTTGTTTAAATAAATTTTTGTAATATGTTTGATAGTTTGGTTTGAATTTCAATTAAAAATTCACAGTAATAAAGAGTAGAAAAAAAATTTTGTCCAAGAAATGGTGACTCATCAAAACCATTCCCTTGACTATAATATAAAATTTGAAAGATTAAAAATCAAAGAATTTTTTATAAAGAAACAAATTTGAAGAAGCGAATGATGAATCTCCAAAATGATTCTCCAATTACAAATATTCGATTTATGAGCAACAAGATATAGATTTTTTTTAAAACTATAAGAAATAAAAAAAATAATTACCAAGTTTAGGATATTTACCAACCAAAATTTATAAACAGTCCATTAAAAAAATCATATATTTCTTGTCATTAAAATTTTTATTAAACAATAATTTTTTCTGAAATACATCAGTCACATTAAATTTATTTCATTTGCCTTTATTTATTTCTTATAACTTTTTTAATGCAACCTAAATAATAAAATATCAAAGCCCCTGGAAAAATATTAACATTCAAAATTTGAAGTTGGAATAAATATGTATTCGCTTAAGCGTAAGTAATTACTCACTTGAGATTTTTCTGGCTTAAGTGTCACAAGTTATCCTCAATTTTACTACCAGTTCAGAATAATTATCCAGTTTAAATTTATTTTCTCTTATAGTTTAAATTACAATTAAGCTTTAATTCGAATTCATAAGTTTCCTACTGTTAATTCAAAAGCTTGACGGGAAAATAAATAAATTATTTCAGTCGATTAATTTCGAATGAGATAAAAACATAGAGACTCTTTACTTGAAGTCAATTTGATTATTATGTAAAATAAATTTTATTGCAATAAAAAATATTTGTAGTTTGGAAACCTGGTACGCGCCGTATAAGAATTCGCCCTATATCGAACCACGGATCGAGTAAAATGAACCAAAGATGGACACAGAGAAAAAAATTTATTAATTAGTAGCTTTCAGATGAAATAAAATAATAACCGAATTTTGGTAGATTTTTCAGAGGGACCATGTTGCCCCAAATAAAAATTTTTTTTGTTGGAGCATATTTATGACGAACACATGGTACAAAACTAGCAGAAATAAAAAGGGTAGAAAGAGCAAATATCAATTCTTTTTTTCACGACGCATTTTGCTTCAAATTTAAAGATTTTTAATTTTCGATAAATGTGCTATATTGAGACAACAAGTAAGTATACCCCTCCCTTCTTCCCCTATTCGAGCCCCAAAAAACTCAGTCTTTCCTTAAGTACTCCCTTTTGCCCCTCTCTTCCTGAATTATGACCACAGATATTTAAGAGTGGGGGAGAAAAGTAATTATCTGGGGAGATTTTGTTAAGGTCGAAGGTACCATAGACAACATCATTCAAAACCGTTTTCGATCTTGAGACGATCAGTCGTACAGTCAATCTTGTCCCAAAACTACAAACATAAAATCAGTGATCGTTAATAATTTAACTTGAAGTTATTACTAAGTGAACAGTTACTCTCACAGTAAAGTGTCAGAGTTAATCAAATTAAAAGTTCATTATTTAAAAGTCGACAATTATTAATTGCATCACTCATTACGATGGAATCAATCCGTTCAATATTCAATTGCGAATACGTTGACAACTTAATCAAACAAGTAAATGTCGAAAATATCAATACAGTGGTTCCAGTCATGGGTGGTTTTACGCTGCTTCATATAGCAGCTTTCAATAATGATAAAAGATTGGTGAACTATCTGCTCCGCAAGAAAGCTGATGTGAATTCAAGAAGTAAATACTGGGGTACAGCTCTTCACATTGCTGTTATAATGGAGAACTTGGGTATAATTGAAAGCCTCATCAATTACGGAGCAGACGTTAATACTCTGCTAATTCAGGACTCTGATTTGATCCATTACCTGTATAGAGCTGAGCCAAATCTTGAAGAAAATCCTGAGTTTTTATTACAAAACCATGCCATTGAGACTGCGATGTTGGAAACCTATGATTTTTGTTTTGGCAAATCACCGTTACAAATTGCTGTTGATCGAGGTAATGGAAAAATTGTAGAACTACTTTTAAAAAATAATGCTGATCCGAACCTTGATACTCATTATTTTGAAACACCACTAATATGTGCTATTACTAAAGAAAACTTACCAATTATGGAGCTTCTTCTAACATACGGTGCAAATGTTAATAGTGTAAGTGAAAGTGGTTTTTCAAAAGAAAGTCCTCTACATATTGCTGTCCAATCCCGAAATTCGGAAGCAGTAGAATTAATCTTGAACCATAGTATGGTTGATATAAATATAGTGACAGCGTATAAATATTCAGCGCTTCATTACGCATTTTTCGCAACCGACGATAATATCATAAGACAACTGCTTAATGCTGGTGTTGATATTAATTTAAAAAACACTAATGGTGAAACAGCATTTGCTTCACGGCAGAATTATTCACAAAAAGTTAAAGACACAATTACTGAATATATTGCCAAACTCAGTGCGACGAATTGTTACATTGATAAAGAAAATTTAGCAGTCGTAGATAGTGGAAAATTTGGTGAATTGCGCGGTCAGTGCATAAGCGAAATTGAAAAACTGAAGATAACATATATTGGTACGAGTAATGTTACACTTTATAATGTTCTATGTAATAAATGTGAACACAAATTAGCTTCAAGTTTAAAGTATGTTAGTGATAGTACTATTTTAAATTTGAACATTGAATCTTTGTTACCACTATACGGTGGAATGATTGCTTATCGTTTAAGAAAAGCATTAGGACGGAAAAAATTGCTATCCAATGCTATTAGTTTAATTGATGATATTTTCAATAACATTCAACTTCCAAGTACTTTTACGAGAAGTATTTTAAAATTACTGACTAATGAAGATTTGGAAAAATTACAATGATATATTTATAGGAATATTTTTAATTAATATTATTAAGTCTGTAATATTTTGAAACATTTTCATGGGTGTAGGGTTAATAAGTATATAAATTCGTGGTCTTTATTATTAACAATGTCAAATAATTACTTATTTAATTTATTTATTTTTAATACGTATATAACATTAAATGTTTCACTTATAAGTGCACACATGTGTAATTAAATAGATTAAGTTGTGTTTTTATAATTTATATTTTTTTTTTTAATTCTTTGATGCAAAAGAAATATAGTCATTGTAAAATAAAAAAAAAATTAATTATAGTTTGTTTTCAAAAATTAAATTTTAATACAGAAGTTATTTTTAATAAACTCGTAGTCCATAAGTCGTAATTTAAAATTGTAATTATTAATTTAATTAATTTATTTTTTTTACATGTATGAATATTGTATATATGAAAAATAAATCACTATAATTTTTTAATTTTGTGTAATTGTCACAATTTATTTTAATATTTAATTATTTATAATTTTAATTACTATTATTTATTTATTATTTTAATACGAATTTCTGCAATTGCTTTAAATTTGATTTTTATTTTCATTGTTCTCTAAGTATTTCAAAATAAAATAAGTAAAGTAAAAATAGAATAAATGAACAATTACATTATCATTTCAAACATCACTTTTAAATAAATATTCAAAACTTTAATTTGCAAAATTTAATGTAGAAATTGGCATAGTTGTAGTCTTAGTTAATAAATAATAATAAGCGATAGAAAATATAATCATAAGTTTTAAATTTCATTAATAATAATAAATTATAAATCAAAGTCTCTATTGACCATTGATTTTTTTTTAATAATAAGAATAAGAATTAAGAACAAGCTTGCTGATTACACTCAAGATTTAGAAAATAAGATTCTAAAACAGGTAAGTGTGAAGTCATGTTAACAATCCAGCATTCAGCTACATCCCCTTTCATTAACTGCATTGGAACTTGAAGTTTTAGTGTCAGCAGCCAGTCAGAAAAAAGTAAATTTAAGATCAATGGTGTGATCAACTTTTAGCGTAAACGTTAATTGTCATTTGCAATTTATAATTAAACAGAAACTATAAATACTATTTATTATTCTAACTTCTTTCGACTGACTGTAGAGACATTGAAACTTTGAGTTTCGATGCTGTTATCACGAACAGTATTTCAAATAATTTAATTTTGATAAAATTAAAAACAAAATATCAAGTATGAAATAGAAGTATATCCATAAAGTTTAATTATTTATTAGTCTCATGATGTAGCTGCAATTAAAATAGAAAAATTTTTATCTGAAATTTTTTCTGCCACAATATAAATCATTAGAATCCATGAAACATATCCAAAATCGGTAATAAAAATTAGCTATCAAATAACTTATACCTGAGAGTAAAAAAAACGAATGATAAAATTCCTGTCTGAAAGAATAAAGTTATAATTAAGTAAAATTGAAATGGTTAATAAATAAATAATCAAATTATTTCATCAAATTTTTTTTTTATTATATAAATTACATTGCAACTGCGTAGCTATACAATAAAATCGAAAGTTTATAAAAAAGCTTAATTTTAAATTTATTATTAACATTAGAAATTTATAATTTTTTAGTAGTTATACTTTTTTTTTATTATACTTATAATTGTTTATTAACAATTAATTTTTTTTTGCTTTAGTTCCTTATCAAATTTATCGTGTATTCAATTATCATTTAGAAATTTAATTTATATTCAAATTAGTTATTAATTTTTTAATGATCCTGAAGGTAGCAGACAGTTCGCAACGGTTGGTTTTTTTTTTTCAACAATAACATTTGAAATTGAAAAAACTAAAAATATAAACTTTAAATTTTATTTTACAATTAAGTTTAAGGGAGAGTGGGGTCAATTGAACCAATAATACTTTAATTTTTATTTTTTTTTTTTTTTGTATAAATAAAAGCAAAACCATACCTTTTTTTTTTTTAACGAAATTATAATTTATTATATAGACTATAATTTCTTATTTTACTATTTATTATTATTGTGATTTAATTTTACTGTTAATATTGGTTTCAATCACAATCTAACATTAAAAAATCTGGGCGTCGGTTGACCCTGCGGGCCAGCCCCAAAACTTCCCGCTGTTTTTGACCTCAAAGAGCTCGAAAACATTAGTGTAGATATATTTTTGAGCTCTTCGAGCTCGAAAATGATATCACATGCAATTGTTTTTTTACGATCTTTTCAAGTTCTAACAAGTTACCTGTTATGCTGAAGTTTGAAAATTTAAGAATCGAAAATCATCAATGAAGCGGTTTTTAAAATTTAGTTCCTGATTATGTTCAGTAAAATAAGTGTATTGAGACAGAAATCGATGTCAGGGATCGAAATCAGGATTTAAAGAAGTTTTGACTCATGTAAGAAACAATAAAATATGAAATATCCGATAAAAATATTAAAAACTACGTTTTATCGATTTTTTTGTTGATAATATGATTGAAACTAAAAACCAAGTTCGATGACATTATATGATCAAAAGAACCCATAAAAAAGATGAGTTGGTATGATATCAGGCACATTTTGTTACCTTAAATTATGATTTATCCGGAAAAAATAACATAAAATGTTATTTTTTTTAACATTTTAACGCCGATATCTTTTGAACTAATCAATCGATTTTAATAGTTGACGTGGCAATCGGCGCGTTTTATTAAATTCTAGAGCTGATTAAAAGTTGAAATCGATCGCGTCAGCCGTTTCGAAAATGTTAAAAAAAAACCGTTTTTCACCATTTCTTTCTCCCGCGATAACTCTCGAACGAATTATCCGATTTTGATAATTGAGGTGGCAATCGACGTGTTTTATTGAGTACTAGAGCTGATTAGATTTTAAAGTCGATCGTATAAGTCGTTTTTGAGAAATCAATAAAAAACTAAAAAAAAAAGTTTTTTTTTTTTCGTAATTCGCAAATATTTTCGAGTCTATTCTATCAAATAATCTGAAATTTTCAGGAAAGTTGATGGCCAACAAGCTCTTTCGATTGCCACCTCAACCATCCAAATCGATTCATTAGTTCGAAAGTTACAAAGACTTTACATACATACACACACACACACACACACACTCGGACATCATTCTGAAAATAGTTAGAATAGCTTCCTAGAACCTCAAAACGTCGACATCTGATGAAAACTCGATTTTCGAAAATCGGGGTGAAAACAATAACTTCCCGAAAAAAATGGTAATAGTAAAATAAAACCACAATAATAATAAAAAATCGCGAGACCTTGACAAGTCCGTTATAAAGCACAACCTCTCCCTGATTATAAAAGAAACGATTTGGAATGTTAAATGTTCATAAGAAAGGCGATTCTAAAGTATTCAAAAGCATTAAAAAGTACCCCGATAGCCAGTTGAGCTCAACCAACAGTCAAATTGGGCGTAAATTTGACGTCAGATTAAAGCGGCTATTTAATGTATTCGAGACATCGGAAATTAAGTAGCAAAATTTGACTGCAGTAGTAGCTCAAATTGACCTAAATTGTTTAGATTCAATTTTACCATTTGATACATAATAAACAAAAGTCAGCTCTCGACATCTAGCAACTATTCAACAAAGTTAATTCAAAAATTCAAAAGTAAAAAGTATCTCTTTAGTTGAGGTCTTATTAACGTCATTTGTTGCGTCTCAAATTTTCATGTCTCACAGACGTCAAATAGCAATTTTAAAATTACATCAAATTTACGTGAAATATGACGTCAATGAGCGCTCAAAAGTTGACATTGAAATTTTTTATGTGTACCGTACATCTCCGAAATCTCTAGCACGAACTTGATGTCAAGTTAACTACAAAAAATTGGCGCCCAATTAGTTGACACAAACTTTTTTGCAACTTTATGTCAATTTTAAAGTAACTAATGTTCCTAAAGCGCTATTTCCCCCTGCAGCATTTAGGTAACATGTCCACATACTCTTATTTAAATTACCTAAATTTCCAGCCGAAATTCGTCGACAATTTGACAGCAAAAGTTGGAAAGAAAAATTTGCATCCAATTTTTCCTTAATTTAGAGATAACTTTTTACACTATAAAAAAAAAACCCTAATATCAGTTACCTTTAATTTTTCGTCTAATGTTCGTCAACTTTGGGCTTTTCCGTTTTTGACGACAATGTATATATAACTTTTGAAGTGACTTTTCATTATAATTTGTAAAGTAAATTTATGTCAAATTATATAGCAAGTTGTATGCAAATTGTCATCAAAAACGGAAAAGCCCGAAGCTGACGGACATTTGACGAAAAATGCAAGGGAACTTTTGCTAAGCAAACTGTACTATTAGGGTAGCCAAATTTGCTGAGCAAATGTTTGCTCAGTAACATATTCCTTTAATTTGGCAACAAGCAATTGTCAATTATGAAATATTTGAACTTTTGATTATACAATAGCTATGTCATTATATTTGTTTTCATTAATGCTTAGGCCCCTAACTTGTGAAATCTGAACTATCCACTTTTTGAAGACAAATTAAAAGAAAATGATGCGTGTAAGAAATTTGTATGCAAGCAATTTTATGGCAACTTCCTGAGTCAACTTTTTTTTAAACTGCGGCAGCAAATTAATACCTACTTGTAATTCAAGTTTTCATATTGTAGTTAAAAGTTTAAAAGTCAGTATTTGGCAAAAATTTTAAACATTGAACTGAAAATCAGTATATTACGCACCAAGGAAAGGAAAAAAGGCGTTACAACCCACGAGTGCATAATTGCTTCGGGTCGGGTAGGCAATCACGTGCACGGGTTGGAATGTCCTATTTTTCTTTCTTGGTGTGTAATGTACTATTTTTCGAACCTATCTGTGGATCACATATGATTAGATATAATTTGATCTCATATATAATCCTTCATAAGCATTTTCATGAATGCTCATGTATGATTCTTCTTCTAGGAAACGCTGGTACAGATTGATCGGAAACGATGAAATCGAATTAATGTTGAATTGAATTTTAAATATGTTTTACGACATCATAAAATGATTTTATTAATATCATGACAAAAAAAAAGATTTTTATGGATTTATTTTTATATAGTATAAAAACTATGCAAATTAATTAGTAGTAGAACGAGAAGAAGAATTTAAAGTTTGTCCCACGTTTTATATGCTGTGATTAAGCATGTAGTCCGCCTGCGCAAGGTACAATTTATTTATAATTATGAATAAAACTTTAAATATTAATAATTTTTGAATTATTATGATTGACCAATACTGACCTTGCGATATAGATTTAAATTATGATAAAAAACGCTCATATTTCTGTGAATGGGGTGCTAAAGTTCAAATTTTTTAATAATAAAATTTTAAAAATTTTTTTATAAAAAAACCGTAAGTGACCTAACAAAAAAATGATGTGACGTAAACTGACCTCACGGTGACCTATCATTTAAGGCCATTATCACCTTAAAATTCTATGAATAGGGTGCTAAATTTGCGCAGGTCACAAAATCACGGTGATTTCACTGTAATTTCATCATGGTCTCACAATGTTTTTACTATAATCTCACTGTGATTTCACTGTGATTTTACAGTGATTCCAGGTCCGCGAGGGTCGAAGGATGTTATTGTTGAAAAAAATGAAAGTTATTACACACGTAAATAAATAGTTGAGTGATCTCCTTTTATCGGTGCAACATTCCATGTGAAATATTTATTATCATTTGTATTCATATTGTTAGATAAGTTAAGAAATTATTTTTAACGTTAAATTTTTGCGCGCCATTGAATGAGCTATGATGCTGCTCACTGGGCCTAGTTTGACAAAAACGAAACGCCATTCTCACTTGAATACTCCCTAATACTTATCAGCACCACCCTGGTTGTTTAATGACCCTAATAGCCACTTTAGCTTGAAATTGACTGTAATTTGATTTTGAAATTACCTGAAATCTGCTACCCCAATTTGCCTACAATTTCACAGCAAAAGTTGAAAATAAAAATTTGCGGTTAATTTTTCTTCAATTTAAAGGTAAACATTTATACACAAAATTATCTACAATTTAAGGATAAAAATATACTTAACAATTTTTTAAGTTAAATTAACGGAAAAATAGTCAGCTCGCGACATCTAGCAACTATTTAACAAAGTAAATTCAAAAATTAAAAAGTAAAAAATATATCTCTAGTTGAGATCTTGTTGATGTCATATGTTGACGTCATTTGTTGCGTTTCAAATTTTGATGTCTCACAGACGTCAAATAGCAGTTTTAAACTTACGTTAAATTTATGTGAAATTTGACGTCAAAGAGAACTCAAAAGTTGACATTAAAATTTTTTATGTGTACCGTACGTCACTGAGATGACAAAAGTTTCAGCTCAAAAATTGTGCTGAAACTCTAGTTATCTGGGTCCTTGATGGAAATTGTTGTAGAGCAAGCAGTTACCTTTAAGTTGACAGTAAATTGTCTGTAAACTTGAATTCAAATTGAATATAAGTGTTACGGTCAAACTATGACGTTTAGTTGATTGAAAGTTTCACTTCAAATTGACGGCAAGTTTATCTGTCAAGTTACATTCAAGCTATTGCCATATTCTGAAGCCAATTTAAAGGAAAGTACTACCCAGCCAAGGTTTGCCAGAAACTTTCTCGTTAAGTTAGCCGAAAATGTTGCTCAGCAGAACTTGTAGAGCAAGGTCTGGCTAACAGGGAAGTTGCCACTACGAGACAGCACATCAGGTAGTCGAGGGATTACCGTCCCTTTGAATTTGATCTGATTCATTTTAATGTCAAGTTCGTCGTTGACGACGCTTATTAGGGCTCAGGTAAAAATTCACCATTGGGATTGTTTCCAGAAAACCTTCATGTTTAAACATGGAGTATCGTAATTACAGTTACATACATTTGTTCCATAGTACAATATATATTATTTAATGACCCACATTTTCATTACAGTCATTAATAAATAGTAATGACCTTTGTATAAGCTTTTCTATAACAAAGAATCGTCGATAGTGGGTCATAAATTATTTAAATTTTAAGAGTAGAAAGATTATCCGATAATTATAGAAAGTAAATGAAAAATAGACTGGATAACTATAATAATCGAGACGATGGAGAGTATATCATTTCCGTAGTCGAGACTATAGTCCAATTGGGAATTCCCCATTGTTAAATAGATAAATAATTTTGATAGAAAGAAAATAATTTGAAGGGCAACTTAAGAACTTTTAATGTCTCGTATGGGCTTACTTTTGAATAAGTTTATTTTTATTACGGGCGAATTTTTCCAAAATTACTTTTGTTAATATACTTATCCAAAAAATTAGAGGGAGTAAAAATTCTCTAAGATTTTTTGTAATTTTTGGAAGGCTGTATTTCCGCGAAAAATGATTGTGTTGAAAAATTAAAAAAAAAAAAATAAAAAAAGCAAATTGAAGCTTGAAATATCTAGCTTAAAGATCTGTCAGCCAAATAATTTTCTGAGCCACGGTTTGAATAGCCATTTTTTGTGGGTTTTTTCTGGGTTTTCAGTCAACTCATCGCTACTTTGCGAATACTGATAGAAAGGTTAATGATGTCAGGTGATTTTACAGCTTAATGTACCCCCGAAAACCCTGGGAATTTTCAGATTGATCCATTAAACCGTTTGTCCGGGCCGATTGCTCAAAGTTTTACAAAACAATTAAAGGAACGAGTTTTGTTCTTTAATTTGAGTAATCATTACCAAAATGAAAAAATTAATTTTTTTTTTTGAATTCACTTTTATTTTCACGTTAGTTATTCAGTAGATATGAGGTAAGGAAAAAAAAAAATTATCCAAAAAGCGAGATAAAGCAAGAATTTTTTTACTTTTTTTTTTTTTTTCATGTTTTACTCGGGGGTTATTTTTTCCTTTTCCGGAAAAATTGTTTTTTTTTTTTCTCTACCTCACATTTACTAAATAATTAACCCAAAAGTGGAAAAAAATCCGGAAAAAATTAAATTTTCATATTAGTATTGATTAAACAAATTAAGGAACAAAACTTGTTCCTTCAATTGTTTTATAAAAGTTTGAGCAATCGGCCGGGACAAACGGTTCAATGGATCAATCTGAAAATTTTCCGGGTTTTTGGGGGTACATTAAGCTATAAAATCACCTGATATCATTAACCTTTGCATCAGTATTCGCAAAGTAGCGATGAGTTGACTAAAAATCCAGAAAATAGCCATTTTTTTTGGGTTTTTCAAATGGATATTAAGGATAAAAAAAATTTTTTTTTTTTTTTTAATCGAAAATGAAACTTGTAGAGAATTTATTCAAGTTTCTTAAACTGCCACTGAAATTACTGTGCGACCATTAGTTGCTGAGATATCGATAATCAAAGACAACAGGATCCTTTTTCATATGAAGGCTGATATCTCAGCAGCAAATTGTCCTACAGAGAAACAAAAAAAAAGCAATAAATTGTAGTTGAATAAATTTCCTAAATGAGCCATAAATTGGTTTTTTCGAAGAAAATTCTCCAAACCTCGTAAACCTAAAAAACCAAATGAAAAAAATTAGAAACATTTTGTCTCGATCTATTTCTTATGATTCTGCAAAAACCGTGGCTCAGAAAATTATTTAGTTGACAGATTTTTAAACTAGAGATTTCAAGCTTCAATTTGCTTTTTTTTTTATTTTTTTAACACGATAATTTTTCACGAAAATACAGCCTTCTAAATATCAGTAAAAAATTAAAAAAATTTTTACTCCACTTAATTTTTTGGATAAGTGTATATAATTGAGCATTATTTAAAAAAATTTTTCGTTAAAATTAAAAAAAAATTCAGAATTCCATTCGAAAAATATTAATGACTTTGGTTTTATAACAAAAGCTAAACTAATTATTTTTTTCCTTTGAATCAAATAATTATGTGAAATATAATTTTTCTTTATGTAAATTACTTATAAAAAAATTTTATTTTATCAAATTTATTCAATTTCCAGAACTTCTTTTGTCATCTTATTTAAAGGGTACTCCATTTCTCCCCCAAAGAATTCGATTTTCGAAAATTAGAGCGAAACCAATAACTTGCTGAATTTTTGAAAATTTTGAATTTTCTCAGCGGGAAGTTAAAAATGAAACTTTTTTTTTTGCAGTTTGTGTATGCTATAGTCCGTTCAATGTATACGTATGCACAAAATTAAAATAATTAACCGCGAAAATTCAGTGTTCTGAAAAATTTATTAATTAGTAGCTTTCAGATGAAATAAAATAATAACCGAATTTTGGTAGATTTTTCAGAGGGACCATGTTGCCCCATATAAAAATTTTTTTTGTTGGAGCATATTAATGACGAACACATGGTACAAAACTAGCAGAAATAAAAAGGGTAAAAAGAGCAAATATCAAATTTTTTTTTCACGACGCATTTTGCTTCAAATTTAAAGATTTTTAATTTTCGATAAATGTGCTATATTGAGACAACAAGTAAGTATCCCCCTCCCTTCTTCCCCTATTCGAGCCCCCAAAAACTCAGTCTTTCCTTAAGTACTCCCTTTTGCCCCTCTCTTCCTGAATTATGACCACAGATATTTAAGAGTGGGGGAGAAAAGTAATTATCTGGGGAGATTTTGTTAAGGTCGAAGGTACCATAGACAACATCATTCAAAACCGTTTTCGATCTTGAGACGATCAGTCGTACAGTCAATCTTGTCCCAAAACTACAAACATAAAATCAGTGATCGTTAATAATTTAACTTGAAGTTATTACTAAGTGAACAGTTACTCTCACAGTAAAGTGTCAGAGTTAATCAAATTAAAAGTTTATTATTTAAAAGTCGACAATTATTAATTGCATCACTCATTACGATGGAATCAATCCGTTCAATATTCAATTGCGAATACGTTGACAACTTAATCAAACAAGTAAATGTCGAAAATATCAATACAGTGGTTCCAGTCATGGGTGGTTTTACGCTGCTTCATATAGCAGCTTTCAATAATGATAAAAGATTGGTGAACTATCTGCTCCGCAAGAAAGCTGATGTGAATTCAAGAAGTAAATACTGGGGTACAGCTCTTCACATTGCTGTTATAATGGAGAACTTGGGTATAATTGAAAGCCTCATCAATTACGGAGCAGACGTTAATACTCTGCTAATTCAGGACTCTGATTTGATCCATTACCTGTATAGAGCTGAGCCAAATCTTGAAGAAAATCCTGAGTTTTTATTACAAAACCATGCCATTGAGACTGCGATGTTGGAAACCTATGATTTTTGTTTTGGCAAATCACCGTTACAAATTGCTGTTGATCGAGGTAATGAAAAAATTGTAGAACTACTTTTAAAAAATAATGCTGATCCGAACCTTGATACTCATTATTTTGAAACACCACTAATATGTGCTATTACTAAAGAAAACTTACCAATTATGGAGCTTCTTCTAACATACGGTGCAAATGTTAATAGTGTAAGTGAAAGTGGTTTTTCAAAAGAAAGTCCTCTACATATTGCTGTCCAATCCCGAAGTTCGGAAGCAGTAGAATTAATCTTGAACCATAGTATGGTTGATATAAATATAGTGACAGCGTATAAATATTCAGCGCTTCATTACGCATTTTTCGCAACCGACGATAATATCATAAGACAACTGCTTAATGCTGGTGTTGATATTAATTTAAAAAACACTAATGGTAAAACAGCATTTGCTTCACGACAGAATTATTCACAAAAAGTTAAAGACACAATTACTGAATATATTGCCAAACTCAGTGCGACGAATTGTTACATTGATAAAGAAAATTTAGCAGTCGTAGATAGTGGAAAATTTGGTGAATTGCGCGGTCAGTGCATAAGCGAAATTGAAAAACTGAAGATAACATATATTGGTACGAGTAATGTTACACTTTATAATGTTCTATGTAATAAATGTGAACACAAATTAGCTTTAAGTTTAAAGTATGTTAGTGATAGTACTATTTTAAATTTGAACATTGAATCTTTGTTTCCACTATACGGTGGAATGATTGCTTATCGTTTAAGAAAAGCATTAGGACGGAAAAAATTGCTATCCAATGCTATTAGTTTAATTGATGATATTTTCAATAACATTCAACTTCCAAGTACTTTTACGAGGAGTATTTTAAAATTACTGACTAATGAAGATTTGGAAAAATTACAATGATATATTTATAGGAATATTTTTAATTAATATTATTAAGTCTGTAATATTTTGAAACATTTTCATGGGTGTAGGGTTAATAAGTATATAAATTCGTTGTCTTTATTATTAACAATGTCAAATAATTACTTATTTAATTTATTTATTTTTAATACGTATATAACATTAAATGTTTCACTTATAAGTGCACACATGTGTAATTAAATAGATTAAGTTGTGTTTTTATAATTTATATTTTTTTTTTTAATTCTTTGATGCAAAAGAAATATAGTCATTGTAAAATAAAAAAAAAATTAATTATAGTTTGTTTTCAAAAATTAAATTTTAATACAGAAGTTATTTTTAATAAACTCGTAGTCCATAAGTCGTAATTTAAAATTGTAATTATTAATTTAATTAATTTATTTTTTTTACATGTATGAATATTGTATATATGAAAAATAAATCACTATAATTTTTTAATTTTGTGTAATTGTCACAATTTATTTTAATATTTAATTATTTATAATTTTAATTACTATTATTTATTTATTTTTTTAATACGAATTTCTGCAATTGTTTTAAATTTGATTTTTATTTTCATTGTTCTCTAAGTATTTCAAAATAAAATGAGTAAAGTAAAAATAGAATAAATGAACAATTACATTATCATTTCAAACATCACTTTTAAATAAATATTCAAAACTTTAATTTGCAAAATTTAATGTAGAAATTGGCATAGTTGTAGTATTAGTTAATAAATAATAATAAGCGATAGAAAGTATAATCATAAGTTTTAAATTTCATTAATAATAATTAATTATAAATCAAAGTCTCTATTGACCATTGATTTTTTTTTAATAATAAGAATAAGAATTAAGAACAAGCTTGCTGATTACACTCAAGATTTAGAAAATAAGATTCTAAAACAGGTAAGTGTGAAGTCATGTTAACAATCCAGCATTCAGCTACATCCCCTTTCATTACCTGCATTGGAACTTGAAGTTTTAGTGTCAGCAGCCAGTCAGAAAAAAGTAAATTTAAGATCAATGGTGTGATCAACTTTTAGCGTAAACGTTAATTGTCATTTGCAATTTATAATTAAACAGAAACTATAAATACTATTTATTATTCTAACTTCTTTCGACTGACTGTAGAGACATTGAAACTTTGGGTTTCGATGCTGTTATCACGAACAGTATTTCAAATAATTTAATTTTGATAAAATTCAAAACAAAATATCAAGTATGAAATAGAAGTATATCCATAAAGTTTAATTATTTATTAGTCTCATGATGTAGCTGCAATTAAAATAGAAAAATTTTTATCTGAAATTTTTTCTGCCACAATATAAATCATTAGAATCCATGAAACATATCCAAAATCGGTAATAAAAATTAGCTATCAAATAACTTATACCTGAGAGTTAAAAAAACGAATGATAAAATTCCTGTCTGAAAGAATAAAGTTATAATTAAGTAAAATTGAAATGGTTAATAAATAAATAATCAAATTATTTCATCAAATTTTTTTTTTATTATATAAATTACATTGCAACTGCGTAGCTATACAATAAAATCGAAAGTTTATAAAAAAGCTTAATTTTAAATTTATTATTAACATTAGAAATTTATAATTTTTTAGTAGTTATACTTTTTTTTTATTATACTTATAATTGTTTATTAACAATTAATTTTTTTTTGCTTTAGTTCCTTATCAAATTTATCGTGTATTCAATTATCATTTAGAAATTTAATTTATATTCAAATTAGTTATTAATTTTTTAATGATCCTGAAGGTAGCAGACAGTTCGCAACGGTTGGTTTTTTTTTTTCAACAATAACATTTGAAATTGAAAAAACTAAAAATATAAACTTTAAATTTTATTTTACAATTAAGTTTAAGGGAGAGTGGGGTCAATTGAACCAAAAATACTTTAATTTTTATTTTTTTTTTTTTTTGTATAAATAAAAGCAAAACCATACCTTTTTTTTTTTTAACGAAATTATAATTTATTATATAGACTATAATTTCTTATTTTACTATTTATTATTATTGTGATTTAATTTTACTGTTAATATTGGTTTCAATCACAATCTAACATTAAAAAATCTGGGCGTCGGTTGACCCTGCGGGCCAGCCCCAAAACTTCCCGCTGTTTTTGACCTCAAAGAGCTCGAAAACATTAGTGTAGATATATTTTTGAGCTCTTCGAGCTCGAAAATGATATCACATGCAATTGTTTTTTTACGATCTTTTCAAGTTCTAACAAGTTACCTGTTATGCTGAAGTTTGAAAATTTAAGAATCGAAAATCATCAATGAAGCGGTTTTTAAAATTTAGTTCCTGATTATGTTCAGTAAAATAAGTGTATTGAGACAGAAAGCGATGTCAGGGATCGAAATCAGGATTTAAAGAAGTTTTGACTCATGTAAGAAACAATAAAATATGAAATATCCGATAAAAATATTAAAAACTACGTTTTATCGATTTTTTTGTTGATAATATGATTGAAACTAAAAACCAAGTTCGATGACATTATATGATCAAAAGAACCCATAAAAAAGATGAGTTGGTATGATATCAGGCACATTTTGTTATCTTAAATTATGATTTATCCGGAAAAAATAACATAAAATGTTATTTTTTTTAACTTTTTAACGCCGATATCTTTTGAACTAATCAATCGATTTTAATAGTTGACGTGGCAATCGGCGCGTTTTATTAAATTCTAGAGCTGATTAAAAGTTGAAATCGATCGCGTCAGCCGTTTCGAAAATATTAAAAAAAAAACCGTTTTTCACCATTTCTTTCTCCCGCGATAATTCTCGAACGAATTATCCGATTTTGATGATTGAGGTGGCAATCGACGTGTTTTATTGAGTACTAGAGCTGATTAGATTTTAAAGTCGATCGTATAAGTCGTTTTTGAGAAATCAATAAAAAAGTTTTTTTTTTTTCGTAATTCGCAAATATTTTCGAGTCTATTCTATCAAATAATCTGAAATTTTTAGGAAAGTTGATGGCCAACAAGCTCTTTCGATTGCCACCTCAACCATCCAAATCGATTCATTAGTTCGAAAGTTACAAAGACTTTACATACATACACACACACACACACACTCGGACATCATTCTGAAAATAGTTAGAATAGCTTCCTAGAACCTCAAAACGTCGACATCTGATGAAAACTCGATTTTCGAAAATCGGGGTGAAAACAATAACTTCCCGAAAATAATGGTAACAGTAAAATAGAACCACAATAATAATAAAAAATCGCGAGACCTTGACAAGTCCGTTATAAAGCACAACCTCTCCCTGATTATAGAAGAAACGATTTGGAATGTTAAATGTTCATAAGAAAGGCGATTCTAAAGTATTCAAAAGCATTGAAAAGTACCCCGATAGCCAGTTGAGCTCAACCAACAGTCAAATTGGGCGTAAATTTGACGTCAGATTAAAGCGGCTATTTAATGTATTCGAGACATCGGAAATTGAGTAGCAAAATTTGACTGCAGTAGTAGCTCAAATTGACCTAAATTGTTCAGATTGGATTTTACCATTTGATACATAATAAACAAAAGTCAGCTCTCGACATCTAGGTAATCAGCATTTAGGTAACATGTCCACATACTCTTATTTAAATTACCTAAATTTCCAGCCGAAATTCGTCGACAATTTGACAGCAAAAGTTGGAAAGAAAAATTTGCATCCAATTTTTCCTTAATTTAGAGATAACTTTTTACACTATAAAAAAAAAACCCTAATATCAGTTACCTTTAATTTTTCGTCTAATGTTCGTCAACTTTGGGCTTTTCCGTTTTTGACGACAATGTATATATAACTTTTGAAGTGACTTTTCATTATAATTTGTAAAGTAAATTTATGTCAAATTATATAGCAAGTTGTATGCAAATTGTCATCAAAAACGGAAAAGCCCGAAGCTGACGGACATTTGACGAAAAATGCAAGGGAACTTTTGCTAAGCAAACTGTACTATTAGGGTAGCCAAATTTGCTGAGCAAATGTTTGCTCAGTAACATATTCCTTTAATTTGGCAACAAGCAATTGTCAATTATGAAATATTTGAACTTTTGATTATACAATAGCTATGTCATTATATTTGTTTTCATTAATGCTTAGGCCCCTAACTTGTGAAATCTGAACTATCCACTTTTTGAAGACAAATTAAAAGAAAATGATGCGTGTAAGAAATTTGTATGCAAGCAATTTTATGGCAACTTCCTGAGTCAACTTTTTTTTAAACTGCGGCAGCAAATTAATACCTACTTGTAATTCAAGTTTTCATATTGTAGTTAAAAGTTTAAAAGTCAGTATTTGGCAAAAATTTTAAACATTGAACTGAAAATTAGTATATTACGCACCAAGGAAAGGAAAAAAGGCGTTACAACCCACGAGTGCATAATTGCTTCGGGTCGGGTAGGCAATCACGTGCACGGGTTGGAATGTCCTATTTTTCTTTCTTGGTGTGTAATGTACTATTTTTCGAACCTATCTGTGGATCACATATGATTAGATATAATTTGATCTCATATATAATCCTTCATAAGCATTTTCATGAATGCTCATGTATGATTCTTCTTCTAGGAAACGCTGGTACAGATTGATCGGAAACGATGAAATCGAATTAATGTTGAATTGAATTTTAAATATGTTTTACGACATCATAAAATGATTTTATTAATATCATGACAAAAAAAAAGATTTTTATGGATTTATTTTTATATAGTATAAAAACTATGCAAATTAATTAGTAGTAGAACGAGAAGAAGAATTTAAAGTTTGTCCCACGTTTTATATGCTGTGATTAAGCATGTAGTCCGCCTGCGCAAGGTACAATTTATTTATAATTATGAATAAAACTTTAAATATTAATAATTTTTGAATTATTATGATTGACCAATACTGACCTTGCGATATAGATTTAAATTATGATAAAAAACGCTCATATTTCTGTGAATGGGGTGCTAAAGTTCAAATTTTTTAATAATAAAATTTTAAAAATTTTTTTATAAAAAAACCGTAAGTGACCTAACAAAAAAATGATGTGACGTAAACTGACCTCACGGTGACCTATCATTTAAGGCCATTATCACCTTAAAATTCTATGAATAGGGTGCTAAATTTGCGCAGGTCACAAAATCACGGTGATTTCACTGTAATTTCATCATGGTCTCACAATGTTTTTACTATAATCTCACTGTGATTTCACTGTGATTTTACAGTGATTCCAGGTCCGCGAGGGTCGAAGGATGTTATTGTTGAAAAAAATGAAAGTTATTACACACGTAAATAAATAGTTGAGTGATCTCCTTTTATCGGTGCAACATTCCATGTGAAATATTTATTATCATTTGTATTCATATTGTTAGATAAGTTAAGAAATTATTTTTAACGTTAAATTTTTGCGCGCCATTGAATGAGCTATGATGCTGCTCACTGGGCCTAGTTTGACAAAAACGAAACGCCATTCTCACTTGAATACTCCCTAATACTTATCAGCACCACCCTGGTTGTTTAATGACCCTAATAGCCACTTTAGCTTGAAATTGACTGTAATTTGATTTTGAAATTACCTGAAATCTGCTACCCCAATTTGCCTACAATTTCACAGCAAAAGTTGAAAATAAAAATTTGCGGTTAATTTTTCTTCAATTTAAAGGTAAACATTTATACACAAAATTATCTACAATTTAAGGATAAAAATATACTTAACAATTTTTTAAGTTAAATTAACGGAAAAATAGTCAGCTCGCGACATCTAGCAACTATTTAACAAAGTAAATTCAAAAATTAAAAAGTAAAAAATATATCTCTAGTTGAGATCTTGTTGATGTCATATGTTGACGTCATTTGTTGCGTTTCAAATTTTGATGTCTCACAGACGTCAAATAGCAGTTTTAAACTTACGTTAAATTTATGTGAAATTTGACGTCAAAGAGAACTCAAAAGTTGACATTAAAATTTTTTATGTGTACCGTACGTCACTGAGATGACAAAAGTTTCAGCTCAAAAATTGTGCTGAAACTCTAGTTATCTGGGTCCTTGATGGAAATTGTTGTAGAGCAAGCAGTTACCTTTAAGTTGACAGTAAATTGTCTGTAAACTTGAATTCAAATTGAATATAAGTGTTACGGTCAAACTATGACGTTTAGTTGATTGAAAGTTTCACTTCAAATTGACGGCAAGTTTATCTGTCAAGTTACATTCAAGCTATTGCCATATTCTGAAGCCAATTTAAAGGAAAGTACTACCCAGCCAAGGTTTGCCAGAAACTTTCTCGTTAAGTTAGCCGAAAATGTTGCTCAGCAGAACTTGTAGAGCAAGGTCTGGCTAACAGGGAAGTTGCCACTACGAGACAGCACATCAGGTAGTCGAGGGATTACCGTCCCTTTGAATTTGATCTGATTCATTTTAATGTCAAGTTCGTCGTTGACGACGCTTATTAGGGCTCAGGTAAAAATTCACCATTGGGATTGTTTCCAGAAAACCTTCATGTTTAAACATGGAGTATCGTAATTACAGTTACATACATTTGTTCCATAGTACAATATATATTATTTAATGACCCACATTTTCATTACAGTCATTAATAAATAGTAATGACCTTTGTATAAGCTTTTCTATAACAAAGAATCGTCGATAGTGGGTCATAAATTATTTAAATTTTAAGAGTAGAAAGATTATCCGATAATTATAGAAAGTAAATGAAAAATAGACTGGATAACTATAATAATCGAGACGATGGAGAGTATATCATTTCCGTAGTCGAGACTATAGTCCAATTGGGAATTCCCCATTGTTAAATAGATAAATAATTTTGATAGAAAGAAAATAATTTGAAGGGCAACTTAAGAACTTTTAATGTCTCGTATGGGCTTACTTTTGAATAAGTTTATTTTTATTACGGGCGAATTTTTCCAAAATTACTTTTGTTAATATACTTATCCAAAAAATTAGAGGGAGTAAAAATTCTCTAAGATTTTTTGTAATTTTTGGAAGGCTGTATTTCCGCGAAAAATGATTGTGTTGAAAAATTAAAAAAAAAAAAATAAAAAAAGCAAATTGAAGCTTGAAATATCTAGCTTAAAGATCTGTCAGCCAAATAATTTTCTGAGCCACGGTTTGAATAGCCATTTTTTGTGGGTTTTTTCTGGGTTTTCAGTCAACTCATCGCTACTTTGCGAATACTGATAGAAAGGTTAATGATGTCAGGTGATTTTACAGCTTAATGTACCCCCGAAAACCCTGGGAATTTTCAGATTGATCCATTAAACCGTTTGTCCGGGCCGATTGCTCAAAGTTTTACAAAACAATTAAAGGAACGAGTTTTGTTCTTTAATTTGAGTAATCATTACCAAAATGAAAAAATTAATTTTTTTTTTTGAATTCACTTTTATTTTCACGTTAGTTATTCAGTAGATATGAGGTAAGGAAAAAAAAAAATTATCCAAAAAGCGAGATAAAGCAAGAATTTTTTTACTTTTTTTTTTTTTTCATGTTTTACTCGGGGGTTATTTTTTCCTTTTCCGGAAAAATTGTTTTTTTTTTTTCTCTACCTCACATTTACTAAATAATTAACCCAAAAGTGGAAAAAAATCCGGAAAAAATTAAATTTTCATATTAGTATTGATTAAACAAATTAAGGAACAAAACTTGTTCCTTCAATTGTTTTATAAAAGTTTGAGCAATCGGCCGGGACAAACGGTTCAATGGATCAATCTGAAAATTTTCCGGGTTTTTGGGGGTACATTAAGCTATAAAATCACCTGATATCATTAACCTTTGCATCAGTATTCGCAAAGTAGCGATGAGTTGACTAAAAATCCAGAAAATAGCCATTTTTTTTGGGTTTTTCAAATGGATATTAAGGATAAAAAAATTTTTTTTTTTTTTTTAATCGAAAATGAAACTTGTAGAGAATTTATTCAAGTTTCTTAAACTGCCACTGAAATTACTGTGCGACCATTAGTTGCTGAGATATCGATAATCAAAGACAACAGGATCCTTTTTCATATGAAGGCTGATATCTCAGCAGCAAATTGTCCTACAGAGAAACAAAAAAAAAGCAATAAATTGTAGTTGAATAAATTTCCTAAATGAGCCATAAATTGGTTTTTTCGAAGAAAATTCTCCAAACCTCGTAAACCTAAAAAACCAAATGAAAAAAATTAGAAACATTTTGTCTCGATCTATTTCTTATGATTCTGCAAAAACCGTGGCTCAGAAAATTATTTAGTTGACAGATTTTTAAACTAGAGATTTCAAGCTTCAATTTGCTTTTTTTTTTATTTTTTTAACACGATAATTTTTCACGAAAATACAGCCTTCTAAATATCAGTAAAAAATTAAAAAAATTTTTACTCCACTTAATTTTTTGGATAAGTGTATATAATTGAGCATTATTTAAAAAAATTTTTCGTTAAAATTAAAAAAAAATTCAGAATTCCATTCGAAAAATATTAATGACTTTGGTTTTATAACAAAAGCTAAACTAATTATTTTTTTCCTTTGAATCAAATAATTATGTGAAATATAATTTTTCTTTATGTAAATTACTTATAAAAAAATTTTATTTTATCAAATTTATTCAATTTCCAGAACTTCTTTTGTCATCTTATTTAAAGGGTACTCCATTTCTCCCCCAAAGAATTCGATTTTCGAAAATTAGAGCGAAACCAATAACTTGCTGAATTTTTGAAAATTTTGAATTTTCTCAGCGGGAAGTTAAAAATGAAACTTTTTTTTTTGCAGTTTGTGTATGCTATAGTCCGTTCAATGTATACGTATGCACAAAATTAAAATAATTAACCGCGAAAATTCAGTGTTCTGAAAAATTTATTAATTAGTAGCTTTCAGATGAAATAAAATAATAACCGAATTTTGGTAGATTTTTCAGAGGGACCATGTTGCCCCATATAAAAATTTTTTTTGTTGGAGCATATTAATGACGAACACATGGTACAAAACTAGCAGAAATAAAAAGGGTAAAAAGAGCAAATATCAAATTTTTTTTTCACGACGCATTTTGCTTCAAATTTAAAGATTTTTAATTTTCGATAAATGTGCTATATTGAGACAACAAGTAAGTATCCCCCTCCCTTCTTCCCCTATTCGAGCCCCCAAAAACTCAGTCTTTCCTTAAGTACTCCCTTTTGCCCCTCTCTTCCTGAATTATGACCACAGATATTTAAGAGTGGGGGAGAAAAGTAATTATCTGGGGAGATTTTGTTAAGGTCGAAGGTACCATAGACAACATCATTCAAAACCGTTTTCGATCTTGAGACGATCAGTCGTACAGTCAATCTTGTCCCAAAACTACAAACATAAAATCAGTGATCGTTAATAATTTAACTTGAAGTTATTACTAAGTGAACAGTTACTCTCACAGTAAAGTGTCAGAGTTAATCAAATTAAAAGTTTATTATTTAAAAGTCGACAATTATTAATTGCATCACTCATTACGATGGAATCAATCCGTTCAATATTCAATTGCGAATACGTTGACAACTTAATCAAACAAGTAAATGTCGAAAATATCAATACAGTGGTTCCAGTCATGGGTGGTTTTACGCTGCTTCATATAGCAGCTTTCAATAATGATAAAAGATTGGTGAACTATCTGCTCCGCAAGAAAGCTGATGTGAATTCAAGAAGTAAATACTGGGGTACAGCTCTTCACATTGCTGTTATAATGGAGAACTTGGGTATAATTGAAAGCCTCATCAATTACGGAGCAGACGTTAATACTCTGCTAATTCAGGACTCTGATTTGATCCATTACCTGTATAGAGCTGAGCCAAATCTTGAAGAAAATCCTGAGTTTTTATTACAAAACCATGCCATTGAGACTGCGATGTTGGAAACCTATGATTTTTGTTTTGGCAAATCACCGTTACAAATTGCTGTTGATCGAGGTAATGAAAAAATTGTAGAACTACTTTTAAAAAATAATGCTGATCCGAACCTTGATACTCATTATTTTGAAACACCACTAATATGTGCTATTACTAAAGAAAACTTACCAATTATGGAGCTTCTTCTAACATACGGTGCAAATGTTAATAGTGTAAGTGAAAGTGGTTTTTCAAAAGAAAGTCCTCTACATATTGCTGTCCAATCCCGAAGTTCGGAAGCAGTAGAATTAATCTTGAACCATAGTATGGTTGATATAAATATAGTGACAGCGTATAAATATTCAGCGCTTCATTACGCATTTTTCGCAACCGACGATAATATCATAAGACAACTGCTTAATGCTGGTGTTGATATTAATTTAAAAAACACTAATGGTAAAACAGCATTTGCTTCACGACAGAATTATTCACAAAAAGTTAAAGACACAATTACTGAATATATTGCCAAACTCAGTGCGACGAATTGTTACATTGATAAAGAAAATTTAGCAGTCGTAGATAGTGGAAAATTTGGTGAATTGCGCGGTCAGTGCATAAGCGAAATTGAAAAACTGAAGATAACATATATTGGTACGAGTAATGTTACACTTTATAATGTTCTATGTAATAAATGTAAACACAAATTAGCTTTAAGTTTAAAGTATGTTAGTGATAGTACTATTTTAAATTTGAACATTGAATCTTTGTTTCCACTATACGGTGGAATGATTGCTTATCGTTTAAGAAAAGCATTAGGACGGAAAAAATTGCTATCCAATGCTATTAGTTTAATTGATGATATTTTCAATAACATTCAACTTCCAAGTACTTTTACGAGGAGTATTTTAAAATTACTGACTAATGAAGATTTGGAAAAATTACAATGATATATTTATAGGAATATTTTTAATTAATATTATTAAGTCTGTAATATTTTGAAACATTTTCATGGGTGTAGGGTTAATAAGTATATAAATTCGTTGTCTTTATTATTAACAATGTCAAATAATTACTTATTTAATTTATTTATTTTTAATACGTATATAACATTAAATGTTTCACTTATAAGTGCACACATGTGTAATTAAATAGATTAAGTTGTGTTTTTATAATTTATATTTTTTTTTTTAATTCTTTGATGCAAAAGAAATATAGTCATTGTAAAATAAAAAAAAAATTAATTATAGTTTGTTTTCAAAAATTAAATTTTAATACAGAAGTTATTTTTAATAAACTCGTAGTCCATAAGTCGTAATTTAAAATTGTAATTATTAATTTAATTAATTTATTTTTTTTACATGTATGAATATTGTATATATGAAAAATAAATCACTATAATTTTTTAATTTTGTGTAATTGTCACAATTTATTTTAATATTTAATTATTTATAATTTTAATTACTATTATTTATTTATTTTTTTAATACGAATTTCTGCAATTGTTTTAAATTTGATTTTTATTTTCATTGTTCTCTAAGTATTTCAAAATAAAATGAGTAAAGTAAAAATAGAATAAATGAACAATTACATTATCATTTCAAACATCACTTTTAAATAAATATTCAAAACTTTAATTTGCAAAATTTAATGTAGAAATTGGCATAGTTGTAGTATTAGTTAATAAATAATAATAAGCGATAGAAAGTATAATCATAAGTTTTAAATTTCATTAATAATAATTAATTATAAATCAAAGTCTCTATTGACCATTGATTTTTTTTTAATAATAAGAATAAGAATTAAGAACAAGCTTGCTGATTACACTCAAGATTTAGAAAATAAGATTCTAAAACAGGTAAGTGTGAAGTCATGTTAACAATCCAGCATTCAGCTACATCCCCTTTCATTACCTGCATTGGAACTTGAAGTTTTAGTGTCAGCAGCCAGTCAGAAAAAAGTAAATTTAAGATCAATGGTGTGATCAACTTTTAGCGTAAACGTTAATTGTCATTTGCAATTTATAATTAAACAGAAACTATAAATACTATTTATTATTCTAACTTCTTTCGACTGACTGTAGAGACATTGAAACTTTGGGTTTCGATGCTGTTATCACGAACAGTATTTCAAATAATTTAATTTTGATAAAATTCAAAACAAAATATCAAGTATGAAATAGAAGTATATCCATAAAGTTTAATTATTTATTAGTCTCATGATGTAGCTGCAATTAAAATAGAAAAATTTTTATCTGAAATTTTTTCTGCCACAATATAAATCATTAGAATCCATGAAACATATCCAAAATCGGTAATAAAAATTAGCTATCAAATAACTTATACCTGAGAGTTAAAAAAACGAATGATAAAATTCCTGTCTGAAAGAATAAAGTTATAATTAAGTAAAATTGAAATGGTTAATAAATAAATAATCAAATTATTTCATCAAATTTTTTTTTTATTATATAAATTACATTGCAACTGCGTAGCTATACAATAAAATCGAAAGTTTATAAAAAAGCTTAATTTTAAATTTATTATTAACATTAGAAATTTATAATTTTTTAGTAGTGTGACGTTACATTGCCGAGGAGATGGAGTAGAAGGGGAGTAAGCGTGAGTCTGTGTGTTAGAAAGTGATAGAGTTAGTACGTGTGTTGAGTTGAGTGTAGGAAATAGTGAGTAGAGAGTATGGAGTACGTGTGCGGGGAAGTAAGTGTGTGGAGAGTACGAGTATGGGTACGTTATGTTGTCGGTGTTGGAGCGTCTGTGTGGTTGAGCGTGGATTTAACGAGGGATGTCTAGCTGTGTTGCGGATAGTGGCCAAAATACCGTGCCTCCCGACCAGTGATGACGACCAGGCCTAGGCCTAGCTCTCGGGGTTGACGTGGTGATCGCGGAGGAGCGACTGAGATGTCGCCGCCCCTGCGAGTTGGTACCCGGAGTTAGCTGGGGTACGTTTACGTTTATTTGGGAATGGCAGGCCTCGTTTGCGATGCTCGAGGAAGCCAAAGATTCGCTAACTCCGGATATCACGGGGAGTGACACTGCGGAAAGACCCGCGAGTCCACGACTTGTATGTGGTGAGGGAAGAATAGATGGAGAAGCGTGAATGTGAGAGTGACTGGGAGTAGTAGAGAGTAGACATGATTGGAGTAGGGGATGAGAGCACGGGAGTGGAGAACTGACCATGGTGTCGGAGAGTTGGACTTTGGAGACGCTCGAGTATGAGTCGACCCAGTAGTCGAGTTTGGAGTCTTGTAGCGAGTGGTTGTGAGTCGGAGAGCCCTAAAGGTAGGCCTCGACCACACCCTTGGCTGATGTCGTTGGAGCTTGTGGCTCTATTTGTTGAGTTTTGGAGCCGTTTGCCGTGATTTTGCCGTCTTGAGTTACCGCATTATTTATTTTAATTTCATTATTATCTAGAATAGTGTTGAGTTTTGTGATTCGTCGTCCACGAGAGGTTCCCGATGTCATACCCAGGTATTTATTTGTCTGAGGGACCGAGAGTACTCGACCGCGAGCCGATTGGGCCCTTCGCGTCGCTCTCGCGTCCTCTTTACGATATTTTATGTAGTCTTCTTTACTTTATTTGTTTAATTTAATTTTAATTACTCGGCTTCTTCCGCGTAAAAAGAACCGCGACCCTCTCTCCACAACCTAGCATACTGAGCGCACCAGGACCTGCCGCTACCACCGTTCATTTCTCTCATCTCCGAAGGATTTAGATAATAGATTTTAATTTACGTGTACGTTTAGACCGGTTGCCGATACCGGGGAAATAAAAGTCGGCTGGCACCCGTCAGGATCTGGAGGAAATGAGAGGAGTGATCGGTGGGCGAAGTGTAACGTAGCCCGATTTGTGTATTTTGAGTTTGAATATGGGAGGAAATTTATTGAGTATAAGTTACGTGTAAATTTTCCATACGTTTAATCGAGTTATCTAAGTGGTAAGCTAAAAAGAATTACGTTACAAATTGGCGCCCAACGTGGGGCCCGACAGTTAAAAGAAGCCGCATTTCTTTTTTTGTTATTAACATCTATTTTATCTTTCGTTATTTCTGCATTTTATTCTTATTTAATTTAATTTTTTTCCTCTCTCTTTGTATTGTGTCAGTAAAGAGCCTCAGTTGGTTCCTGGAATTAATTTTATTTTATTTTCTCCCCGAGTTTATTTTTTTTTGTTTGTTTCTGTTTACCGATTTATCTTAATCTTAATATTTTATGTCTGCTCTGTATATCGAAAACTCAAGAGCGTTTAGTTTGTTTTTTTTTGTATTCATTTGTTGAGTATGGAATTTCTTATGTATGAAATTCCTTTGATGGGTACGACATCGGAACCTAAAAAATAATATTTTAATCCTTGGAAGAATTTTTCGGCGAATCATGACGTAACGAGGAAAGTATTCCGTCGTTTGACTACGTACTCGGGTTGGTCTGGCTTCGGTTGACAACAGCCGGCCGAGCGCCGGGACCGCTTCGAGGTGCGAGCCGACAGTCGGTGCGGCGAGTAGCGAGTCACGTGGCCCTCTAGGCCCGCTCGTATTGGCTCGCCCCACTATTCCCGACCACGAGACACTGGAGCCGGCCCGAGATGCGCCACAGTGTTACAAAGTTTTCTGTGCGACCGGACGTGTTCCAAAAATCCAGAGTTAATTTGTACCGCATTTCATTGTTCTATTACAACCTATCCATTCTTTTGGCAATCAAATTGAGTTGTCACAATTCAGCAGCGATACTACCAAGATTATTCACTTTATTATCGTGCTGATATCGAGTCTACGGTGTTTCAAGGAGATCTACGAGTCGTAAGTACTTATCGATTTATTATTGATTATTATTATCTCTTTGCTAGGTATTATAATTGACCAGTCCTGGCCACGCAGTTAGTGTGTTGGGTATTTGGTAATTTAATTAATTAATTTCGTGAGGCTGCTTGGGTTTCTGGGTTACGTTTATTTATTTATCTTTCTTTGGCTTCCCTTGAGTTGAAGTAATTGATCGAGTCCAACCGCACTCGCGAGTCGGACCGCTATTACAGACGACTTTCGTTAATCGTGTCGAGTTATTTATCGTTTCCTTGTTTCATTTTGGGACTTTGGGTTTAATCTTTCGAGATAAATTGAGGGTCGTCGGGGAATATTGTTTGTTGAATAAATTAATAATTATTTAACAGCGCGGTGCACGACCAGTTCCTATAATCATGAGTCGAGCAGGTAGCGATAGAGTTCGGGGACGGGATCATGCACCGGAAATTCGAGTAGAGGCGCCGAGTTCCACCGGCACTCCCTCGGTCCGGGTTTCTCCGGCCCCGAGCCATGTAAGCGATCCACTGCCTCGGGCTGTGGATCGGGAAGACCCCGCACTCCCGGTAGGCGGTCAGGAACATCTCGGACCCCTGGAGCATGGAAATGCCCCGAGGAGAGCCGATGTCCTGGCTCAAGACAATTTACCAGGACGGGAAGAGTTACCGGATCCTGAGGTGGAGAGGCGACAGCGCATACCTCCACCTCCGCGACCATACGGTGGCGTACGGGCGCGGAGGCCGGTGAGGCCCCGCGCGGAGGACTACTGGCTAGACTCCGACGACGAACCCGCCGCATATCGAGAAAGACATTTGTCGGCTTCCGAGGTCCTCACCGCCCTGAAGAGATGGAACCTCACATTTGGGGGGACCAAGGGCGAGGACGTCGAGAATTTCATAACTCGTGTCGAGGAAGGACGGAGACTACTACCTATCCGGGATGCGGATCTCCTCCGTGCACTTCCGTTTGCTTTCACTGGGCCTGCCTTAATTTGGTATCGGGCCCATGTGGGATATTTCGCGACCTGGGCGGCAACAAAACTCGCGCTTCATCAGCGTTTTGCCGACCCAGACTACCAGATCGCACTGCGACTGGAGATTACGAATCGAACACAGGACGAAAATGAGCCTGTGGGCGATTTTATCGCATGCATGTGTGGCCTTTTCGCCCGGACCAACCCGGCCTGGTCGGAGTGGGAACGGGTAGTCCACGTTCACAGGAACTTGCTTCCTGCTTATCGTTTGGTGATTCCGCTTCAGGAAATGATGACTTTGGATAGTCTGGAGGTAATGGCGGGCCGGCAAGAGCAAATCTTGCGAGGTGCAGTCGCACATAAGCCGCCACCGTTGCCGGAAGACTCCATGTGTCCGAGTTTCGCATATGCGGGACCCCGGCGTAATAAAACTCACCGGCGGGCCCTCTTGAACCAGCTATATGCGGAGGAGGAGGGGGAGGAGTACGGTGAGGAGGCACCAGTGGAGCTACTGGACGCCCTCATGACTGGACGGCGGTATCCGCCACGCCGGAAGACTTTTGAGTCTCCGCCACAGTCCTCCGCCACTCCTCGGAATGTGTCATACCCGAGAAGGACCCCAGACGGTTCCCCGGGGATGTCTGAAGTCCCGAAGGGAGTTCTCCCGGAACCCCTTCGATCGGTACCGACACCAGCTCCTAGAGTAGCCCCGAGTGCTCCCGTGGGAGATACTCGACGCGCGGCTGACCTAGTTTGCTGGAATTGCAATAAGAATGGTCACCGGCATCGTATGTGTACGGAGCCGCGACGACTTTTCTGCTACCGTTGTCGCGCCCCAGGAGTCACCCGAGCTCAGTGCACGCACTGTAACTCGGGAAACGAGCGGCGGTGAATGTTGACCCGACAGCAACATCCACGACTACCGAGCTGTCGGAAAATATCCCTCCCGCCGGCATATCGAGTTCGACAATCCCGCCAGAGACTATCCTTGGTCTAGATAGCTCACTGGAAGCACCCCCTGCCTTTTATATCAGCCTGGACATTCAGGGAGTCCAGATTCCAGCCCTTGTCGATTCAGGAGCCAGTAAAACATTTATAGGCCCTGAATATATCGCCCTTTTCACTGACCTCGGAATCTCCAGTGTACCAACCCCACCTAGGCGTGTGCGAGTAAGATCTTCCACTGGAGAGGAAGTAAGAGTTTGTAGTGCCGCTGATGTATGTGTGGGTGTTGAAGACCGCCAGATACGCCATCGCTTCTACTGGATGCCGTCTTTGACCCAACCATGTGTCTTAGGTTTAGATTTTCTTCGAGCAGCTAAAATCACGATTGATTTTTCGTCCAACACGTGGTGGTTCCAAAATCGTCCATCTACAGTACACACTTTCACCCCTGGGACTCGCCCATGTGCGGTGATGGTATGCAACGGTCTCCAAACGATGACTGAGGACGAGGCAACTCGATTAAAAATTTTCCTGAACTTCCACCTACCTACTAGCACTGATAAGCCCGGAGTTACGACCCTAACCGAGCATTCTATCGATGTCGGTACGTGTGAGCCGATTAAACAGCGCCACTACCAAGTGTCGCCAGCCATTCTCGAGATCATGTGGAAGGAAGTCGACTACATGCTGGAGAACGGAATTATCGAGCCCTCGAACAGCAACTGGTCTAGTCCAGTTGTCATGGTCAAGAAACCTAATGGCAAGTACCGTTTCTGTATCGACTTCAGGAAAGTCAATGCCAAAACTAAGCGGGACGCGTACCCGATTCCGATCATGACCGCCATATTAAACCAATTGAGGCGGGCTAATTATCTTACTACCCTCGACCTCAGCCAAGCGTATTTTCAAATACCACTGGCAGAAGATAGTCGAGAGGTTACTGCATTTACCGTACCAGGTCGAGGATTATTTCAGTTCAGGCGTATGCCATACGGACTTACCAACGCTCCAGCGACCTTTCAACGGTTGTTGGATAGTCTTATTGGCCCTGAAATGTATCCTCACGTCTTCGTATACCTGGACGATATTATCATCGTCACTGAGACCTTCAAAGAACACCTGCACTGGCTGGAGAAGGTCCTGAATAAGATAAAGATGGCTGGACTGACCATCAATAGGGACAAGAGTGTCTTCTGCCGTGCTGAAGTCCGGTACTTGGGCTTCTTAGTAAATAGTGAAGGAGTCCAAGTGGACCCAGAAAAGACCTCGGCAGTCCGTGAATTCCCGGTACCAAGAAACCTCAAGCAGGTGAGGAGATTTCTTGGTATGGCATCTTGGTATCGACGATTTATACCAGAGTTTGCTACCGTGGCTGAACCCCTGACCAGGCTGACCAAGAAAAATATTTCTTGGCACTGGGCGGAAGAACAGCAAGAGGCTTTCGAGATTTTAAAGACTAGGTTGACGTCAGCTCCAACCCTAGTCTGTCCTGACTTTTCAGTGCCGTTCACTCTCCAGACCGACGCAAGTAGCGTAGGGTTAGGGGCAGTATTGACGCAGACAGTTGATGGCCAAGAGCGGGTGATCGCCTACGCGAGTCGTGCACTCACGGAGGCTGAAAAGAAATACACCACGACCGAGCAGGAATGTCTCGCAGTCATCTGGTCGATCAGAAAATTCCGCTGTTACTTAGAGGGGTATGAATTTACTGTGATCACCGATCACAGTAGTCTACGCTGGCTGAATAACTTGAAGAATCCGACGGGCCGTCTAGCTCGATGGGCCCTGGAGATGATGGAGCACACGTTCACTATCGTTCATCGGCGTGGAGCCTGTCATCATGTACCGAATGCGTTGTCACGAATACCAGAGGGTGAGGCAGATCTGCTGAACCTACTCGAGGAGGTACGAGACCCGTGGTACCTGCGTAAAAGTCGAGACATCACGCGGACCCCTGATCGATTTCCCGACTGGCGCGTGGAAGATGATAGGATGTATCACCACCGGCCCAATCATTCCGTCAACTATGAAGTTGAGGATCTCGACGCCTGGAAACTGGTGCTACCGAAAGAGATGAGGAAGAGAGCGCTCCAGGAGAATCACGAGACCCCGCAAGCCGGTCACCTGGGCGTGGACAAGACTCATCACCGTTTGGCCTTGCACTATTACTGGCCGAACATGTTCCGAGATGTGACGGAGTATGTGCGAAGGTGTGATGCGTGCCAGCGAGGTAAAGTGGAGCAAGCTGCACCCGTGGGCCACATGCACCAACGTATTATTGAGTCACCTTGGGTCATGATCGCTGCAGATGTTATGTGCGCTGGTACTCCAAGTAAAGCTGGTCATACAGCTATCTTGGTGATCCAGGATTTATACACCAAATGGGTGGAATTATACCCACTTAAACGAGCAACTGGAGCAAAGATCGTGTGTGCCTTGGAAGACCTAATTATGTGTCGCTGGGGCGTACCGAAAGTTTTACTTACCGATAATGGTACCGAGTTCGTCAACAGAGATTTACAGGCTCTGGCGGCGAGAGTTGGGTATAAGCACGTGACCACTCCACCTTATCACGCGCAAGCGAATCCGGTGGAGAGAGTCAACCGAGTCCTAGGGACTATGATACGTGCTTTTATTGGGGCCTATCATCGTGAATGAGACCTGCATCTGCATGAGTTCCGATTCGCATACAATACCGCATTCCACAGTTCCGTGGGGGCCACTCCAGCCTTTGCCAATTTCGGTAGAGAGCCCGAGGCGGCTATTTCGCTTCGGCGAGAGGTGGAGGGAGTTATCGGAATTATTCCGCGACCACATCAGGAATGGGTCGACCGCATGGCACGGCTGAACCAGTGGAGAGAGTCCATTGTGCATGCGTTGGAGACCGCGTTCCAACGGCAGGCGCACTACTATAACTTGCGTCGACGGCATCGACAATTTCAAGTCGGTGACTTGGTACTGAAACGTCAGCATGTGTTGTCCTCAGCCGCGAAGAGATTCACGGCTAAGATGATGACCCCGTTTCATGGACCATTTGTTGTTTCACGTCGTATCTCGGATACGGTATATGAGTTGGAGAGTTTGGACGGACGGAGTCTCGGAAAGATCTCTGTCCAAGACCTCAAACCATACCATCCTCCCGAGTAATCAGTCCCGAGTCATTGAGTATCGTACTTTTGTTGGTTTTTTTTTCTTCTCGTTTTTTTTTGGGGTTTCTTCTTTTTTTTTTTTTGGTCACGAGGGCAATGGTCTATTTATTAATCCTGGTGATAGCTTGGCTAGTCATGCCGCTACCACAAACTAATCCATTCCCTGTTACAGATGTCGAAGAGCGTTGAGGAGTTGCAGGACGAGTTGGCACGCGTCATGGTGGTTGCCGACGAGGGGGACGCGGCGATGGAGTCGGACCAGATTTCGGTCATTACCATCGACGACTCAAGACCCTCAACACCGGAGGATTTCATTGACCTCCCCGAGCCTCCAACCCATTTACCGGGGATTTATATCCCACCGGAGGAGGACCACCCAGTATGGGATCCGGTCCGGCCCCATTTACCGTACTTGGAGTGGTTGGAGCAGTACCGCCCCGGACTCATGCAGTCCATCATGGTGACCGCAGTCAACATGGGTCACCAGGGAGAGCATGGCTGTGTGTTGGAACGGTCCACCGTGCGTCGCGCCGTCTACGCGACCCAGGGACAAATCACCGACATCCCACCGATAAGGAGCGTTAGTACTCAGACCGAGTGGTCTGAGGGACCGAATCCTCCACCAACGTCCCGCAATGCGCCCATGAGGGTGGGCAACTCGGTCGAGGACCGCGGTAAAAATACCGGAAGTGCCCCAGAAGCGGACCAGCGAGAGAGGGTTGTCGAGCAACGACCTCCTGTCCTGAGTCCCGGCATGCCGGGAGGAGAAAGGGCCCCGCCCAAGGTGAAGCTACCACCGGCGCAGGCACGCCGAGCCCGGCGTCGGCGGGCCGCAGCACGCTTGGCCTCGGAGCAACAGTCCACCGCAACGCCGATGGAGGTGACGGATTCACGGACAACCGTACCGTCAACCAGTACCGCACCAACTACATCGACCTCGGGTTGGGACAAGCGACCCCGAGCGTCATCAGGAGAAGGGCGGAGAGAGGATGCCGTCGGAAAGCGCCCGCGTCCCAGTACTTCGAGAGGAAGGGACGACAAGAGGCGGAAGGTACCGCTGCCACCCCACTTACATCCAGTATGCTGGAATTGTAAGGAGGAGGGGCATCAATATGCCGAGTGTCCGAAACCCCGTGGCGAGTTTTGCTACGGGTGCGGTAGGGCGAAAAAGACGCTGGCCGACTGCCCGGAGTGTCGTACGAGGTGGACTCGACGAGGCCCCTACGACAAACGGGTCGGACGTTGCGTGCCGGAGGACGAGTGGAAGCGGCCACAGTGAAGTCGGGGGAAGGCCGACTGGAGAGTGCAGTGAAGGCGAGTGTAAAAATAAAACCATCTTATCTTGGATAAATTGCGTTTATTTAAACCTCATCTCCCGGTAGTATTAGAAGCCGAGTGGAGACCTGTTCCAGGGGAACTTTAGGTCCCACGGGCTAAATCTCGTTAATAAGGCTATCGATAAGTATCACGGACCTCAGGATTTATTCCAGTGTGTTTAGTCGATCCATACCGCGCCTTTCAGGCAAAAATTATTTTTTTTTGTTTCACGGTCGTGAGACCGTAATATATCGAAATATTATTTCGTTTGTTGTGTGGTCGTGGACCACGAAGAGGTCGTAAGTTCGGCAATGTATCGGTCCCAGGACACGAGAAGGTTTGCCAGGCGAGCCTGTCTCTAAGGAGGGGGGAGTTTGTGACGTTACATTACCGAGGAGATGGAGTAGAAGGGGAGTAAGCGTGAGTCTGTGTGTTAGAAAGTGATAGAGTTAGTACGTGTGTTGAGTTGAGTGTAGGAAATAGTGAGTAGAGAGTATGGAGTACGTGTGCGGGGAAGTAAGTGTGTGGAGAGTACGAGTATGGGTACGTTATGTTGTCGGTGTTGGAGCGTCTGTGTGGTTGAGCGTGGATTTAACGAGGGATGTCTAGCTGTGTTGCGGATAGTGGCCAAAATACCGTGCCTCCCGACCAGTGATGACGACCAGGCCTAGGCCTAGCTCTCGGGGTTGACGTGGTGATCGCGGAGGAGCGACTGAGATGTCGCCGCCCCTGCGAGTTGGTACCCGGAGTTAGCTGGGGTACGTTTACGTTTATTTGGGAATGGCAGGCCTCGTTTGCGATGCTCGAGGAAGCCAAAGATTCGCTAACTCCGGATATCACGGGGAGTGACACTGCGGAAAGACCCGCGAGTCCACGACTTGTATGTGGTGAGGGAAGAATAGATGGAGAAGCGTGAATGTGAGAGTGACTGGGAGTAGTAGAGAGTAGACATGATTGGAGTAGGGGATGAGAGCACGGGAGTGGAGAACTGACCATGGTGTCGGAGAGTTGGACTTTGGAGACGCTCGAGTATGAGTCGACCCAGTAGTCGAGTTTGGAGTCTTGTAGCGAGTGGTTGTGAGTCGGAGAGCCCTAAAGGTAGGCCTCGACCACACCCTTGGCTGATGTCGTTGGAGCTTGTGGCTCTATTTGTTGAGTTTTGGAGCCGTTTGCCGTGATTTTGCCGTCTTGAGTTACCGCATTATTTATTTTAATTTCATTATTATCTAGAATAGTGTTGAGTTTTGTGATTCGTCGTCCACGAGAGGTTCCCGATGTCATACCCAGGTATTTATTTGTCTGAGGGACCGAGAGTACTCGACCGCGAGCCGATTGGGCCCTTCGCGTCGCTCTCGCGTCCTCTTTACGATATTTTATGTAGTCTTCTTTACTTTATTTGTTTAATTTAATTTTAATTACTCGGCTTCTTCCGCGTAAAAAGAACCGCGACCCTCTCTCCACAACCTAGCATACTGAGCGCACCAGGACCTGCCGCTACCACCGTTCATTTCTCTCATCTCCGAAGGATTTAGATAATAGATTTTAATTTACGTGTACGTTTAGACCGGTTGCCGATACCGGGGAAATAAAAGTCGGCTGGCACCCGTCAGGATCTGGAGGAAATGAGAGGAGTGATCGGTGGGCGAAGTGTAACGTAGCCCGATTTGTGTATTTTGAGTTTGAATATGGGAGGAAATTTATTGAGTATAAGTTACGTGTAAATTTTCCATACGTTTAATCGAGTTATCTAAGTGGTAAGCTAAAAAGAATTACGTTACAGTAGTTATAATTTTTTTTTATTATACTTATAATTGTTTATTAACAATTAATTTTTTTTTGCTTTAGTTCCTTATCAAATTTATCGTGTATTCAATTATCATTTAGAAATTTAATTTATATTCAAATTAGTTATTAATTTTTTAATGATCCTGAAGGTAGCAGACAGTTCGCAACGGTTGGTTTTTTTTTTTCAACAATAACATTTGAAATTGAAAAAACTAAAAATATAAACTTTAAATTTTATTTTACAATTAAGTTTAAGGGAGAGTGGGGTCAATTGAACCAAAAATACTTTAATTTTTTTTTTTTTTTTTTTTTGTATAAATAAAAGCAAAACCATACCTTTTTTTTTTTTAACGAAATTATAATTTATTATATAGACTATAATTTCTTATTTTACTATTTATTATTATTGTGATTCAATTTTACTGTTAATATTGGTTTCAATCACAATCTAACATTAAAAAATCTGGGCGTCGGTTGACCCTGCGGGCCAGCCCCAAAACTTCCCGCTGTTTTTGACCTCAAAGAGCTCGAAAACATTAGTGTAGATATATTTTTGAGCTCTTCGAGCTCGAAAATGATATCACATGCAATTGTTTTTTTACGATCTTTTCAAGTTCTAACGAGTTACCTGTTATGCTGAAGTTTGAAAATTTAAGAATCGAAAATCATCAATGAAGCGGTTTTTAAAATTTAGTTCCTGATTATGTTCAGTAAAATAAGTGTATTGAGACAGAAATCGATGTCAGGGATCGAAATCAGGATTTAAAGAAGTTTTGACTCATGTAAGAAACAATAAAATATGAAATATCCGATAAAAATATTAAAAACTACGTTTTATCGATTTTTTTGTTGATAATATGATTGAAACTAAAAACCAAGTTCGATGACATTATATGATCAAAAGAACCCATAAAAAAGATGAGTTGGTATGATATCAGGCACATTTTGTTACCTTAAATTATGATTTATCCGGAAAAAATAACATAAAATGTTATTTTTTTTAACTTTTTAACGCCGATATCTTTTGAACTAATCAATCGATTTTAATAGTTGACGTGGCAATCGGCGCGTTTTATTAAATTCTAGAGCTGATTAAAAGTTGAAATCGATCGCGTCAGCCGTTTCGAAAATATTAAAAAAAAAACCGTTTTTCACCATTTCTTTCTCCCGCGATAATTCTCGAACGAATTATCCGATTTTGATGATTGAGGTGGCAATCGACGTGTTTTATTGAGTACTAGAGCTGATTAGATTTTAAAGTCGATCGTATAAGTCGTTTTTGAGAAATCAATAAAAAAGTTTTTTTTTTTTCGTAATTCGCAAATATTTTCGAGTCTATTCTATCAAATAATCTGAAATTTTTAGGAAAGTTGATGGCCAACAAGCTCTTTCGATTGCCACCTCAACCATCCAAATCGATTCATTAGTTCGAAAGTTACAAAGACTTTACATACATACACACACACACACACACTCGGACATCATTCTGAAAATAGTTAGAATAGCTTCCTAGAACCTCAAAACGTCGACATCTGATGAAAACTCGATTTTCGAAAATCGGGGTGAAAACAATAACTTCCCGAAAATAATGGTAACAGTAAAATAGAACCACAATAATAATAAAAAATCGCGAGACCTTGACAAGTCCGTTATAAAGCACAACCTCTCCCTGATTATAGAAGAAACGATTTGGAATGTTAAATGTTCATAAGAAAGGCGATTCTAAAGTATTCAAAAGCATTGAAAAGTACCCCGATAGCCAGTTGAGCTCAACCAACAGTCAAATTGGGCGTAAATTTGACGTCAGATTAAAGCGGCTATTTAATGTATTCGAGACATCGGAAATTGAGTAGCAAAATTTGACTGCAGTAGTAGCTCAAATTGACCTAAATTGTTCAGATTGGATTTTACCATTTGATACATAATAAACAAAAGTCAGCTCTCGACATCTAGCAACTATTCAACAAAGTTAATTCAAAAATTCAAAAGTAAAAAATATCTCTTTAGTTGAGGTCTTATTGACGTCATTTGTTGATGTCATTTGTTGCGTCTCAAATTTTTATGTCTCACAGACGTCAAATAGCAACTTTAAAATTACATCAAATTTACGTGAAATATGACGTCAATGAGCGCTCAAAAGTTGACATTGAAATTTTTTATGTGTACCGTACATCTCCGAAATCTCTAACACGAACTTGATGTCAAGTTAACTACAAAAAATTGGCGCCCAATTAGTTGACACAAACTTTTTTGCAACTTTATGTCAATTTTAAAGTAACTTATGTTCCTAAAGCGCTATTTCCCCCTGCAGCATTTAGGTAACATGTCCACATACTCTAATTTAAATTACCTAAATTTCCAGCCGAAATTTGTCGACAATTTGACAGCAAAAGTTGGAAAGAAAAATTTGCATCCAATTTTTCCTTAATTTAGAGATAACTTTTTACACTATAAAAAAAAAACCCTAATATCAGTTACCTTTAGTTTTTCGTCTAATGTTCGTCAACTTTGGGCTTTTCCGTTTTTGACGACAATGTATATGTAACTTTTGAAGTGACTTTTCATTATAATTTGTAAAGTAAATTTATGTCAAATTATATAGCAAGTTGTATACAAATTGTCATCAAAAACGGAAAAGCCCGAAGCTGACGGACATTTGACGAAAAATGCAAGGGAACTTTTGCTAAGCAAACTGTACTATTAGGGTAGCCAAATTTGCTGAGCAAATGTTTGCTCAGTAACATATTCCTTTAATTTGGCAACAAGCAATTGTCAATTATGAAATATTTGAACTTTTGATTATACAATAGCTATGTCATTATATTTGTTTTCATTAATGCTTAGGCCCCTAACTTGTGAAATCTGAACTATCCACTTTTTAAAGACAAATTAAAAGAAAATGATGCGTGTAAGAAATTTGTATGCAAGCAATTTTATGGCAACTTCCTGAGTCAACTTTTTTTTAAACTGCGGCAGCAAATTAATACCTACTTGTAATTCAAGTTTTCATAATGTAGTTAAAAGTTTAAAAGTCAGTATTTGGCAAAAATTTTAAACATTGAACTGAAAATTATTATATTACGCACCAAGGAAAGGAAAAAAGGCGTTACAACCCACGAGTGCATAATTGCTTCGGGTCGGGTAGGCAATCACGTGCACGGGTTGGAATGTCCTATTTTTCTTTCTTGGTGTGTAATGTACTATTTTTCGAACCTGTCTGTGGATCACATATGATTAGATATAATTTGATCTCATATATAATCCTTCATAAGCATTTTCATGAATGCTCATGTATGATTCTTTTTCTAGGAAACGCTGGTACAGATTGATCGGAAACGATGAAATCGAATTAATGTTGAATTGAATTTTAAATATGTTTTACGACATCATAAAATGATTTTATTAATATCATGACAAAAAAAAAGATTTTTATGGATTTATTTTTATATAGTATAAAAACTATGCAAATTAATTAGTAGTAGAACGAGAAGAAGAATTTAAAGTTTGTCCCACGTTTTATATGCTGTGATTAAGCATGTAGTCCGCCTGCGCAAGGTACAATTTATTTATAATTATGAATAAAACTTTAAATATTAATAATTTTTGAATTATTATGATTGACCAATACTGACCTTGCGATATAGATTTAAATTATGATAAAAAACGCTCATATTTCTGTGAATGGGGTGCTAAAGTTCAAATTTTTTAATAATAAAATTTTAAAAATTTTTTTATAAAAAAACCGTAAGTGACCTAACAAAAAAATGATGTGACGGAAACTGACCTCACGGTGACCTATCATTTAAGGCCATTATCACCTTAAAATTCTATGAATAGGGTGCTAAATTTGCGCAGGTCACAAAATCACGGTGATTTCACTGTAATTTCATCATGGTCTCACAATGTTTTTACTATAATCTCACTGTGATTTCACTGTGATTTTACAGTGATTCCAGGTCCGCGAGGGTCGAAGGATGTTATTGTTGAAAAAAATGAAAGTTATTACACACGTAAATAAATAGTTGAGTGATCTCCTTTTATCGGTGCAACATTCCATGTGAAATATTTATTATCATTTGTATTCATATTGTTAGATAAGTTAAGAAATTATTTTTAACGTTAAATTTTTGCGCGCCATTGAATGAGCTATGATGCTGCTCACTGGGCCTAGTTTGACAAAAACGAAACGCCATTCTCACTTGAATACTCCCTAATACTTATCAGCACCACCCTGGTTGTTTAATGACCCTAATAGCCACTTTAGCTTGAAATTGACTGTAATTTGATTTTGAAATTACCTGAAATCTGCTACCCCAATTTGCCTACAATTTCACAGCAAAAGTTGAAAATAAAAATTTGCGGTTAATTTTTCTTCAATTTAAAGGTAAACATTTATACACAAAATTATCTACAATATAAGGATAAAAATATACTTAACAATTTTTTAAGTTAAATTAACGGAAAAATAGTCAGCTCGCGACATCTAGCAACTATTTAACAAAGTAAATTCAAAAATTAAAAAGTAAAAAATATATCTCTAGTTGAGATCTTGTTGATGTCATATGTTGACGTCATTTGTTGCGTTTCAAATTTTGATGTCTCACAGACGTCAAATAGCAGTTTTAAACTTACGTTAAATTTATGTGAAATTTGACGTCAAAGAGAACTCAAAAGTTGACATTAAAATTTTTTATGTGTACCGTACGTCACTGAGATGACAAAAGTTTCAGCTCAAAAATTGTGCTGAAACTCTAGTTATCTGGGTCCTTGATGGAAATTGTTGTAGAGCAAGCAGTTACCTTTAAGTTGACAGTAAATTGTCTGTAAACTTGAATTCAAATTGAATATAAGTGTTACGGTCAAACTATGACGTTTAGTTGATTGAAAGTTTCACTTCAAATTGACGGCAAGTTTATCTGTCAAGTTACATTCAAGCTATTGCCATATTCTGAAGCCAATTTAAAGGAAAGTACTACCCAGCCAAGGTTTGCCAGAAACTTTCTCGTTAAGTTAGCCGAAAATGTTGCTCAGCAGAACTTGTAGAGCAAGGTCTGGCTAACAGGGAAGTTGCCACTACGAGACAGCACATCAGGTAGTCGAGGGATTACCGTCCCTTTGAATTTGATCTGATTCATTTTAATGTCAAGTTCGTCGTTGACGACGCTTATTAGGGCTCAGGTAAAAATTCACCATTGGGATTGTTTCCAGAAAACCTTCATGTTTAAACATGGAGTATCGTAATTACAGTTACATACATTTGTTCCATAGTACAATATATATTATTTAATGACCCACATTTTCATTACAGTCATTAATAAATAGTAATGACCTTTGTATAAGCTTTTTTATAACAAAGAATCGTCGATAGTGGGTCATAAATTATTTAAATTTTAAGAGTAGAAAGATTATCCGATAATTATAGAAAGTAAATGAAAAATAGACTGGATAACTATAATAATCGAGACGATAGAGAGTATATCATTTCCGTAGTCGAGACTATAGTCCAATTGGGAATTCCCCATTGTTAAATAGTTAAATAATTTTGATAGAAAGAAAATAATTTTAAGGGCAACTTAAGAACTTTTAATGTCTCGTATGGGCTTACTTTTAAATAAGTTTATTTTTATTACGGGCGAATTTTTCCAAAATTACTTTTGTTAATATACTTATCCAAAAAATTAGAGGGAGTAAAAATTTTCTAAGATTTTTTGTAATTTTTGGAAGGCTGTATTTCCGCGAAAAATGATTGTGTTGAAAAATTAAAAAAAAAAAAAATAAAAAAAGCAAATTGAAGCTTGAAATATCTAGCTTAAAGATCTGTCAGCCAAATAATTTTCTGAGCCACGCTACTTTGCGAATACTGATAGAAAGGTTAATGATGTCAGGTGATTTTACAGCTTAATGTACCCCCGAAAACCCTGGGAATTTTCAGATTGATCCATTAAACCGTTTGTCCGGGCCGATTGCTCAAAGTTTTACAAAACAATTAAAGGAACAAGTTTTGTTCTTTAATTTGAGTAATCATTACCAAAATGAAAAAATTAATTTTTTTTTTGAATTCACTTTTATTTTCACGTTAGTTATTCAGTAGATATGAGGTAAGGAAAAAAAAAAATTATCCAAAAAGCGAGATAAAGCAATAATTTTTTTACTTTTTTTTTTTTTTTTCATGTTTTACTCGGGGGTTATTTTTTCCTTTTCCGGAAAAATTGTTTTTTTTTTCTCTACCTCACATTTACTAAATAATTAACCCAAAAGTGGAAAAAAATCCGGAAAAAATTAAATTTTCATATTAGTATTGATTAAACAAATTAAGGAACAAAACTTGTTCCTTCAATTGTTTTATAAAAGTTTGAGCAATCGGCCGGGACAAACGGTTCAATGGATCAATCTGAAAATTTTCCGGGTTTTTGGGGGTACATTAAGCTATAAAATCACCTGATATCATTAACCTTTGCATCAGTATTCGCAAAGTAGCGATGAGTTGACTAAAAATCCAGAAAATAGCCATTTTTTTTGGGTTTTTCAAATGGATATTAAGGATAAAAAAAATTTTTTTTTTTTTTTTAATCGAAAATGAAACTTGTAGAGAATTTATTCAAGTTTCTTAAACTGCCACTGAAATTACTGTGCGACCATTAGTTGCTGAGATATCGATAATCAAAGACAACAGGATCCTTTTTCATATGAAGGCTGATATCTCAGCAGCAAATTGTCCTACAGAGAAACAAAAAAAAAGCAATAAATTGTAGTTGAATAAATTTCCTAAATGAGCCATAAATTGGTTTTTTCGAAGAAAATTCTCCAAACCTCGTAAACCTAAAAAACCAAATGAAAAAAATTAGAAACATTTTGTCTCGATCTATTTCTTATGATTCTGCAAAAACCGTGGCTCAGAAAATTATTTAGTTGACAGATTTTTAAACTAGAGATTTCAAGCTTCAATTTGCTTTTTTTTTTTATTTTTTTAACACGATAATTTTTCACGAAAATACAGCCTTCTAAATATCAGTAAAAAATTAAAAAAAATTTTACTCCACTTAATTTTTTGGATAAGTGTATATAATTGAGCATTATTTAAAAAAATTTTTCGTTAAAATTAAAAAAAAATTCAGAATTCCATTCGAAAAATATTAATGACTTTGGTTTTATAACAAAAGCTAAACTAATTATTTTTTTCCTTTGAATCAAATAATTATGTGAAATATAATTTTTCTTTATGTAAATTACTTATAAAAAAATTTTATTTTATCAAATTTATTCAATTTCCAGAACTTCTTTTGTCATCTTATTTAAAGGGTACTCCATTTCTCCCCCAAAGAATTCGATTTTCGAAAATTAGAGCGAAACCAATAACTTGCTGAATTTTTGAAAATTTTGAATTTTCTCAGCGGGAAGTTAAAAATGAAACTTTTTTTTTTGCAGTTTGTGTATGCTATAGTCCGTTCAATGTATACGTATGCACAAAATTAAAATAATTAACCGCGAAAATTCAGTGTTCTGAAAAATTTATTAATTAGTAGCTTTCAGATGAAATAAAATAATAACCGAATTTTGGTAGATTTTTCAGAGGGACCATGTTGCCCCATATAAAAATTTTTTTTGTTGGAGCATATTAATGACGAACACATGGTACAAAACTAGCAGAAATAAAAAGGGTAAAAAGAGCAAATATCAAATTTTTTTTTCACGACGCATTTTGCTTCAAATTTAAAGATTTTTAATTTTCGATAAATGTGCTATATTGAGACAACAAGTAAGTATCCCCCTCCCTTCTTCCCCTATTCGAGCCCCCAAAAACTCAGTCTTTCCTTAAGTACTCCCTTTTGCCCCTCTCTTCCTGAATTATGACCACAGATATTTAAGAGTGGGGGAGAAAAGTAATTATCTGGGGAGATTTTGTTAAGGTCGAAGGTACCATAGACAACATCATTCAAAACCGTTTTCGATCTTGAGACGATCAGTCGTACAGTCAATCTTGTCCCAAAACTACAAACATAAAATCAGTGATCGTTAATAATTTAACTTGAAGTTATTACTAAGTGAACAGTTACTCTCACAGTAAAGTGTCAGAGTTAATCAAATTAAAAGTTTATTATTTAAAAGTCGACAATTATTAATTGCATCACTCATTACGATGGAATCAATCCGTTCAATATTCAATTGCGAATACGTTGACAACTTAATCAAACAAGTAAATGTCGAAAATATCAATACAGTGGTTCCAGTCATGGGTGGTTTTACGCTGCTTCATATAGCAGCTTTCAATAATGATAAAAGATTGGTGAACTATCTGCTCCGCAAGAAAGCTGATGTGAATTCAAGAAGTAAATACTGGGGTACAGCTCTTCACATTGCTGTTATAATGGAGAACTTGGGTATAATTGAAAGCCTCATCAATTACGGAGCAGACGTTAATACTCTGCTAATTCAGGACTCTGATTTGATCCATTACCTGTATAGAGCTGAGCCAAATCTTGAAGAAAATCCTGAGTTTTTATTACAAAACCATGCCATTGAGACTGCGATGTTGGAAACCTATGATTTTTGTTTTGGCAAATCACCGTTACAAATTGCTGTTGATCGAGGTAATGAAAAAATTGTAGAACTACTTTTAAAAAATAATGCTGATCCGAACCTTGATACTCATTATTTTGAAACACCACTAATATGTGCTATTACTAAAGAAAACTTACCAATTATGGAGCTTCTTCTAACATACGGTGCAAATGTTAATAGTGTAAGTGAAAGTGGTTTTTCAAAAGAAAGTCCTCTACATATTGCTGTCCAATCCCGAAGTTCGGAAGCAGTAGAATTAATCTTGAACCATAGTATGGTTGATATAAATATAGTGACAGCGTATAAATATTCAGCGCTTCATTACGCATTTTTCGCAACCGACGATAATATCATAAGACAACTGCTTAATGCTGGTGTTGATATTAATTTAAAAAACACTAATGGTAAAACAGCATTTGCTTCACGACAGAATTATTCACAAAAAGTTAAAGACACAATTACTGAATATATTGCCAAACTCAGTGCGACGAATTGTTACATTGATAAAGAAAATTTAGCAGTCGTAGATAGTGGAAAATTTGGTGAATTGCGCGGTCAGTGCATAAGCGAAATTGAAAAACTGAAGATAACATATATTGGTACGAGTAATGTTACACTTTATAATGTTCTATGTAATAAATGTGAACACAAATTAGCTTTAAGTTTAAAGTATGTTAGTGATAGTACTATTTTAAATTTGAACATTGAATCTTTGTTTCCACTATACGGTGGAATGATTGCTTATCGTTTAAGAAAAGCATTAGGACGGAAAAAATTGCTATCCAATGCTATTAGTTTAATTGATGATATTTTCAATAACATTCAACTTCCAAGTACTTTTACGAGGAGTATTTTAAAATTACTGACTAATGAAGATTTGGAAAAATTACAATGATATATTTATAGGAATATTTTTAATTAATATTATTAAGTCTGTAATATTTTGAAACATTTTCATGGGTGTAGGGTTAATAAGTATATAAATTCGTTGTCTTTATTATTAACAATGTCAAATAATTACTTATTTAATTTATTTATTTTTAATACGTATATAACATTAAATGTTTCACTTATAAGTGCACACATGTGTAATTAAATAGATTAAGTTGTGTTTTTATAATTTATATTTTTTTTTTTAATTCTTTGATGCAAAAGAAATATAGTCATTGTAAAATAAAAAAAAAATTAATTATAGTTTGTTTTCAAAAATTAAATTTTAATACAGAAGTTATTTTTAATAAACTCGTAGTCCATAAGTCGTAATTTAAAATTGTAATTATTAATTTAATTAATTTATTTTTTTTACATGTATGAATATTGTATATATGAAAAATAAATCACTATAATTTTTTAATTTTGTGTAATTGTCACAATTTATTTTAATATTTAATTATTTATAATTTTAATTACTATTATTTATTTATTTTTTTAATACGAATTTCTGCAATTGTTTTAAATTTGATTTTTATTTTCATTGTTCTCTAAGTATTTCAAAATAAAATGAGTAAAGTAAAAATAGAATAAATGAACAATTACATTATCATTTCAAACATCACTTTTAAATAAATATTCAAAACTTTAATTTGCAAAATTTAATGTAGAAATTGGCATAGTTGTAGTATTAGTTAATAAATAATAATAAGCGATAGAAAGTATAATCATAAGTTTTAAATTTCATTAATAATAATTAATTATAAATCAAAGTCTCTATTGACCATTGATTTTTTTTTAATAATAAGAATAAGAATTAAGAACAAGCTTGCTGATTACACTCAAGATTTAGAAAATAAGATTCTAAAACAGGTAAGTGTGAAGTCATGTTAACAATCCAGCATTCAGCTACATCCCCTTTCATTACCTGCATTGGAACTTGAAGTTTTAGTGTCAGCAGCCAGTCAGAAAAAAGTAAATTTAAGATCAATGGTGTGATCAACTTTTAGCGTAAACGTTAATTGTCATTTGCAATTTATAATTAAACAGAAACTATAAATACTATTTATTATTCTAACTTCTTTCGACTGACTGTAGAGACATTGAAACTTTGGGTTTCGATGCTGTTATCACGAACAGTATTTCAAATAATTTAATTTTGATAAAATTCAAAACAAAATATCAAGTATGAAATAGAAGTATATCCATAAAGTTCAATTATTTATTAGTCTCATGATGTAGCTGCAATTAAAATAGAAAAATTTTTATCTGAAATTTTTTCTGCCACAATATAAATCATTAGAATCCATGAAACATATCCAAAATCGGTAATAAAAATTAGCTATCAAATAACTTATACCTGAGAGTTAAAAAAACGAATGATAAAATTCCTGTCTGAAAGAATAAAGTTATAATTAAGTAAAATTGAAATGGTTAATAAATAAATAATCAAATTATTTCATCAAATTTTTTTTTTATTATATAAATTACATTGCAACTGCGTAGCTATACAATAAAATCGAAAGTTTATAAAAAAGCTTAATTTTAAATTTATTATTAACATTAGAAATTTATAATTTTTTAGTAGTTATACTTTTTTTTTATTATACTTATAATTGTTTATTAACAATTAATTTTTTTTTGCTTTAGTTCCTTATCAAATTTATCGTGTATTCAATTATCATTTAGAAATTTAATTTATATTCAAATTAGTTATTAATTTTTTAATGATCCTGAAGGTAGCAGAAAGTTCGCAACGGTTGGTTTTTTTTTTTCAACAATAACATTTGAAATTGAAAAAACTAAAAATATGAACTTTAAATTTTATTTTACAATTAAGTTTAAGGGAGAGTGGGGTCAATTGAACCAAAAATACTTTAATTTTTTTTTTTTTTTTTTTTTTGTATAAATAAAAGCAAAACCATACCTTTTTTTTTTTTAACGAAATTATAATTTATTATATAGACTATAATTTCTTATTTTACTATTTATTATTATTGTGATTTAATTTTACTGTTAATATTGGTTTCAATCACAATCTAACATTAAAAAATCTGGGCGTCGGTTGACCCTGCGGGCCAGCCCCAAAACTTCCCGCTGTTTTTGACCTCAAAGAGCTCGAAAACATTAGTGTAGATATATTTTCGAGCTCTTCGAGCTCGAAAATGCTATCACATGCAATTGTTTTTTTATGATCTTTTCAAGCTCTAACAAGTTACCTGTTATGCTGAAGTTTAAAAATTTAAGAATCGAAAATCATCAATGAAGCGGTTTTTAAAATTTAGTTCCTGATTTTGTTCAGTAAAATAAGTGTATTGAGACAGAAATCGATGTCAGGGATCGAAATCAGGATTTAAAGAAGTTTTGACTCATGTAAGAAACAATAAAATATGAAATATCCGATAAAAATATTAAAAACTACGTTTTATCGATTTTTTTGTTGATAATATGATTGAAACTAAAAACCAAGTTCGATGACATTATATGATCAAAAGAACCCATAAAAAAGATGAGTTGGTATGATATCAGGCACATTTTGTTACCTTAAATTATGATTTATCCGGAAAAAATAACATAAAATGTTATTTTTTTTAACTTTTTAACGCCGATATCTTTTGAACTAATCAATCGATTTTAATAGTTGACGTGGCAATCGGCGCGTTTTATTAAATTCTAGAGCTGATTAAAAGTTGAAATCGATCGCGTCAGCCGTTTCGAAAATGTTAAAAAAAAACCGTTTTTCACCATTTCTTTCTCCCGCGATAATTCTCGAACGAATTATCCGATTTTGATGATTGAGGTGGCAATCGACGTGTTTTATTGAGTACTAGAGCTGATTAGATTTTAAAGTCGATCGTATAAGTCGTTTTTGAGAAATCAATAAAAAAGTTTTTTTTTTTTCGTAATTCGCAAATATTTTCGAGTCTATTCTATCAAATAATCTGAAATTTTTAGGAAAGTTGATGGCCAACAAGCTCTTTCGATTGCCACCTCAACCATCCAAATCGATTCATTAGTTCGAAAGTTACAAAGACTTTACATACATACACACACACACACACACTCGGACATCATTCTGAAAATAGTTAGAATAGCTTCCTAGAACCTCAAAACGTCGACATCTGATGAAAACTCGATTTTCGAAAATCGGGGTGAAAACAATAACTTCCCGAAAATAATGGTAACAGTAAAATAGAACCACAATAATAATAAAAAATCGCGAGACCTTGACAAGTCCGTTATAAAGCACAACCTCTCCCTGATTATAGAAGAAACGATTTGGAATGTTAAATGTTCATAAGAAAGGCGATTCTAAAGTATTCAAAAGCATTGAAAAGTACCCCGATAGCCAGTTGAGCTCAACCAACAGTCAAATTGGGCGTAAATTTGACGTCAGATTAAAGCGGCTATTTAATGTATTCGAGACATCGGAAATTGAGTAGCAAAATTTGACTGCAGTAGTAGCTCAAATTGACCTAAATTGTTCAGATTCAATTTTACCATTTGATACATAATAAACAAAAGTCAGCTCTCGACATCTAGCAACTATTCAACAAAGTTAATTCAAAAATTCAAAAGTAAAAAATATCTCTTTAGTTGAGGTCTTATTGACGTCATTTGTTGATGTCATTTGTTGCGTCTCAAATTTTTATGTCTCACAGACGTCAAATAGCAACTTTAAAATTACATCAAATTTACGTGAAATATGACGTCAATGAGCGCTCAAAAGTTGACATTGAAATTTTTTATGTGTACCGTACATCTCCGAAATCTCTAACACGAACTTGATGTCAAGTTAACTACAAAAAATTGGCGCCCAATTAGTTGACACAAACTTTTTTGCAACTTTATGTCAATTTTAAAGTAACTTATGTTCCTAAAGCGCTATTTCCCCCTGCAGCATTTAGGTAACATGTCCACATACTCTAATTTAAATTACCTAAATTTCCAGCCGAAATTTGTCGACAATTTGACAGCAAAAGTTGGAAAGAAAAATTTGCATCCAATTTTTCCTTAATTTAGAGATAACTTTTTACACTATAAAAAAAAAACCCTAATATCAGTTACCTTTAGTTTTTCGTCTAATGTTCGTCAACTTTGGGCTTTTCCGTTTTTGACGACAATGTATATATAACTTTTGAAGTGACTTTTCATTATAATTTGTAAAGTAAATTTATGTCAAATTATATAGCAAGTTGTATACAAATTGTCATCAAAAACGGAAAAGCCCGAAGCTGACGGACATTTGACGAAAAATGCAAGGGAACTTTTGCTAAGCAAACTGTACTATTAGGGTAGCCAAATTTGCTGAGCAAATGTTTGCTCAGTAACATATTCCTTTAATTTGGCAACAAGCAATTGTCAATTATGAAATATTTGAACTTTTGATTATACAATAGCTATGTCATTATATTTGTTTCCATTAATGCTTAGGCCCCTAACTTGTGAAATCTGAACTATCCACTTTTTGAAGACAAATTAAAAGAAAATGATGCGTGTAAGAAATTTGTATGCAAGCAATTTTATGGCAACTTCCTGAGTCAACTTTTTTTTAAACTGCGGCAGCAAATTAATACCTACTTGTAATTCAAGTTTTCATATTGTAGTTAAAAGTTTAAAAGTCAGTATTTGGCAAAAATTTTAAACATTGAACTGAAAATTAGTATATTACGCACCAAGGAAAGGAAAAAAGGCGTTACAACCCACGAGTGCATAATTGCTTCGGGTCGGGTAGGCAATCACGTGCACGGGTTGGAATGTCCTATTTTTCTTTCTTGGTGTGTAATGTACTATTTTTCGAACCTATCTGTGGATCACATATGATTAGATATAATTTGATCTCATATATAATCCTTCATAAGCATTTTCATGAATGCTCATGTATGATTCTTTTTCTAGGAAACGCTGGTACAGATTGATCGGAAACGATGAAATCGAATTAATGTTGAATTGAATTTTAAATATGTTTTACGACATCATAAAATGATTTTATTAATATCATGACAAAAAAAAAGATTTTTATGGATTTATTTTTATATAGTATAAAAACTATGCAAATTAATTAGTAGTAGAACGAGAAGAAGAATTTAAAGTTTGTCCCACGTTTTATATGCTGTGATTAAGCATGTAGTCCGCCTGCGCAAGGTACAATTTATTTATAATTATGAATAAAACTTTAAATATTAATAATTTTTGAATTATTATGATTGACCAATACTGACCTTGCGATATAGATTTAAATTATGATAAAAAACGCTCATATTTCTGTGAATGGGGTGCTAAAGTTCAAATTTTTTAATAATAAAATTTTAAAAATTTTTTTATAAAAAAACCGTAAGTGACCTAACAAAAAAATGATGTGACGTAAACTGACCTCACGGTGACCTATCATTTAAGGCCATTATCACCTTAAAATTCTATGAATAGGGTGCTAAATTTGCGCAGGTCACAAAATCACGGTGATTTCACTGTAATTTCATCATGGTCTCACAATGTTTTTACTATAATCTCACTGTGATTTCACTGTGATTTTACAGTGATTCCAGGTCCGCGAGGGTCGAAGGATGTTATTGTTGAAAAAAATGAAAGTTATTACACACGTAAATAAATAGTTGAGTGATCTCCTTTTATCGGTGCAACATTCCATGTGAAATATTTATTATCATTTGTATTCATATTGTTAGATAAGTTAAGAAATTATTTTTAACGTTAAATTTTTGCGCGCCATTGAATGAGCTATGATGCTGCTCACTGGGCCTAGTTTGACAAAAACGAAACGCCATTCTCACTTGAATACTCCCTAATACTTATCAGCACCACCCTGGTTGTTTAATGACCCTAATAGCCACTTTAGCTTGAAATTGACTGTAATTTGATTTTGAAATTACCTGAAATCTGCTACCCCAATTTGCCTACAATTTCACAGCAAAAGTTGAAAATAAAAATTTGCGGTTAATTTTTCTTCAATTTAAAGGTAAACATTTATACACAAAATTATCTACAATTTAAGGATAAAAATATACTTAACAATTTTTTAAGTTAAATTAACGGAAAAATAGTCAGCTCGCGACATCTAGCAACTATTTAACAAAGTAAATTCAAAAATTAAAAAGTAAAAAATATATCTCTAGTTGAGATCTTGTTGATGTCATATGTTGACGTCATTTGTTGCGTTTCAAATTTTGATGTCTCACAGACGTCAAATAGCAGTTTTAAGCTTACGTTAAATTTATGTGAAATTTGACGTCAAAGAGAACTCAAAAGTTGACATTAAAATTTTTTATGTGTACCGTACGTCACTGAGATGACAAAAGTTTCAGCTCAAAAATTGTGCTGAAACTCTAGTTATCTGGGTCCTTGATGGAAATTGTTGTAGAGCAAGCAGTTACCTTTAAGTTACAGACAGTAAATTGTCTTAAACTTGAATTCAAATTGAATATAAGTGTTACTGTCAAACTATGACGTTTAGTTGATTGAAAGTTTCACTTCAAATTGACGGCAAGTTTATCTGTCAAGTTACATTCAAGCTATTGCCATATTCTGAAGCCAATTTAAAGGAAAGTACTACCCAGCCAAGGTTTGCCAGAAACTTTCTCGTTAAGTTAGCCGAAAATGTTGCTCAGCAGAACTTGTAGAGCAAGGTCTGGCTAACAGGGAAGTTGCCACTACGAGACAGCACATCAGGTAGTCGAGGGATTACCGTCCCTTTGAATTTGATCTGATTCATTTTAATGTCAAGTTCGTCGTTGACGACGCTTATTAGGGCTCAGGTAAAAATTCACCATTGGGATTGTTTCCAGAAAACCTTCATGTTTAAACATGGAGTATCGTAATTACAGTTACATACATTTGTTCCATAGTACAATATATATTATTTAATGACCCACATTTTCATTACAGTCATTAATAAATAGTAATGACCTTTGTATAAGCTTTTTTATAACAAAGAATCGTCGATAGTGGGTCATAAATTATTTAAATTTTAAGAGTAGAAAGATTATCCGATAATTATAGAAAGTAAATGAAAAATAGACTGGATAACTATAATAATCGAGACGATAGAGAGTATATCATTTCCGTAGTCGAGACTATAGTCCAATTGGGAATTCCCCATTGTTAAATAGATAAATAATTTTGATAGAAAGAAAATAATTTTAAGGGCAACTTAAGAACTTTTAATGTCTCGTATGGGCTTACTTTTAAATAAGTTTTTTTTTATTACGGGCGAATTTTTCCAAAATTACTTTTGTTAATATACTTATCCAAAAAATTAGAGGGAGTAAAAATTTTCTAAGATTTTTTGTAATTTTTGGAAGGCTGTATTTCCGCGAAAAATGATTGTGTTGAAAAATTAAAAAAAAAAAAAATAAAAAAAGCAAATTGAAGCTTGAAATATCTAGCTTAAAGATCTGTCAGCCAAATAATTTTCTGAGCCACGCTACTTTGCGAATACTGATAGAATGGTTAATGATGTCAGGTGATTTTACAGCTTAATGTACCCCCGAAAACCCTGGGAGTTTTCAGATTGATCCATTAAACCGTTTGTCCGGGCCGATTGCTCAAAGTTTTACAAAACAATTAAAGGAACAAGTTTTGTTCTTTAATTTGAGTAATCATTACCAAAATGAAAAAATTAATTTTTTTTTTGAATTCACTTTTATTTTCACGTTAGTTATTCAGTAGATATGAGGTAAGGAAAAAAAAAAATTATCCAAAAAGCGAGATAAAGCAAGAATTTTTTTACTTTTTTTTTTTTTTCATGTTTTACTCGGGGGTTATTTTTTCCTTTTCCGGAAAAATTGTTTTTTTTTTTTCTCTACCTCACATTTACAAAATAATTAACCCAAAAGTGGAAAAAAATCCGGAAAAAATTAAATTTTCATATTAGTATTGATTAAACAAATTAAGGAACAAAACTTGTTCCTTCAATTGTTTTATAAAAGTTTGAGCAATCGGCCGGGACAAACGGTTCAATGGATCAATCTGAAAATTTTCCGGGTTTTTGGGGGTACATTAAGCTATAAAATCACCTGATATCATTAACCTTTGCATCAGTATTCGCAAAGTAGCGATGAGTTGACTAAAAATCCAGAAAATAGCCATTTTTTTTGGGTTTTTCAAATGGATATTAAGGATAAAAAAAATTTTTTTTTTTTTTTTAATCGAAAATGAAACTTGTAGAGAATTTATTCAAGTTTCTTAAACTGCCACTGAAATTACTGTGCGACCATTAGTTGCCGAGATATCGATAATCAAAGACAACAGGATCCTTTTTCATATGAAGGCTGATATCTCAGCAGCAAATTGTCCTACAGAGAAACAAAAAAAAAGCAATAAATTGTAGTTGAATAAATTTCCTAAATGAGCCATAAATTGGTTTTTTCGAAGAAAATTCTCCAAACCTCGTAAACCTAAAAAACCAAATGAAAAAAATTAGAAACATTTTGTCTCGATCTATTTCTTATGATTCTGCAAAAACCGTGGCTCAGAAAATTATTTAGTTGACAGATTTTTAAACTAGAGATTTCAAGCTTCAATTTGCTTTTTTTTTTATTTTTTTAACACGATAATTTTTCACGAAAATACAGCCTTCTAAATATCAGTAAAAAATTAAAAAAAATTTTACTCCACTTAATTTTTTGGATAAGTGTATATAATTGAGCATTATTTAAAAAAATTTTTCGTTAAAATTAAAAAAAAATTCAGAATTCCATTCGAAAAATATTAATGACTTTGGTTTTATAACAAAAGCTAAACTAATTATTTTTTTCCTTTGAATCAAATAATTATGTGAAATATAATTTTTCTTTATGTAAATTACTTATAAAAAAATTTTATTTTATCAAATTTATTCAATTTCCAGAACTTCTTTTGTCATCTTATTTAAAGGGTACTCCATTTCTCCCCCAAAGAATTCGATTTTCGAAAATTAGAGCGAAACCAATAACTTGCTGAATTTTTGAAAATTTTGAATTTTCTCAGCGGGAAGTTAAAAATGAAACTTTTTTTTTTGCAGTTTGTGTATGCTATAGTCCGTTCAATGTATACGTATGCACAAAATTAAAATAATTAACCGCGAAAATTCAGTGTTCTGAAAAATTTATTAATTAGTAGCTTTCAGATGAAATAAAATAATAACCGAATTTTGGTAGATTTTTCAGAGGGACCATGTTGCCCCATATAAAAATTTTTTTTGTTGGAGCATATTAATGACGAACACATGGTACAAAACTAGCAGAAATAAAAAGGGTAAAAAGAGCAAATATCAAATTTTTTTTTCACGACGCATTTTGCTTCAAATTTAAAGATTTTTAATTTTCGATAAATGTGCTATATTGAGACAACAAGTAAGTATCCCCCTCCCTTCTTCCCCTATTCGAGCCCCCAAAAACTCAGTCTTTCCTTAAGTACTCCCTTTTGCCCCTCTCTTCCTGAATTATGACCACAGATATTTAAGAGTGGGGGAGAAAAGTAATTATCTGGGGAGATTTTGTTAAGGTCGAAGGTACCATAGACAACATCATTCAAAACCGTTTTCGATCTTGAGACGATCAGTCGTACAGTCAATCTTGTCCCAAAACTACAAACATAAAATCAGTGATCGTTAATAATTTAACTTGAAGTTATTACTAAGTGAACAGTTACTCTCACAGTAAAGTGTCAGAGTTAATCAAATTAAAAGTTTATTATTTAAAAGTCGACAATTATTAATTGCATCACTCATTACGATGGAATCAATCCGTTCAATATTCAATTGCGAATACGTTGACAACTTAATCAAACAAGTAAATGTCGAAAATATCAATACAGTGGTTCCAGTCATGGGTGGTTTTACGCTGCTTCATATAGCAGCTTTCAATAATGATAAAAGATTGGTGAACTATCTGCTCCGCAAGAAAGCTAATGTGAATTCAAGAAGTAAATACTGGGGTACAGCTCTTCACATTGCTGTTATAATGGAGAACTTGGGTATAATTGAAAGCCTCATCAATTACGGAGCAGACGTTAATACTCTGCTAATTCAGGACTCTGATTTGATCCATTACCTGTATAGAGCTGAGCCAAATCTTGAAGAAAATCCTGAGTTTTTATTACAAAACCATGCCATTGAGACTGCGATGTTGGAAACCTATGATTTTTGTTTTGGCAAATCACCGTTACAAATTGCTGTTGATCGAGGTAATGAAAAAATTGTAGAACTACTTTTAAAAAATAATGCTGATCCGAACCTTGATACTCATTATTTTGAAACACCACTAATATGTGCTATTACTAAAGAAAACTTACCAATTATGGAGCTTCTTCTAACATACGGTGCAAATGTTAATAGTGTAAGTGAAAGTGGTTTTTCAAAAGAAAGTCCTCTACATATTGCTGTCCAATCCCGAAGTTCGGAAGCAGTAGAATTAATCTTGAACCATAGTATGGTTGATATAAATATAGTGACAGCGTATAAATATTCAGCGCTTCATTACGCATTTTTCGCAACCGACGATAATATCATAAGACAACTGCTTAATGCTGGTGTTGATATTAATTTAAAAAACACTAATGGTAAAACAGCATTTGCTTCACGACAGAATTATTCACAAAAAGTTAAAGACACAATTACTGAATATATTGCCAAACTCAGTGCGACGAATTGTTACATTGATAAAGAAAATTTAGCAGTCGTAGATAGTGGAAAATTTGGTGAATTGCGCGGTCAGTGCATAAGCGAAATTGAAAAACTGAAGATAACATATATTGGTACGAGTAATGTTACACTTTATAATGTTCTATGTAATAAATGTGAACACAAATTAGCTTTAAGTTTAAAGTATGTTAGTGATAGTACTATTTTAAATTTGAACATTGAATCTTTGTTTCCACTATACGGTGGAATGATTGCTTATCGTTTAAGAAAAGCATTAGGACGGAAAAAATTGCTATCCAATGCTATTAGTTTAATTGATGATATTTTCAATAACATTCAACTTCCAAGTACTTTTACGAGGAGTATTTTAAAATTACTGACTAATGAAGATTTGGAAAAATTACAATGATATATTTATAGGAATATTTTTAATTAATATTATTAAGTCTGTAATATTTTGAAACATTTTCATGGGTGTAGGGTTAATAAGTATATAAATTCGTTGTCTTTATTATTAACAATGTCAAATAATTACTTATTTAATTTATTTATTTTTAATACGTATATAACATTAAATGTTTCACTTATAAGTGCACACATGTGTAATTAAATAGATTAAGTTGTGTTTTTATAATTTATATTTTTTTTTTTAATTCTTTGATGCAAAAGAAATATAGTCATTGTAAAATAAAAAAAAAATTAATTATAGTTTGTTTTCAAAAATTAAATTTTAATACAGAAGTTATTTTTAATAAACTCGTAGTCCATAAGTCGTAATTTAAAATTGTAATTATTAATTTAATTAATTTATTTTTTTTACATGTATGAATATTGTATATATGAAAAATAAATCACTATAATTTTTTAATTTTGTGTAATTGTCACAATTTATTTTAATATTTAATTATTTATAATTTTAATTACTATTATTTATTTATTTTTTTAATACGAATTTCTGCAATTGTTTTAAATTTGATTTTTATTTTCATTGTTCTCTAAGTATTTCAAAATAAAATGAGTAAAGTAAAAATAGAATAAATGAACAATTACATTATCATTTCAAACATCACTTTTAAATAAATATTCAAAACTTTAATTTGCAAAATTTAATGTAGAAATTGGCATAGTTGTAGTATTAGTTAATAAATAATAATAAGCGATAGAAAGTATAATCATAAGTTTTAAATTTCATTAATAATAATTAATTATAAATCAAAGTCTCTATTGACCATTGATTTTTTTTTAATAATAAGAATAAGAATTAAGAACAAGCTTGCTGATTACACTCAAGATTTAGAAAATAAGATTCTAAAACAGGTAAGTGTGAAGTCATGTTAACAATCCAGCATTCAGCTACATCCCCTTTCATTACCTGCATTGGAACTTGAAGTTTTAGTGTCAGCAGCCAGTCAGAAAAAAGTAAATTTAAGATCAATGGTGTGATCAACTTTTAGCGTAAACGTTAATTGTCATTTGCAATTTATAATTAAACAGAAACTATAAATACTATTTATTATTCTAACTTCTTTCGACTGACTGTAGAGACATTGAAACTTTGGGTTTCGATGCTGTTATCACGAACAGTATTTCAAATAATTTAATTTTGATAAAATTCAAAACAAAATATCAAGTATGAAATAGAAGTATATCCATAAAGTTCAATTATTTATTAGTCTCATGATGTAGCTGCAATTAAAATAGAAAAATTTTTATCTGAAATTTTTTCTGCCACAATATAAATCATTAGAATCCATGAAACATATCCAAAATCGGTAATAAAAATTAGCTATCAAATAACTTATACCTGAGAGTTAAAAAAACGAATGATAAAATTCCTGTCTGAAAGAATAAAGTTATAATTAAGTAAAATTGAAATGGTTAATAAATAAATAATCAAATTATTTCATCAATTTTTTTTTTTTATTATATAAATTACATTGCAACTGCGTAGCTATACAATAAAATCGAAAGTTTATATAAAAGCTTAATTTTAAATTTATTATTAACATTAGAAATTTATAATTTTTTAGTAGTTATACTTTTTTTTTATTATACTTATAATTGTTTATTAACAATTAATTTTTTTTTGCTTTAGTTCCTTATCAAATTTATCGTGTATTTAATTATCATTTAGAAATTTAATTTATATTCAAATTAGTTATTAATTTTTTAATGATCCTGAAGGTAGCAGACAGTTCGCAACGGTTGGTTTTTTTTTTTCAACAATAACATTTGAAATTGAAAAAACTAAAAATATGAACTTTAAATTTTATTTTACAATTAAGTTTAAGGGAGAGTGGGGTCAATTGAACCAAAAATACTTTAATTTTTTTTTTTTTTTTTTTTTGTATAAATAAAAGCAAAACCATACCTTTTTTTTTTTTAACGAAATTATAATTTATTATATAGACTATAATTTCTTATTTTACTATTTATTATTATTGTGATTTAATTTTACTGTTAATATTGGTTTCAATCACAATCTAACATTAAAAAATCTGGGCGTCGGTTGACCCTGCGGGCCAGCCCCAAAACTTCCCGCTGTTTTTGACCTCAAAGAGCTCGAAAACATTAGTGTAGATATATTTTTGAGCTCTTCGAGCTCGAAAATAATATCACATGCAATTGTTTTTTTACGATCTTTTCAAGTTCTAACGAGTTACCTGTTATGCTGAAGTTTGAAAATTTAAGAATCGAAAATCATCAATGAAGCGGTTTTTAAAATTTAGTTCCTGATTATGTTCAGTAAAATAAGTGTATTGAGACAGAAATCGATGTCAGGGATCGAAATCAGGATTTAAAGAAGTTTTGACTCATGTAAGAAACAATAAAATATGAAATATCCGATAAAAATATTAAAAACTACGTTTTATCGATTTTTTTGTTGATAATATGATTTAAACTAAAAACCAAGTTCGATGACATTATATGATCAAAAGAACCCATAAAAAAGATGAGTTGGTATGATATCAGGCACATTTTGTTACCTTAAATTATGATTTATCCGGAAAAAATAACATAAAATGTTATTTTTTTTAACTTTTTAACGCCGATATCTTTTGAACTAATCAATCGATTTTAATAGTTGACGTGGCAATCGGCGCGTTTTATTAAATTCTAGAGCTGATTAAAAGTTGAAATCGATCGCGTCAGCCGTTTCGAAAATATTAAAAAAAAAACCGTTTTTCACCATTTCTTTCTCCCGCGATAATTCTCGAACGAATTATCCGATTTTGATGATTGAGGTGGCAATCGACGTGTTTTATTGAGTACTAGAGCTGATTAGATTTTAAAGTCGATCGTATAAGTCGTTTTTGAGAAATCAATAAAAAAGTTTTTTTTTTTTCGTAATTCGCAAATATTTTCGAGTCTATTCTATCAAATAATCTGAAATTTCTAGGAAAGTTGATGGCCAACAAGCTCTTTCGATTGCCACCTCAACCATCCAAATCGATTCATTAGTTCGAAAGTAACAAAGACTTTACATACATACACACACACACACACACTCGGACATCATTCTGAAAATAGTTAGAATAGCTTCCTAGAACCTCAAAACGTCGACATCTGATGAAAACTCGATTTTCGAAAATCGGGGTGAAAACAATAACTTCCCGAAAATAATGGTAACAGTAAAATAGAACCACAATAATAATAAAAAATCGCGAGACCTTGACAAGTCCGTTATAAAGCACAACCTCTCCCTGATTATAGAAGAAACGATTTGGAATGTTAAATGTTCATAAGAAAGGCGATTCTAAAGTATTCAAAAGCATTGAAAAGTACCCCGATAGCCAGTTGAGCTCAACCAACAGTCAAATTGGGCGTAAATTTGACGTCAGATTAAAGCGGCTATTAAATGTATTCGAGACATCGGAAATTGAGTAGCAAAATTTGACTGCAGTAGTAGCTCAAATTGACCTAAATTGTTTAGATTCAATTTTACCATTTGATACATAATAAACAAAAGTCAGCTCTCGACATCTAGCAACTATTCAACAAAGTTAATTCAAAAATTCAAAAGTAAAAAATATCTCTTTAGTTGAGGTCTTATTGACGTCATTTGTTGATGGCATTTGTTGCGTCTCAAATTTTTATGTCTCACAGACGTCAAATAGCAACTTTAAAATTACATCAAATTTACGTGAAATATGACGTCAATGAGCGCTCAAAAGTTGACATTGAAATTTTTTATGTGTACCGTACATCTCCGAAATCTCTAGCACGAACTTGATGTCAAGTTAACTACAAAAAATTGGCGCCCAATTAGTTGACACAAACTTTATTGCAACTTTATGTCAATTTTAAAGTAACTTATGTTCCTAAAGCGCTATTTCCCCTTGCAGCATTTAGGTAACATGTCCACATACTCTAATTTAAATTACCTAAATTTCCAGCCGAAATTTGTCGACAATTTGACAGCAAAAGTTGGAAAGAAAAATTTGCATCCAATTTTTCCTTAATTTAGAGATAACTTTTTACACTATAAAAAAAAAACCCTAATATCAGTTACCTTTAATTTTTCGTCTAATGTTCGTCAACTTTGGGCTTTTCCGTTTTTGACGACAATGTATATATAACTTTTGAAGTGACTTTTCATTATAATTTGTAAAGTAAATTTATGTCAAATTATATAGCAAGTTGTATACAAATTGTCATCAAAAACGGAAAAGCCCGAAGCTGACGGACATTTGACGAAAAATGCAAGGGAACTTTTGCTAAGCAAACTGTACTATTAGGGTAGCCAAATTTGCTGAGCAAATGTTTGCTCAGTAACATATTCCTTTAATTTGGCAACAAGCAATTGTCAATTATGAAATATTTGAACTTTTGATTATACAATAGCTATGTCATTATATTTGTTTCCATTAATGCTTAGGCCCCTAACTTGTGAAATCTGAACTATCCACTTTTTGAAGACAAATTAAAAGAAAATGATGCGTGTAAGAAATTTGTATGCAAGCAATTTTATGGCAACTTCCTGAGTCAACTTTTTTTTAAACTGCGGCAGCAAATTAATACCTACTTGTAATTCAAGTTTTCATATTGTAGTTAAAAGTTTAAAAGTCAGTATTTGGCAAAAATTTTAAACATTGAACTGAAAATTAGTATATTACGCACCAAGGAAAGGAAAAAAGGCGTTACAACCCACGAGTGCATAATTGCTTCGGGTCGGGTAGGCAATCACGTGCACGGGTTGGAATGTCCTATTTTTCTTTCTTGGTGTGTAATGTACTATTTTTCGAACCTATCTGTGGATCACATATGATTAGATATAATTTGATCTCATATATAATCCTTCATAAGCATTTTCATGAATGCTCATGTATGATTCTTTTTCTAGGAAACGCTGGTACAGATTGATCGGAAACGATGAAATCGAATTAATGTTGAATTGAATTTTAAATATGTTTTACGACATCATAAAATGATTTTATTAATATCATGACAAAAAAAAAGATTTTTATGGATTTATTTTTATATAGTATAAAAACTATGCAAATTAATTAGTAGTAGAACGAGAAGAAGAATTTAAAGTTTGTCCCACGTTTTATATGCTGTGATTAAGCATGTAGTCCGCCTGCGCAAGGTACAATTTATTTATAATTATGAATAAAACTTTAAATATTAATAATTTTTGAATTATTATGATTGACCAATACTGACCTTGCGATATAGATTTAAATTATGATAAAAAACGCTCATATTTCTGTGAATGGGGTGCTAAAGTTCAAATTTTTTAATAATAAAATTTTAAAAATTTTTTTATAAAAAAACCGTAAGTGACCTAACAAAAAAATGATGTGACGTAAACTGACCTCACGGTGACCTATCATTTAAGGCCATTATCACCTTAAAATTCTATGAATAGGGTGCTAAATTTGCGCAGGTCACAAAATCACGGTGATTTCACTGTAATTTCATCATGGTCTCACAATGTTTTTACTATAATCTCACTGTGATTTCACTGTGATTTTACAGTGATTCCAGGTCCGCGAGGGTCGAAGGATGTTATTGTTGAAAAAAATGAAAGTTATTACACACGTAAATAAATAGTTGAGTGATCTCCTTTTATCGGTGCAACATTCCATGTGAAATATTTATTATCATTTGTATTCATATTGTTAGATAAGTTAAGAAATTATTTTTAACGTTAAATTTTTGCGCGCCATTGAATGAGCTATGATGCTGCTCACTGGGCCTAGTTTGACAAAAACGAAACGCCATTCTCACTTGAATACTCCCTAATACTTATCAGCACCACCCTGGTTGTTTAATGACCCTAATAGCCACTTTAGCTTGAAATTGACTGTAATTTGATTTTGAAATTACCTGAAATCTGCTACCCCAATTTGCCTACAATTTCACAGCAAAAGTTGAAAATAAAAATTTGCGGTTAATTTTTCTTCAATTTAAAGGTAAACATTTATACACAAAATTATCTACAATTTAAGGATAAAAATATACTTAACAATTTTTTAAGTTAAATTAACGGAAAAATAGTCAGCTCGCGACATCTAGCAACTATTTAACAAAGTAAATTCAAAAATTAAAAAGTAAAAAATATATCTCTAGTTGAGATCTTGTTGATGTCATATGTTGACGTCATTTGTTGCGTTTCAAATTTTGATGTCTCACAGACGTCAAATAGCAGTTTTGAGCTTACGTTAAATTTATGTGAAATTTGACGTCAAAGAGAACTCAAAAGTTGACATTAAAATTTTTTATGTGTACCGTACGTCACTGAGATGACAAAAGTTTCAGCTCAAAAATTGTGCTGAAACTCTAGTTATCTGGGTCCTTGATGGAAATTGTTGTAGAGCAAGCAGTTACCTTTAAGTTACAGACAGTAAATTGTCTGTAAACTTGAATTCAAATTGAATATAAGTGTTACTGTCAAACTATGACGTTTAGTTGATTGAAAGTTTCACTTCAAATTGACGGCAAGTTTATCTGTCAAGTTACATTCAAGCTATTGCCATATTCTGAAGCCAATTTAAAGGAAAGTACTACCCAGCCAAGGTTTGCCAGAAACTTTCTCGTTAAGTTAGCCGAAAATGTTGCTCAGCAGAACTTGTAGAGCAAGGTCTGGCTAACAGGGAAGTTGCCACTACGAGACAGCACATCAGGTAGTCGAGGGATTACCGTCCCTTTGAATTTGATCTGATTCATTTTAATGTCAAGTTCGTCGTTGACGACGCTTATTAGGGCTCAGGTAAAAATTCACCATTGGGATTGTTTCCAGAAAACCTTCATGTTTAAACATGGAGTATCGTAATTACAGTTACATACATTTGTTCCATAGTACAATATATATTATTTAATGACCCACATTTTCATTACAGTCATTAATAAATAGTAATGACCTTTGTATAAGCTTTTTTATAACAAAGAATCGTCGATAGTGGGTCATAAATTATTTAAATTTTAAGAGTAGAAAGATTATCCGATAATTATAGAAAGTAAATGAAAAATAGACTGGATAACTATAATAATCGAGACGATGGAGAGTATATCATTTCCGTAGTCGAGACTATAGTCCAATTGGGAATTCCCCATTGTTAAATAGATAAATAATTTTGATAGAAAGAAAATAATTTTAAGGGCAACTTAAGAACTTTTAATGTCTCGTATGGGCTTACTTTTGAATAAGTTTATTTTTATTACGGGCGAATTTTTCCAAAATTACTTTTGTTAATATACTTATCCAAAAAATTAGAGGGAGTAAAAATTTTCTAAGATTTTTTGTAATTTTTGGAAGGCTGTATTTCCGCGAAAAATGATTGTGTTGAAAAATTAAAAAAAAAAAAAATAAAAAAAGCAAATTGAAGCTTGAAATATCTAGCTTAAAGATCTGTCAGCCAAATAATTTTCTGAGCCACGGTTTGAATAGCCATTTTTTGTGGGTTTTTTCTGGGTTTTCAGTCAACTCATCGCTACTTTGCGAATACTGATAGAAAGGTTAATGATGTCAGGTGATTTTACAGCTTAATGTACCCCCGAAAACCCTGGGAATTTTCAGATTGATCCATTAAACCGTTTGTCCGGGCCGATTGCTCAAAGTTTTACAAAACAATTAAAGGAACAAGTTTTGTTCTTTAATTTGAGTAATCATTACCAAGATGAAAAAATTAATTTTTTTTTTGAATTCACTTTTATTTTCACGTTAGTTATTCAGTAGATATGAGGTAAGGAAAAAAAAAAATTATCCAAAAAGCGAGATAAAGCAAGAATTTTTTTACTTTTTTTTTTTTTTTCATGTTTTACTCGGGGGTTATTTTTTCCTTTTCCGGAAAAATTGTTTTTTTTTTTTCTCTACCTCACATTTACTAAATAATTAACCCAAAAGTGGAAAAAAATCCGGAAAAAATTAAATTTTCATATTAGTATTGATTAAACAAATTAAGGAACAAAACTTGTTCCTTCAATTGTTTTATAAAAGTTTGAGCAATCGGCCGGGACAAACGGTTCAATGGATCAATCTGAAAATTTTCCGGGTTTTTGGGGGTACATTAAGCTATAAAATCACCTGATATCATTAACCTTTGCATCAGTATTCGCAAAGTAGCGATGAGTTGACTAAAAATCCAGAAAATAGCCATTTTTTTTGGGTTTTTCAAATGGATATTAAGGATAAAAAAAATTTTTTTTTTTTTTTAATCGAAAATGAAACTTGTAGAGAATTTATTCAAGTTTCTTAAACTGCCACTGAAATTACTGTGCGACCATTAGTTGCCGAGATATCGATAATCAAAGACAACAGGATCCTTTTTCATATGAAGGCTGATATCTCAGCAGCAAATTGTCCTACAGAGAAACAAAAAAAAAGCAATAAATTGTAGTTGAATAAATTTCCTAAATGAGCCATAAATTGGTTTTTTCGAAGAAAATTCTCCAAACCTCGTAAACCTAAAAAACCAAATGAAAAAAATTAGAAACATTTTGTCTCGATCTATTTCTTATGATTCTGCAAAAACCGTGGCTCAGAAAATTATTTAGTTGACAGATTTTTAAACTAGAGATTTCAAGCTTCAATTTGCTTTTTTTTTTATTTTTTTAACACGATAATTTTTCACGAAAATACAGCCTTCTAAATATCAGTAAAAAATTAAAAAAATTTTTACTCCACTTAATTTTTTGGATAAGTGTATATAATTGAGCATTATTTAAAAAAATTTTTCGTTAAAATTAAAAAAAAATTCAGAATTCCATTCGAAAAATATTAATGACTTTGGTTTTATAACAAAAGCTAAACTAATTATTTTTTTCCTTTGAATCAAATAATTATGTGAAATATAATTTTTCTTTATGTAAATTACTTATAAAAAAATTTTATTTTATCAAATTTATTCAATTTCCAGAACTTCTTTTGTCATCTTATTTAAAGGGTACTCCATTTCTCCCCCAAAGAATTCGATTTTCGAAAATTAGAGCGAAACCAATAACTTGCTGAATTTTTGAAAATTTTGAATTTTCTCAGCGGGAAGTTAAAAATGAAACTTTTTTTTTTGCAGTTTGTGTATGCTATAGTCCGTTCAATGTATACGTATGCACAAAATTAAAATAATTAACCGCGAAAATTCAGTGTTCTGAAAAATTTATTAATTAGTAGCTTTCAGATGAAATAAAATAATAACCGAATTTTGGTAGATTTTTCAGAGGGACCATGTTGCCCCATATAAAAATTTTTTTTGTTGGAGCATATTAATGACGAACACATGGTACAAAACTAGCAGAAATAAAAAGGGTAAAAAGAGCAAATATCAAATTTTTTTTTCACGACGCATTTTGCTTCAAATTTAAAGATTTTTAATTTTCGATAAATGTGCTATATTGAGACAACAAGTAAGTATCCCCCTCCCTTCTTCCCCTATTCGAGCCCCCAAAAACTCAGTCTTTCCTTAAGTACTCCCTTTTGCCCCTCTCTTCCTGAATTATGACCACAGATATTTAAGAGTGGGGGAGAAAAGTAATTATCTGGGGAGATTTTGTTAAGGTCGAAGGTACCATAGACAACATCATTCAAAACCGTTTTCGATCTTGAGACGATCAGTCGTACAGTCAATCTTGTCCCAAAACTACAAACATAAAATCAGTGATCGTTAATAATTTAACTTGAAGTTATTACTAAGTGAACAGTTACTCTCACAGTAAAGTGTCAGAGTTAATCAAATTAAAAGTTTATTATTTAAAAGTCGACAATTATTAATTGCATCACTCATTACGATGGAATCAATCCGTTCAATATTCAATTGCGAATACGTTGACAACTTAATCAAACAAGTAAATGTCGAAAATATCAATACAGTGGTTCCAGTCATGGGTGGTTTTACGCTGCTTCATATAGCAGCTTTCAATAATGATAAAAGATTGGTGAACTATCTGCTCCGCAAGAAAGCTGATGTGAATTCAAGAAGTAAATACTGGGGTACAGCTCTTCACATTGCTGTTATAATGGAGAACTTGGGTATAATTGAAAGCCTCATCAATTACGGAGCAGACGTTAATACTCTGCTAATTCAGGACTCTGATTTGATCCATTACCTGTATAGAGCTGAGCCAAATCTTGAAGAAAATCCTGAGTTTTTATTACAAAACCATGCCATTGAGACTGCGATGTTGGAAACCTATGATTTTTGTTTTGGCAAATCACCGTTACAAATTGCTGTTGATCGAGGTAATGAAAAAATTGTAGAACTACTTTTAAAAAATAATGCTGATCCGAACCTTGATACTCATTATTTTGAAACACCACTAATATGTGCTATTACTAAAGAAAACTTACCAATTATGGAGCTTCTTCTAACATACGGTGCAAATGTTAATAGTGTAAGTGAAAGTGGTTTTTCAAAAGAAAGTCCTCTACATATTGCTGTCCAATCCCGAAGTTCGGAAGCAGTAGAATTAATCTTGAACCATAGTATGGTTGATATAAATATAGTGACAGCGTATAAATATTCAGCGCTTCATTACGCATTTTTCGCAACCGACGATAATATCATAAGACAACTGCTTAATGCTGGTGTTGATATTAATTTAAAAAACACTAATGGTAAAACAGCATTTGCTTCACGACAGAATTATTCACAAAAAGTTAAAGACACAATTACTGAATATATTGCCAAACTCAGTGCGACGAATTGTTACATTGATAAAGAAAATTTAGCAGTCGTAGATAGTGGAAAATTTGGTGAATTGCGCGGTCAGTGCATAAGCGAAATTGAAAAACTGAAGATAACATATATTGGTACGAGTAATGTTACACTTTATAATGTTCTATGTAATAAATGTGAACACAAATTAGCTTTAAGTTTAAAGTATGTTAGTGATAGTACTATTTTAAATTTGAACATTGAATCTTTTTTTCCACTATACGGTGGAATGATTGCTTATCGTTTAAGAAAAGCATTAGGACGGAAAAAATTGCTATCCAATGCTATTAGTTTAATTGATGATATTTTCAATAACATTCAACTTCCAAGTACTTTTACGAGGAGTATTTTAAAATTACTGACTAATGAAGATTTGGAAAAATTACAATGATATATTTATAGGAATATTTTTAATTAATATTATTAAGTCTGTAATATTTTGAAACATTTTCATGGGTGTAGGGTTAATAAGTATATAAATTCGTTGTCTTTATTATTAACAATGTCAAATAATTACTTATTTAATTTATTTATTTTTAATACGTATATAACATTAAATGTTTCACTTATAAGTGCACACATGTGTAATTAAATAGATTAAGTTGTGTTTTTATAATTTATATTTTTTTTTTTAATTCTTTGATGCAAAAGAAATATAGTCATTGTAAAATAAAAAAAAAATTAATTATAGTTTGTTTTCAAAAATTAAATTTTAATACAGAAGTTATTTTTAATAAACTCGTAGTCCATAAGTCGTAATTTAAAATTGTAATTATTAATTTAATTAATTTATTTTTTTTACATGTATGAATATTGTATATATGAAAAATAAATCACTATAATTTTTTAATTTTGTGTAATTGTCACAATTTATTTTAATATTTAATTATTTATAATTTTAATTACTATTATTTATTTATTTTTTTAATACGAATTTCTGCAATTGTTTTAAATTTGATTTTTATTTTCATTGTTCTCTAAGTATTTCAAAATAAAATGAGTAAAGTAAAAATAGAATAAATGAACAATTACATTATCATTTCAAACATCACTTTTAAATAAATATTCAAAACTTTAATTTGCAAAATTTAATGTAGAAATTGGCATAGTTGTAGTATTAGTTAATAAATAATAATAAGCGATAGAAAGTATAATCATAAGTTTTAAATTTCATTAATAATAATTAATTATAAATCAAAGTCTCTATTGACCATTGATTTTTTTTTAATAATAAGAATAAGAATTAAGAACAAGCTTGCTGATTACACTCAAGATTTAGAAAATAAGATTCTAAAACAGGTAAGTGTGAAGTCATGTTAACAATCCAGCATTCAGCTACATCCCCTTTCATTACCTGCATTGGAACTTGAAGTTTTAGTGTCAGCAGCCAGTCAGAAAAAAGTAAATTTAAGATCAATGGTGTGATCAACTTTTAGCGTAAACGTTAATTGTCATTTGCAATTTATAATTAAACAGAAACTATAAATACTATTTATTATTCTAACTTCTTTCGACTGACTGTAGAGACATTGAAACTTTGGGTTTCGATGCTGTTATCACGAACAGTATTTCAAATAATTTAATTTTGATAAAATTCAAAACAAAATATCAAGTATGAAATAGAAGTATATCCATAAAGTTCAATTATTTATTAGTCTCATGATGTAGCTGCAATTAAAATAGAAAAATTTTTATCTGAAATTTTTTCTGCCACAATATAAATCATTAGAATCCATGAAACATATCCAAAATCGGTAATAAAAATTAGCTATCAAATAACTTATACCTGAGAGTTAAAAAAACGAATGATAAAATTCCTGTCTGAAAGAATAAAGTTATAATTAAGTAAAATTGAAATGGTTAATAAATAAATAATCAAATTATTTCATCAATTTTTTTTTTTTATTATATAAATTACATTGCAACTGCGTAGCTATACAATAAAATCGAAAGTTTATATAAAAGCTTAATTTTAAATTTATTATTAACATTAGAAATTTATAATTTTTTAGTAGTTATACTTTTTTTTTATTATACTTATAATTGTTTATTAACAATTAATTTTTTTTTGCTTTAGTTCCTTATCAAATTTATCGTGTATTTAATTATCATTTAGAAATTTAATTTATATTCAAATTAGTTATTAATTTTTTAATGATCCTGAAGGTAGCAGACAGTTCGCAACGGTTGGTTTTTTTTTTTCAACAATAACATTTGAAATTGAAAAAACTAAAAATATGAACTTTAAATTTTATTTTACAATTAAGTTTAAGGGAGAGTGGGGTCAATTGAACCAAAAATACTTTAATTTTTTTTTTTTTTTTTTTTTGTATAAATAAAAGCAAAACCATACCTTTTTTTTTTTTAACGAAATTATAATTTATTATATAGACTATAATTTCTTATTTTACTATTTATTATTATTGTGATTTAATTTTACTGTTAATATTGGTTTCAATCACAATCTAACATTAAAAAATCTGGGCGTCGGTTGACCCTGCGGGCCAGCCCCAAAACTTCCCGCTGTTTTTGACCTCAAAGAGCTCGAAAACATTAGTGTAGATATATTTTTGAGCTCTTCGAGCTCGAAAATAATATCACATGCAATTGTTTTTTTACGATCTTTTCAAGTTCTAACGAGTTACCTGTTATGCTGAAGTTTGAAAATTTAAGAATCGAAAATCATCAATGAAGCGGTTTTTAAAATTTAGTTCCTGATTATGTTCAGTAAAATAAGTGTATTGAGACAGAAATCGATGTCAGGGATCGAAATCAGGATTTAAAGAAGTTTTGACTCATGTAAGAAACAATAAAATATGAAATATCCGATAAAAATATTAAAAACTACGTTTTATCGATTTTTTTGTTGATAATATGATTTAAACTAAAAACCAAGTTCGATGACATTATATGATCAAAAGAACCCATAAAAAAGATGAGTTGGTATGATATCAGGCACATTTTGTTACCTTAAATTATGATTTATCCGGAAAAAATAACATAAAATGTTATTTTTTTTAACTTTTTAACGCCGATATCTTTTGAACTAATCAATCGATTTTAATAGTTGACGTGGCAATCGGCGCGTTTTATTAAATTCTAGAGCTGATTAAAAGTTGAAATCGATCGCGTCAGCCGTTTCGAAAATATTAAAAAAAAAACCGTTTTTCACCATTTCTTTCTCCCGCGATAATTCTCGAACGAATTATCCGATTTTGATGATTGAGGTGGCAATCGACGTGTTTTATTGAGTACTAGAGCTGATTAGATTTTAAAGTCGATCGTATAAGTCGTTTTTGAGAAATCAATAAAAAAGTTTTTTTTTTTTCGTAATTCGCAAATATTTTCGAGTCTATTCTATCAAATAATCTGAAATTTCTAGGAAAGTTGATGGCCAACAAGCTCTTTCGATTGCCACCTCAACCATCCAAATCGATTCATTAGTTCGAAAGTTACAAAGACTTTACATACATACACACACACACACACACTCGGACATCATTCTGAAAATAGTTAGAATAGCTTCCTAGAACCTCAAAACGTCGACATCTGATGAAAACTCGATTTTCGAAAATCGGGGTGAAAACAATAACTTCCCGAAAATAATGGTAACAGTAAAATAGAACCACAATAATAATAAAAAATCGCGAGACCTTGACAAGTCCGTTATAAAGCACAACCTCTCCCTGATTATAGAAGAAACGATTTGGAATGTTAAATGTTCATAAGAAAGGCGATTCTAAAGTATTCAAAAGCATTGAAAAGTACCCCGATAGCCAGTTGAGCTCAACCAACAGTCAAATTGGGCGTAAATTTGACGTCAGATTAAAGCGGCTATTAAATGTATTCGAGACATCGGAAATTGAGTAGCAAAATTTGACTGCAGTAGTAGCTCAAATTGACCTAAATTGTTTAGATTCAATTTTACCATTTGATACATAATAAACAAAAGTCAGCTCTCGACATCTAGCAACTATTCAACAAAGTTAATTCAAAAATTCAAAAGTAAAAAATATCTCTTTAGTTGAGGTCTTATTGACGTCATTTGTTGATGGCATTTGTTGCGTCTCAAATTTTTATGTCTCACAGACGTCAAATAGCAACTTTAAAATTACATCAAATTTACGTGAAATATGACGTCAATGAGCGCTCAAAAGTTGACATTGAAATTTTTTATGTGTACCGTACATCTCCGAAATCTCTAGCACGAACTTGATGTCAAGTTAACTACAAAAAATTGGCGCCCAATTAGTTGACACAAACTTTATTGCAACTTTATGTCAATTTTAAAGTAACTTATGTTCCTAAAGCGCTATTTCCCCTTGCAGCATTTAGGTAACATGTCCACATACTCTAATTTAAATTACCTAAATTTCCAGCCGAAATTTGTCGACAATTTGACAGCAAAAGTTGGAAAGAAAAATTTGCATCCAATTTTTCCTTAATTTAGAGATAACTTTTTACACTATAAAAAAAAAACCCTAATATCAGTTACCTTTAATTTTTCGTCTAATGTTCGTCAACTTTGGGCTTTTCCGTTTTTGACGACAATGTATATATAACTTTTGAAGTGACTTTTCATTATAATTTGTAAAGTAAATTTATGTCAAATTATATAGCAAGTTGTATACAAATTGTCATCAAAAACGGAAAAGCCCGAAGCTGACGGACATTTGACGAAAAATGCAAGGGAACTTTTGCTAAGCAAACTGTACTATTAGGGTAGCCAAATTTGCTGAGCAAATGTTTGCTCAGTAACATATTCCTTTAATTTGGCAACAAGCAATTGTCAATTATGAAATATTTGAACTTTTGATTATACAATAGCTATGTCATTATATTTGTTTCCATTAATGCTTAGGCCCCTAACTTGTGAAATCTGAACTATCCACTTTTTGAAGACAAATTAAAAGAAAATGATGCGTGTAAGAAATTTGTATGCAAGCAATTTTATGGCAACTTCCTGAGTCAACTTTTTTTTAAACTGCGGCAGCAAATTAATACCTACTTGTAATTCAAGTTTTCATATTGTAGTTAAAAGTTTAAAAGTCAGTATTTGGCAAAAATTTTAAACATTGAACTGAAAATTAGTATATTACGCACCAAGGAAAGGAAAAAAGGCGTTACAACCCACGAGTGCATAATTGCTTCGGGTCGGGTAGGCAATCACGTGCACGGGTTGGAATGTCCTATTTTTCTTTCTTGGTGTGTAATGTACTATTTTTCGAACCTATCTGTGGATCACATATGATTAGATATAATTTGATCTCATATATAATCCTTCATAAGCATTTTCATGAATGCTCATGTATGATTCTTTTTCTAGGAAACGCTGGTACAGATTGATCGGAAACGATGAAATCGAATTAATGTTGAATTGAATTTTAAATATGTTTTACGACATCATAAAATGATTTTATTAATATCATGACAAAAAAAAGATTTTTATGGATTTATTTTTATATAGTATAAAAACTATGCAAATTAATTAGTAGTAGAACGAGAAGAAGAATTTAAAGTTTGTCCCACGTTTTATATGCTGTGATTAAGCATGTAGTCCGCCTGCGCGAGGTACAATTTATTTATAATTATGAATAAAACTTTAAATATTAATAATTTTTGAATTATTATGATTGACCAATACTGACCTTGCGATATAGATTTAAATTATGATAAAAAACGCTCATATTTCTGTGAATGGGGTGCTAAAGTTCAAATTTTTTAATAATAAAATTTTAAAAACTTTTTTATAAAAAAACCGTAAGTGACCTAACAAAAAAATGATGTGACGTAAACTGACCTCACGGTGACCTATCATTTAAGGCCATTATCACCTTAAAATTCTATGAATAGGGTGCTAAATTTGCGCAGGTCACAAAATCACGGTGATTTCACTGTAATTTCATCATGGTCTCACAATGTTTTTACTATAATCTCACTGTGATTTCACTGTGATTTTACAGTGATTCCAGGTCCGCGAGGGTCGAAGGATGTTATTGTTGAAAAAAATGAAAGTTATTACACACGTAAATAAATAGTTGAGTGATCTCCTTTTATCGGTGCAACATTCCATGTGAAATATTTATTATCATTTGTATTCATATTGTTAGATAAGTTAAGAAATTATTTTTAACGTTAAATTTTTGCGCGCCATTGAATGAGCTATGATGCTGCTCACTGGGCCTAGTTTGACAAAAACGAAACGCCATTCTCACTTGAATACTCCTTAATACTTATCAGCACCACCCTGGTTGTTTAATGACCCTAATAGCCACTTTAGCTTGAAATTGACTGTAATTTGATTTTGAAATTACCTGAAATCTGCTACCCCAATTTGCCTACAATTTCACAGCAAAAGTTGAAAATAAAAATTTGCGGTTAATTTTTCTTCAATTTAAAGGTAAACATTTATACACAAAATTATCTACAATTTAAGGATAAAAATATACTTAACAATTTTTTAAGTTAAATTAACGGAAAAATAGTCAGCTCGCGACATCTAGCAACTATTTAACAAAGTAAATTCAAAAATTAAAAAGTAAAAAATATATCTCTAGTTGAGATCTTGTTGATGTCATATGTTGACGTCATTTGTTGCGTTTCAAATTTTGATGTCTCACAGACGTCAAATAGCAGTTTTGAGCTTACGTTAAATTTATGTGAAATTTGACGTCAAAGAGAACTCAAAAGTTGACATTAAAATTTTTTATGTGTACCGTACGTCACTGAGATGACAAAAGTTTCAGCTCAAAAATTGTGCTGAAACTCTAGTTATCTGGGTCCTTGATGGAAATTGTTGTAGAGCAAGCAGTTACCTTTAAGTTACAGACAGTAAATTGTCTGTAAACTTGAATTCAAATTGAATATAAGTGTTACTGTCAAACTATGACGTTTAGTTGATTGAAAGTTTCACTTCAAATTGACGGCAAGTTTATCTGTCAAGTTACATTCAAGCTATTGCCATATTCTGAAGCCAATTTAAAGGAAAGTACTACCCAGCCAAGGTTTGCCAGAAACTTTCTCGTTAAGTTAGCCGAAAATGTTGCTCAGCAGAACTTGTAGAGCAAGGTCTGGCTAACAGGGAAGTTGCCACTACGAGACAGCACATCAGGTAGTCGAGGGATTACCGTCCCTTTGAATTTGATCTGATTCATTTTAATGTCAAGTTCGTCGTTGACGACGCTTATTAGGGCTCAGGTAAAAATTCACCATTGGGATTGTTTCCAGAAAACCTTCATGTTTAAACATGGAGTATCGTAATTACAGTTACATACATTTGTTCCATAGTACAATATATATTATTTAATGACCCACATTTTCATTACAGTCATTAATAAATAGTAATGACCTTTGTATAAGCTTTTTTATAACAAAGAATCGTCGATAGTGGGTCATAAATTATTTAAATTTTAAGAGTAGAAAGATTATCCGATAATTATAGAAAGTAAATGAAAAATAGACTGGATAACTATAATAATCGAGACGATGGAGAGTATATCATTTCCGTAGTCGAGACTATAGTCCAATTGGGAATTCCCCATTGTTAAATAGATAAATAATTTTGATAGAAAGAAAATAATTTTAAGGGCAACTTAAGAACTTTTAATGTCTCGTATGGGCTTACTTTTGAATAAGTTTATTTTTATTACGGGCGAATTTTTCCAAAATTACTTTTGTTAATATACTTATCCAAAAAATTAGAGGGAGTAAAAATTTTCTAAGATTTTTTGTAATTTTTGGAAGGCTGTATTTCCGCGAAAAATGATTGTGTTGAAAAATTAAAAAAAAAAAAAATAAAAAAAGCAAATTGAAGCTTGAAATATCTAGCTTAAAGATCTGTCAGCCAAATAATTTTCTGAGCCACGGTTTGAATAGCCATTTTTTGTGGGTTTTTTCTGGGTTTTCAGTCAACTCATCGCTACTTTGCGAATACTGATAGAAAGGTTAATGATGTCAGGTGATTTTACAGCTTAATGTACCCCCGAAAACCCTGGGAATTTTCAGATTGATCCATTAAACCGTTTGTCCGGGCCGATTGCTCAAAGTTTTACAAAACAATTAAAGGAACAAGTTTTGTTCTTTAATTTGAGTAATCATTACCAAGATGAAAAAATTAATTTTTTTTTTGAATTCACTTTTATTTTCACGTTAGTTATTCAGTAGATATGAGGTAAGGAAAAAAAAAAATTATCCAAAAAGCGAGATAAAGCAAGAATTTTTTTACTTTTTTTTTTTTTTTCATGTTTTACTCGGGGGTTATTTTTTCCTTTTCCGGAAAAATTGTTTTTTTTTTTTTCTCTACCTCACATTTACTAAATAATTAACCCAAAAGTGGAAAAAAATCCGGAAAAAATTAAATTTTCATATTAGTATTGATTAAACAAATTAAGGAACAAAACTTGTTCCTTCAATTGTTTTATAAAAGTTTGAGCAATCGGCCGGGACAAACGGTTCAATGGATCAATCTGAAAATTTTCCGGGTTTTTGGGGGTACATTAAGCTATAAAATCACCTGATATCATTAACCTTTGCATCAGTATTCGCAAAGTAGCGATGAGTTGACTAAAAATCCAGAAAATAGCCATTTTTTTTGGGTTTTTCAAATGGATATTAAGGATAAAAAAAATTTTTTTTTTTTTTTAATCGAAAATGAAACTTGTAGAGAATTTATTCAAGTTTCTTAAACTGCCACTGAAATTACTGTGCGACCATTAGTTGCCGAGATATCGATAATCAAAGACAACAGGATCCTTTTTCATATGAAGGCTGATATCTCAGCAGCAAATTGTCCTACAGAGAAACAAAAAAAAAGCAATAAATTGTAGTTGAATAAATTTCCTAAATGAGCCATAAATTGGTTTTTTCGAAGAAAATTCTCCAAACCTCGTAAACCTAAAAAACCAAATGAAAAAAATTAGAAACATTTTGTCTCGATCTATTTCTTATGATTCTGCAAAAACCGTGGCTCAGAAAATTATTTAGTTGACAGATTTTTAAACTAGAGATTTCAAGCTTCAATTTGCTTTTTTTTTTATTTTTTTAACACGATAATTTTTCACGAAAATACAGCCTTCTAAATATCAGTAAAAAATTAAAAAAATTTTTACTCCACTTAATTTTTTGGATAAGTGTATATAATTGAGCATTATTTAAAAAAATTTTTCGTTAAAATTAAAAAAAAATTCAGAATTCCATTCGAAAAATATTAATGACTTTGGTTTTATAACAAAAGCTAAACTAATTATTTTTTTCCTTTGAATCAAATAATTATGTGAAATATAATTTTTCTTTATGTAAATTACTTATAAAAAAATTTTATTTTATCAAATTTATTCAATTTCCAGAACTTCTTTTGTCATCTTATTTAAAGGGTACTCCATTTCTCCCCCAAAGAATTCGATTTTCGAAAATTAGAGCGAAACCAATAACTTGCTGAATTTTTGAAAATTTTGAATTTTCTCAGCGGGAAGTTAAAAATGAAACTTTTTTTTTTGCAGTTTGTGTATGCTATAGTCCGTTCAATGTATACGTATGCACAAAATTAAAATAATTAACCGCGAAAATTCAGTGTTCTGAAAAATTTATTAATTAGTAGCTTTCAGATGAAATAAAATAATAACCGAATTTTGGTAGATTTTTCAGAGGGACCATGTTGCCCCATATAAAAATTTTTTTTGTTGGAGCATATTAATGACGAACACATGGTACAAAACTAGCAGAAATAAAAAGGGTAAAAAGAGCAAATATCAAATTTTTTTTTCACGACGCATTTTGCTTCAAATTTAAAGATTTTTAATTTTCGATAAATGTGCTATATTGAGACAACAAGTAAGTATCCCCCTCCCTTCTTCCCCTATTCGAGCCCCCAAAAACTCAGTCTTTCCTTAAGTACTCCCTTTTGCCCCTCTCTTCCTGAATTATGACCACAGATATTTAAGAGTGGGGGAGAAAAGTAATTATCTGGGGAGATTTTGTTAAGGTCGAAGGTACCATAGACAACATCATTCAAAACCGTTTTCGATCTTGAGACGATCAGTCGTACAGTCAATCTTGTCCCAAAACTACAAACATAAAATCAGTGATCGTTAATAATTTAACTTGAAGTTATTACTAAGTGAACAGTTACTCTCACAGTAAAGTGTCAGAGTTAATCAAATTAAAAGTTTATTATTTAAAAGTCGACAATTATTAATTGCATCACTCATTACGATGGAATCAATCCGTTCAATATTCAATTGCGAATACGTTGACAACTTAATCAAACAAGTAAATGTCGAAAATATCAATACAGTGGTTCCAGTCATGGGTGGTTTTACGCTGCTTCATATAGCAGCTTTCAATAATGATAAAAGATTGGTGAACTATCTGCTCCGCAAGAAAGCTGATGTGAATTCAAGAAGTAAATACTGGGGTACAGCTCTTCACATTGCTGTTATAATGGAGAACTTGGGTATAATTGAAAGCCTCATCAATTACGGAGCAGACGTTAATACTCTGCTAATTCAGGACTCTGATTTGATCCATTACCTGTATAGAGCTGAGCCAAATCTTGAAGAAAATCCTGAGTTTTTATTACAAAACCATGCCATTGAGACTGCGATGTTGGAAACCTATGATTTTTGTTTTGGCAAATCACCGTTACAAATTGCTGTTGATCGAGGTAATGAAAAAATTGTAGAACTACTTTTAAAAAATAATGCTGATCCGAACCTTGATACTCATTATTTTGAAACACCACTAATATGTGCTATTACTAAAGAAAACTTACCAATTATGGAGCTTCTTCTAACATACGGTGCAAATGTTAATAGTGTAAGTGAAAGTGGTTTTTCAAAAGAAAGTCCTCTACATATTGCTGTCCAATCCCGAAGTTCGGAAGCAGTAGAATTAATCTTGAACCATAGTATGGTTGATATAAATATAGTGACAGCGTATAAATATTCAGCGCTTCATTACGCATTTTTCGCAACCGACGATAATATCATAAGACAACTGCTTAATGCTGGTGTTGATATTAATTTAAAAAACACTAATGGTAAAACAGCATTTGCTTCACGACAGAATTATTCACAAAAAGTTAAAGACACAATTACTGAATATATTGCCAAACTCAGTGCGACGAATTGTTACATTGATAAAGAAAATTTAGCAGTCGTAGATAGTGGAAAATTTGGTGAATTGCGCGGTCAGTGCATAAGCGAAATTGAAAAACTGAAGATAACATATATTGGTACGAGTAATGTTACACTTTATAATGTTCTATGTAATAAATGTGAACACAAATTAGCTTTAAGTTTAAAGTATGTTAGTGATAGTACTATTTTAAATTTGAACATTGAATCTTTTTTTCCACTATACGGTGGAATGATTGCTTATCGTTTAAGAAAAGCATTAGGACGGAAAAAATTGCTATCCAATGCTATTAGTTTAATTGATGATATTTTCAATAACATTCAACTTCCAAGTACTTTTACGAGGAGTATTTTAAAATTACTGACTAATGAAGATTTGGAAAAATTACAATGATATATTTATAGGAATATTTTTAATTAATATTATTAAGTCTGTAATATTTTGAAACATTTTCATGGGTGTAGGGTTAATAAGTATATAAATTCGTTGTCTTTATTATTAACAATGTCAAATAATTACTTATTTAATTTATTTATTTTTAATACGTATATAACATTAAATGTTTCACTTATAAGTGCACACATGTGTAATTAAATAGATTAAGTTGTGTTTTTATAATTTATATTTTTTTTTTTAATTCTTTGATGCAAAAGAAATATAGTCATTGTAAAATAAAAAAAAAATTAATTATAGTTTGTTTTCAAAAATTAAATTTTAATACAGAAGTTATTTTTAATAAACTCGTAGTCCATAAGTCGTAATTTAAAATTGTAATTATTAATTTAATTAATTTATTTTTTTTACATGTATGAATATTGTATATATGAAAAATAAATCACTATAATTTTTTAATTTTGTGTAATTGTCACAATTTATTTTAATATTTAATTATTTATAATTTTAATTACTATTATTTATTTATTTTTTTAATACGAATTTCTGCAATTGTTTTAAATTTGATTTTTATTTTCATTGTTCTCTAAGTATTTCAAAATAAAATGAGTAAAGTAAAAATAGAATAAATGAACAATTACATTATCATTTCAAACATCACTTTTAAATAAATATTCAAAACTTTAATTTGCAAAATTTAATGTAGAAATTGGCATAGTTGTAGTATTAGTTAATAAATAATAATAAGCGATAGAAAGTATAATCATAAGTTTTAAATTTCATTAATAATAATTAATTATAAATCAAAGTCTCTATTGACCATTGATTTTTTTTTAATAATAAGAATAAGAATTAAGAACAAGCTTGCTGATTACACTCAAGATTTAGAAAATAAGATTCTAAAACAGGTAAGTGTGAAGTCATGTTAACAATCCAGCATTCAGCTACATCCCCTTTCATTACCTGCATTGGAACTTGAAGTTTTAGTGTCAGCAGCCAGTCAGAAAAAAGTAAATTTAAGATCAATGGTGTGATCAACTTTTAGCGTAAACGTTAATTGTCATTTGCAATTTATAATTAAACAGAAACTATAAATACTATTTATTATTCTAACTTCTTTCGACTGACTGTAGAGACATTGAAACTTTGGGTTTCGATGCTGTTATCACGAACAGTATTTCAAATAATTTAATTTTGATAAAATTCAAAACAAAATATCAAGTATGAAATAGAAGTATATCCATAAAGTTCAATTATTTATTAGTCTCATGATGTAGCTGCAATTAAAATAGAAAAATTTTTATCTGAAATTTTTTCTGCCACAATATAAATCATTAGAATCCATGAAACATATCCAAAATCGGTAATAAAAATTAGCTATCAAATAACTTATACCTGAGAGTTAAAAAAACGAATGATAAAATTCCTGTCTGAAAGAATAAAGTTATAATTAAGTAAAATTGAAATGGTTAATAAATAAATAATCAAATTATTTCATCAATTTTTTTTTTTTATTATATAAATTACATTGCAACTGCGTAGCTATACAATAAAATCGAAAGTTTATATAAAAGCTTAATTTTAAATTTATTATTAACATTAGAAATTTATAATTTTTTAGTAGTTATACTTTTTTTTTATTATACTTATAATTGTTTATTAACAATTAATTTTTTTTTGCTTTAGTTCCTTATCAAATTTATCGTGTATTTAATTATCATTTAGAAATTTAATTTATATTCAAATTAGTTATTAATTTTTTAATGATCCTGAAGGTAGCAGACAGTTCGCAACGGTTGGTTTTTTTTTTTCAACAATAACATTTGAAATTGAAAAAACTAAAAATATGAACTTTAAATTTTATTTTACAATTAAGTTTAAGGGAGAGTGGGGTCAATTGAACCAAAAATACTTTAATTTTTTTTTTTTTTTTTTTTTGTATAAATAAAAGCAAAACCATACCTTTTTTTTTTTTAACGAAATTATAATTTATTATATAGACTATAATTTCTTATTTTACTATTTATTATTATTGTGATTTAATTTTACTGTTAATATTGGTTTCAATCACAATCTAACATTAAAAAATCTGGGCGTCGGTTGACCCTGCGGGCCAGCCCCAAAACTTCCCGCTGTTTTTGACCTCAAAGAGCTCGAAAACATTAGTGTAGATATATTTTTGAGCTCTTCGAGCTCGAAAATAATATCACATGCAATTGTTTTTTTACGATCTTTTCAAGTTCTAACGAGTTACCTGTTATGCTGAAGTTTGAAAATTTAAGAATCGAAAATCATCAATGAAGCGGTTTTTAAAATTTAGTTCCTGATTATGTTCAGTAAAATAAGTGTATTGAGACAGAAATCGATGTCAGGGATCGAAATCAGGATTTAAAGAAGTTTTGACTCATGTAAGAAACAATAAAATATGAAATATCCGATAAAAATATTAAAAACTACGTTTTATCGATTTTTTTGTTGATAATATGATTTAAACTAAAAACCAAGTTCGATGACATTATATGATCAAAAGAACCCATAAAAAAGATGAGTTGGTATGATATCAGGCACATTTTGTTACCTTAAATTATGATTTATCCGGAAAAAATAACATAAAATGTTATTTTTTTTAACTTTTTAACGCCGATATCTTTTGAACTAATCAATCGATTTTAATAGTTGACGTGGCAATCGGCGCGTTTTATTAAATTCTAGAGCTGATTAAAAGTTGAAATCGATCGCGTCAGCCGTTTCGAAAATATTAAAAAAAAAACCGTTTTTCACCATTTCTTTCTCCCGCGATAATTCTCGAACGAATTATCCGATTTTGATGATTGAGGTGGCAATCGACGTGTTTTATTGAGTACTAGAGCTGATTAGATTTTAAAGTCGATCGTATAAGTCGTTTTTGAGAAATCAATAAAAAAGTTTTTTTTTTTTCGTAATTCGCAAATATTTTCGAGTCTATTCTATCAAATAATCTGAAATTTCTAGGAAAGTTGATGGCCAACAAGCTCTTTCGATTGCCACCTCAACCATCCAAATCGATTCATTAGTTCGAAAGTAACAAAGACTTTACATACATACACACACACACACACACTCGGACATCATTCTGAAAATAGTTAGAATAGCTTCCTAGAACCTCAAAACGTCGACATCTGATGAAAACTCGATTTTCGAAAATCGGGGTGAAAACAATAACTTCCCGAAAATAATGGTAACAGTAAAATAGAACCACAATAATAATAAAAAATCGCGAGACCTTGACAAGTCCGTTATAAAGCACAACCTCTCCCTGATTATAGAAGAAACGATTTGGAATGTTAAATGTTCATAAGAAAGGCGATTCTAAAGTATTCAAAAGCATTGAAAAGTACCCCGATAGCCAGTTGAGCTCAACCAACAGTCAAATTGGGCGTAAATTTGACGTCAGATTAAAGCGGCTATTAAATGTATTCGAGACATCGGAAATTGAGTAGCAAAATTTGACTGCAGTAGTAGCTCAAATTGACCTAAATTGTTTAGATTCAATTTTACCATTTGATACATAATAAACAAAAGTCAGCTCTCGACATCTAGCAACTATTCAACAAAGTTAATTCAAAAATTCAAAAGTAAAAAATATCTCTTTAGTTGAGGTCTTATTGACGTCATTTGTTGATGGCATTTGTTGCGTCTCAAATTTTTATGTCTCACAGACGTCAAATAGCAACTTTAAAATTACATCAAATTTACGTGAAATATGACGTCAATGAGCGCTCAAAAGTTGACATTGAAATTTTTTATGTGTACCGTACATCTCCGAAATCTCTAGCACGAACTTGATGTCAAGTTAACTACAAAAAATTGGCGCCCAATTAGTTGACACAAACTTTATTGCAACTTTATGTCAATTTTAAAGTAACTTATGTTCCTAAAGCGCTATTTCCCCTTGCAGCATTTAGGTAACATGTCCACATACTCTAATTTAAATTACCTAAATTTCCAGCCGAAATTTGTCGACAATTTGACAGCAAAAGTTGGAAAGAAAAATTTGCATCCAATTTTTCCTTAATTTAGAGATAACTTTTTACACTATAAAAAAAAAACCCTAATATCAGTTACCTTTAATTTTTCGTCTAATGTTCGTCAACTTTGGGCTTTTCCGTTTTTGACGACAATGTATATATAACTTTTGAAGTGACTTTTCATTATAATTTGTAAAGTAAATTTATGTCAAATTATATAGCAAGTTGTATACAAATTGTCATCAAAAACGGAAAAGCCCGAAGCTGACGGACATTTGACGAAAAATGCAAGGGAACTTTTGCTAAGCAAACTGTACTATTAGGGTAGCCAAATTTGCTGAGCAAATGTTTGCTCAGTAACATATTCCTTTAATTTGGCAACAAGCAATTGTCAATTATGAAATATTTGAACTTTTGATTATACAATAGCTATGTCATTATATTTGTTTCCATTAATGCTTAGGCCCCTAACTTGTGAAATCTGAACTATCCACTTTTTGAAGACAAATTAAAAGAAAATGATGCGTGTAAGAAATTTGTATGCAAGCAATTTTATGGCAACTTCCTGAGTCAACTTTTTTTTAAACTGCGGCAGCAAATTAATACCTACTTGTAATTCAAGTTTTCATATTGTAGTTAAAAGTTTAAAAGTCAGTATTTGGCAAAAATTTTAAACATTGAACTGAAAATTAGTATATTACGCACCAAGGAAAGGAAAAAAGGCGTTACAACCCACGAGTGCATAATTGCTTCGGGTCGGGTAGGCAATCACGTGCACGGGTTGGAATGTCCTATTTTTCTTTCTTGGTGTGTAATGTACTATTTTTCGAACCTATCTGTGGATCACATATGATTAGATATAATTTGATCTCATATATAATCCTTCATAAGCATTTTCATGAATGCTCATGTATGATTCTTTTTCTAGGAAACGCTGGTACAGATTGATCGGAAACGATGAAATCGAATTAATGTTGAATTGAATTTTAAATATGTTTTACGACATCATAAAATGATTTTATTAATATCATGACAAAAAAAAGATTTTTATGGATTTATTTTTATATAGTATAAAAACTATGCAAATTAATTAGTAGTAGAACGAGAAGAAGAATTTAAAGTTTGTCCCACGTTTTATATGCTGTGATTAAGCATGTAGTCCGCCTGCGCGAGGTACAATTTATTTATAATTATGAATAAAACTTTAAATATTAATAATTTTTGAATTATTATGATTGACCAATACTGACCTTGCGATATAGATTTAAATTATGATAAAAAACGCTCATATTTCTGTGAATGGGGTGCTAAAGTTCAAATTTTTTAATAATAAAATTTTAAAAACTTTTTTATAAAAAAACCGTAAGTGACCTAACAAAAAAATGATGTGACGTAAACTGACCTCACGGTGACCTATCATTTAAGGCCATTATCACCTTAAAATTCTATGAATAGGGTGCTAAATTTGCGCAGGTCACAAAATCACGGTGATTTCACTGTAATTTCATCATGGTCTCACAATGTTTTTACTATAATCTCACTGTGATTTCACTGTGATTTTACAGTGATTCCAGGTCCGCGAGGGTCGAAGGATGTTATTGTTGAAAAAAATGAAAGTTATTACACACGTAAATAAATAGTTGAGTGATCTCCTTTTATCGGTGCAACATTCCATGTGAAATATTTATTATCATTTGTATTCATATTGTTAGATAAGTTAAGAAATTATTTTTAACGTTAAATTTTTGCGCGCCATTGAATGAGCTATGATGCTGCTCACTGGGCCTAGTTTGACAAAAACGAAACGCCATTCTCACTTGAATACTCCTTAATACTTATCAGCACCACCCTGGTTGTTTAATGACCCTAATAGCCACTTTAGCTTGAAATTGACTGTAATTTGATTTTGAAATTACCTGAAATCTGCTACCCCAATTTGCCTACAATTTCACAGCAAAAGTTGAAAATAAAAATTTGCGGTTAATTTTTCTTCAATTTAAAGGTAAACATTTATACACAAAATTATCTACAATTTAAGGATAAAAATATACTTAACAATTTTTTAAGTTAAATTAACGGAAAAATAGTCAGCTCGCGACATCTAGCAACTATTTAACAAAGTAAATTCAAAAATTAAAAAGTAAAAAATATATCTCTAGTTGAGATCTTGTTGATGTCATATGTTGACGTCATTTGTTGCGTTTCAAATTTTGATGTCTCACAGACGTCAAATAGCAGTTTTGAGCTTACGTTAAATTTATGTGAAATTTGACGTCAAAGAGAACTCAAAAGTTGACATTAAAATTTTTTATGTGTACCGTACGTCACTGAGATGACAAAAGTTTCAGCTCAAAAATTGTGCTGAAACTCTAGTTATCTGGGTCCTTGATGGAAATTGTTGTAGAGCAAGCAGTTACCTTTAAGTTACAGACAGTAAATTGTCTGTAAACTTGAATTCAAATTGAATATAAGTGTTACTGTCAAACTATGACGTTTAGTTGATTGAAAGTTTCACTTCAAATTGACGGCAAGTTTATCTGTCAAGTTACATTCAAGCTATTGCCATATTCTGAAGCCAATTTAAAGGAAAGTACTACCCAGCCAAGGTTTGCCAGAAACTTTCTCGTTAAGTTAGCCGAAAATGTTGCTCAGCAGAACTTGTAGAGCAAGGTCTGGCTAACAGGGAAGTTGCCACTACGAGACAGCACATCAGGTAGTCGAGGGATTACCGTCCCTTTGAATTTGATCTGATTCATTTTAATGTCAAGTTCGTCGTTGACGACGCTTATTAGGGCTCAGGTAAAAATTCACCATTGGGATTGTTTCCAGAAAACCTTCATGTTTAAACATGGAGTATCGTAATTACAGTTACATACATTTGTTCCATAGTACAATATATATTATTTAATGACCCACATTTTCATTACAGTCATTAATAAATAGTAATGACCTTTGTATAAGCTTTTTTATAACAAAGAATCGTCGATAGTGGGTCATAAATTATTTAAATTTTAAGAGTAGAAAGATTATCCGATAATTATAGAAAGTAAATGAAAAATAGACTGGATAACTATAATAATCGAGACGATGGAGAGTATATCATTTCCGTAGTCGAGACTATAGTCCAATTGGGAATTCCCCATTGTTAAATAGATAAATAATTTTGATAGAAAGAAAATAATTTTAAGGGCAACTTAAGAACTTTTAATGTCTCGTATGGGCTTACTTTTGAATAAGTTTATTTTTATTACGGGCGAATTTTTCCAAAATTACTTTTGTTAATATACTTATCCAAAAAATTAGAGGGAGTAAAAATTTTCTAAGATTTTTTGTAATTTTTGGAAGGCTGTATTTCCGCGAAAAATGATTGTGTTGAAAAATTAAAAAAAAAAAAATAAAAAAAGCAAATTGAAGCTTGAAATATCTAGCTTAAAGATCTGTCAGCCAAATAATTTTCTGAGCCACGGTTTGAATAGCCATTTTTTGTGGGTTTTTTCTGGGTTTTCAGTCAACTCATCGCTACTTTGCGAATACTGATAGAAAGGTTAATGATGTCAGGTGATTTTACAGCTTAATGTACCCCCGAAAACCCTGGGAATTTTCAGATTGATCCATTAAACCGTTTGTCCGGGCCGATTGCTCAAAGTTTTACAAAACAATTAAAGGAACAAGTTTTGTTCTTTAATTTGAGTAATCATTACCAAGATGAAAAAATTAATTTTTTTTTTGAATTCACTTTTATTTTCACGTTAGTTATTCAGTAGATATGAGGTAAGGAAAAAAAAAAATTATCCAAAAAGCGAGATAAAGCAAGAATTTTTTTACTTTTTTTTTTTTTTTCATGTTTTACTCGGGGGTTATTTTTTCCTTTTCCGGAAAAATTGTTTTTTTTTTTTTCTCTACCTCACATTTACTAAATAATTAACCCAAAAGTGGAAAAAAATCCGGAAAAAATTAAATTTTCATATTAGTATTGATTAAACAAATTAAGGAACAAAACTTGTTCCTTCAATTGTTTTATAAAAGTTTGAGCAATCGGCCGGGACAAACGGTTCAATGGATCAATCTGAAAATTTTCCGGGTTTTTGGGGGTACATTAAGCTATAAAATCACCTGATATCATTAACCTTTGCATCAGTATTCGCAAAGTAGCGATGAGTTGACTAAAAATCCAGAAAATAGCCATTTTTTTTGGGTTTTTCAAATGGATATTAAGGATAAAAAAAATTTTTTTTTTTTTTTAATCGAAAATGAAACTTGTAGAGAATTTATTCAAGTTTCTTAAACTGCCACTGAAATTACTGTGCGACCATTAGTTGCCGAGATATCGATAATCAAAGACAACAGGATCCTTTTTCATATGAAGGCTGATATCTCAGCAGCAAATTGTCCTACAGAGAAACAAAAAAAAAGCAATAAATTGTAGTTGAATAAATTTCCTAAATGAGCCATAAATTGGTTTTTTCGAAGAAAATTCTCCAAACCTCGTAAACCTAAAAAACCAAATGAAAAAAATTAGAAACATTTTGTCTCGATCTATTTCTTATGATTCTGCAAAAACCGTGGCTCAGAAAATTATTTAGTTGACAGATTTTTAAACTAGAGATTTCAAGCTTCAATTTGCTTTTTTTTTTATTTTTTTAACACGATAATTTTTCACGAAAATACAGCCTTCTAAATATCAGTAAAAAATTAAAAAAATTTTTACTCCACTTAATTTTTTGGATAAGTGTATATAATTGAGCATTATTTAAAAAAATTTTTCGTTAAAATTAAAAAAAAATTCAGAATTCCATTCGAAAAATATTAATGACTTTGGTTTTATAACAAAAGCTAAACTAATTATTTTTTTCCTTTGAATCAAATAATTATGTGAAATATAATTTTTCTTTATGTAAATTACTTATAAAAAAATTTTATTTTATCAAATTTATTCAATTTCCAGAACTTCTTTTGTCATCTTATTTAAAGGGTACTCCATTTCTCCCCCAAAGAATTCGATTTTCGAAAATTAGAGCGAAACCAATAACTTGCTGAATTTTTGAAAATTTTGAATTTTCTCAGCGGGAAGTTAAAAATGAAACTTTTTTTTTTGCAGTTTGTGTATGCTATAGTCCGTTCAATGTATACGTATGCACAAAATTAAAATAATTAACCGCGAAAATTCAGTGTTCTGAAAAATTTATTAATTAGTAGCTTTCAGATGAAATAAAATAATAACCGAATTTTGGTAGATTTTTCAGAGGGACCATGTTGCCCCATATAAAAATTTTTTTTGTTGGAGCATATTAATGACGAACACATGGTACAAAACTAGCAGAAATAAAAAGGGTAAAAAGAGCAAATATCAAATTTTTTTTTCACGACGCATTTTGCTTCAAATTTAAAGATTTTTAATTTTCGATAAATGTGCTATATTGAGACAACAAGTAAGTATCCCCCTCCCTTCTTCCCCTATTCGAGCCCCCAAAAACTCAGTCTTTCCTTAAGTACTCCCTTTTGCCCCTCTCTTCCTGAATTATGACCACAGATATTTAAGAGTGGGGGAGAAAAGTAATTATCTGGGGAGATTTTGTTAAGGTCGAAGGTACCATAGACAACATCATTCAAAACCGTTTTCGATCTTGAGACGATCAGTCGTACAGTCAATCTTGTCCCAAAACTACAAACATAAAATCAGTGATCGTTAATAATTTAACTTGAAGTTATTACTAAGTGAACAGTTACTCTCACAGTAAAGTGTCAGAGTTAATCAAATTAAAAGTTTATTATTTAAAAGTCGACAATTATTAATTGCATCACTCATTACGATGGAATCAATCCGTTCAATATTCAATTGCGAATACGTTGACAACTTAATCAAACAAGTAAATGTCGAAAATATCAATACAGTGGTTCCAGTCATGGGTGGTTTTACGCTGCTTCATATAGCAGCTTTCAATAATGATAAAAGATTGGTGAACTATCTGCTCCGCAAGAAAGCTGATGTGAATTCAAGAAGTAAATACTGGGGTACAGCTCTTCACATTGCTGTTATAATGGAGAACTTGGGTATAATTGAAAGCCTCATCAATTACGGAGCAGACGTTAATACTCTGCTAATTCAGGACTCTGATTTGATCCATTACCTGTATAGAGCTGAGCCAAATCTTGAAGAAAATCCTGAGTTTTTATTACAAAACCATGCCATTGAGACTGCGATGTTGGAAACCTATGATTTTTGTTTTGGCAAATCACCGTTACAAATTGCTGTTGATCGAGGTAATGAAAAAATTGTAGAACTACTTTTAAAAAATAATGCTGATCCGAACCTTGATACTCATTATTTTGAAACACCACTAATATGTGCTATTACTAAAGAAAACTTACCAATTATGGAGCTTCTTCTAACATACGGTGCAAATGTTAATAGTGTAAGTGAAAGTGGTTTTTCAAAAGAAAGTCCTCTACATATTGCTGTCCAATCCCGAAGTTCGGAAGCAGTAGAATTAATCTTGAACCATAGTATGGTTGATATAAATATAGTGACAGCGTATAAATATTCAGCGCTTCATTACGCATTTTTCGCAACCGACGATAATATCATAAGACAACTGCTTAATGCTGGTGTTGATATTAATTTAAAAAACACTAATGGTAAAACAGCATTTGCTTCACGACAGAATTATTCACAAAAAGTTAAAGACACAATTACTGAATATATTGCCAAACTCAGTGCGACGAATTGTTACATTGATAAAGAAAATTTAGCAGTCGTAGATAGTGGAAAATTTGGTGAATTGCGCGGTCAGTGCATAAGCGAAATTGAAAAACTGAAGATAACATATATTGGTACGAGTAATGTTACACTTTATAATGTTCTATGTAATAAATGTGAACACAAATTAGCTTTAAGTTTAAAGTATGTTAGTGATAGTACTATTTTAAATTTGAACATTGAATCTTTTTTTCCACTATACGGTGGAATGATTGCTTATCGTTTAAGAAAAGCATTAGGACGGAAAAAATTGCTATCCAATGCTATTAGTTTAATTGATGATATTTTCAATAACATTCAACTTCCAAGTACTTTTACGAGGAGTATTTTAAAATTACTGACTAATGAAGATTTGGAAAAATTACAATGATATATTTATAGGAATATTTTTAATTAATATTATTAAGTCTGTAATATTTTGAAACATTTTCATGGGTGTAGGGTTAATAAGTATATAAATTCGTTGTCTTTATTATTAACAATGTCAAATAATTACTTATTTAATTTATTTATTTTTAATACGTATATAACATTAAATGTTTCACTTATAAGTGCACACATGTGTAATTAAATAGATTAAGTTGTGTTTTTATAATTTATATTTTTTTTTTTAATTCTTTGATGCAAAAGAAATATAGTCATTGTAAAATAAAAAAAAAATTAATTATAGTTTGTTTTCAAAAATTAAATTTTAATACAGAAGTTATTTTTAATAAACTCGTAGTCCATAAGTCGTAATTTAAAATTGTAATTATTAATTTAATTAATTTATTTTTTTTACATGTATGAATATTGTATATATGAAAAATAAATCACTATAATTTTTTAATTTTGTGTAATTGTCACAATTTATTTTAATATTTAATTATTTATAATTTTAATTACTATTATTTATTTATTTTTTTAATACGAATTTCTGCAATTGTTTTAAATTTGATTTTTATTTTCATTGTTCTCTAAGTATTTCAAAATAAAATGAGTAAAGTAAAAATAGAATAAATGAACAATTACATTATCATTTCAAACATCACTTTTAAATAAATATTCAAAACTTTAATTTGCAAAATTTAATGTAGAAATTGGCATAGTTGTAGTATTAGTTAATAAATAATAATAAGCGATAGAAAGTATAATCATAAGTTTTAAATTTCATTAATAATAATTAATTATAAATCAAAGTCTCTATTGACCATTGATTTTTTTTTAATAATAAGAATAAGAATTAAGAACAAGCTTGCTGATTACACTCAAGATTTAGAAAATAAGATTCTAAAACAGGTAAGTGTGAAGTCATGTTAACAATCCAGCATTCAGCTACATCCCCTTTCATTACCTGCATTGGAACTTGAAGTTTTAGTGTCAGCAGCCAGTCAGAAAAAAGTAAATTTAAGATCAATGGTGTGATCAACTTTTAGCGTAAACGTTAATTGTCATTTGCAATTTATAATTAAACAGAAACTATAAATACTATTTATTATTCTAACTTCTTTCGACTGACTGTAGAGACATTGAAACTTTGGGTTTCGATGCTGTTATCACGAACAGTATTTCAAATAATTTAATTTTGATAAAATTCAAAACAAAATATCAAGTATAAAATAGAAGTATATCCATAAAGTTTAATTATTTATTAGTCTCATGATGTAGCTGCAATTAAAATAGAAAAATTTTTATCTGAAATTTTTTCTGCCACAATATAAATCATTAGAATCCATGAAACATATCCAAAATCGGTAATAAAAATTAGCTATCAAATAACTTATACCTGAGAGTTAAAAAAACGAATGATAAAATTCCTGTCTGAAAGAATAAAGTTATAATTAAGTAAAATTGAAATGGTTAATAAATAAATAATCAAATTATTTCATCAATTTTTTTTTTATTACAAAAATTACATTTCAACTGCGTAACTATACAATGAAATCGAAAGTTTAAAGAAAAGCTTAATTTTAAATTATTAAATATTATTATTAACATTAGAAATTCATACTTTTTTAGTAGTTCTACTTTTTTTTAATTATACTTATAATTGTTTATTAACAATTAATTTTTTTTTACTTTAGTTCCTTATCAAATTTATCGTGTATTCAATTATCATTTAGAAATTAAATTTATATTCAAGTTAGTTATTAATTTTTTTAATGATCCTGAAGGTAGCAGACAGTTCTTAACTGTTGGATTTTTTTTTCAACAATAACATTTGAAATTAAAAAAACTAAAAATATGAACTTTAAATTTCATTTTAATATTAAGTTTAAGGGAGAGTGGGGTCAATTGAACCAAAAATACTTTAACATTTTTTTTTTTATATGAAAAAAAGCAAAATCATACCTTTTTTTTTTTTACGAAATTATATTTTATTATGTAGACTATAATTTCTCATTTTACTATTTATTATTATTGTGATTTAATTTTACTATTAATATTGGTTTTAATAACAATCAACATTAAACAAATGGTAACAGTAAAATAAACCCACAATAATAATAAAAATATAGCGTGACCTTGACATGTTCATTATAAAGCACAACCTCTCCCTGATTAAAAGAAGCTATTCGAAACGATTTGGAATGTTAAATGTCCATAAGAAAGGCGATTCTAAAGTATTCAAAAGCATTAAAAAGTACCCCGATAGCCAGTTAAGCTCAACCAACAGTTAAATTGCGCGTAAATTTGACGTCAGATTAAAGCGGCTGTTTGATGTATTCGAGACATTATATTTGTTTTTATTAATGTTTAGGCCCCTAACTTGTGAAATCTAAACTATTCACTTTTTGAAGACAAATTAAAAGAAAATGATGCGTGAAAGAAATTTCTATGCAAGCAATTTTATGGCGACTTTCTGGGTAAACTTGTTTTTAAACTGCGGCAGCAAATTAATACCTACTCGTAATTCAAGTTTTCATATTGTAGTTAATAGTTTGAAAGTCAGTATTTGGCAAAAATTTTAAACATTGAACTGAAAATTAGTATATTACGCACCAAGGAAAGGAAAAATGGCGTTACAACCCACGAGTGTACAATTGCTTCGGCTTGGGTAGGCAATTACGTGCACGGGTTGGAATGTCCTATTTTTCTTCCTTGGTGTGTAATGTACCATTTTTCGAACCTATCTGTGGATCACATATGATTAGATATAATTCGATTTGATATATAATCCTTAATAAGCATTTTCATGAATGCCCATGTATGATTCTTTTTCTAGGAAACGCTGGTAGAGATTGATCGGAAGCGATGAAATCGAATTAATGTTGAATTGAATTTTGAATATGTTTTACGACAATATAAAATGATTTTATTTATATTATGCCAAAAGAAAGATTTTTATGGATTTATTTTATGTAGTATAAAGACTATGCAAATTAATTAGTAGTAGAACGACAAGAAGAATTTAAAGTTCGTCCCACGTGTCATATGCTATGAATAAACATGTTGTAGTCCGCCTGCGCGAGGTACAAATTATTTATAATTCTGAATAAAATATTAATAATTTTTGAATTATTATGATTGACCGATACTGACCTATTGATATAGATTTAAATTATGATAAAAAACGCTCATATTTCTGTAAATGGGGTGCTAAAGTTCACATTTTTTAGTAATAAAATTTAAAAAATTTTTTAATAAAAAAACCGTAAGTGACCTAACAAAAAAATGATGTGACCTAAACTGACCTCACGGTGACCTATCATTTAAGGCCATTGTCACCTTAAAATTCTATGAATGGTGTGCTAAATTTGCGCAGGTTGATTTTGTGCCATTCGGTCACTGTAGTTTTATGGTTATCTCGATCTACCATCATTTTTTTTAAATAAAAAAAAAAAAAACAAAAATTTTCAATGACTACCATTTTTTTATTTTTTTTGTCATTTTATAATATCAAACTTTGAAGCTTTTTGTAATTTTTTCCATTAAACTTATTTCTCAAAAAGCATCTTGAAAATCTTTAAGTGTTCAGAGAACTTTGAAATAAAAAAAAAAAAAAAAATACAAACAAAAATTAAAAATGGCCATCATGACATAAGTATTCAGTTTATTTAAAAAAAGTTGAAGAATATTTGAACAACTTTTATTTTGCTATTCTAAAATCACCATAAAACTATAGGCAAATCATTATAAATTTTCTGTGGAATCATGGTGAAATCACCATTTATTTACTGTGAAATCACTATTAATGCACTGTAGAATCATGGTGAAATCGTCATTAATTCACTGCGAAATCATGACGACAACGCTATTGATTTACTGTGAAATCATCATTACTTTACTGTGAAATCATGGTGAAATCACCATTACTTTATTGTAAAATCATTGTGAAATCAGCATTAACTTACTGTGAAATCATGATGAAATCACCATAAATTTACTGTAAACTCGCAGTAAAATCACAGTAAAATCATTACTAAATCACAATGACAAAGTGGCACAAAATCACTGTGAATTCACTATGAAATCACCGTAAATACATCGTCAAATTACGGTAAAAAGTGAATTCACTGTGATTTCACAGTGATTTCAAGTCCGCGAGGGCAGAAAGTCTTGCTTAAAACTTGCTAAATACTTGTTAATCACTTATTAATAATTGAATTTTATTTTATACAGAGATTCAAAAGAATTCAAAAATATTACAATTTTTTAGTGTTTTCAAATTTTTTTAATAGCTAAATAATACTGAAATTTTTATTTTTGGAGATATTAAAAGAAATTCAAAAATACTAATTTTTTTTGAATACTTCCAAATACTTCCAAATACTACTTTTTAAAATTTTGATAATTAATTTCAAAAAAATTAAAGCATCAATTGAAAGAAGGACAAGGTAGTCACAATTTTACCAAGTTATAGATTTAAAAAAAAATACTCACAGCTGTTATTAATTAGGAGTTAAATGAAATTTTTGAAATGAATTTTAGTCTACAAAATTCGAAAATTTGAATCATAATTTGGCATGAAGATTTTATTGTAGTTTATTTCTTTATGCTTTAATTTTTTTGAAATTGATTAATAAAAATTTTATTCTGCTATGACAAGTTTAAGGTCATTGAATTTTTCCAAAAATTGGGGGGGGGGGCTAACAATGACCTTAAATACTTCCAATTTTTTTTTATCGCTACAAAGAGAAAAAAGTATAGTGAAAATTACAATACTGTATAGTAAAATTTACTAGTTAGTAATTATTACATAATTAGATATTCAAAATTACTATGCGTAATGTATGTTTTCTTAAGACGATTATATTTTTTACTATTTGTATAGTAAATTTTACTATAAGTACTATTAATAAATAATAATTTAAGAAAATAAATTGTCTAATACAAGATAGGATTTGTTACTATACAAAATATTAAAAATTACTATACGCAATGTATTTTTTGCTAACACGGTTATATTTTTTTACTATCTGTATAGTAAATTCTACTATGTATAGATAAAATTAAAAGTTGGTGGGGATAGCATATACAAATATGTATTACAAGTTCTGAAACTTTTGTCCAAAGGAGACATCGGGTCGTCAGATATAGGAAAGGACTCGCGCGCGGGAGATCAGGGTTCGAAGGAAGCCAGAGACGTCCGCAAGTGAAATATATGCTATACGTAATTTTTATGAAACTACAAATTAAAAAGTGAAAACAATTTGAAATGAGAAAAAATTAAACAGGAGAATGCATCGGAGTTACTAATTTGAAAAGAATATATAGAAAGTACCGAAAAAAAAACATCGAAAAAAATGTTTGAATAAGATATTGTATCAAGATAGAATAAATTTGAAGTAAAATTTTAAAAATGAAAATTTTTGTAATACAAAATAAATTCGAAAAAAAAATCCCTTAAAATACAATTTCATAGAATAAAAAAAAAATTCACATCAAAAAAACTTCGAAATGTTTAGTTTTTGAAATTATAAGCTCTTGAAAATATATAATGAAGAAATATATTTGAATCGAGAATGAATAGTATGAATATTATTTTGCATCAAAATGGAATTTGTTCGAAATCAACCCTGATAGCCAAGTTGGCGAGAAACTGACGAAAAACTTGCAGCCGCAACTGGACACTAAGTTAACCACCAACAATTGGTACCTCCAATAGTTGATAGACATTTTCTGAGAAAGTTGGTGGCAAAAGTTGGAAATTCAATAAGTTGACGAACACTTTCTGAGAAAGTTGGTGGCAAAAGTTGGTGATTATAAGTTGACGGTAAGTTTGCTTTTAATTTCCTCAAAATCTTGCATTCCAGTTGCGGCTCCATACTGGCGCCAACTTTCTGAGAAAGTTGGCGGTAACTTGTAGCCAAAAGTTGCAAAATCTAAAGTTGTTGACAACTTGTCGTCAAGTTGGTCGGAAACTAATGAATGACCAACTTTTTCACGATCAACCCTGATAGCACAAGCTGCTCGTCAGAAAAGTTGACGGCACTAGTTGCGCGCCATTTGTCGACATCTTATGGGCAACTTTATACTCAGCAGCTGTTGACGACAATTTGCCTTCAACTTACTGAGAAACATGGCGACAATCTACTGCCGCAATCTGAAGGCAAACTACCGTCAGAAAAAGATCAGCAAAAGTTGACGGAAAGTTGTCATCAAGGTTTTCCAGCATATTGTGAGCAGTTTTCTATCAACAGTCGGACCGCAAAAATCGAAGTCAGTTTCGGTTGACAAATAGCGCACAGCTTTCCGTCAAAAGTTTATCAGTATTTTTCTGACAGCAAGTTGCCAGTATTAGTTAGCTAGAAAGAATTTGACTTAAAAATGTGAGAAATTTGGGAGCGCTCAAACTAACGGCTATCTGCACTGTTCGAGATGAATGTACCTCATTGTAAATGTAAGCGCCTCAGATTCAACATTTGACGCCATAACAGTTTTGTTGTAACCTGTCTGTACATTTAATTTCTCTTTATTCTTTATAAAACTATTATTTTTCTAAATAACACAATACTTTACAAATTTTTCTTTAAATACCATTGGATATTTTGATTGGTATTAAATTTACTATATTACGATGTCAGTAAGTCATAAGGAGGTTAGTTTCTCTTATTATTCTTTGTTTATTCGATTCAAATTTTCTATTTAGCCATTAAATTTTATGTGAATGGCTCTGTGCTAAATCTAAATTAAAAGTTCATTTTTTTTTTATTAAAATAAATTTATTTTTCTATTAAGTGACCAGCTTTGAAATTGCTTTAATAAATTTTCGATTTTTGCAAATTCAGTAACAATAATAATGCAATTATTTATTATCGGTGATAATTATTGTAATTTAATTGTTAAAAATTACTTTAAAATTAACTGGGAATTCTGTATTTGCAATTTTGTATTTAAAAATCATTATTTTTTAATAATACTGTAGTTAACCGATACCCAATAATTTTTTTAAAAACTATAAATTCTAAACATTACACCTATAGTTTTACAATTTTTTTTCATGTGCATACTATTAGATTTTATATTTTTGAATGATTTGTAAAAAAAAAAAAAATCGAAAGTTGTCAATTGTCTGCTAACTTTAGGATCATTCGAACTTTTGTTTTAAAGATTTTTTCTCCTAGCTTATGGTTCCTTACCTGGCTTTTATTATTGTGCATAATTATCTGCAATTTTTCATATATTTTTTAATTTTTTTTCATTTTATCTCGCGATTTTTTTAGTTAATAATGCATCATGATTATTTATTTTTTCATTTTGTATCGTTACACATTCTGTATATATGCATAATATGATATAATATTAACCAATAAATAGTTGAGTGATTGTTCTAGGAATTTTATGTTGTTTACAGTAGCAGAAATACGATGCTCATGAGTTTTTCACCCTGTGGTGAAGAGATGTAATGTTCTTTGTGCTTTAAGATCCAATAATTTTTCTATATTTTTAAAAACGATAAATTATTATAAACATAATATTTGAACAAATTGCCCCTGTGGTTTTTATTTCCTTTGTACATATGGATATTTTTAGTTCATTATTTTTTTTTTTTAATCGATCGTTTTTTGAAAAATTAAGACGTCGGCTAACTTCAGTATCATATTATTGTTTTGTTCTAAAAAATTGCTGGTCACTTGATTTAAAATAAAATCACTTTTTTATGCTGATATATACTGTACTGAAGGTATATATATATATACATTTACATTTTATTTATTTATTGAATTTTCAGCTTTGGTGACAATATAAAATGCATAATTATATGAAAATGATTATTACTCATGAATCCTTCAATATTTTTCGATAGTTAATAAATTAACAACATATTACTTTCAGCCCTCCTTATATTCTGCTGTGCAGTAATAACAGAAACAACAACAATAATAATAGTAATAATAAAAATAATAATAATAAGTTAACGTCATCCATTATTTTTCGAACTTTTCTTTACATTTTAAAAATATAATAATTACAATTTTAATTATACTTTTTCCTATAATAAATGTCTTTTTCAGCATTTAATTTTTTTCTTTTTAATAGCGCCCTGATTAAACAAAACAATTTGTGACGATTAAAAACGATTAAAAATTAAATCATCATTAATCGGCATAATCGTCATGGATTTTCAGATTTAATCGCCCCAAATCGTTGAAAGACGATTTATTATTTTACGATTAAAAACGATTAATGACGATTAAAATTTAAAATCGTCATCAATCGTCTTTGATCTTTATTCGAAAAATTTAATCGTTTTTAATCATCAATTTATGATTTATTACGATTTATGACGATTCAAAACGATGAAAACAGTTTTAATCGTCACAAATCGTTTAGTTTAATCAGTGAGTGAAACATTAGCTGGCTATATCTAATGAATTAATGATGTATCAACAAAATGTACGGAATCTGATAAGTTCATGGATCATAAAATATTAATAATTATGGTACAACGTATTTTTTAATTTTGTTGAATGGAAATTGATTTTTCGACTCATAGGTGTAGATCTATTTTGATAAGCTTGTCGTTTTTTCTGTAGTCTCTACACGGAGAAAAAAATATAGTAAAAGTTACGATCTTATAGTAAAATTTACTAACAGATATGAAAAAATACATTCTGCATTGTAATTATTACTAAACGTTTAGTAAAATTTACTAGTTAATAATAATTTCATAATAAGATATTAAAAATTACTCTGCGTAATCTATTTTTTGCTACCACAATTATTTTTTTTACCATCTGTACAGTAAATTTTACTACAAGTATTTCTAATGAATACAAATTTAAGAAAGTTAATTTTCTAATACAATGTAGGATTTACTATACAAAATATAAAAAATTCCTATACGCAATGTATTTTTTGCTAACACAATTGTATTCTTTACTATCTGCACAGTAAATTTTACTACAAGTATTTCTAATAAATACAAATTTAAGAAAGTTAATTTTCTAATACAATATAGGATTTACTATACAAAATATTAAAAATTACTATACGCAATGTATTTTTTGCTAACACGATTATATTTTTTTACTGTCTGTATAGTAAATTCTACTATGTATAGATACAACTGAAATTTGGTGGGGATTGCATATACAAATATGTATTACAAGTTCTGGAACTTCTGTCCAAAGGAGACATTGGGCCGTCAGACATAGAAAAGGATTTGCGGGCGGGAGACCAGGGTTCGAATCTAGATTGAAACCAAATGATTTTTTAAAGAATAAAAATCGACACCAACACCAATACAGATGACATGAATAGCAATAATAATTAAAATCATAGTAATAATAATAAAAAATTAAAAGCTAATAAAAATTTAATTTTATTTTTTCCATTCTAATATAGTAAAATTTACTAAACAGGATAGTAAAATTTACTAAACGGCATTGTAAAATTTACTTATCTGTTTATGAATTTTTTCTATAAATCATAAGCGTTTCAAGATTACTATCTAAATTTAGTAATTATTCCCATATTTTTTAGTAAGTTTTACTAAATTTTTTTCTCCGTGTAAACAGTGGTTTGAAGTACAATAAAAGTGATTTGTAGACAGGAAACAGGTACCGGAGCATTTAAGAGTATTTTAACATTTTAACATTAACTGTTTAATGATTATTTTTTATTTTTCTTGGTGGAAGCATGACAATCAAATTAAAACCATTAGTCGGATTATTGTTTAATTGTTTCTAAAAAAATTTGGATGAAAAGCGATTTTAGGAATTTAAGCGCATTCTCAGACGGTTTCCCTCATTTGTTAAAAATATGTAATGACTTTTAACTGTGAAAATCATATTTTAATTTAATCAATTAATGCTTCGCTGGATTATTTTTTAATAGAATATTTATTTATGTATTCTATTTTTTTGCCTGTTCGAAAAATTTCGAAAACAATCTGATAAGTTTTAAAATGTTTGATTCTCAAATATTACTTAAAATTAATTCTTATCAGTCTAGAATACTTTTCGATCGGGTTGCTCGGTATATATTAGTGTAATTTACAACTTTGAAATATATTGTACGATTTCTCGGAATATTTAAAAAATTTATAAAACTATTTTGTCCGTTGCAGACTGATTAAATAATTTTGAACGAAGTTAAACATCTACATATATATAAAAATTTTTCAGAAATTTATTAAATTTTCAGAACAAAAATCCCAAATATTCTAGAAAATTTCGAATCATTTTCATGAAATATAAACAATTAAGTATAATTCAAAGATTCTCAAATGATTGTCGAAATTTATGAAACAATCCAGTACATTCTAAACTAATTAGAATAATCATTGAAAGTTTAAAAAAATTTTTAAGTATTATAGGACTGCACAGATCACCATTGAAATTTATAGAACAATTTGAAACACTGTAGACTAATTACAATAATTTTAAAATAATTTTAAAAATTTTCAGATATTCCTAACTTTTGTAGAGTACCATTAAAATTGACAGGACAATTCTCAACATTCTTGACAAATTAGAATCAATTCATGCGATTTCAATCAACTAAGTAGAATTTACAGTTTTCTAATTCATTGTCAAAAAGTTCAGAGTTATCTACAACATTTTAGGCTTATTATGATATTTGTTGAATGATTTTAACCCATCTGAACTTCCGTTTTGTTTACAGGACGCTATTTGAATGATAGGATGTCGCTGTAGTACAAGCGAGCAACTAAAAAACACGGGAGTGTTGAAGGGTTACAATTCTAAATAGTAATTTACACTAAAAGTGTAGAAAGTTTGAAATACCTGTACTGCGCGCCATGATGCCCGAGACAATCATGCCGGAAATTTTTTGAATAATAGAGAACACTGTAGATTGAGAAAAATAACTTTTGAAGATTTTAACCCTCTAGCACTCTCGTGTTTTTTAGTGTCTCGCTTGCACTACAGCAAAATTCTATAATTTGAATAGTGCCATGTGAGCAAAATGATCATAACGGAAGTTCTGACGAGTTGAGTATCTCGGGATAATGCAAAACTTTCCAGATAACAAAACAAAACGCATGGTGGTGGATAGACTGAAATTCTAAACAAAATTTCCCCTACGTCCCCTAGACCAGGCTTATGACGGGTAGTCGAATGTATTTCGAAAAAGGGGACTTGAGAAAAAAAAATGTCATCCTTTTAAATGACGTGTAAAAGTTGTCTGTGTGTTACTTAGGAAGTCCGCGTCTTCGAGTAAATTCTTTTTTCTGAAATCGTTTTGTTAAATTTCATTTCTTTTTACACAATGAATAATTTTTTTTAATAATTTGCGCTTCATCATTTCAGATGTTTTCAAAACTATGTATCCTGAAGCCGACTTTAATGGTTACCCGAATGCTGTTAAAGCAGCATTAAAAAACGCAAAAGCTCGGGTTAGTCAGAAAAATAACAATTCTGGTCAGCCAAAGAAGTCAAGTCAGCCAAAAAAGAGAGTAACCGTATCGAAGGACTATTATAGCGAACCCTTCTCGAAAAGATCCTGCATTGACGAAGGAATTTTGTTAGCAGATGAAGGAAACAGTACATCACATGACTAAAGCAACAAAGTATTAGTTGGAAATTTATTATCATATCATCACATATGTGGATCAATACACTATTATTTATTTTAATTTTATTCTTTCATGTTTATTAATATTTTATGAAATTAAAAATTTCAAAACTAAGAGTTAAATAATAAAATACATTCTAATATTATAAAATTTGATTTCCAAAATTTTATACCTTATTTTTTTTTTAATCCATTCAAAATAAAAAATCGAGTACCAAGGCATTAAAACAATTTCCAGCCAGCCCAAATTTTGTGCAATTTGAATAGCGCCATCTAGCAAGGAAAACTTCCAACTTAGCGGTTGGTAACTAAGAACGCTCTTTCATTGACTTATTCTATCGATAAATTATCTACTCAATTGGTAAGAGTGGACATTTTTACCGATTTGTTCAAGGGAAAAAAGTTGCTGGAAAGTTGCCGGAATGTTGTCGTCAGACATCTGACATCAACTTTGGCTGTCATACTGTAGTCAGATTGCGGCAGTAAGTTTCCGTCAGATTGACGATCAATCCGCGCGCGATCTACCGTCGATTTGGCTATCAGGGATAACTCGTGCTATCAGGGAATATTTAATACTACCCCTGATAACACGAGTTGATCGTGAAAAAGTTGGTCATTCATTAGTTTCCGACCAACTTGACGACAAGTTTTCGACAACTTCAGCTTTTGCAACTTTTGGCTACAAGTTACTGCCAACTTTCTCAGAAAATTGGCGGCAGTATGGAGCCGCAACTGGAATGCAAGTTTCTAAGGAAATTGATAAGAAACTTACTGTCAACTTATGATTGTCAACTTTTGCAAGCAACTTTTGCCACCAATTTTCTCAGAAAGTGATCGTCAACTTTTTGGATTTACAACTTTTGCCACCAACTTTCTCAGAAAATGTCCATCAACTATTGGAGGTACCAACTGTTGGCGATCAACTTGGTTCCAGTTGCGGCTGCAAGTTTCTCGTCAGTTTCTCGCCAACTTGGCTATCAGGGACAGTGTTACCAATCGAATTCTAAAAAAACTTCTTTATCGGAAGCAGTTATGTTTGACAGGTTTTCTGCTAATCAAAATCTTTTTTCAAAATAGAGATCTTTATCAATATAATTAACATTAGTAATTATAATTTAAATATAAGAATAATAATTAAAATTGTTATTAAATGAAACGTAAATATAATAAAGATCTTTGTTTTTAAAATAGATTTTGATTAGCAAAAAAACCTGTCAAACATAACTGCTGTTATGTCCTGGGAGGTTACTAGGATCGGAGCTGACGCCACCTCCTGGACAGTGGGCAGTTCGTTGTCACGCGGGACCAAATTTTGAATTTGAAAACAGTGGATAAATTTATTGTTTACTACGATGATGATGATTATGATTGTTATTTAATGAAATAATTAAACTATGATTAAGGATAGATGTAATTGATAAAATAACTTTTATCTGAAGACTGAATTTTATTATAAAGTATGGATAAAACTTGATCAGTAATAACAGTTGTATTCGTAAAGAGTTCTCGGAGAGAAGTGAAGTTACATCAGACGGCAGAGAGATCTCGGACCTTCACTCTCCAACTTCTCCCCACTACTCTCATGTTCACACTCATGCTTATATGTATATATTCTTATATATCTATGTTCTTTACTAAATATTATACTTATACATTTATACTTTCTACTAATTCAAATTTGGGATATAAGCTTACACATATACGTTCTTCACTTTATCCATTCTACAACTTCTTATTACTTATTCTATTTATATGTACTTAGATACAATCTTCCAGTTAAATATTCTAGGCTATCAGAGGTGTATTTCTCCATAATTATTCTATATTTAATTATTTAGTACGATTGACATTACTATTTATTGTGAAACATTATTATAATCAATATAATGCTATATTTCTATATTTTCTTTAATTTATTTATTATACGCGTCACTCTTTATTTAATATTAACAGTAATAGTTAAATTCTGGTGAGACATGGTTTTCATTAGTAAGTAACATTTATTAATTATATATTTTCTTTTCTTACTTGTTGATAGAATATGTATTTGTTTATAACCATATTGACGGTTAACTTTAGAACAAGGACCTATTCATGATTTTTATGCGTATGTTTTGTTTAGGTTTTAAGTATCGGATGACAGGAAACGTTCCAAGACCACTCAACCTGTATTTATATTTCTCTGAATACAAAATAAAGGTTTATCTATCTATTTATTTAAACTTTCTTATAATAAAAATATATAATTTAATGAGTATGTGCCACGACGATTTATCATTTAAATTATTGACTCAATATTGTTAAGACGCAATAAGTGTTTTAAGAAATTAATATATAATTTCAAATGGAATTCAAATGCGCGCTTCTTATATATCTCAAGTTTACTAATTAATTAACAGGTGGAGGCACCTGAGGCTGTTGAGGACATAACACCTCCCCCGTTAATGAAAATTCGACATATCGTTCGTCGAATTTTTCTCTCATATATACACATGTATATAACGATATATAATAATAGCTAAAGCTAATTCTGAATGAAATATAAATTCTGCAAGACAATTACCTATATAAATAATACTATTACTGGTTGTTAAATCGTGGTCGCACATTTACATTACAAGTTACAAAAATAATCATTTTCATGATTTAAAACTAACAGTAAATATTAACTCAGGTTACGCACAATATTTATATTACACAAGAATACATATTTTTTAAGGGTGAGCAGCACTAACCGGATGTTCGAATTTATTTTTCTAATTACGTTTGGAATAATTACGTCACTTAAATGATGAAAACCTTCAAAAAAAAAAGTTTATCTTAAACATTTTTCGGAAGCTATAAAATTTTTGTAATAAGAATTGATCAATAAATTCAAAGAAAAGTAAAATTTAAAAACTCGTTTAGTACGGCCCAGCCTTATCATTGAGGTCACGGTGTTTACATTTTAGCAAGAGTTTAATCCAGACTATGAAGTATTATACGGATCAACAAGGTAATTTAATTTTATAGAGTCTTTTGACGAATTTAAAGAAAATTTGATTAAAGTTATACTCGGAAATTCTTATCACTTATGTTATATTATTCCAGATATATTAATTTGAACTTGTTTGTATGTACGACTTGGTATGTGGTGGGGTGAATTAGGTAGCTACATTTCATTATTCCAGGTTTCAGTAATTTTATAAGGGTCTATATAGTTACGATCAAGTTCGTTGGTTTTCGCGTCATTTGCCAAAAATACCCAATTTCCTTAAGAAAACTTATTAGGGTTTACCCGACAGTCACAATATTCCTTTGATTTGAATGTAGCTCTGTCTGGATTTTCAGCGGCTTTTTAATTGTGTTACTTGACTTATAATCGGCAGACTAGAAATTACACAACAAGTAAGATTGATTTTCTGATTCTTTTTGTCAGCCATTCAGGGTTTTTAGGGTTCTTGTCAGGTTCATCGTCTGAGGAATAAACGTCATTTAATATCGGTTCAGGAAAAGTATCATTATCATTAAAAGAATTGGCAGGGAGGTTGGTTTGAACCGGATATAAGAAAACTAGATATTTATGACTACAAACATTTGTTGCTGATTCCGGAATATTTAAATATAAACTAGTTTCACTTCTTTTAGATAACTTTAATGTTAGTACTTAAGCATGCATTTCTATAATGTCTCTTTCATTTTCACACATTTCAGGCGAGGACGTCCTCTCTGGCATCTCATGCATGGGGGACTCAAACCCCCACACGACATCCGAGCTCGGTACAACAACTGCTGGGTGGTCCAACCACCCAAGGGACAGGGCTAATAAACCCCTCTGAAGAGGGCTGCCACTCATCCAACAACTCGTCTCCCTGGGAAGAGAGTACTGTCCTCGTTCGAGTCTCGCTTTCCGCCTCAACGTCAGGTCGGCGAGTCGTCGGGAAGGCATCTCTATCCTTCAGATATGTGCACAACGTGCCAAGGGTGGCCATAAACTTGCTGTTTACGCCACTATATTTGGAGGGGGTTGTCCAACAACCCCAGGGAGTCGATGCCATAATTTTTTTTTCACACTCTCTTTTTTTTTTATCTTATTCTGTTTTTATCCATGCTAATACTCACCCTACTATTTCCTATGAGTTTATCCTCAAGAAGCGGTTTCCCAAGCTTTGTGTTCTAAATCAATAATATATTAAGTAATTTTATGTCAATGGGGTTTCGAGAGAGCGCATCAACATTAGCGTTCAATCGACCTTCCCTATAATTGACTTCATATTCATATTTCCGTACTTCAGCAACCGATGTAGGAGTTAAGATATAGGAATTTTTATTCTATGAGCTCACACCAATGATTTATGATCTGTGACTTTCAGGAGTTCAGGGGCAGAGTAGTAGGAAGGTATTTTCTAATGTCTTCTGGCTGAGAATCGCACCGAGGGCATAAAAAGAAGTGTTTGTTGTCGTGACGAAAAGTTTTGAAAGTGGGGGAACTGGAGAATAAATTAATATCAACTTATAATTAATATCAGAATCTATCGTGAATTAAAATTTCTCCAAATTAAGTAGTTCATCACTATTAATAGTTATACACGGTGAGGTAATATGCTTGTTGTTGTGAGTTTTTATGGAAGCGTCATTTTGAATAAGTTTTGTTTCATTTGGTCTTCTGTGTGGGCTGTATTGTCAGTTTGTTGGTCGTTGTATGCATTGAAATTTTGGTTTGATGTTGTGTTATTTTCTCTAACCCAAGTAAACCTATTTTTGCAGATTTGTGCGAAATGACCAGGCTTAGAACATATTGAACAAATTACGTTCATGGAGTTATTACAGTCTTTTTGTAATGTCCTCGTCCTCCACAAGAAAAACAAAGAATCGAATTACGGTCAAGTCGTCTTATATTGTCATTGTTATGTGTCTGAGTTACCCGTACAATAGCCTGGTTATTAGTTGATGATTCCTGTGGCAGTCTGTTATTGTTATGATTTCTTCTATCTCCATAATGATTGTTCGCAAATTTGATATGATTTTGGGAACTACTAATGGAATATTGGCTGGAGTAAGGATTATTACTACAGTGGGAATGTATTTTAAAAAGTGAATTTCTTTGTTCCAATTCTTTTTCTAATTCTACGGCAAGATCTACTGCTCGCGACAGAGTAAGAGGTTTTTGACTAGCAGCCCACAATCCTAACTCTCCCCTAAGACCCCGTACAAAGCTATCTCGAGCTCCTTCTTGGGTACTAGCTAATAACCCGGTTCGTATTTCACCCAAATGCTTATCCATAATTACTTCTGACGTTCCTTGAACGATTTCGTTGATTCTAGTAACGTAATCTACGATGGTTTCACCATCCTTTTGATAAATATTCGAAAGTAACGACTGCCATTGAGATAGAGTTCTACTCGGCGCTAAAGCTCTTTTAAGATTTCCCAAAATCCCTTCAAATGCTAATCCCGATTGATTTGAAATATATTTGCTGGCTTTACCCAATATACGAGATTTTATCAACTGAGTTAAATATAATTTACCAGATGGATGTATTAGATTTAAGGTTTGATTACAAAGTTCAATAAAATTATTAACTGGCATATTTTCTCCATTGAATACGGGTATAAGGTTTATAGCGTCTTTGATACTCAAAAATTGGGAATTACTTGTATGAACTAGATTATTGGTAGCATAATTGTGCTCATTATTTCCGTAGCCCGCGAGTACTGGTTCAATTGGTACGCGATTCGAATTATGAACTGGAGTAGCCGGAATGCTAGGGGTTATAGAAGGAGAGATGGTGGAAAAATTATCATTTTTAGTGTTCTGAATGTCAATAGAACTAATCACCACTTCAGTGTTCGCGTCCGAAATGTGTTCGTCTGTAGTCACTAAATTAGACATTTTCGCCTCAAATCATGTTAATGCTTCTATAGTCTTGATTCTATTTGATTACTATATTTAATATATTAAGGAAATACTATATCAAATTACAGTTGAACTTTTAATTATAATTATTAAGATTATGGAATTGTAAATAATACAAAATATTATAATGTGTACTTATTTCGACTGAAACTTATGTCTGATAGCAATTTAAAAGTGTTAAATATCAAATAATCGTCAAATTTCATACATGAATAGTTATAGAATTTCCTTTAAAACAAAATGCCTTTAGTTTTGATATAAAATAATACTTCATAGAATGACTTACAGGTTGCAGAATTAATACAAATAAAATACCTTAAAAAAGAAAATAATCACTTTTCACTTTTCACTCGCGAAATTGCCCTTATTAAAATCGCACTACATAATTTCACTTCACTAATATCTTCTGTCAGCATGAAGTTTCCTCCTAGATGACCCTTCGCAGTTGAATTGACCCTCTGGAATTGGAAGATCGCCGATAAACTTACTGGAACGCCGGAACAGATGCAGAATAATACACTCGATGATGCTTTTGAATTTCAAAACGCTGATGGACCAATCAGGATTTTCCAGAACGCTGTTGAATCTCCAGATTTGCGTTGAACCCAATTGGTGTGACTATCCCACCGCTGTCACCAGTTGTTATGTCCTGGGAGGTTACTAGGATCGGAGCTGACGCCACCTCCTGGACAGTGGGCAGTTCGTTGTCACGCGGGACCAAATTTTGAATTTGAAAACAGTGGATAAATTTATTGTTTACTACGATGATGATGATTATGATTGTTATTTAATGAAATAATTAAACTATGATTAAGGATAGATGTAATTGATAAAATAACTTTTATCTGAAGACTGAATTTTATTATAAAGTATGGATAAAACTTGATCAGTAATAACAGTTGTATTCGTAAAGAGTTCTCGGAGAGAAGTGAAGTTACATCAGACGGCAGAGAGATCTCGGACCTTCACTCTCCAACTTCTCCCCACTACTCTCATGTTCACACTCATGCTTATATGTATATATTCTTATATATCTATGTTCTTTACTAAATATTATACTTATACATTTATACTTTCTACTAATTCAAATTTGGGATATAAGCTTACACATATACGTTCTTCACTTTATCCATTCTACAACTTCTTATTACTTATTCTATTTATATGTACTTAGATACAATCTTCCAGTTAAATATTCTAGGCTATCAGAGGTGTATTTCTCCATAATTATTCTATATTTAATTATTTAGTACGATTGACATTACTATTTATTGTGAAACATTATTATAATCAATATAATGCTATATTTCTATATTTTCTTTAATTTATTTATTATACGCGTCACTCTTTATTTAATATTAACAGTAATAGTTAAATTCTGGTGAGACATGGTTTTCATTAGTAAGTAACATTTATTAATTATATATTTTCTTTTCTTACTTGTTGATAGAATATGTATTTGTTTATAACCATATTGACGGTTAACTTTAGAACAAGGACCTATTCATGATTTTTATGCGTATGTTTTGTTTAGGTTTTAAGTATCGGATGACAGGAAACGTTCCAAGACCACTCAACCTGTATTTATATTTCTCTGAATACAAAATAAAGGTTTATCTATCTATTTATTTAAACTTTCTTATAATAAAAATATATAATTTAATGAGTATGTGCCACGACGATTTATCATTTAAATTATTGACTCAATATTGTTAAGACGCAATAAGTGTTTTAAGAAATTAATATATAATTTCAAATGGAATTCAAATGCGCGCTTCTTATATATCTCAAGTTTACTAATTAATTAACAGGTGGAGGCACCTGAGGCTGTTGAGGACATAACACTGCTTCCGATAAAGAAGTTTTTTTAGAATTCGATTGGTAACACTCTAGTATTAAATATTGATTTCGAACAAATTCCATTTTGATGCAAAATAATATTCATACTATTCATTCTCGATTCAAATATATTTCTTCATTATATTTTCAAGAGCTTATAATTTCAAAAACTAAACATTTCGAAATTTTTTTAATGTGAATTTTTTTTTTTTATTCTATGAAATTGTATTTTACGGGATTTTTTTTTCGAATTTATTTTGTATTGCAGAAATTTTTTTAATTTTAAAATTTTACTTCAAATTTATTCTATTTTGATACAATATCTTATTCAAACATTTTTTTCGATGTTTTTTTTTTTGGTACTTTCTACTCTTTTCAAATTAGTAACTCCGATGCATTTTCCTGTTTAATTTTTTCTCATTTCAAATTGTTTTTACTTTTTAATTTGTAGTTTCATATAAATTACGTATAGCATATATTTCACTTGGGGACGTCTCTGGCTCCCGGTTCGAATCTCGGTTGAAACAAGTGATTTTTTAAACAACAAAAATCGACACCAATACAGATGACATAAATAAAAATAATAATCAAAATGATAGCAACAATAATAAAAAGTAAAAAGCTAATACAGATTTAATTTTATTTTTTTCATTCTAATATAGTAAAATTTGTTAAGCGGGATAGTAAAATTTACAAAATATAACTAAAAATTATTATATAACATAGAGGATTTTCCATAACCAAATAAGAAATTACTAAACGACTTGTAAAATATGCTTATCTGTTAATGAATTTTTCATATAAATCATAAGCGTCAAAGATTACTATCCAAATTTAGTAATTATTCTCATATTTTTTGTTAAAATTCACTATATTTTTTTTCCGTGTAACAATTCAAAAGTACTCAATTTTTTCGAATACTTCCAAATAGTTTTTTATCACAAAATTTTTTTTATTCGCTTTAAATACTTTTTAATTTTTATCCATAATTCAGAAAGATTAAAAAATATTAAAATCTTCTCAACATTAATAAAATATGTTGTCAAAATTTGAAAAAATAAAAAAAATTTCACGAAAATGTGCAGAAAAAACTCTTTTATTGAAGATCATCTTTAATTGATATTTATTTTAAAAAATTTGTTTTGAATATATATGTAACCTAATTATTAATTACACACATAAATTACGATATATTATATATTGTAATAAAAAACTATCTGCACCATTGAAAACTATTTTATTTACAATTCATATTCTCATATTTATTTCTGCCGCCAGAGGCGTTACGCTGCAGCTTCGAGGTAAAAAAAAAAATGTCTATAAATGGTCAACAATCTTAACACAAAACACAACAAGTATATGAACATATCAAAGTAAATAAACAAAAAATATATTAGAACATAAAAAGTAAACAATAAACATAAATTTAAAATTTAAAAATGTCAGTATCAATAAATGAAATATCGGAAAACGCAAAATTAGCACGTGATCTAGCACTAACGGGTAATTATGAAACATCAGGTGTTTATTATCAAGGTGTAATACAACAAATAAATCGATTATTGTCAACAATTGTTGACACAAGTAGAAAAGCTAAATGGCAATTGGTACAGCATCAAATTGCTGATGAGTATGATAAAGTTAATGCTGCTGCACGCGCGATACAATTATTCAAAGCTGATGTACCCATGGAAAAAGTATTAGGTAATATATATATATATGTATATTTAATATAAAAAATTATGAATAATTAGAAGTTAATAGAAATTAACAATTTTTGTTTTTTTTTTTAAATAAATTACAAAAACAAAAATATGAACATGTAAAAAATTAAAAGGATTACAAGTGTAATATTTTAAAATGTTTTTGAGTGTGAATGTAACTGATAGAAATTTTTAAAATTTTTGAATCAATAATTAAAATATGAGTAAGGTAAAATTCCCTACTATTGACATATTGTTTTAATTTATTAATTTATTATATAACTGCATGAATAATCATATTGCTCAATTCTTGTTATCAATTTTTCGATATTTTTAAAAGGAAAAATAGTTCGATTTTATTCTGGGTATAAACTATTCGCTGTAAAAAAAATTTATTTTCCTAAGTAGACCACCTTTGCTAGAATTTTTAAAATTTCTTAACAATTTCGTTTAGAGAGATCGTACTTTTAGAAACGAATTTCCCTATAGAGTTTTAATGTAAGTGTATTATTAAAAATGGTTTTAGGTTATTTATAGTCTAAATAACCCCAGAATCATGGATTTAGACTGATAAATCTTAATTATCATTTAAAAATATCGAGTGTCAATAGTCGGTACATAAAAATTCACGTGTGTCAACTAGCGACAAGCCACAAACTCAAGTAATTTAACCTCCTTAACATACATATCGATAAATTTATGTTAACGCGCTGTCTAGTAATTTCATAATAAACAAAAAATTGAATAAAAAATTGTCGAAGCAAGAATAGTGTCGTCGAATTTATAAAAAAATAAAACTGTGTTCTAGATGAATTTTTAATTGTAATTATCGTATTTTGTCCTTTTTAATTAAAATATATAGATCTGTCAATAATGGGGTCTATGATATGTCAATAGTTGGCTCTGATACTATTTTACCCTGTCAATAATACCTACACTCGACTTGTTGCTTTTAAATTAATATATTTTTTATTTTATTTATTGATATTTAAGTAAATTAATTTTAATTTACAAGTAGAGACATCAATTAAAACGTCCAATGCAAAAAAAGTTGATTATATTAATTTTAAATACGATTAAAAAATTCAAACAATTATAGACATTGTTAGAGTGTCAATAATGGGGGCTTTTACCTTAATTCAAAAATCAGCGCGCGCATTTTTTTAATTTTCATTATTTAAATTAATTAATTTATTTATTACAAAATTTTAAAAAACTTCCACTGGTCAGTCAAATTCACGCCCATTCAAAATTAAATTTTGTTTTCTTAGTCTTCATAGATTGAAAAAAGAAAAATTAATGACAGTCGTTATTAATTGGAAGTTAGACGAAATTTTCATGTCAATATAGAAATTCGAATTTTCAAATTTTGTAGGCTACATTTCTTCACCGAAATTCGTTTGATTCCCAATTGGTAAAATCTGTGAGGTTTTTTTTTTAAATCTATATGCAGAAAACATTGCCCTTGTCCTTGTTGTCTTTTTTTCAATTAATACTTTGATTATTTTTTAATTTATTGATAAAATTTTAATTCGGTTATGACAGATGATACTAAAAGTAGCAGATATCAGTCAGTTTTTTAATTTTTACAAACAAGTCAGTTGTAAGCAGGGATGTAAAATTCCTAATGAAAAATTTCACCTTTAAAAAATTAAATTTAATGACTAATGAAATCACCAATACATTACAAAAAGTAATGTATTATTTACAACCCTGGTTGTAAGTGAAGTAAAATTTTTAGAACATGCGCACAATATTTTTTTAATTTGATCCCCTTTTTTTTTTTTTTTTTTATTATTTATTAAAAGAAATATATCTCTTTTTTTAATGTATGTTACTGACGTATAGTAAAAATTTGGTATAGTGAAAATAGTTATCATTTAGAATAAATTTTAATAAAATTTTACTAAATATTGATGATAAAAATAGAATAAGAGAGGGAGGGACAAAATGTAATAGAAGAGTATCCCAAAATTATTTAAAAATAGTTTTTTAAAATGTTTTTACCGTGCAAATATCTCTTTTGTAAATATAATTGATTTTCTATTCACTTCGAATATAATTAAAAAAGAAGATTTAACATAATTGAGTCCCTGAAAAGGGTATTTTCTAAGGTATCCGTTTCGCCCTCTCCCCTCTTTGTCATTATCAAAAGTATCGAGGTATTTCACCGTTACCTCAAATTTTTGGGCGATTTTCAGTATAAAATTCTCTGCATGTATAATACTGTAATACTTCTTGATTTTTTTTTCTTGTGAGAAAATAAGTTCTCGAACCCAGAAATATTCTCTTAAATTTTTTCCGTTTTTTTTATAATCAGTAAAAAAAAGATTATTTATTTAATTTATAAATAACAAAAATATCAGTAAATTTTTACTGTAATAAAACCAGTTTTTTTTTAAATTAGTTATTTGACGTAATTTCATGTTGATTATTACATACAGTTTTATAACCAAATAGGCACTCAAAATTATTTTTTAAAATTATTTTAAACATTTGTGAAAAAAATCTGGTATTTCACATAGAAATAAGTTTTTTTTGTTAAAATATTTTTTAGATCATGATTTTAAAATTCGTATTATAATTCATGAGAATGACGTACGGAATACTGTAAGCGTGAATTCAAGTTTGACGAGTTTTTTTATCTTATTATTCAACTGACAATTTATGTTAACCGATTATCTGAATTTTCAGGTCCTTCATGTTTACAATATGAAGAACCATCACGAGATTCAAGTTTATGGTCTTCCGGTGGGTCATCTTGGAATGCCCACCAAACACGCGACCCTGATGTATGGCCTCCTTTAGCACCTGGAGAACAGAAGTAATTATTTATATTATTATTTAATTTTTAACTTATTAATTTTATTTTTTATTTTTAGTTTTTTCTTTCAGTTTGATTTTTAATATTTAAAATTATTTTTAAATATTCCGCCTTTTTTTCTTAGATGTCGCTTTTTTTATTTTTTAATCCTACTGTCACACTAGTGCTGCTGCCAGTAGTTGGTGGAGCAAAAAAATAATAATAATGATAAAAATAAAAAATGGCAGCTAAATTTTTCATGAATTACCGGTTTTAAGTCTTCTATTAATTAAAATTAAACAAAAAGGATTTAGATAATGATTTTTAAAAAGGTTCTTGCTACACTAGATACAAAAAACTAATAAAAAAATCAGGGCGAACAAATTAACTGATTGAGATGGTTGAGGCAGTAATCGACGTGTTCTGTTAAGTTTTAAAGCTGATTAGATTTTGGAATCGATCGATCAAGCCGTCTCTGAAAAATTTTGAGAAGACATGCAGTAGTTTTCTTTAAAAAAATTTCAAAAAATCATATTTTTTTCAGGCGGTCACGCTAGTGGCTCCCCTCAAGAATTTTACAAATATTTCGATATTTTATTATTAAAATATCGGAGTATTGTGATTTCTGTAGGATATAACGAACATACTAAAAATTTTTTCAGAACTCCAAAATCACAAAATGGTAATCGTAAGCCTCAAAATCGTGTAGCGCCACGTAAAACATCGTCGACGACCATTAAAAAAACTGATGTGAAGGGTAATAACAATAAAAAAGACGAGAAGAAAAATTTAAAACGAGATGATAAAGAGAAAAATGATAATGAACGCACTGATGTTGTAGTGGAAGAGAAAAAATTCGAGTCTTCTGGAAATGATCGTGATCTTGTTGACTTATTGGGTAAGTAAATTGTCTTATGGTATTGATCAACTAATTATAAATAATAAATTACTTGTTATCCCTGATTAAGAAAAATAATTTGCTCCATGTTAAGTGTATTATATACTAGTCGATTTAAATTGTTTTTTGCAACTCATGGTAAGAAAGCACGTCTCTTATTGGTTAAAAATTACACTACAAAGAATAAATGTCGAGAAAAATGTCTATATTGTTCGTGAAAAATATGACAAACGTACACTTTTTACATATATATAGATATACTATTTATTAGTCATTAAGTGATCCACCAAAAAACCCAATCAACAACCGTTGCGAGTCAGGACAACGCAAAGTCTCAGACTAGAGAAAATCATCTTACTGTATTTGATTATAATGCACAATTCACTATATGAACTGTGACTCGAAACTCTAGTTACTTTTTGCTGAGTATCAATGTTCTGAAAATAATAAAAGTAATTTTAAATTATTATAAAAATCAATTTAATCATGTTTAATTGTTACTATCATTATTTAACAATCTTTTGCATCAGAAATAATACAGGAATTAATTTTATATTAATAAGATTGAATATTATTTTAGGTTAATTAAAAGATTAAATTTAATGTAGTGCCCTTTTTTACCAATAAAAGACATTTTTTTTTACCATTCGATGCAAAAACTATTGTAACGGCCCTGATAACACGAGTTGATCGTGAAAAAGTTGGTCATTCATTAGTTTCCGACCAACTTGACGACAAGTTTCCGACAACTTCAGCTTTTGCAACTTTTGGCTACAAGTTACTGCCAACTTTCTCAGAAAATTGGCGGCAGTATGGAGCCGCAACTGGAATGCAAGTTTCTAAGGAAATTGATAAGAAACTTACTGTCAACTTATGATTGTCAACTTTTGCAAGCAACTTTTGCCACCAATTTTCTCAGAAAATGTCTATCAACTATTGGAGGTACCAACTGTTGGCGGTCAACTTGATGTCCAGTTGCGGCTGCAAGTTTCTCGTCAGTTTCTCGCCAACTTGAATATTAGGGGGGTTGAGTAGGAAGGGCTTTCGACACTCGTGTGTTGGCAACACTCGCCTAACGGCTCGTGAACCAATCACACTCGTTGTCGAAAGCACCTTCCACTCAATGCGTTAATATACTATTTCACTCGGATAATTTATCAGTTTGTAACAAACTTATTATTAATTTTTATTCAGAGCGTGATATTGTCCAAAAAAATCCAAACATACATTGGGAAGATATCGCTGATTTGCATGAAGCCAAGCGATTGTTAGAAGAAGCCGTAGTTTTGCCGATGTGGATGCCAGATTTTTTTAAAGTATTAATTATTTTCCTAAATTTACTATAAAATAAATATATGATTTAAAAATATGATTAAAATTTATGTGGTTAAATTTTTTTTTTTTTTCCCAGGGCATCCGTAGGCCATGGAAAGGAGTTTTGATGGTCGGACCACCAGGTACTGGGAAAACTATGTTAGCAAAAGCTGTTGCTACAGAATGTGGAACGACATTTTTCAATGTTTCGTCGTCAACTTTAACGTCAAAATATCGTGGCGAGTCTGAAAAACTCGTGCGGCTTCTTTTCGAAATGGTAATTAATTATTTAGAAATATTTTCACAATAAAAATAAGCTATTTGTAATAAATAACATTTAAGGCACGATTTTATGCTCCGAGTACAATATTTATTGATGAAATCGACTCATTGTGCTCAAGACGTGGATCTGAATCTGAGCATGAAGCATCAAGGCGTGTGAAATCGGAGCTACTGGTTCAAATGGACGGAATAAGTTCCAATAAGTATGAACTTTTATTTCACAATTTTTGTTTTCAATACGTAAAAAAATGCTGCGGTTGAATTTACTAAACTAAAGTAGTAATAAGTGAACTACACTTTGTAGTCATTGTTTCGACAAATAGAGTAGCATAAATGACACTGTATCAGATTAATCTCTGCTGTAGTAGTTCTATTTACTATTCGACTGGGGTAAAAATTTGTAGGTTCAGTAACTATTTTTAAAAATTTAATAGCCTCGGAATTTAATTTGAAACAGTTAACCCTCATTTAACTCATGAATCGCGCAAGAACGTCCTTAACCTTACAATTTTGTAAGAATTTGTAGGTATTAATTAATTAATGTAACGGGACTGTTAGGTCCACCTCCGTTTGACGGGAGGCCGATACCACGCCCTTTTGAGCATACTCGCGCTGCGTAGCCCTATTTGTATATTATGACACCACCATATATTATAAAAGCGAAATATGAGCATATGCTCACATTAGCTTACCCATTAGGCATGCAGTGCATGTGGGTGCCTCACGCTCAGCCACCACGAGTCCGACCTCACATGGACCCGAACACTCCTCCCATCTCAGGAAATAAAAAGACTCTGGTCGAAGTGGGGCTTGGAATGGGTCCCCCATGGTACCAGACTTCAGCTCTGGTCAACTGCTTGCGTAGGATAAGTGGTGGGACACAAGTTCTTCCCAACCCATATGGGTGACCTCCACTTATAGTCACTAAGGATTTGAGGCAAGCCAATATATACATTCACCATCATATGTTACATAGTGTCCACTTATCTCTGAGCTTTTTGGGATAACCATTAGTGTTTTAAGTCATAAAAATGGCGGCGAAAATCTCGCTCGGGAAATTTGTAGGTATTGCTATTTTTTGAGTATACAATATCACTTAATTTGTACAATCTACTCCAATGTGGAGTAAAATGACTGACAAACGAAAACAACAGCGCCATCTTCAACTTCTTACCTCACTGTGTGGTTGTACTACTCAACAATTGTGGTGATAATTACTACATCTTTAAATGTGTATATTATATATTATGACCTTTAAAATTATGTGCTTGTATTTTACATCAACAAAAATTAAATATTCAATGAAATTATGTTAGTAATACGAGAATTAATCTGTCATAGTGATAATTCAACATAAAAAATAAATATCATGACGCATAGAAAAAACAATTTACTTAAAAAATTTTAAGCGTGTGACAATTCGAATTAATTATTTAAAAATCCGTTTGAATATATATTTAAAAACTCTTTGTGCAAACAATATGATATACATTTTTTAATTTTTGGAACTTTTTAAAGACCATGAAAAATAATAAGTATCAATTAATATATATTAAATAAATAAATTAAGGGTAAAAAATTAGAAACTATGGTGTAGAGTAATAAGAACTACAGCTGTCATTTACTCAAGAGTTGTTTTAATTGACGGTAGATGTTACTACAGTTCGTGTACCACAATAGGCTAGTAGTCATTACTAAATGTGAAGTGATCCTATTGGCAGGGAGCCTAGTATATGGTAGGGACAGCTGAATCGATCGCAGCGCTCGCTGTAGACATAATTTCGTTAAATCATGCTCTCATTGAAAGTAAACATGTGAAAATTAAATCTAAAGTGTTAGTGTAATGAGAAATAATTATCGAAATAAAAAAAATTTTGAATATACCACGTTTTTAAAACGAACTAAAAAGTATAAAATAATATTTCTCAATCTCGTGAAGATTCAAAACCACATACAAATTCCGAACTTCTTGCAGATAGTCCTGGAAATTTATAATTGTGAATTTTTAATAGTTATGAAAATACTTGTAAGATTTAAAACGAAAAACATGGGGCGCATACAACAGATAATTGATGCATTAATAGTTCAACTAACAATTTTAATGCATTGCAAATAATGTGGACTGATTTGTAAGTTTTTTCATTGACAGCTCTTCTCTACACTTCTTATAGTTATATATTGCATGCGCCCACGTTTTTTGTTTTAAATCTTACAAGTATTTTCATAACTATTAAAAATTCACAATTATAAATTTTCAGGACTATCTGTAAGAAGTTCGGAATTTGTATGTGGTTTTAAATCTTCATGAGATTGTGAAATATTATTTTATACTTTTTAGTTCGTTTTAAAAACGTGGTATATTCAAAATTTTTTTTATTTCAATAATTATTTTCTACTTTTTAGTATTGTGTGAGTGAAATTTTGAAATCGATTTTAAAGGCCTGAATAAGATAATGACCGAGACATGCGACAAATTTCCGGTTTATTTCAGTTTCTCTTCACTTTATTAAATCTGAAATAGAAAATCGTTATTTCTACCTACCAGTATATCAAACTCATTTTTTATAAGATTTATACTTCAAAATATTGAAACAAATCAAAGCCAGATTCTTTTTAGTTAAAAATTTTGAATATATGACTATTCATGGTGCTGGAGGTCCTAGTCATCACATTCTTTCCATCTTCTTCATTGTATTTTTATTACACGGTGTTTGTTTATCTGTTATCCAGTTGTGAGCTATATTCAAGAATATAACTCATCCAGAAATTAATTTTAAATTAATTATAAAAAAATCGTTTTGAACAGACAAACAAACGAATATGAATTATTTATTCGATTTTTTTTCATTTGTTTTTGTTTTTTTCATTTTTTTCTTCCTCTTCTAGTGCTTCTCCTTCTCATTTTTAAAAAAATTTTTTTTCATTTTCTTGCATTGTCATCTAATTTTGAGCTTTGTTCCAGATTTCAAGTCTCTAGCTCATCGAGAAGTTACTTTAAAATCAATTACAAAATTCCACCCGAACAGACATAAAGAAAAGCGAGTTAATAAAAATGTGGTTAAATTGTATAACTTGCTGAACAATAAGCGTACAGCTAAAACTAATACTAATTTTTGTAGGAAATTCAAAAATTATCAAAAATGATCTCTTATGTATTTTTCGTAAATCTAACCATTGAAGCTTAAACTTTGATTTGTTTGTAAAAATTGACATTTTTCTTTGAAATTGGATTACTCTACCGCATAGACACACAATTAAGTGCTATGAATTTGTTTAATTTTGTTATAATTATATATTATTTAATTAAATTTATATACGGATACTTGAAGAGAGCGAGTCAAAATATTTGCGGACATATACAGAGGGTATTTAAAAATGAATGACTGTCCATTGGTAGGAGACCAATTTAACGTTGAAATCAGGTGAACGGATATTTTCAGAGTGGCCACATAGAGAGAGTCGACTGTACTTCAATTTTTTGTTAAAAACTCAAATTAATATTTTACTATTTTTTCAACTTTTATTATTGTAGCTGTCATGTATTATTTGTTTTGATTTTACCGGTTAACTTTATTTTATTCTAAAATAATAGTATTTGATATTTATTAAAATTTTTTATATTTACTTTATTTATCGAAATATATTTAATTTAATTTTCTGTGACAGAAATGAAATTGAACTTTTTTATTTATATCATTATATCAATTTTTATATTTTGATTTTATATAGCGAATTTGTATTTTTAACTTCCCGCTAAGAAAATTATTAATTTTGAAAATTCGGGAAGTTATTGGTTTCACCCCGATTTTCGAAAATCGAGTTTTCATCAGATGTTAACGTTTTGAGGTCCTAGGAAGCTATTCTGAATGTTTTCAGAAGGATGTCCGTGTCCGTGTCCTTGTGTGTGTGTGTGCGTGTGTGTCCCTGTGTGTGTGTAAGGATGTAAACTTTTAATATCTTTTCAATGTACTGACCGATTAACATGTTTGAGGTGGCAATCAAAAGAGTTTGTTGGCCGTCAACTTTTCTGAAAATTTCAAATCGATCGATCAGATAGACTCTAAGATATGGAAGAAAAACAAAAAAAAAAAAAAAATTTTTTTTTCAGTTTTTTTCAAACTTAGAGAAATGGCTCGATCGATCAATTCCAAAATCTAATCAGCACAAGAATTCACTAAAACGCGTCGATTGCTGCCTCAACCATCTCAATCGGTTAATTCGTTTGTAAGATATCGTGGGAGAAAGAAATGCTAAAAAACGGTTTTTTCCTAAAACAAGAGCATGCAACAGTATTTTCGAGCTCGAAAATGTATTTACGACAATGTTTTCGAGCTCACGGAGCTCGAAAACTGCGGGAAGTTTTGGGGCTGGCCCGCAGAGTCAACCGATAGACCGATTTTTTACACTGATTTTATATCTCTTACAATTTTCGAGCATGATTTTTTGTAACCATCAGATGTCGTCTTCGTCGCGCTCCCTGCCAATATATTACTTGTCAGCGTAGTATATGTATCCCCGTTTATGGTAAATTCAACTACACCTTTTTTTACGTGAATAAAATGGCATCTTTTTAATTCATTACAATGAAACATCTCCCTTTGTTTTCAACCAGCGATGATCCGAGTAAAGTCGTCATGGTCTTAGCAGCAACAAATTTCCCATGGGATATTGATGAAGCTTTAAGACGTCGATTGGAGAAACGTATATACATTCCACTTCCTAATGGTAACAAAATTATTTATTTTATTTCCAAAAGTATCTTTCAACCAGTTATAGCAATAATTTTTTTTTTTGCGTGCAGGTGAAGGCCGTGAGTCATTATTAAAAATAAATTTACGTGACGTTAAAATTGATCCATCCGTTAATTTATCAGATGTCGCTAAAAAACTTGCTGGTTATTCTGGTGCAGATATCACTAATGTTTGCAGGTATGTACAATTTTAATTTCTTTGAAACAAAAATTATTGCTAAGTTATTTTCGTATTAGTTTAGTTTTTTGCACACCTCGAACACGAAGCCGAGAGATAAGGCTTTACTGTCGAAATGTCAAAGTCACCTTACTTTCTCACATTGAATCGTATTCATTATTTCTAATATCGCATTAACCCTTCGGTACTCTCGCTATGAGATTTCCTCTCTCGCTCATTAAGGAGGTTCGACCGCAACTAGTGAGTCAAAGTAGTGTTTGAATTTTTTTGTTTGCTAAATTCTCCTAATAGTTATGAAAATTTATTATTTTAATTTATAAAAACATAACGAATTGATAAATTAATATTTACTACTTATTTAATTAAAGAAAGTCATGAAATGACTCGGTTATTTTTGAGTCATATGATTTAATAAAAAGATTTGGCGATACCGCGTTCTAACTTCTTACACATCGATATTCAAATTAAAGCGGGAAAAATTTATTTCTAATCTTGTCTCTTTTATTAATGTATTTCTATCTTTGTTTTTTCTCTCAGCTGCTTCCGCGACGTTGCCAAACCCTCAATAATATGTATCTCTGTCGATGAACGAGATTAAAAAGTGAAGTTTAACTTCAATTATTTAAATAATTACAACGGCAAGACTATATTGTTAAAATCTTATCATATTCTATAAATATTCAAGTTTATGGCATGTGATTTTTTATTTCTTAAGCTTAGAAGGTTAATAATGAAAAAAATCGAATAAATCATAACGGAAGCTTGTCCGCCATAATAGCCTGTGTATAAGAACTTTAAAAACGTCATTTTTAAATCTTTTTTTCTAAAAAACTAGACGGTAGATCATATTCGGATTTAAGAAATACATAGATAAAGTACTTCTTTACATGTATACTAAGTTTCAAATCTTAAAGTTGGAAAATCCTTTTTACATTAGATTCGGTCAAACCTCTTTATTAACTCAAATTTTCTTTTAAATTTCAAATGGAATAACTACGTGTTTTTTTTTCTATCTGCTAAAACATTAACATTATCTCAGATTGCAATATTATAATTTGAATCGTTTCAAACCATAGAAAAATTAAACAACTTTTATTAGCTCCGTGAGATATTTTCTTATCGTTAGTTAAGTAAGGAGTCAGAATTCAAGAAATCGAGTCTGATCGGTTTAGTTCGGAGATTACCGTAGAGGGTGCACTTGTGTTTGTGATGTATATGTGGAGTGTATACAAACAGCTGTTATGTAATTAACCTCAATCTAGTTGTTTTTAGTTTACATAATAAATATGAAAATGAGTTCATTGAGTATTAATTGATACTAATTTAACGTAAATAACCTGAAACTAAATATTATTTTTAAACAAGTTGAGGTTTCTTTTAAAAAAAATATATCTTTTTTCGGACTTTTTAAATAAAAGGCACTACAAGCATGCGCGTGTATGCGTAAAAAGCGTGAGAGTTTTTTTCATCGCAAGAGCAATTACTGCAATTACTGTAATTTGCCGCATTTTTCTATTAAATACCGTATGTTACCTTAAAACACAGGATTGCTATAGCAAATTTTCCGTATCTTACGGCAATTTAAGACAGTGTACGGTAAATATGGTAATTTTTACCACAAACACAGTATAATACTTCACTTTATAGTCAAATACCGTAATTTTATAGCAAACTCGCACGCATACGGTGAAATATCACACTTTACTTAATATCACCGCAACTTAATGTAAAAGATCGTAGTTCATTGTAATTCTTTTGAATTCCGTAAATTACGGCAATTACTGCAAATTTTGGTAGTGTGGTCATTACTAAAATATACGGTAAGAATCGTAATTTATGGCAATTACTGCAATTTATCGCATTTTTCCGAAAAATACTGTACAGTAGCCGCGGGTAATAAGGCCTAAGTGGCAGAAATGATATTTAAAATATCCGCCTTCGTTAAAGGCTACACTAGTAGAAGGGTCTTGCATAGAGATGTTAGAACAAATTTATAGAGTCCCGATACCATGTCCCCTGTCTTTTATATTTCATCATCCGTAATATGATGTCGTAGTGCAAAAGAAATTATAAAAAACAATCTAGTCTTCTGACTCTTAAAAAGGATACTGATAGTTTTAAGTGCTGTTGAGCAAAATAATCCAGTCTTTTGACTCTTGAAAAGTATTGTTGCTAAATTTCAGTGATGATTCATCTCTAATACCACTTTTATTAAGTATAGTTAAACTAATCCAGTTTGTTTAACCTGTAGGGCTTATTACCCTACCGTAGTAAAATGAGGCCTATTCGTATGGTTTTTGTAAAAGTATAATTTTTCGTTTGTTTATGGTATAAATTACCATTACTTCATTACACTTTACAGTTAATGTATTGAAATAAAGATTAATGACACATTTCGATAATTAAATGCAATATTTTTGATTCTATTCAAAATATCCTTAAGCTAAGCCTTATTACCCGCCGGTACCTTATTATGGCTTATTCGCCGCATCTTGCAGTAATTGACAAAATTTTAAAGAAAAATACGGTGATTGTATTGTAAACACAGTACAATACTTCACTTTATGGTAGAATACTATGATTTTGCAGTAAACCTACACATTTACGGTGAAATACCGCACATTCGCTGTAAAAGATCGCATTTTATCGTAGTTCTTCCAAATACCGCAAATTTCGGAAATTACCATAAATTAGGGAATTCATCGTAAATTACTGTAATTTACTGTAATTCGGATCCGCCAGAGTGTTAATTGGGCAGATAAAATTTTTTAGGTTAGAAATTTTTTTTGAATCTGTTTTTAAACATCTTTCGATAATTTATAGGAGTAACTAAATTATTATAAATATAATATGAGCGTTTGAGGTGTGCACTTGTCGATTTTCCAAATTTACTTTCTTTTTTGATATAGAGATGCATCGATGATGTCAATGAGAAAAAAAATAGCTGGATTGAAGCCTGATCAAATTAGACAGTTGCCTAAAGAAGAATTAGATTTACCCGTATCAGCAGCTGACTTTTATGAAGCCATAGAACGATGTAATAAAAGTGTTTCTCAAGAAGATCTTGAAAAATATGATAAATGGATGAGTGAATTTGGTTCCTCATGATAAAAAATGCCATCAAAAGTGATGATAATCATTATTATAAAAATGTATGTACGTGATGAGAGATGATAATTATTCAGTTTTAATTGTCTTGAACTTGAACAAACGTCTTGTTTGAATTCAATAATGTTCGATAGTTTTAAGACGGCCTTTTCCTAATCAGGAAGTATACATAATTTCATATGATATAAGTAATCAATAGACCTTTAATTTTATAAATTATTACTGCGATGATATTGTAGTGGCATTTTATCGCACTACTAAAATAAATTATTCATATTATATGAAATTGTATATATTATCAAATTAAATTAAAAAGTGATTAATATAAAATATATCTAAATTTTGTTTATATTTTAACACTGTTATAATTTTTTTTTTATATTAATATTAAAGTTTTATTTAAGAATCAGATATCTATGAGGAGTGTTCTTATTTTTTTGTTTCTCAGTAAAAAATCATTAATTTCCCTTACGAAAATCAAAGTTTTTGAGTGATTTTTTGAAAACATTTCAATGAAAATTTCCGGAAAAGTCAAAGTTATTTCCGCCCAAATAATCTTCTTACGACAGTCGACTTATGGCCCGTGTTCTCCATGTTCACGACCGGTTGCCACCTACAACTCGTAGGGGCTTGCTCTCGCATGCGAATAGTGGCATACATCCACAAATCCTCTAGAGTATACAGAGATAAATATGTGTACTCAAGGTTCACGAAGTTCTTTGTACAGTCAGATTTCATTAACCCGGAACTTTCCCTCAATCTTGACCCCCCACTACGAGCTACGCTGTTTCCTACCCGATGCTACAAATTTGGATGTGTGCGTATATTTATATATGCATCAACATCTATGTGTAGAAGAAAAGGCATTCGTTAATTCGGTAATTTCAGTTCTTCGTAGACTAACTGTCCGAGTTAATATGGAGTTCGATTGTACCCAAGTAGCACATGTTTGAGCAAGATTCTGGTGCCAGTGTTTTGAGCAAAACCCCTAGTCACTAGTGCCGTTTTCTACGTATGGGTCTTACGCGAGATCATGTTGCAAGAAATCGTCACCAAGACTTGTGCATGACTTACTCAAGGCATTGTACACAAGAATATTAAAGATATCTTAGATACGGTACAGTTGAAAAGTTTTTGGCGCATTTCTTATACCAGTAACTTACGGCAGATACTTACGCATGTCTTGCTCAAGATCTACTTAAGACTTAAGGTCAATTTTGAGCCTTGAGCAGATCTTGAGCGAGCCATGCACAACTATGCTCAACTATAGTTTTCCTCCAAAATTGAGTTATAATCTGGCACAAATTTCTTGTATAAGGCTTGTACCAGACATGCTATTGAAATCTAGCCACAAGTATCGCAGCAAGACACATCGCTAGATAAAGACACTAACGTCTATTGAATTTGAGATTAGGCTTGTTCAAACTTTGAGCAAGATTGTTATATGAGTATAATAAGAGAACATTTTTTGTTCCAATTGCAGCACCTCTCCCCTACTAAACAATCGTAAATCATATTCAAGAACAAAGTAAAATTCTTGCAAGCATAATCTAATGTATGTCGTGTTATCTCAAAAAATGAATTTTACACATAGATTATTGATTTCTATGTTACTAAGTAAACCTTTCTTTGTTATGCATGATGAATTAATCTATTTTACGCTTACTACTATGAGCTAATATTTAATAAGCCAGGTTTTATACTATGATTATATTTATTCAGTATTAGTATTCATTAGTAACCGTGAAGTCTTTAAACGCTTGAGCTATAAAAAACTCAATAATCAATTAGTCTAAAGAATTCAACAGTCATTATAATATAAATTAAATGATACCATTGAATTAGTTATTATTTTCACACAAATCATGAAACAAAATACAATTCTATTCATCCAAGTTTTCGAGTCCTGCAATGATTATAATTTCTGCAATTTCTATCTCTTCAAAAATTTAACACTAACTAGACGAAAAAATTTAAAAATCAACATTTCCGATATTCAAGCGTTTACAACCAATAAAGAAAATTCACTGTTGCCTATTCGGATTTATGAAAATTCAATGAAACCGTTACGATTTAATACTCTGAAGACAATTTGTGATTTGCTGGAAGATTTCACTAATTTAGAAACTATTATTCTTTATAAATCAACTCGCTCGTTAAATAATGAAAAATTTAATGATTATTATAACAGAGTCAAAGATAGATTTGATAAATATAAAATCATTGAAGGTCTTGATAGTTCCATCGATTATGATAAATTTTCAACTTATAATCATCCTACTTTGACACATTTACAGAATATGTATAATTGTAAACTGCTTGTAGATCAATAATTAATATCATTATCAAGGAAGTAAGAGTTGTCATTATGATTCATTCGAAGAATTATTTTTTAGTGCAACAATAAGAGTCGTCGGTGGCCAAGTAAAATTTCTCATTTAGATTGCATGTAAAAAAATATGTTTATCAGAAAAGCAATAGCGTTTGCACTATTTAAGATAAAAATTATGTTTTAGCACGTTCTCGTTAGGCATTGAATGCTCTAGAGAAAAAAATCTGCAAATCGACCTTGCAGGCCAGGCAACAAATGTTTTGAAAATTTTTATTTACGATTATGTTTAATAAAATAAATGTATTTGATAGAAATCAATGTAAGTGATGCAAATAAGGACTTGAGTGGGCTCGGTATCTTTTCGCCAAACTTCAGTCTAATAGCAGTTTAGTAATAAAAATAAATAACTCAATAAAAAAGTAGCAATGATGAGAAAGGGAGCTTATGCCAAAAACTTGACTTTGGCGTTGTAATCGATGTAACTAAAATTAATAGATATTTTTTTAATTTAATGTAACGGGACCTAAGTCCACCTCCGTCGACCGGAATCCGAAACCACGCCCTTTTGGGCATAAACGCGCTGTAATATCCTTTTTTTTCAATCATAATATTATAAAGCGAAACATTTTAGCAGTCAGGGCTGAACTTTGTTGCATTGGGGGCATTTGCAATCTTTTGCGAGTCCGTACTTGAAGAGTCTATCCTTAAAAAAGTCGCGACCGGTTAAAATCTGGGTAAGCCAGAAATTAGGGCTTACCCAGAAAGGTCATTCGTCCTTTGTCCGTTGTGGACCACTCTTCTTGCCATCTGCGAATGATTTCTTTTCTGAGGGAGATAAGGCCTTCTTCGTCATCTGGCTGCACGGTCGCGATCCCAATGGTTTTCTGTTTGCCAGTGCGAAGATCGTAACGGGCGCAAAGTTTATCAATCACAAGCTGAATGGGAACTGCCCCTGCAACTACACAAAGTCCCTCATACGATGCCGTCTTGTATAAAGACGTCATCATAATCAGGGCTTGCCGTTGCAGGGCCCTAAGAGCCTTCCAATCCTCTACCCCACATAGGTCACTCCGACCTGCTGCCGCATAAGTGACAACAGGTAGGAAGTAGCTCCTTCAGTCCGTGCGAGACGGCGTAGACGACCAAAAGTTTTATCTAATTTCGCGCGCCTTGTCTTTATATGTGTTGTTGGTTTGAGGTCCTGGTCGAAGTGTACCCCTGAGTATTTAACGCTCTTTTTGAATGCTATTCTTGTTTTACCTATTACGAGTTTCAGTGGCTTTGAATCATACTTGGGCTTTTTTCTATCTCTTCGCTTCATAGGGGTACGGACCTTTGTCCTTGCGTGGACCGCGTCGGGTGTACTCTCCCTTGAGGAATATTGCCTCGGTCTTGGACTCCGACAATGTAAGTTTCGTGGAACGACACCATTCCAGTATCGAATCTACCGTCCCTTGCCCTTTTCTTTCAATGTCGGCATATGAGGTGCCTTCTATAATGAAGAGGAGATCGTCAGCATGGGCTAAAAATTTACTCCCGTATTCTGTTGTGTCTAATTCTTTAAGTAAATCATTGAACATAATGTTCAAAAATAAATGCCCTAAAACTGATCCCTGTGGACATGCCCTTGTTGACTTTTTGTTCTCTTTCCTAAATCCCCATGACAGTAAGACTGTCCTATCCTCAAAGTAACTCTGAACTACCATGTAAACATTTTTGGAGCATTCCCGTTTCTTTAAACCCTCGAGTACTCACGGCCACCACACGTTGTCAAGGGCATACTAATGGACAATTAATAAATGTAACGGGACGGTTAAGTCGACCTCCGTTTGACGGGAGGCCGATACTTCACCCTTTTGGACACATTCGCGCTGCGTAATCGCCTATCCTCTACTATAATATTATAAAAGCGAAATATGAACATAAGCTCACATTAGCTAACCCATTAGGCATGCAATGCATATGGGTGCTTCACCAACAGCCACCACGAGACCGACCTCACTTGGACCCAAACATTCCTTCCATCTCAGGAAATAGAGAGACTCTGGTCGAAGTGGGGCTTGGAATGGGTCCCCCATAGTACCGATTCCATGTATTGGTGGACATGCTGCAGATTCGTGGTGAGTTACAGCTTCCACTCATTATCCCAAAAAGGGTTTCTTCCTCATTGTGCTCACTCGGATTTAAGACAGCAGTTATATAAGGTTGCCCTCAGTCGTTACCGAGTGATTATAACTATATGCTAGTGATAGTATTGTGTACGAGTTACTATCTCTTAGGCTTTTTTGACGGTCTGAAGAGTTGGCAACACTCGCGCAGTGGTACTTATTGGTTTCCTGCAACCACGGAGTTGCCACATGTTACAAGGTGCAAAACATACGGGCACCGCTAACGGTTGGAGTACTGGTCCCAGAACTCACGAAGAGAGTGGTACGTACCGGCGTCTGACGCCCCCTAGAGGGCGCCAAACCTCTTCTGGGCATACTAATGGACATTAATTAATGTAACGGAAGCTAAGTCCACCTCCGCCGACCGGAAGCCGAGACCTCGCCCTTTTGGGCATACTTGCGCCGCGTAATCCCTTTATTTCGACCATAACATTATAGAGCGAAACATTGAGCAAGCTCAATATTGGTGGATGTTATAACTCTTAGGATCACAGATCCTTTGCGTGTGGGTGCCAAATCAACAGCCACTACGAGTCCGACCTCAGTTGGGCCCATGCGCTCCTCCTATCTCAGAAAACAAAGAGACTCTCTGGTCGAAGTGGGGCTTGGAATGGGCCCCTCATACTAATTGACAAATTAATGTAACGGGCAGATCCGTTTATTGGAGCAGGTACGTAAATTCGTCTACTAAAAAAAAGGCATAACGGTTTATTCTTAATGTTTTATTGGTTAATATTATGAATTATTAATTATTTGTCACTACATTATATCTGTTCACAGATCAACCAGATTCATTTTTCGCATTTGTGACTAGCACAACAACTTTTCCATCGTTTTGAAGGAATTTTCTTCTGACGTATTTTAAATTATTTAAAATATCATCGCGAACCGCTCCTTCTTCTACTATGATATTTACCATATTTTCATCGCTAATAGTTGGATCGAGGTCTCCATGTTTAATGGTCATTAGTTGTTTATAAATGATAGATTCTTCTAGGACGTATAATTCCTCGACCCAACTTAACTCACTCATAGCATTTATTATGTTGATTTCGACATCAGTATCATTTTTAACAATTTGCTCAACTTTGTCTCAAAAATTTATTATTTCAGCATCATTTTAGAGTGATTCTCTTTTTACTTCTTGAGTTCTGAATGTGCCTTTCTCAATAGCATTCTTATTCATTCGAGCTTTAAAAAAACTGGATTTTATGTGATCTGCGCTGAAGGCGTGGAATTTAATAATACCATACTACTTATTTATTTATTAATTTGATCATAGGACAAGCTCATGATTATAAGGAGATATGAAATACAAAATACATAGTAAACAGTTTAATACAAACAATTGTATAAGTTGTTTGAACGTATGGTCTCCTAAGTGCTATATCCGTGTACTTTTTTTATAGAACTATGGTAATTTCACGTTCTCAATAAGCTGGAAATATTTTTATGGAAAGTACTTAATAATATCAATTTTTCACTTACCCATAAAAGAATTCGGATGAGGAACTTTTCAATTTCCGCATTTTAATCCTGATGATGAGATTCAATATCATTATTGGTCCGTTTCATTTTTTTATAGACTGAAAATCCCTCCGGCGTAATTTGTTTAATCCAATAGCTTTCGTAATAGGCTAACAATTCAGTGAAAAAACATCCGAAATTTTCTATTGTTATTTTTTTATGGTTTCATATATTTTTTCAATTAAGCTTGCTGGAAACAGTGCTAACGAATTAAGTAATTTTATAATGATAAAAATATCTGGGTCAGTATAGCTAGTTTTTTTTTTCCCAATCAAATTTTAACTTTGTGCATAGAGTATGACTGTCTGAAAGAATCAAATAATTTTAAACATTTGAAATAATCAAGAATTTAAAAAAAAAGACATTATATAATTTAAACATTGAAATTATCGACACATAACAGATTATAGATTCGTTCAGAAATAGATTATATCACATTATAAATACTTTTCATATATATAGATATGATGTTTAAAATTTTTTTGAAAACTACATAATCATAGTGAACAAACTGTTATTGATTGACATACTTGTGTATAATGGAAGTAACAATTATTCGGTTCTATATTCAAAAAAATCTTATTCAATGCATTGTACAAGTCTACTTCGTAGTCAGACATATGACTTACTGGCTCAGAAGAAGAACACTTCTCTTTAAGAAATTGAAATACTTTTTCATAACAACTCTCAGCTTTGTTAGTCATTAGCTTTCTCAGACATGGAATAAGCTGAAAAAAAACGAGATATTTGAGCATATTGATTTTATTAGACACGTTATTGGCAATGTATGTAAAAATTCATTAATTACAGCTAATACCTTTTGAATTTCAGTAGCAGAATTATCGATGCTACTCATTATCGTGAGTAGCTGTACATTATTGTAATTATCGAACTTGGGACATGTATGGTAAGTCGCATTCACAAATATATTTAGACAAGCGGGTGCAACGGATCTCATTAAATCTTCATCATAAATGTATAAATTATAAGCGGTCTGTACTCTAGTGCGAGCTTTAAACTGAAATGCTGTGAGCTGTGAGCTCTCTGTCGTATTTGCTGTACTTTTGTTGAGTTTCCGTTAGCTTTTTGGAAAAAAATCCCAGAGGTTGCCATTCACCGTTGACATTTTGTTCAATAGATGCGCCTATTGCTGTGCTTGACGCGTCAGTGACGAGGCGTAGATCTGCACCATGTACGGGGTAAGCGAGTAGTGTCGCGTGTGCGAGTTTTTGTTTGACTTGTTCAAAAGCTCGCGAAGTTTCTTCTGTCCAGAATACCAGTCGCTCATCGTTTTTCTTTTAGTCTTTCAAAAGTTCGTTAAGTGGAGTTTGCACAGCTGCTGCGTTTTTCATGTTGCTTCGGTAGAAATTGATAGCTCCGATGAAGCGTCTCAATTCTACGATGGTTTCAGGTTTTTTGTAGTTGAGCAAGGCTTGTACTCTGTCTGGTAGTGATGCAGCACCTTCCAAATTAATCAGGTAGCCAAGGAATTCAACTGGTTCCGCGCCAAAGACACATTTATCAGAGTTGATACAAAGTCCGTATTGTTTCAGTCGTTCGAAGAGAGCACGAAGTTGTTCTTCGTGTTCCTCTTCTGTTTCTGACGCTATCAGTATATCGTCAATGAACATGTAAACGTTTTTTAAGCCACAGGTTACCTCATTGATGTGTCTTTGGAATGTTTGCGCTGCGTTGCGTAGTCCATAGGGCAGGAATACCGATTCAAATAGCCCAAACGGTGTGATTGCCGCTGCTTTGGGAATGTCTTCAGCTACTTGTATGTGATTGTAGGCTCTCTTCAGGTTTATCTTGGTAAACCGCTTTTTACCAGCTAGGAACCAAGTGCAATCAAGTAGAAGAGAAATTGAATATCTATCCGGTATTGCTTGTACATTTAATTTTTGAAAATCGCCGCAAGGGCACCAATCGCCGTTTTTCTTTAGAGCCATGTGTAATAGATTAGCCCATTGACTGCCGGTAGGTCTCATGATGTCCATGTTCAGCATGATTTGAAACTCTTCCTTAGCTTTTTTTAGCAGGTCTGGTCTTAGTTGCCTTACTCGTTGTGTGCAAGGTGGTCCCGTTGTGGTGTTTGGTGTCTCACTGGATGTTGAGCTGCAACGTTGTTAGACGGGTTGCCTCGTAATTCGGGAAAACCTTTGAAAATGGCTGTGAATTTGTTGTTATCGTTTAGCGCAGAGATTGTTCTCGTGAATGCATTACTGAAAGTACCTGTTACTCGGCATCCTGTATCTGGATCTATGAGTAGTCCTTGTTTAATGCCTCCCGAGAATCCATATTTATCCAGAAGATCTGCACCAATAATAGGATACGGAATGTCTGCTATGCAGAAGGCCCATTGTATGGGTCGACGTAATCCTAGGTTCATTGTAACCATTCGCTCGCCGTAAGTACAAATTGGTTCTTGATTTACAGCATATAATTCGTATTTGGATGGTATTTTTAAGTCATAACGAGTTGGTGGTATTACCTATATATTGGCACCTGTATCAATTAGAATACTAGATTTTGCTATCTTGTCATATATAAATAGACGGCGAGATTTTGATGCTCTATCCACAGCCGCCGTGTCTATTAATGGCTTATCGCATTTCCCTGGTCCGATTTCCATGAGCAGTTAGGTGCTCAATGCAATGCCCCGTATTTCTTATGGTAGAAGCATATTTTTGCTGAGCGATCTGCGCTGGGGGTGCGTGATTGGTTGTTATGTGGGTGTGGAGATGAACTACGTGATTTTCGTTGATAATTCATAAAGTTATCCAGTTTTGTCGTTAAATTCCTGACTTCCTTGGTCAGCGTGTGGAATTTCTCATCACAGTCGATGTGTGTATTATTTTCAGATATGGCTGCAATGTGTACATTTGGTGGCGGTTGATTTTTACACATTGACATCGTTTTATCTGCCAACTCTAACAATATGGTTCTGTTTGATTTCTTAGCGAGAGATAAGACCATTTGCATGTCTTTTGGCATCCTATCTATCCATAGTGTTCTAATGGATGTTGTTCGAAAGCGTTGTCTGCATGTTTGCAGATCTCCGCATATAATGCTAAAGGTCTTCGACCATCTAGAGATAGCCCGGAAACCAATTTCCTAAAACTATTCTCTCGTGACATTGCGTAGTGATTAATTAGTGTGTTCTTAATAGCTAAGTATTTATCTGTGGTTGGTTGATTATTTACCAATTGTTCGATGGCCGTCAGATGCTCCTGTTCCATTTTGCTGATCACCGCTCTGAATTTCTCCTCGTCATCCTCTATTATCTTGCTTGCGAAGACCGACTCTTCTGTCGTAAACCAGACTTTCACGTGCTGTGGCCAGAATGATGGTAAATCGTTGCGTTCCATCCTGGCTGGGCGTCTTGGGTAATTTTGATGTGCTGGTTCATACCGTTGCTGTGCTGCTGGTGTTTGATCAGATCTTCGCTGGTTGTAGTTTATAGACACCGAAGGTGGTTCGAATCTTAGTTGACTGTAGCCTATGTAAGCTGGAGGTGGTTCGTACTTAGGCTGTGTGTAGCCCATAGAGGTTAACTGCTGGCCGAATCTTGGCTGCTCGTAGCTCGTTGGAGTTGGTGGAAAATAATATATCATTAAATCGTTATAGTGTCCTTGATATTGAGGGATGTGACTGTATGAATCGATTAGTGGAAAAATTCCTGCAAGTGACTGATTGTTTGCTGTGCTCTGGCTAGATGCCTGCTCGTGTGCCGAATGATGTAAAAATTGTGTTTGTGAGCGACTTGGTGATGTGTGTGGCGCTGATGTTGAAGTTTGAATTGCTTGCATGGAATCTGTGGTTGTACTTAAAGGCGGTATGTTTATTGATGGGTTTTTTTTCTGGTGTTAATTTTGGCATTAATGGATTCAGAAGATCTTGATTGTCACCTACGACTTCATCTTTTTTGTCTTTGCCCTCATTATCAGTCATGGCTTTTTTTATTGGTGTTCGTAGCATTCACGCTGAATGATAATAAATATTTTAGGCGTGGCAACGCGTAACAAAGGAATGTTATAATGGCGTTTGCCGGTGTCGTTTTTGTTGAACAAGAATTTATCTAACGTTCGGGTCACCAGTATGTGGGAATTTATTCTACCACATTTAAATAAAGTGTTCCATTATTCACAACAAATTGTATTATATTTATTTATCACCTTAAGACTACTTACAAATGTAATAATAATTAGAAAGGGATGGGATGCTTTAACGTATATTTTACTTTCAGATAAGTATGTAATAATAATAATAAAGATATATATTATGTATATAAAAATATGTCCTCTACCAACTTCTGCCTGTACGGATATCCGCATTCGTTGGTATGATTGGCTGTTGGGTTGTGTGTTTCTATCAGAATACTCAGATACGGTATCATACAGTGACAGTGACAATTTAATTGTGCTTTTACATTAGTTGTTTGGGTCTATAATTTGTTTTAATTAATAATTTTGATTTGCGCTGCATTTAAAAAATTTTGTGATCATTTTTTTAATATTAAGTTCGGTTTGAAATTGCTAAATTATTAAGTTATTTTGTAAAATGTCAACGTGAATTTTCAAGGTTATTGTAATCAACGGAATTTTTTTTTAGTTCTTGCATATAATATCAGTGCCATCTTGTTCGGCTGTACTGTACTACGTTTTTACTTATCAACATGTGGTGTGAAATATGTTGTGCGGCTATTGAAGATTCTCATAATAAAGTACAAACAGCTGACAAATGTGAACACCGTTTTCACTCACAATGTGTTAAAATTAGGTTATGCCTACAATCCAGAGCTGAAGCTGCTGGAGCTGTTGTTTCGTGTCCTGTTTGTAGTATAAAATTATCCGATAATATTGCATCAAAACTTGAAAAACTAAATAAATTAGATGATCTTGATAAACTCAATAAACTCGATAAGCTCGATGATTTAAATAGCATTGTATCGTCCCTAAAATTAGTGAATGATAAAATAGGTGAATTGACAGCTGCTTATCAGTCTTTAAACAATAATTATGTTGATTTAAGCAAGCGTGTTGAGACATTAGAAAAAGGCAAACCGGATGAAGCTAATCGAATACTGGAACAAACTAAAAAGGCCGCTGAGGTTATCACTAGTAATAACTTGGAACTACGAACCCTACAACTCGAATCATTAGCACTCGAGGATCAATTGTTAATGTCAGGTTTTCCAGAAGATCAAAATGAAAATTTGTGCTCTGTTATTACTGAATTATCTAATAAATTAGATTTGTCGATTGCAGAGTCTAAGATAAAGTTTGCTAAACGTATGGGTAAACAAAATAAAACACGACGTCCGCGTGATATCCTGGTGAAGCTAAATTCTAAGCATGAGGTGGATCAATTTATTACTGGGATGAGAAATTACAAGGATGTGATTACAGCGAATACTTTAATGCCTCATAAGCTTGATTTTCCTAAAAATCAAATTTATTTGCATCGAAGATATCCACCAGCGCTTTATAAATTACGTATAAATATTAAGAAGAAATATCCAAAAATTCCGCCAAAAAATATATGGATTGCTAACTCAGCGGTCCATGTAAGGATTGCAAATGATAAGCCACCGATACAACTTTTACCATCTACAGGACTAGATGCTATCAGTAGTCAGTTAGACTGACCAGCTGTAGTTCCAGCGTCAACAACATCTTCAACTAGTTCATCTTCATCCGGATCAAAAAAATTTCTCGTCTGTCACCTCAATGCACAATCGCTACATAGTCATTTCGTGGAATTCAAAGAATTTTTTAAAGTGCATTACTATAATGTCATCACTATTTCTGAAACTTGGTTTTCGGAAAATGCATCAGAACAACAGTTTCATTTGCCGTCATATACTCTGTATAGAAACGACAGAGGTAGAATTGGTGGTGGCGTTGCAATATATGTTAGAAATACCTTGTCATCGCGGTATCTTGTATCATCAGAAAATTTATTACCTAAGCAACCTGAATATCTCTTCATTGAAGTCTGATCTGCTGCTCGACATAAAATTTTAATGGGGGTCGTGTATCGTCCGCCAAATACTGGCCACTTGAATATACTTGAGTCTGAACTAGAAGATATAATGCCCCATTATAAAAATGTCACACTATTTGGCGATTTCAATGCTAACTTATGTAATGATAATTATAAATCTAGAGAGCTGCGGCGATTTTGTGATGGCCTTGGACTACATCTAATAGCGTATCAACCTACTCATCATACAGCTTTTTCTGACACCTGGCTTGATATGTGTATGGTAAGTGATCTGGCACAAGTTACCCCATCAGAACAATCGATGGAACCATTTTTATCGGGACATGACCTGATATCAATTAAATATAACTACCTTGTACCGAAACAAACACAGCGTATGATACAGTACAGAAATTGGAGCAATATCGATGAATCGACGGTACGAAGAATGTGCGATAATATTGATATTACTACTGTGGATAACTTTGATTCTGTTGATTTAATGAATGATTATATTCATACATTGATGGATAATATTTTAAAATATTGCTGATATTAATGATTGTGTTAATGAGCTTAACAATATAATCAAAGTAATTTGTAGTTGGTGTAATGAAAATGATCTTAAACTAAATGCTGCGAAAACGAAGGCTGTGATTTTTGGTAGCTCTTATAATGTCAATAGTAATGAATGTACGCTTTGTAACAACATTATTGTTAATAATACTATAATCGATTTTGTGAATTCGGTAAAATATCTAGGAATAATTCTCAAAAATACTTTATCGTGGAATGAACAAATAAATGATGTTTGTAAGCGTAGCATGAGAACTCTGGCACAGTTAAAAATGAATAATGAGGTTTTTAGCGAAGAAATTAAAATTAAACTTGTTACGACATCAATATTTTCAATATTTAATTACTGTGCTGCTATTTACACTAATATAACTCAACATCAACAATGTAAATTATAAAAAAAGCTTAACGCTTGCGTTCGTTTCATTTTTAAAGTTAGTAGATTTGAGCACATTACACCATATTATCGAAGACTAGGCTGGATAACTCTGAAAACTAGGAGAAATTTCTTTTTATTTTGCTTATTATATAAAGCAATTTATATGAATCAGGGTCAATTATTCGACAATGAATTAGTTTTTCTGCAGCCCATGCTGCGTAGGGAGATGTAAGGCAGGACTATTTACGTCTACCTACCAGCCATCTTGCTTTTTATGATAAATCATTTATTGTATCTGCGATTCGTGTTCGGAATACTGTTCCACCGAGCCTTACATCACTCCCTACGTTCATGGAATTTCGTAGCTGTATATAATTATTTTTTTGAACTAGAAAGCATGAATTGACGATGGAACTTATTTTTACTATTTTTACTATCTTTACTATTTGTACTATTTTAAAGATTATATCTAGAGTTATTTTCAGTTTTACCTTTATTATTATAATAGTTACTTTTTGTTTAATATGATTAAATACTGTAATTATATATGCAAAACTAATGTAAATATTTTGTTTTTGAACGGCCACAGAAGATCAAGATCTCATAGTCGAATAAATATCTATCTATTATCTATCTATCTATTTTCAATTTTATCGAACGTATTGCTCTGCATTGGTATTTCTGAGAAGCCGGGAGTGTTTCTAACGTCCTGTAGGTTAATGGTGTCAGATATAAGGTAAGCTTCAATAGTAGAAATACTTTGATTTATAACTGGAGGGATGATTTTTTTCAATGATATATTATGGCTTTTGTTCTTAACCGATAATGATTGATTGCTTCGTATTAGTGAATCATTTCGGTCAGTAACGTCAGAATCTGATAACAAGCTTTTATCTTCGTCTGTTGAGTACATGTCAATTTCTTCGAATTCGTCTGAGAGATCGTGCAGTAGCGTTATTTTCAATTCTACAGAATGCTCTCTGGAAGAAATAACATCAAATTTTATTTTTTCAAGTATTTTTCCGACTTCAGTCACTTTGGTTTCTCCGACTACAACGCCAGAGTCCATTTTTTAGCATAAGCTCCCTTTCTCAAACAATTGCTCGAGACTAGCTCGCATTATCGACCGAATCCCAAATTTTTCATAGTGAAGTCACGAAATATAAGACTTTTTATTCCAAATGACTCATAAACTTTTTGGCCAATCAATTAATCAATGAGATCACATTGAGCTTTCAAGAAATCTATTCTTTTGCTGTCACACGTGTTGAGTTAGCAGTTTTAGAGAGTATTATATTAGTACCGAAAGAAATACTATAACTTTAACCATTAATTGAACGAATTATATAGATAAGCTTATATGCAATTATAAAATTTTAATACTTATAAATACATTCTGTATTTGCTACAAAATGAATCAGAACAAAATCGAGGATATGGATGGTGATGGTGACGAATTTCACTATCAACGAACACTCCAACGCAATACGTATGTAATAAATAGAGGTGTCATTGATGAAATTAAAAAACAATTCAAGATATATTTAAATATATTCTTAGCATACATTAGATCGCAGAGACCAATCCTTCCCGATTATTTCAAAACGGTTACGTTCGGACGGTTTTTTAAAAAGATATTTATGCTAATTGCATTAGTTATTGATCCAATCGATCTTGATGAATCATTTGAACAGCTAAATAAAATAAATGATATAACTATGTGCAATTCAATGTTATACGAGCAATGCCGACAATTTTTCGGTTTGTCATCAATACTAGAACCGCTGGTACTTGAACCAAGTGATTGGGCGCTTGATGTGTGGGGTAAAAATTATTGGAACTTTTTACATTCTTTATCAATTTTAGTACAGTATGAGTACCAACAGGATCAAAATCACTCTGCAATGGATTATCTTGCTTTAGTAATGGTTAATTTTCATATAATTCTGCCTTGTAGTATGTGCAGTCACCACTACAAGCAAAAAAACCCCTTACTTAATATCGCATTGCCAATTTTGTACGGAAAAGACGCTATTTCAGTCGTTTATGACTTACATAATGATGTACGTATTCAGAATGGATCTAACATTTATCCATTTGAAAATTTTCTTGAGTATTGGGGTATAGACGTATCACATTCAGAAACAATAGAAATAGATGTTACCGAGCCACTAAATTTGCTTTCGACACAACATTAAAAAAAACAGTGATTACATGTAATACAATATTGTACTATAAAATATGTTTAAAACGTTTTTCCAAAGATTAATTGATTGTCCTTATTTTGATAAACGTTATTAATCATTTTATTGAAAACTAAACGTAATATACCATGAAAAGAATAGTAAAATTTTTTAAGATATTAGTTACAATACCATTATAAACTTTTAAATTAATTCTTTGAAATTAAATGGAAGTTAATTTTTTACTCAAAGAATTCGATATTTATCTTCTGCTTACATATCAAAAGCGACAATTGGTTTGGATTAATAGAACAATAGGTTAACAAAAGATTGTCAACAAACTGGAAAACAGAAAAATGCATTACTTCAGTCCGACCCGATAGTGACATGCAATACATTCTGCTATTTCTACTTCAAAATATTTCTCTTTATTCTACGATTAAGAATACCGCTATGCCAAAATAGCAATAATAACTTAAATACTAAAATTGAAAGATTCTTAAAATCGATTTGTATACGGCGCTGGCTGTATGCTTTGTATTATTACATTTTTCACGGTGACTTTACTGCACTAAAATACCGTAGTTTTACCGCAATTTTACGGTAAATTCCCGTTTTCACTGCAATCTTATGTTAAATATACCACACTTTTGCCGGCAAATACGGTATTTTTGCCTTAAAATGACATATGTTACTGCAGTTTACCGTAAAATACCGAAATCCTTCCGAATACTGTAAACTACTGCACAATACGTCATTTATCGTAGTTCAAATCCGCCGGGTGGAGAAATTATTCTTCTTTGAATCGCTATGGTGTCATAGTAAAGCCGGACCACGGAAATAAACACATGCAGAAATTACTATGGCCATGTTAAAATCTACAATGGTTGCAGTAATCTGTGCTATAATCATTGTCAATTTTACTATGATCATAGGTACGAAATTATTATTTTTAACTTCCCGCTAAGAAAATCGACGATTTTCAAAAATTTCGGAAAGTTATTGTTTTCACCCCGATTTTCGAAAATCGAGTTTTCATCAGATGTCGACGTTTTGAGGTCCTAGGTAGCTATTCTGACTATTTTCAGAATGATGTCCGAGTGTGTGTGTATGTGTGTGTGTGTGTGTGTGTGTCCGAGTGTGTGTGTGTGTGTGTGTGTGGGTATGGATGGTTGAGGTGGCAATCGAAAGAGCTTGTTGGCCATCAACTTTCCTGAAAATTTCAGATTATTTGATCGAATAGACTCGAAAATATTGGCGAATTACGAAAAAAAAAAAATTTTTTTTTTAGTTTTTTATTGATTTCTCAAAAACGACTTATACGATCGACTTCAAAATCTAATCAGCTCTAGTACTCAATAAAACGCGCCGATTGCCACCTCAAACATCAAAATCGGATAATTCGTTCGAGAGTTATCGCGGGAAAAAGAAATGGTGAAAAACGGTATTTTCTAAATATTTTCGAAACGACTGACGCGATCGATTTCAAATTTTAATCAGCTCTAGAACTCAATAAAACGCGCCGTTTGCCACGTCAACTATCAAAATCAATTGATTAGTTCAAAAGATATCGGCGTTGAAAAGTTAAAAAAATAACATTTTATGTTATTTTTTCCAGATAAATCAGAATATAACGTACTAAAATGTGCCTGATATCATACCAACTCATCTTTTTTATGGTTTCTTTCGATCATATAATGTCATTGAACTTGGTTTTTAGTTTAAATCATATTATCAACAAAAAAATCGATAAAACGTAGTTTTTAATATTTTTATCGGATATTTCATATTTTATTGTTTCTTACATGAGTCAAAATTTATTTAAATCTTGATTTTGATCCCTGACATTGATTTCTGCCTCAATACACTTATTTTACTGAACAAAATTAGGAACTAAATTTTAAAAACCGCTTCATTGACGATTTTCGATTCTTAAATTTTCAAACTTCAGCATAACAGGTAACTTGTTAGAGCTTAAAAAGATCATAAAAAAACAATTGCATGTGATAGCATTTTCGAGCTCGAAGAGCTCGAAAATATATCTACACTAATGTTTTCGAGCTCTTTGAGGTCGAAAACAGCGGGAAGTTTTGGGGCTGGCCCGCAGGGTCAACCGACAGACCGATTTTTTTTCCTAAATAATCGATAGTAGCAGCTGATTGCTGGTTACCATCAATCGGCCGATAGTCAAGCGCCGTTAATGGGCCAAGGTTATCATCCCGGCTATAATCCGTTTATCGGCCAATAAAAATTGCCATTGCTGAACCATTAATTAACATTCTTGGCCTAGTAATGGCCCGATATAGGGCTGATTTCCAAACTTTGTACAGTAGATCTGTTTATGTCACAATTATTTTTTGAAAATACAGCTTGTCTAATAACGCATATTAATATCTTGTTATATATTATTATTCCTTGATTCATGTTACCGAGCATACCCTTGCGGTTTTGAATCACCCTGGAAACACCTTGAAAATACGGTGGAATCACGGTGGATCCACGGCGGTTACACGGTGGGTTTTTCATCATCTTATCACTATGATTCCACGGTGGTTACACGGTGTACCCACTGTGATTCCACGACGGTTACACGGTGTACCTACCGTGATTCCACGTACACCACGTAATCACTGTGGATACACCGTGGTATAACGGTGAGTACACCGTGTAACCATCGTGGAAACACCGCGTATACACGGTGATAAAATGGCACAACCCCACCCTGGATCCACCATGATTCCACCGTGTTTCCACTCCCAGGGTGTTTTCAGGCTGTTTCCAGGCTGATTCAAAACTGCGAGGGTACCCACGAAACGTCTGATAAGAGTTAAAAATGCTGTTGTAATTAAGATATGTTTTAAAAAATTAATTCAAAGATATACTGTAATTATGACATTAGTCATATTTGACTAAATATTTACTTAGCTGCTTTTATGAAGCAATCCGTATGTGATTTACTTATCCTTTTGTCTCACTATAACAATTAAACTGACAAAATGCATGACAAGAGAATAAAATTTTATTGCTAGCAATTATGTACAGTTTGCGAAATCGAATCGATGGTTTTTAATAAATCGAAAATTGATTGTGCACACGGAAAATTTCCAATGTTAACATGGAAATAATTCCCATGTTTACAAAGTAGAAATTTCCATGTATGTTAAAATAAAATATTCGTAAACTTATTTTTTTTTCTAAGTAATTTATTAAGTAAATAAAAATTAATTAATTAAATTGATTATTATATACTGTCGGAAACACTTATTTTAAAGTCTTTCACTCGATCAAACAAGACAATTCACAGTGTAAATCACAATAGTAAATTATTCCCCTTTTTGGGAACTTTCTTGTATTTGACGCAAAAGATTTCGTTCTCTAACTAAACTGAAATCATCAGAAATTTTCAGACAGTTGTATTCAATTGAGTCATCAACTGGCAGCCATTCGATAGACATAGAAATCGATGATCCGCAATTTGGATTTCTGCAACAATATCACAATGATAGTTAAGATTCAGCATTTTGTGATCTTATTAGTGAGAAAACAGAACCTTAATTTAAATTATGAGAGATAAGTACCCAGTTTTAGCAAAATTAGTCCACAATTCAATCATACTTTGTTGAATATCATGTTCAGTGGGAAAAGAACTAGGTTGCTCAATTTTACGTACTTCCAATCTTTTAGCATTAAAAAGATAATACAGCTCTTCAGTATGAGCTGCACCTAAATCATTATTCATATGAATACTCAATATTCTCCTTACATGTTTATGCACCTTTATCAATATTAATCATACCTTCTAAATCTGTGGCGAAGAGTTTTTGAGCTACTGCAGTTTCCTTTGAGTAATGATCAAATTTATAAAAGTATGTCGGCACACTCGTTATCGTTGATTGAATTTCCAAGGTGTCATACATGTTAATCGTGAAAAACTCTGCAGTAACTAAATCTACAAATTTTTGAGCATTTTCTCGACTAATTTCGTTATCACCCATGAAAAATCTCTTAAAGTCACTCACAGAGACATTGTGCTCTCGCAAATATTGTCTTTGATTTTCCTGTATTAGTTTCGTGTCTTGATGGGCTTCTATTTTAGCATAATCCTTATTGTCCATGTCTAAAATAATAATTATTGTAAATAAATCGATGATGTTAACGCGTTAGTTAAATTAAATTCTTATGTTGTTTATTTTGCATGCTTTAAGCGCGAAGCTCAAAGGCTATTCTCTCCATTCGCTCAAAAATGAAAAATTTGATTACCTTCAGATTTTTTAGTTTTTCATATATGATTATACATGGAATAATATATAATTCTATATGATCCTACGGATAATTAAATCTGATCAGACCTAGTCAATCGAGACTAATTATTTATGCTAATATATAAATCCATAAGCTTTGCTGGTACATCATGTTTTTATTTCGAATTATGCGTCAAATATCTTTTTTACGACCTACTCATACTATATCTACCCTTTTTGGAATTTTCGTCTGTCTGTCTCTCTGCCTGTATGTACCTTCATAACTAATCAAAAAGTAAAGAAAATAGCAAACTAGGAACAGGTGATAAAAAATAGCCACAAAGAGTAATTAAGATAAAAAAACAGCGCAAGGGGAATAAAAGTGCGAAGGGAAAAAGTTGAAAAGTTAGGTGGATAATAGTGAGGTTATGGAGAAGAACGGTAAAAATGACGGGGGCGGAGGTGAAGGAGAGAGAATAGAAGTAGCGGTCGGCAAGGTAACAAGTATGCCGAAAGGTAACTGACGTAGGGGGCGCCCCACTAAAGGAAGTGTCAACAAGAAAAATGTTGGAAAAGGGAAGAGAATTAAAACAAATATATGATCCATGACAGAATGACTAGATCAAGGAACGATGAGCGAAATGATGAGTATGAGCACCAGAAAGATGAAAATGACGTGAGTAGCTTGGAGGAGAACGAAGGCAACATAACAATAGTCAACGCAATGGAGCAGTCAAATGCAGAAAACGGGAATACATCTATAGACGATGAAAAAAGTCACGAGCACGAAACAGGAAACGGCAGGAAACGCAAGACGAAAACCAAAAGAGTTCTAATGTCAGTGAACCAATAGTGGTAAATACACAAGAGAACCCAAACAGTGAAAATATAGCTGAACTTTTACAAGAAACGAAGAAGAAGCTGGCAAGAAAAATTGAGGATACACTAAAAAATATTACGGAAAAGTGGAAAATAAATAGGTGTCGGTGTGCCCGAAAGAAATGCAGAAAAAGTAGAATACGGACTAGCAATAAGCAGGATTTCACAGGAAACAAGGAAGATGGAAAAGCGACTTCAAAAATGTAGAAAAGAAAAACAGATACTTGTAGGAATGCTAGAAAGTTAAAGAAAGATAAGGAGAAAGGTGGCAAATATGATATAACAAAATGAAGAACGAATAATGCATAAAAGATCAGTTAAACGGATAATGGAAGATGGTAAAGTGGATAGCGCAGACGAATAGGAGTATGAACGAACACCAGATACAAAGGATGTAAAAACAGGAAGTGTAGTGGAAAATACATTGCCATGGGACGAATACGAAGACATGAAGCCGAAGAAGCTTGATGAAAAAGAACAGGAAAGGGAAAAAAATGAAGGAAGGTGAGGAAACTGGACATAGTGATAAGCGGATAACAAGTAAGAAACGCAAAAAGTATAGAGGAGGCTATTAAGAAAGTGACAGAGACAACGGAAATAAAGCCATGTGTAAAAAGCAGCTGTTGGGAAGAGGACAAGTCAATACTCGAAATCGGAGCATGCAAGGTGAAAATGGGCATACTAAAGAAAGTGACGAATGGACAGGATTAAGGACCAAAAATAGAACACACAGAGTTGGTTAGAGAAGAGCAAAAGGAGGGACGATGATAGGATACAAGAAAAACACGGTCCGAAATGCAAAAGTGAAAGTATAGAAGTATAGAGTACTACTAAAAGGAATGATACGAGTCAGCAGCTTCCTCATAACCATAGCGAACATTTATAACAACGTGGGGATTGAAAAAATAGCGGAAGAAGTTAAAAAAGTTGTGGGCGAGGCACTAACAGAAGGATTACTTTATATGCTTTACAGGCAGTCAATTTGATTTTGTGCTTGCTACTTAACGCGCAATTATCTTCACTTATAATTTTGTAGCTTCTAATAATTTGTTTTGTTGGTAGATTATAAAATATTCCGTTAAAACAACCAAACATATGATTGGCAGTCGGCAATCAAATCATTTTGTAGTCATAACTAAAATTTAGTTGTCAGAAGAAAATTTTTTTCTCAGCGTAACTATGTATATATTGGAAATTTTAGTATATGGCCATATATAATGCACTATTCCCGGAAAATTAAATAACTATTTGTCGAATACAACTATTTCTATTTTATGCAATCGAATAGAATAATAATAATAATAATAATAATAATAATAATAATAATAATAATAATAATAATAATAATAATAATAATAATAATAATAATAATAATAATAATAATAATAATAATAATAATAATAATAATAATAATAATAATAATAATAATAATAATAATAATAATAATAATAATAATAATAATAATAATAATAATAATAATAATAATAATAATAATAATAATAATAATAATAATAATAATAATAATAATAATAATAATAATAATAATAATAATAATAATAATAATAATAATAATAATAATAATAATAATAATAATAATAATAATAATAATAATAATAATAATAATAATAATAATAATAATAATAATAATAATAATAATAATAATAATAATAATAATAATAATAATAATAATAATAATAATAATAATAATAATAATAATAATAATAATAATAATAATAATAATAATAATAATAATAATAATAATAATAATAATAATAATAATAATAATAATAATAATAATAATAATAATAATAATAATAATAATAATAATAATAATAATAATAATAATAATAATAATAATAATAATAATAATAATAATAATAATAATAATAATAATAATAATAATAATAATAATAATAATAATAATAATAATAATAATAATAATAATAATAATAATAATAATAATAATAATAATAATAATAATAATAATAATAATAATAATAATAATAATAATAATAATAATAATAATAATAATAATAATAATAATAATAATAATAATAATAATAATAATAATAATAATAATAATAATAATAATAATAATAATAATAATAATAATAATAATAATAATAATAATAATAATAATAATAATAATAATAATAATAATAATAATAATAATAATAATAATAATAATAATAATAATAATAATAATAATAATAATAATAATAATAATAATAATAATAATAATAATAATAATAATAATAATAATAATAATAATAATAATAATAATAATAATAATAATAATAATAATAATAATAATAATAATAATAATAATAATAATAATAATAATAATAATAATAATAATAATAATAATAATAATAATAATAATAATAATAATAATAATAATAATAATAATAATAATAATAATAATAATAATAATAATAATAATAATAATAATAATAATAATAATAATAATAATAATAATAATAATAATAATAATAATAATAATAATAATAATAATAATAATAATAATAATAATAATAATAATAATAATAATAATAATAATAATAATAATAATAATAATAATAATAATAATAATAATAATAATAATAATAATAATAATAATAATAATAATAATAATAATAATAATAATAATAATAATAATAATAATAATAATAATAATAATAATAATAATAATAATAATAATAATAATAATAATAATAATAATAATAATAATAATAATAATAATAATAATAATAATAATAATAATAATAATAATAATAATAATAATAATAATAATAATAATAATAATAATAATAATAATAATAATAATAATAATAATAATAATAATAATAATAATAATAATAATAATAATAATAATAATAATAATAATAATAATAATAATAATAATAATAATAATAATAATAATAATAATAATAATAATAATAATAATAATAATAATAATAATAATAATAATAATAATAATAATAATAATAATAATAATAATAATAATAATAATAATAATAATAATAATAATAATAATAATAATAATAATAATAATAATAATAATAATAATAATAATAATAATAATAATAATAATAATAATAATAATAATAATAATAATAATAATAATAATAATAATAATAATAATAATAATAATAATAATAATAATAATAATAATAATAATAATAATAATAATAATAATAATAATAATAATAATAATAATAATAATAATAATAATAATAATAATAATAATAATAATAATAATAATAATAATAATAATAATAATAATAATAATAATAATAATAATAATAATAATAATAATAATAATAATAATAATAATAATAATAATAATAATAATAATAATAATAATAATAATAATAATAATAATAATAATAATAATAATAATAATAATAATAATAATAATAATAATAATAATAATAATAATAATAATAATAATAATAATAATAATAATAATAATAATAATAATAATAATAATAATAATAATAATAATAATAATAATAATAATAATAATAATAATAATAATAATAATAATAATAATAATAATAATAATAATAATAATAATAATAATAATAATAATAATAATAATAATAATAATAATAATAATAATAATAATAATAATAATAATAATAATAGTATAATTCCTCGTCTTTAACGTCAGTTATTTTTAAGCTTTGTTGTTGGCCTTTTTCCGGCCATTTATAGGGCTCACGAATTCCGGTCTTTTTCGGCCTAGCGAGTTTCGGCCTCATTTTACTACCTGGGCCTTTTTTCAGTCGAGGGAATCGCATAATACATACCTGCAATAAGGAAAACACCTTCCTGAGCCATACAGCCGATAATGCTGGGAACTTGAATTCCAGACTTAGCAGCTTCTTCTACAGGAATAGCTAGAAATGGGTTTTTCGATTTTAAGTCTACTGACGGTACAAAAACATAATTGCGGAGGTAGGAAAACTGTAAAATAATAAATCAATAATGAGAGAATATTCTTATGCATAAATATTTGTTTTTAGCTGCTTAATGTGTCATTTAATAAAATATTGCAGAATCGTCATTTATTTTAACCGTTTTAATTACCTGGCCAGCTGTTAATGATTCAACTGTGTCAGCTAAACTAATTGCGTCAACGCTCCGTAAATACTCAATTAGTTTTTTGGTATCACTAATATTGTTTCCTAATTTTTCAGCGACTTTTTCCGCTACGTCTTTCATAGATTGCGATGGCCTTGCCCATGATTCCGTTGCGACTCCACTTTGTAAAATAGCTCTATGAAATAACCCTATAAAAATTAACATCACCTTTATTGATTTTTTTTAACGGATAAAAAATGAAATCAAAATACGTATTAACCTTCAGCCAGAGGAGATAAAGTTATATAATGAACGGAAGAAGACCCAGCGCTATTTCCAAAAATTGTAACACAATTTGGATCCCCGCCGAACTTATCGATATTTTGTTGTACCCATTTCAAAGCCATCACTTGATCTTTCAATCCCTGATTACCTGGTGCTGCTTCATCATTTAAATTGAGAAAACCTAGATTTTTTTTCATGCAAATTCAATACCTTAGTTTTTTAAAATTAAGTACTCAAATAGTATATAGAGCTAGAGAATTTACCTAAGATTCCAAGACGGTAATTTAATGTAACTAAAACAATATCTTCCTCAAGCAAATAGTCTGGTCCATAAGAATCATCATTTCCGGAACCCCACAAAAATCCACCACTATGCATCCAAACCATTACAGCTCGTGGTGTATCAGGATTCAAATCGGTTGCATAGACATTCATGTAGAGACAATCATCACTTCCCATTAATTGTTTTGACATAAGATCATATTGTGCACACACATCTCCGAACTCTTTAGCATCTTTTACACCCGACCACGCTTCTATTGGTTCTGGATCCTATATAGTATAGTTTATTTCTTATTATTATTATTTCAAATAAATCTACAAATCAATTAAAAACCATACGAAACCTTAAATCTCAGTTCTCCTATGGGTGGCTTAGCATATGGAATGCCACGAAAAGCGTAAATATAATTACTTCCATCGATATTTTTTTCTTTAACACCCTGCAACTCACCCTGCTGCACGTTTACGACATATCTATTTGTTTCGCTATTATCAACTGACAATACTGATTGAATAATAATAATAATAATAATAATTAAGATCGTAAAATTCATCATTGGTAATTCTGACTTCATTCCTTTGTTTACTATAAGACTGTTACAAAGCGCGAAACGAAATTGATAAAATTAATAAGTGACGATACCAAATTTGCGGTTTTTGGCTTATGTCAATTTGCTAAAATAAATGTGTTTATAAAGTTCACCACAGCACTTGTATAAATATACAACATAATTGAATCATATTTCTTTTGGCTGTTATGATTATTATTTTATTGAAAATAATTTGTACTACCGTCGTATGAAAAAATAATAGGAAGATACAGTATACCATGGTTAAAGACATATGGTATCGTGCTGTAGCAACGACTTGCCATAAAATACCAAATTTTCCTGAAGTTCGATACTTTTATACAAATCTTAATTTAACGTTTCAATTGAAGTTTTGTAATTTCTATGAAAATGTAATACTTCTTGAGTTAATTAATAAATTAAAAATTTGTTGTACAAATGCTTATATAAAAAGCATCAACTAATCGTTTTTGTTAAAAAAATCCTGCCAATAAAGTATTATGCTGTTCTCTCATTTATATAAACTGAGACATAAATTTATTAGAATGTACAACAGATTATTTTGATAATGTCTTTATAAAGCGATAAAGTATTTCATATATATTCTTATAACATTAGTTAACTGTTATTTTGTGCAAACTTTTCTATCTGATCAAAATCAGAGTTTCATTAGATATTTCATGCTCTTATAAAGTCACTTTGTGATTGAAAATAAAAATTATAAGTAAATTGATACCCAGTCTTAGCAAAATAAGTAATGAAAAATAAGCATTGAAAAGATAGTATAAATCCTCAGTAAGGGACGTACCTAATTATAATTTATAAAATCTCATTATTATTATTAATAAGCTCACTGTCATAGTATATTGCATAGTTAGAGTACTAAGATAGGGTGGTAGGGTGACATCCACAGGTCGCTTTACGCGATTAATAATAATCTGCAAAACGGAGTCCGTGGCTGTTTAGCGATACAATGCACCTACGAAATTCAAACAAATCGTCGACTCTAAAATTCAGAATTCATATCTAATTGATATAAAATTCACTCAGATGTTTTAATCATTAATTTGAATATTTATTAATTACAAAAAACACAACAACAACCACGTGGTACAACACTCTACAAATGATGAAATGAAGTAACCATATTTAGTGTACTAGCCGTTCAACATACATGTTGACAAAAAACTTTAAGTCACTCAACGAGTCCTATGATGTTTAATAGATAGAGCTCAGTCGGAAATCTTGAGACGCGTTGTGAAATTTCATTATAACACTCATTTTTTGCAACGCCGGTGGAAGACAAGGAAATCTACTTTGACTTAACTCAAATTTTTTGTAACAGTTGATAAATAGCCCTTTAGGATTCGCAACGTAGACGTCATACACAAAAAGGAAATTCCACTGAAATTTACGATGGTAACATTGTAATCGTAGACTATACTTTTATTAGCGTCAATTTTCAAATGTTTTATTTTAAAATTGACTATGTAGGTTAAATTTTTTACTATTTAACATCGTAATTTTAACAAAGACTTTTAGAGCTAAAAATCATTTCATAAATTATAATGTTAACATCGCAAAAAGAATAGAATAATTATTATAATTCAAAACTATATATATTCCCATATTCATCTTTCTATTTACTTTTGAATAAAATAAATATCACAGTGCTGTCTCTGTTACCATACGATGGAAGTTGTAAAAATTACGATGTTACATCGTAGTTTTTAAATAGTAACTGCGTCCTCCATAAGAGGCGCTCTCGTGACTTAAGAGCTTATGACTGTTTATTTGAATCGTTCATATGGATCTTAAAAACTCCATAGACTTGAAGGCCCTTCTGGGGCACGTGGTCTGAGGCGTCGGACATTTTGCACTCAGAAGACCTCGGGTTTGATTCTAACTCCTGAACAATTATTATCTTTTCCTTTTGATTAAAATTTCTCTTCAAATTTTACTATGTTTACATCGTAATTTATACTAAAGAGCTTAAGACTTTATATTATTTGTTTGAAGTATTATTCCTTACATGAAATTTCCGAATCTACGCCGTAAAAATTATGATTTTCAAGGTATAGTTTACCACTACAATAATCGATAGGACAAATTACGATGTTAGAACCGTAAATTTAACTAGATTTTTTTTGCCCTGTATAGCGTTGAGTAAAAAATATTAACTATACCTTCTAAATCTGTGTTCACCAATTTTTGGACTACTGCAGTTTCTTTTGAGTAGTGATTGAACTTATAAAAATATGTCGGTATATCAGGTATTGAAAATTGAATTTCTACTACATCATGGATATTAATTGTAAAACGTTCAGCGCTTACTAATTCTACAAACTGTTGAGCATTTTCTCGACTAATTTCATTGTCACCCACAAAAAATTTCTTTACATCACCCACAGATACATTTCGCTCTTGTAAAAATTGCTTTTCATTTGGCTGAATAAGCAGTGTGTTTTGATTAGCTTCTACGTCGGTATAGTCTTCGTCCTTCAGTTCTACAAATAAAATTATTTTAAATACATTTGAAAGAATCAAGGACTTTTATATTGAAGTAGGTGTTAAAGTAATGATTGTCGTAAAAATACCGCAAAATCTTTTATTTATACCTGCAATAGTAATGAGAGACTCATTACCAGTAAAACCAATGATATGAGGTACTTTGATTCCATACTTAACGGCTTCAATGATCGGAATATTTAAAAAAGGATTCTTTGATTTTGAATCAACTGATTGGACAAACTCATTTCTCCGAACGAAATTATTCTATAAAATAATCAAAGTAAATAGCGCTCATTGGAGTTTTTTCTCTTAATTACGAAAAATAAAGATTTGAAAATTGTTAATTATTTTTCTGTTATCTCGTGTGTACCTGTCGGTTTTTTATTGCCTCTATTGCCTGGACTATACTGTGGGCGTCGACGCTTCGCAAATATTCTGTAAGTTTTTTCGTGTCAGTAATTGATTTGCCCAATTCCTTTGCAACTTTCGGTTAGTAATTTCATGGAATGTGATTGCCTTGCCCATGGATTTGTCACCACCCCACTTTGTAGGATGGCTTTAGTAAATAATCCTAATGAATCACAATAATTAAGATATTTTCAGTAAAAAAAAATTAAGTTTATTTACAACCTTGAGCTAGAGGAGACAGAGTCAAATAATGAACCGAAGCAGCTCCAGCACTTTCACCAAAAATTTTAACATGATAGGGATCACCACCAAATTTATCAATATTCTGTTGTACCTATTTTAAAGCAATTACTGGATCTTTTAATCCCTGGTTACCAGCTGCCTCTTCATCATCCAAATTAAGAAAAACTAAAATTCATTTATCATTTTTAATTAATCTCCCATTCTGTCAAAAGTAAATATATATACCAAGAAATATATTAAACTAGTTAGGTAAGCTTACCGAATATATTGAGACGGTAATTTATTGTTACTAGAACAATATCTTTCTGCACAAGATAATCGGGACCAACCCGGTCATCATTTCCGGAACCAAAAGAAAAACCACCCGTATGTATCCAGAACATAACAGCTTTTCAATTCACACGGGTTTAAATTAGTCGTATAGACATTCAAGTATAGACAATCATCACTTCCTACTATTTTTTGTGTGTAAGTGTACTTTTGTGGACAAACGATACCAAAATGCTCTATGACTTTTACACTGGACCATGCTTTTACTGGTTCGGGTTCCTTTAATTCATAATTTTTCACTTTTCTGTTGATCATATAAACTTATAAATAAATAAAAATATACAAAACCTTGAATCATAGATTTCCAACGGGTGGTTTAGCATAAGGAATCCCACGAAAAGCGTAAAAATAATTATTTCCATCGACAGTTTTTTCTTTAAGTCCTTGCAATTGACCCTGCTGCACTCTTATGATGGGTCTACTTATTTTGTAATAATCTCTTGACAATACTGTTGGAATAATAACACATATGACTATCGTGTTATATACTATTTTCATTCCTGGTTTCATATTAACTGACACGCATGAAATCTCTGATGAAAGACCAAAATCTTATTACGAGCAAGATGTTCTATATAAAATTAATTTGTGGGGATTTTGTAATTTAGAGACTAAATATATCCAACCGAAAGTTTATTTAGCTGTTTTTATGAAGTAATGTGTTTGTGATTTACTTATGACCTCCACGACACTATGGCAACTACATTTACACAATGGGTGACGTAAGACTAAAATATTATTGCAAACAAATATTTATTTTTTCTTTTAAATAATTTGACAATGTCAAGTATGCCTTTGTTTTTGAAAAAGAAATTTTTACCGTTTCTTTCTTCAACAATATCTCTTAAAAAAATAAGCCGATTGAGATGGTTGAGGTGACAATCGATGCGTTTTATTGAATTCTAGAGCTGATTAGATTTTGGAATCGATCAATCGAACCATTTCTGAGACATTTTTAAAAAACTGAAAAAGTTTTTTTTTTGTATTTTTTCTATATTTTAGAGTTCATTTCATCTGTTACGTCCTGGAGTCGTGTCGGCTTGAGATCTGCCGGCGCGAATTATTTGAATTGGACTTGACTGTAGATCTTCAGATACTTAAGTAGTTTTCGAAAGCTCGAAATAACTTGGTCATTTATTAGAGAATAAATATGTTTGATTGATTCATTTAAAATAGAATAGTCGAAGTATTAGATTGAAAATACGCTTAAGTTTTACAATTACTATTTGACAAATAACTTCGTGTCAAAAGAATAATATATTTTAATTAAACCGGGAGTTTACTTGCGTGTACTAAACCACACTACTATAACTTCTAATTGATGTCTGAGAATTTGAGCGTGTACAAGATGCATTGGGCATCGGCTTTTTATATCATTACGCGAGCCAACACCCTAGATAAAAGTGGGGTAAGGTATTAGGGCCTTATTCCCAAAAGTGAGAGTTTGTTATCATCGTTCGACGCTGATGCAGTTGCGTTAGCAGTTGGACGATGTTTCCTCAAGTTTCCAGATATTTCCGGAAAAAACTAGTTTCCATTTTTCTATTCTTTTGATGTTCATTATTTGTCGTACATTCGTTCTTATCTATTTTTATTCATTGACATTCTTTTAGAAAAATCGACGGCGATGAATAAGTGTTCTAATGCATTAAAAATATCTTATCTATTTGACTATTTTTAGATGTATGCCTATTAATAAAGATTTGAAGATAATATATTATTATTAACAATTCTATTATTTAAATATATCGATTTGATAGGTTTCAGGTCGGTCTCTAATTATTTAAGATTTAAAAATTGGCAGAGCCATCTGATGAGCAGGCTGGAACGTAAAAAATCGATCAATTTGAAATTTTTAGAAAAGTTGACGGCCAACAAGCTCTCTCGATTGCCACCTCAACCATCTCAATCGGTTAATTCATTAAAAAGATATGATAAAACCAATAACTTCCTGGATTTTTGAAAATCAACAATTTTCTTTGCGGCAAGTTGAAAATAAGTTATCGAATTAATTTCATTGAGTTAAGAAACAAGTAATTCACATTTTATTTAATTTGATAACAAAAATATGTACAAACTTTATATTTTTCATTGTTTCTCAATAGTTTTACCTTACAATGATCAGAAAAATAATGTTATTTAATAATGATTCAAATAAATTCTTACCAGTACACGGAAAGAAAATTATAAGAACTTTTTCTGTACATTATGGTAAAAGTTCCCATAATTACAGGCTGAACACAGACGTAATCGTTGGAAAATATTCAATCCAGGCATTATTGGACACAGGGACCATAAGGTCCTGTATAAACGGAGAGACATGGGGAAAGATACAGAGCACAGATAGGATATCTACCTCTACTCTTAAAAAGAGGTCACTGCATTTGCCGTACCAAACAGAGGCCTATCCCACTTCACAAGGATGCCGTTTAGACTTCACTCAGCACTGGCGACGTTCCAGAGGAATTTGTACCAGATAATGGGACCAGAGCTGGAGGGGCAAGCTTTTGCCTACTTCGACGATATAATAATACTTGGTAGAGACTTAGCAGAGCATTTCTACAACGTGTTGGAGGTACTGGAAAGACTGAAAAGAGCAAAATTAAAGATCAACCCCGAGAAAAGTCATTTCTTTCAGGATAAAATCGTGTACTTGGGCCACTTCATCACAAAGGAGGGTATTCACACTGATCCAGAGAAGGTTGAATCGATTGTTGAATTGTCTGCCCCGACAATGACTAGGGAGCTGAGAAGATTTATAGGTATGCTTTCGTCGTACCGAAGATTTATCAAAAATTGCTCGGATCTAGCCAAGCCACTGACAAAGTTATTCCAAAAGAAGTATCAATGGGGATGAGCAGAAGAGCAGCAGGAAGCGTTCGAAAAATTAAAAACAGCGTTGACGACGGCTCCAATATTGGCAGCACCAGATTACACTTTACCATTTACACTACAAACAACAGCACAATGGAGAAAAACATGTCATAGCATACGCAAATTGCACGTTGAATAATTACGAAGCCATCTTCTCAACTACAGAGAAAGAGTGTCTGGCTGTAGTCTGGGGAGTTCAAAAAATGAGACATTATCTGGAGAGATATGAATTCAAAGTTTCATTAATTTCATTTCATTAATCTACAGGAAGGGTACGATGAACAAGGTAGCAGATGCACTATCACAGGCTCCTGTGCAAGCATTAAGAGAAGACGAAGAAGAGCTCAGCAAGGAGACAATATTGACTCTAGGAGAAGAAAAGCAGATGCCTGATATCAGCAGCTGATGAAAAAAGTTCAGGATGATCCGGAAAAGTACCCAGATTACGTAGTTTACGAGGGAAGATTATGCAGACACATTTATCATACCCTGAACTACAACGAGAAGTTAGATGTTTGGAAGTTATGTGTTGCTCATGGGTTAAGAAACAAGGTCATCAGGAAGAATCATGATAGTCCAACAGCGGGACACTTAGAAGTCACAAAAAAATTTGCCAGGATCTCCCAACGATATTACTGGCCAAGAATGAGAAAGTAAATAATAAGTTACATAAAAAATTGCGAGTCATACCAGAAGTTCAAGGCACCACAGTTCGAACCACTGGGGAAGATAAGTACAATTGAAGCTACACGGTCATGGCCGGTGGTGACAATGGATATTGTGGGTCCACTGACAAAATCGCTAAAAGGATTTAGCTACATCCTGATGATCTAGGATAAATTCACGAAGTGGATAGAGCTACAACCATTGAAGACCACAGCAGAGCCGATAGTAGATGCAGTCAAGGAGATGGTGTTGCTGAGATTTGGAAGACCAAGTAGCGTCATAACAGATAACGGGACTCAATTTACTGGCAATGCATTAGCAAACACGTGTAGCAAATATACCATCCAGCACACTCGGACTCCACCTTAGTCACCTTAATGTAACTCGGTGGAGAGAACTAATAGGGTCATTAAAACGATGGTGGCTTAACTTGTTGAGAGTACACAGCGGTCATGGGCTGATAAACTGAAGAAGTTAGTATTTGCTTATAATATATCAGAACGAAGCTACACAGTTTACATACTTAAACTACGGACGAGAGCTAGACGCACCCCTGAGTACGAGATCATGGCTAGAGGGAAGGATGACACTAGAAGAAGGAGATAATATTGAAAAACGGGTAGATCGATTGCAAGAGGCATACAAGTTGGTGTGGATAACCCAAGCCCCAGCATTCACCAAGCAAGCGGTACACTACAACAAGAAATTTGGAAAATTGATACTAGGCATCGAGGACACAGTAATGAGAAAAGAGTATACTTTATCATCAACAGAAAATCAAGGTTCAGCAAAACTCGCACTCAGATACACCGGGAACTACACACACGCGCGGACATCATTTTGAAAATCGTCAGAATAGCTTTCTAGGACAACACTAAGTGAAAACATTAACTTTCCGATTTTTTTGAAAATCATCAGTTTTGGTGGTCACAAGTTAAAAATATGTAGTTCAACATTCATGGTTTGGATATTTTTATTGTTATATTTTGAAGAACTAATTACAATTCATTTTTTTCTAAAAATAAAATTGATAAAGTGAATTATGCATGTGAAAAAAAATCATTTTATTGAATGATTTAGTAAATTGATATTCATAAATTATCAGCTATAAGTATCATTTTCAAATTCCATATATTCCGACGTCTTGGTATTTAATTATCTTTCTGCCTAAACAATTTATCTTGGATCTGAAGTTTTCATGGCAATAAGAATTGAATGGATAATTATGGAGATTGATGAAAGTGATGAAATTCGTGTTTTACGATTTATTTATTTTTTAAAAAATATTCATAGATTTATCAACCTGTTCAATGATTCAAGGATTTTACACATCCATTCATTGATACTCTAACATAACCAGGCTTACACGTACAACTACTATTGATACAATCAGAATTTTCCGTGACGCAGTGGCCTTCTAACCAACAGAATCCATCTAAAAGCGGTGCACAAGATTGATTGATATATGCAATATGGTTCGGTTTGCAGACACATTTATTATTAATTGAGCAATCCATGTGTAATGCATCTCTACAATCCGAACGATCAGAGCAATCGGCTAAGAATGATGCTAAAATAAATATCAGTAAACAGAAAAATAACATCATAAGCAATGGGTCAATTTATTAACTTTTTTTTCCCGACAAATTTACGTACTTTTTACACACTGGCTACCAGATGCTGTTGTATATTCAGACTTGCACTGACAACTATTATTTATACATCTTGAATGTTCAATATAACAATGATCATCGTTTGAGCAAGATTTTCCGATAATTATCGTGCACGTAAATTTATTTAGTGAAATACCATTTTCAATGCATACACATATTTTATCATTAGAACATTTTGCGTTATTTATCGAATCACAATCTTCATCTGATTCACATGACATTCCCAATGAAACTTTAATGATAAAAAATGTATAAATTCAAGGGCTACATGAATTACTTGGATTTTATTCATTAGGTTCAATCAAAACTTGCTTGTGTTGGTTTCTAATTAAAAAGGGTAGAGTGTTTATACTTACCTGGTAAACATTCATTACTAGATATAGCTACATAGCCATATTTGCATAGACATAGGTTCAGAAAACAAAAAGTATTATCTGGAATACAATCTTCATTTTTTGAACAGTAACCACCTATAATTGGTTGGCAAATCTCGTTCAACTCCATGTAAGTTGGTTTACAGATACAAATTTGTTTTTCTGAACAATATTGATGCTCTAAATCGTGACAATCATTATTTTGACGGCAAAAATTTTTTGTTGCATAGCATTGTTCTTTCGCAGGACAGAGATCGTATTTTATTGGTTCACAAGTTGTTTCATTAATTGAAACGTAATTTTCTATGCAAACACATTTTTTATCTTCTGAACATTTTGCATGTTCTATAGCCTTACAATCTAAATCGCAATCGCAGGCTTCTTTCAAATGCTCTGGGAAAAGAAAGTTAGTAAACTATGATGAATTTATTTAAAATGTTTTCAATTATAAAATTATATTAACCTGGTATGCAATTATGACTGGATTCAGGTAAATATTTACGTTTACATTGACATTTATTGTCAATGCAAACAGCATTTAATGTTGCGCATTCTCCATCGTCTAAACATGGTTCATTTAACAAAGGTGCACATGTTGTTTTATTTAATGCAGTATAATTTGCAATACAAACACATCCGTTATTTTTCGAACATACTGAATGCAATATATTACTACAGTCGTCATTATTCTCGCAGAATTTTTCTAGATATCCTTGTTCTGAAGAAAAATACATAACTGTAAGTCATGGATTTTGAGCACTATATTTGTAAATATGCTTACTTGATAAACATTGGTTATTAGATCGTCGAACAAAGGCATCAGCGCATTGGCATACTCTATGAAAACAACGAGAATAAATGGGATAACACTCACTATTTTCCGTACAATGCTCTCCTATTAGCGGTGCACAAGTTTTCACGTTTATCTCGAGGTAATTTGATTTACCAACACATCTATGATCATCTGAACATTTTGCATATTTAATGTTTCTACAGTCATTATCCACTTTACACATAAGACCTAGCAAGACTTATTAAAAAAAAAAAAAAAAGAAAAACGATAACATAAAAACATTTTGGATTTATGTTCATCACAATGTACACATACGTGGTAAGCATTTATCATTAGAGACTTGGATATAGTTAGGTTTGCATGAACATCGGTTATCAGTACAGATTGAATTACTTAAGCCACAAGTTTTATGAGGACATAATGCACCTAATAACGGTGCACAAGCCATTTTACTAATTTTTATATGATTACTGCGACAAACACACTTTTTGTTTTTTTTTGAGCATTTGGCATTCGATATTATTCCACAATGCCGATCTATTTCACATGATAGATCTAAAAGCTCTAGAAAATAATTACAATTATTGAATTGATTTGCAATAGTTCCGAAAACTACCCGGGTCAAAGAATTAGATCTGTTTTAAAATAAATGATAAATTCAAAAATTTTTTCTTGAAGATAGTTCACTCGCGACATTCGTAGCCAAAAATATAGCGTAATCGTAACTACAACAAGTTAGAGATACTCAATGCCAGAATATTTTATTTTTGTGAGAGGCTGTATCCAATACATTTTAGTTTTAAATATACAGATACACGCTAATACAATCAAACTGATGAGTATAATAAATGTGGCAACGCTGCAAACATTTATATTGAATAGTCTATAGATTGAACATATAGGTAGCAATCTTTATATAGTGTGAGTTTAATATACACGGAGAGAAAATTATGGTAACAGTTACAATATATTATGGGAATGGTTCCTATAATGCATGGTAACCGGTTTTTTGAAATGTCCCTCGCGGTTTTGGAAATACCGAAATAATACCGGAATTATACGGTATAAATACTGCATAAATATGGTATTACTCGAGTTATTTTAGCCAGTTTTTTTGCCGCATTATTACCAAAAATTTACAAAATAAATTTCTAATATTTACGGTAATAAAACAGAAAAAATACGGTATTTTCACAGAATTAAAACAGTAATTATACAGCATATTTATAGTATATTTTCGGCATTTTTGCAGCATCAAACCGTTCTACCCGTAAAAAAATTTATATATAATTATATAAAATTTTATTCAGTTATATCTAATTTTATATAATTATATAGAACCTTATAAAGTTATGTATTAAATAACTGTCATGAAAAAAAAAAAAAAATAAAAACACCCGTTAACTCGTGGACTCGATCCCGAGACCTATTTGTTCAAAGTCTGATCTGGTAGCCACTATGCCAAATCACTTACTTGAAATAGGTTACTAATTGTATTCAGATGGATACAAACAAACTTAAGAAAATTGAAAACATCAATTTTCACAGATAGTTATTTTCACTTACATGTTTTTGTTTGAGTAAGAATTGTGTGAACCAATAAAATAAAATAAAAAATATTACATTTTGCAAATTTTCGATGATTTTGAATGCAGAAGCGAACAAAAAATAAAACCATATATTTTTACAATTTTCTATTTTATCAGCGTAAATCTGGTGAAATTGCAGGATACTGACGGTATTATTATCACAAAAACAACGATTTTATTATTACTACATTATCGTATTATAGTTTTTATACAGCATTTTATTGGTGAAAGTTCGGCATTTTTACAGTTTTTTACAGCATTTTTAACTTCCCGCTAAGAAAATCGACGATTTTCAAAAATTTCGGGAAGTTATTGTTTTCACCCCGATTTTCGAAAATCGAGTTTTCATCAGATGTCGACGTTTTGAGGTCCTAGGAAGCTATTCTGACTATTTTCAGAATGATGTCCGAGTGTGTGTATGTATGTGTGTGTGTGTGTGTGTGTGTGTGTATGTATGTAAACTCTTTGTAACTTTTGAATTAATGAATCGATTTGGATGGTTGAGGTGGCAATCGAAAGAACTTGTTGGCCTTCAACTTTCCTGAAAATTTCAGATTATTTGATCGAATAGACTCGAAAATATTGGCGAATTACGAAAAAAAAAAAAATTTTTTTTTTAGTTTTTTATTGATTTCTCAAAAACGACTTATACGATCGACTTCAAAATCTAATCAGCTTTAGTACTCAATAAAACGCGTCGATTGCCACCTCAATCATCAAAATCGGATAATTCGTTCGAGATCGCGGGAGAAAGAAATGGTGAAAAACGGTTTCTTTTTAATATTTTCGAAATGGCTGACGCGATCGATTTGAACTTTTAATCAGCTCTAGAATTTAATAAAACGCGCCGATTGCCACGTCAACTATCAAAATCGATTGATTAGTTCAAAAGATATCGGCGTTAAAAAGTTAAAAAAAATAACATTTTATGTTATTTTTTCCGGATAAATCATAATATAAGGTAACAAAATGTGCCTGATATCATACCAACTCATCTTTTTTATGGGTTCTTTTGATCATATAATGTCATCGAACTTGGCTTTTAGTTTAAATCATATTATCAACAAAAAAATCGATAAAACGTAGTTTTTAATATTTTTATCGGATATTTCATATTTTATTGTTTCTTACATGAGTCAAAACTTCTTTAAATCCTGATTTCGATCCCTGACATCGATTTCTGTCTCAATACACTTATTTTACTGAACAAAATCAGGAACTAAATTTTAAAAACCGCTTCATTGATGATTTTCGATTCTTAAATTTTTAAACTTCAGCATAACAGGTAACTTGTTAGAGCTTGAAAAGATCGTAAAAAAACAATTGCATGTGATAGCATTTTCGAGCTCGAAGAGCTCAAAAATATATCTACACTAATGTTTTCGAGCTCTTTGAGGTCGAAAACAGCGGGAAGTTTTGGGGCTGGCCCGCAGGGTCAACCGACAGACCGATTTTTTTGGTAAGAATTCGGTATTGTTATAGTTTTTTTACAGCATTTTTATAGTAATATTACTGTAGTAATCTGGTAACTCTACAGCATAAGTGCAGTAAGTATATGGCATAACTGCAGGAAAAAAACTGGCTAAAATAACCATTTTAATACCAAATTATTACGGTAAATTTACGGCATGTGCATAAATACCGAAAATTTACGGCATTTTTACGGCATTCGCAAAACTGCGAGGGGTTGATTATAGGAACGGCACCCATATATATTATGGTAATCATTCCTATAATTATGGGTATAATTCCCATATGGTATCGGAATAGTTCCTATGGAATTATGGTAATCGTTACCATGTTACTATGATAATGGTTAATTACCATAATATTATGGTAATAATTCCTCTAGATTATGGTAATCGTTATCAGAATATTTAGAAATAATTATAAAATTTTTATTTGTAATAAGCGTTTTTTTTTCTACTTAAAATTTTGTAATATTTTGTAATATACAAAAAAAAACGTTTCGTACAAGAAAAAACCGGTCTGACGGTTGACCCTGCGGGCCAGCCCCAAAACTTCCCGCCTATTTCGAGCTCCTTGAGCTCAGAAAATTGTTGTAGATACATTTTCTCTTCGAGCTCGAAAATACTTTTGTATGCCTTTGTTTTCGAAAAATAACGTTTTTTACGATTTTTTTCTCAAACAATATCTCTCGAACAAATGAACCGATTGAGACGTTCAAGGCGGCAATCGACGCGTTTTATTAAGTTCTACAACTGGTTAGATTTTTAAATTGATTCATTAAGTAGTTTTTGATAAATTTTCAAAATACTAAAGAATTTTTTTTTTTAAATTCTTTCGACAACGGTTTTTCTTGAAAGAATTAACCGATTTTGGCGTTTGAGGTGGCATTCGACGCGGCTTATGAAGCTTCAGAGCCCAGTTGATTTTGAAATCAATCCATCGAGAACATAAAAAGTTATCCAAAAAAAACATTTTTGAAAAAAGTTTATTTTTGGAATATCTTTGAACGAGCCCTTATTTTTTTTCAGCTTTAAGGTATTCGCAAGCCGCGTCGAATGGCACTTTGATGATAAAAATCGGACTGAGACCCATAACTTTCCGCATTTTTGAAAATTCGCAATTTTCTTAGCGGGAACTTAAAAAAATTATTATAATTTCTAGTACTATGGTAATTAATCCCATAATATTTTAGGAATAGTTACCATAATATGTAGGGCTTATTCCCATATACACTTTGGAACCATTACAATGTGGTTATAGGGTTGGTTACTATTTGCTTATGGGAACTATTCCTATGAGGATTTATTTATTTATTTATTTATATATAAGTTTATTTGACCCTAGAATTTACATTCCTTAAAGGCCATAAGTTACAGAATTAATAATTACAAGTAATTAGTAATAGCATAGTATAGTGAATCAAAATATCTATTTTATTATAATTATTAAATATTATCATTATTATTATCAGTAACATTATCATTATGGCATTCATTACCATGATTCTTTCACATGCGATATGGGAACTGTTACCACAGGCTTGCCATAAACAAAATATTTAAAGTCCAGATAAGAATAAAAGAAATAAGGAAACGAATATATCTAAAATAATTTACTCTATAAAATAACTTTAATTTATCAAGAATAAATTCTCAATCAAAACATCGATAAAACATTTTTATTTTTCATTTTTTCATTTTTGTTTCTTATGTTTTTATTTATTCATTTTTTTTTTTCATTTATCTTTCGTATTCGTATCATATTTATTAGATGACGCAGCTGCTTCAAATAGAGATCTATTATTTTTTATTTCATCATAAAATGTTGAACAATCATCAGTATTATTTACTTAATCTTCAGTAATTCCTCTAATACTAACACTTTCAACCGTCCTTTTTCTGGGCCTCAGGCATTTTTCATAACCGAAAATGTTCTTTCGACGCTAGCAGAGCTCCCAGAAATGCAGAGAACGAACTCACCATTGTTTAAGATATTGTTTATCGGGACATTAGTTTTTTTGAGCTATTTCAGCAACTTTTAACCACTTCTTATCTGTTCCTAATGCAGTCCATTCTTCAGTACTTTTGGATTTTTTATGTCTTATTATTTTATTTAATATCATTCTTTCATCAAACAGTGCATCTTGATCACAATTATTTTCTTTTGTAACCGATGTAATTTTATTATAACTTTTTTCTAAATTATTCCAATAAATTTCGTGTTTTAAATCTATCCATTGAAAATCGTCAATTTCTTAAAAATTAGTTTCCTATTCCTTTCAATAATTAATTGTGCTAAAAGACGGTTGAAAACTTGACCATTAACGTCATCCATTGATAATTTATAATTAATTCTTATAGTAAGTTGCAGTAGCCCAATTTGAAGACCTTACTTTTGAAATTATTTTGTAAACTCACTAATAGATTTAAAAAAGTCCGGACTGTTTTTTACTCCGGACAAAAATCCGGACAAAAAGAAATAAACCGGACTGACCGGGTGAAATCTGGACGTATGGCAAGCCTATAACTGTTAACATAATAATAGGAATTGTTCCCATACTTATGGGAACTTTTTCCAGAAAGTATGGGTCTATATCCCATAATCCCAAGTAATCATTACCATAACGGTATGGAATGATATTTCATAAACGTACTAGGAAGAGTTACCATAATTTTCTCTCAGTGTAAAAATTTTAAAACTATTAGAAAAGCTTGGCTGTCCAATTTCAAAACACAGTAACTGACAAAAGTAAAATTTTTGAAATATGTATAGAATCATGTTCACAAAACTCCATTAGAACTAAAAATACTAAAAATTCGATTTTGAAAAATTTGTCTCTTACTGTGTTTTGGAATTGGGCAGCCGAGCTATCATTAATATAAGTTAATATCAAAAAGTAATTTTTTTGTTCGTTTGATATCATTAAATACATGTTTACCATTCATAAAAATTATTTTAGAGAGAAAAAAAATTTTTTTTTTTCTAAAAACTAAAAACAAACCCGAATAAAACGTAAAAAAAAGAACTTAAAAAATTCTTGTTTTATCTCGTTTTTTGAGAAAAAAAAAATTTTTTTTCTCTACCTTACATTAACCGAATAACTAATGTAAAAATGAAAGAAAATCCGAAGAGAATCAATTTTTTCATTTTGGTATTGACTACACAAATTAAGGAACGAAACTTGTTCCTTTAATTGATTTATAAAACTTTAAGCAATCGGCCCAGACAAACGGTTTAGTGGATCAATCTGAAAATTTTCAGGGTTTTCGGGGGTACATTAAGCTGTAAAGTAACCTAGCAACATTATTTTTTTATCGATATTTACAAAGTAGCGATGAGTTGACTAAAAAACTAGAAAATGGCCATTTTTTGTAAGTTTTTCGAATTAATATTAAGGATAAAAAAAAAATGTTTTTTTCAAAAAAATCGAAAATGGAGCTTGTAGGGTATCTATTAAAGTTTCTCAAACTGCCCTTTAAATTACTGTGCGACCATTAGTTGCTGAGATATCGATAATCAAAGACAAAAGGATCCTTTTTTATTTAAAAAACTGATATGTCAGCAGCAAATTGTCGTACAGAGAAACAAAAAATGCAAATTGTAGCTGAATAAATTTTCTAAACGAGCCATGAATTGGTTTTTTCGAAAAAAATTTTCCCGGCCCTGTAGACCCAAAAAACAAAACCAAAAAATTTAGAAAAATTTTGTCTCGACCTATTTCTTATGATTCCGCAAAAACCATGGCTCCAAAAATTATTTTGCTGGAAGATCTTTAAACTAGAGATTTCAAGCTTCAATTTCCTTTTTTTATTTTTTCGACACGATTATTTTTCACGAAAATAAAGACTTCCAAAAATTGCTACAAATTTTATAAAATTTTCGTGTTCCTTTAATTCTTTGGATAAGTGTATTTTTAAAAATCATTTTTTTTTAAACTAATCGGTCAAGAAATTCAGAGTTTTTTTCAAAAAATTTCTAATTTTTTCATTTAACAGTGGATAAGTTTAAAAAAAAATGGTAAGCACCGTTTCCAAGATATTCAAGAAACTACATGTTTTTCTTATACTTGGTAGATCTCCAGCCTATTAATTATGCACTTTTTGATTGTTAACATCTCGTCTTACAATCGGTGAAAAAATTTCGTTTTTTTTCTTCATTGAATATTAAATATTCTTGTTAATCTCATGTTTTAATTTCATCGCATTTCTAAGAAAAGTCGTTTCGCGAGTGAACTATCTAATTCAAGTTTATGAATTGTATTTATTTTATATAGGAATTTAATCTGTTTTTGCCCGTACTATTCCTTATCCAGGCCAATATCGAACTCGTTTTCGTATGATATTTAGTCTGCTTTAAATCGGGTTTAGACTGAAAACAAACATTTTTTACTATAATTATTAGCCTGTGTTCAATTGTTTTTGAGGACAAAATCAGACTTTATTTACTATAATTTTTAGTCTGCTTTTAATCGCTTTTAGATCAAAAACAGGACTTTTTATAAATATAAACAATAATAATAATGATAATCTAGATTTATAAATTTATTTTAAATTTTTAGTATTTGAAACATGCTAATGCGCTTCCGTAATAAGATGTCACAAGAATTTTGATGTTTTCTAATGCCAGAATATTTTTGATTTCATCCAGTAAATAACAAAAATTTCTTGACATTTTAATAGTTATTTTATCATTTTAATTCAACGCTAGAAATATGCACTTAAGATAACTCAAAATTAAGGTGTTAAACTTTCATCAACTGCCGATATTTTTAAACAAAAGATACTGAATGAATAGTAAACAAAACATAATCAATTCTGTAACTTAGTATTTCTTTTATAAATATTACCCATAAATAAAAATCTTATAAGTCCATGATTTAATCGAGTGTTGTCTTTGCAAATTTTCAGAACTAAAATTCTAAAAGTTCAAGAAATAATCTAGTTTTGTCTGTCTGTAACCCAATTGTTTTTTAAAACAGCAAGTCGAAAATAGCTGAAAATTTTTGTAAAAGATCAAAAACAGATCAAATAGTCCAATTAGACTAAAATCCGGTCAAATTTTTCGGTCCGAGTAGTTCAAAAACAGATTAAAATTCTTATAGAATTCCAATAAAAGACCAAGTAGTCTAAGTACAGTCCAGTTCAACTGGTAAATAAAAGTAATGTAAAAACCGCTATTACCATCAATACATTGATTGTTTGTCTGTTCTATAAAATTATGATTGCATCGGCATGCATGATTGATACAAAGAGAATTATTCGTTATACATTGTTCATCATTCCAACAGTATTCACCTAGTAACGGAGCACATATCGTATTATTCAAGGGAACGTAATTCAATCGACAAATACATTTTTTATATTTCGAACATTTTGCATTGTATAAATTTCTACAGTCGTCATCGTATTGACAATTTAATCCTAACAGAACTGTGGTTAAATGAAAACAATACTTTATTTTAAATACAATCGAATGAAATAAATCAATTTTTTTCTTATGAATTACTGCTCTTAAAATCCGTACCTGGTAAACATTGCTTATTGTACAAAGGTGAATAATAATATCTACATTCGCATCGATTATAAATACATTGTGAGTTTGAAATTTTACATTCGTCATCTTTTGAACAAAATCCACCTATAATTGGCACACATGACGTTTTATTAAATTGAGTAAATTTGCCATCACAAACGCATTTTTTATCTATCGAACAAATTCCAAATTTTATGTTACGACAATCTTCGTCGTCAACACAAGGCTCTTCCAAATATGCTATTAAATATTAAATAGAACTGCATATACTCTTTTTACACGATTATGAATTAATTACATTATATGTTACAATATTAATTTACTTGGAAAGCATTTAAATTCTTGATAAACATAATTATGTTTACATTGACACTTGTTATCAATGCAAAGAGAATTATCAATTGCACATATTTCAGGGTCCTGACAAATTTGATTATACATTGGTGCACACACTGTCTGATTGATTGGATAGTAATTAGGAATACACGTGCATTTTTTAAACTCATTACAGCTTGAATGATTGATGAATTCATTACAATCAGAATGACGATCGCAAGACATTCGCATATAAACTGAATTATTCAAAATTATTAAAATATATGAAATGCTTAACAAATCAAACATTTACCTTCTTTACACCGGGTATTAGATTGAGGAACTAAGTTAGGCTGGCATTTGCATTTATTATCAACACAGATAGAACCCGTTACTATACACTCATTATTTTCTTTACAAAATCCATCTAAGAGTGGTGCGCATATGGTTAAATTAAATGCAACTGTATTAGCTGTACATTCACATTTATTATCATATGCTGAGCACTTTGAAAATTTCACTATTTCGCATTTACTATTGTCAGAGCAAGGTTCTCCTAGTATTTCTAGAACGTAAAAAAATATAGATGATAATATTCGAAACTTAATTCGGTTCAATTACTCGATTAATTGTTTAATAAGTGAGCTAACTTAATTTGCACTGATTATTAGATACAGGTGAAGTATTTTCCTTGCATTGACATTTGTTAAGAATGCAAATAGAATTATCGGGAGCACATTTTTCATTATTTACACAATATTCACCCAATAGTGGCGCACATATGGTAGAATTGATTGCAATATTATTAGACCTGCAAACGCACATGTTGTCTTTTGAACACTTCGAATGCAATATTCCATCACAATCCTGATCCCGTGCACAAAACATCCCTATATAGCCTTAATTACAATGGAAATTAGAATTAATAATACTGTCATCTATGTAAGTACGTGTTAGTTAGTCATCCATAAAAGTACCTTGTTTTTTACATGTAAACATATTATTGAGTTTGTTTACTTCACACGTACTTTTTAACTGACAACATGGACGTCGGTAGGCAAGATCACACTGATACGATATTTAGTCACAATGAAATGTATAACAAATTACGTTAGCATTACGGAAAAAAATAATTTTTAGCTGCATTATTTATTGGATTGTTATAGAGGTAATGCTACACTAACGATTCAGATTGTGACCGACTGAGAAGTATTTTGTATTTTGAGCCAAATGAATATGAACGCAAAATAAACTTTGAATTCTCTCGCTTAGGTTACAAACTTTTATGACTATTACAATATATATATATATATATATATATATATATATATATATATATATATATATATATATATATGTAAACTTTTGAGTGGATGGTATTTTTTGACTCTACTAGGTACAGTAAGATATATGGTGGCAAAATATATATATATATAGTAACGAATAAGAAACTGATGTTTTAAAATATTTAAATAACTAGAAAACTTTTTGATCTACCCGGACCGAAAAATTTGATCTAATTTTAGTCTAATTGGATTCTCTGATCTGATTTTGATCTTTTACAGAAATTTTAAGCTATTTTTGACTTGCTGTTTTAAAAACAATTGCGTGACGGGCAGACAAAACTAGATTAGTTCTTGAGCTTTGAAAAATTTTAGTTCTGAAAATTTGCAAGGACAAAGCTGGATTAAATCATGGACTTAGAAGAGTTTTATTTATGGGCAATATTTATAAAAAAAATATTAAGTAACAAAATTGATTATGTTTTGTTTACTATTTACTTAGTATCTTTTTTTTTAAATCATCGGCAGTTAGTGAAAGTTTGATAGCTTAATTTTTAGTTGTCTTAACTTCATTTTCATAGCATTGAATAAAAGTGATGAAATAACTTAAAATGTCAAGAAATTTTTCTCATATACTGGATGAAATCAAAAAAATTTTGGCATTAGAAAACATCAAAATTCTTGTGACTTCATATTACGGAAGCGCATTAGCATGTTTCAAATACCAAAAATTTTAAATAAATTTATAAATCTAGATTATTATTATTATTATTTTTATTTATAAAAAGACCTATTTTTGATCTAGAAGCGATTAAAAACAGACTAAAAATTATAGTAAATAAAGTCAGTTTTTGTCCTCAAAAACAATTGAACACAGGCTAATAATTGTAATAGAAAAGTCTATTTTTAGTCTAAACCCGATTTTAAATAGACTAAATATGATACGAAAATGAGTGTGATTATGGCCTGGATAAGGAATAGTACGGGCAAAAATAGATTAAATTCCTATATAAAATAAATACGATTTCCCGGGTCAAAAAATTATATTTGTTTTCAAATAAATGATAAATTTAAATATTTTTCTTTAATTCAAGTTTATAAATCGTATTTATTTCATATAGAAATTTTATCTGTTTTTCCTGTACTAGTCATTATCCAGGCCAAAATCAAACTTATTTTCATATGATATTTAGTCTGTTTTAAATCGGGTTTAGACTAAAAACTGACATTTTTTTATAACTATTGGCCTGAGTTCAATTATTTTTAAGGACAAAAACAGACTTTATTTACTATAATTTTTAGTCTGTTTCAACTCACTTATAGATCAAAAACAGGACTTTTCATAAATATAAACAATAATAACAATAATAATCTAGATTTATAAATTTATTTTAATTTTTTGGTATTTGAAACATGCTAATGCGCTTCTATAATAAGATGTCACAAGAATTTTGATGTTTTCTGATGCCAAAATATTTTCAATTTCATTCAGTAAATAAGAAAAATTTCTTGACATTTTAAGAGTTATTTTATCACTTTTATTCAATGCTATAATTATGCAGTCAAGACAACTAAAAATTAAACTGTCAAACTTTCATTAACTGCCGACATTTTTAAACAAAAGATACTACGTAAATAGTAAACAGAACATAATCCATTCTGTAACTCAATATTTCTTAACTTCCGGCTATGAAAATCGATGATTTTCAAAAAATTCGGGAAGTTATTGTTTTTACCCCGATCTTCGAAAATCGAGTGTTCATCAGATGTGGACATTTAGGTCCTAGGAAGCTATTCTGACTATTTTCAGAATGATGTCCGAGTGTCTGTATGTGTGTGTGTGTGTGTGTGTGTGTGTGTGTGTGTGTGTGTGTGTGTGTGTGTGTGTGTGTGTGTGTGTGTGTGTGTGTGTGTGTGTGTGTGAACGCTTTATAACTTTTTAGCTATTAAACCGATTTGAATGATTAAGATGGCAATCAAAAGAACTTGTTGGCCATCAACTTTGCTGAAAATTTCAGATCATTTGATCACGTAGACTCGAAAATATTTGCGAATTATGAGAAAAAAAAAATTTGTTCTTTTTTAGTTTTTTTTCGATTTCTCAGAAGCAACGCGAACGATCGACTTTAAACTCTAATCAGCTCTTGCATTCAATAAAACGCGTCGATTGTCGCCTCAACCATCTCAATTGGTTAATGCGTTCAAGAGATATCGTAGGAGAAAGAAATGGTATTGCTTAGTTAATTCAAAAAATATCGGCGTTGAAACGTTAAAAAAATAGCGTTTTACGTTATTTTTTTCGGATAGATCATAATATAATGTAACGAAATGTGTCTAAAGACATACCAACTATTTGTCTTTATGGTCTCTCTCGATCGTCATATAATGGCATCTAACTTATTCTTTAGTTTAAATCATATTATCAAAAAGTGAAAACACACAGTTTCTAATATTTTTCTCGGATATTTCATATATTATTGCTCTGACCTCAGTCAAAACTCATTAAAATCTTGATTTTGAACCCTGACTTTGATTTCTGCCTCAATAAATTCATTTTATTGAATATAATTAGGAATAAATTTATAACCGTTTCTTCACTAATGATTTTCGGTTTTAAAATTTTCAAGCTTAAGCATAAAACGTAACTTGTTGGAACTCGAAACGCTCACAAAAAAAAAAAACAATTGCATGTAATGGTGTTATCGAGCTCGAAAATATATTCACGCTATAGTTTTCGAGCTCTCTCAGTTGAAAAACAGCGGGAAGTTTTGGAACTGGCCTGCAGGGCCAACCGACGCCCAGATTTTTTTTATAAATATTGCCCATACATAAAAATCTTATAAGTCCATGATTAAATCCAGTTTTGTCCTTGCGAATTTTCAGAACTAAAATTTTCAAAGTTTAAGAATTGATCTAGTTTTTTCTGCCCGTAACGCAATTGTTTTTGAAAAACAACAGGTCGAATACAGCTTTAAATTTTTATAAAAGATCAAAAACAGATCACATAATTCAATTAGACTAAAATCCGATCAAATTTTTCGGTCCGGCTAGTAAAAAACAGATCTAAATTTTTATAGAAGTTCAACAACAGACCAATTAGTCCAAGTACAGTCCAGTTAGACTAAAATCAGATCAAATTTTTCGACTCGGGAAGCCTCAATCCAGCCTCACTGAGTCAAAAATGCATTTTGAGGCTCAGTGAGCCTCAAATAATGCTCACAGAGCTTCAATGATCCTCAAATGATGCTCAAAGATCCTCAATAAGCCTCAATGCGCCTCATTTGAACCTAGTCTCGATTATGTGATTTAAATTTGATTACTATTATTTGAGGCTCTTTGATCTCCATTTCAGGCTCGAAATGCATTTTTTACTCAGTGAGGCTGGATTGAGGCTTACTTGGGTTCGATTAGGCTAAATTGAAGCTAGGAATTATGACCCGGGGAGTAATAAAATTTCAATCATAAATGCCAATTTTATTAAGCAAATTAAATTTTGAGTTTCTATATTTCATAAACAGTTGGATTCACGAAAACAATATAAGATATCTTTTTTGAAGAGCGATAAATTTCCTACAAATCTATGTATTAGTTATAGCTGTACACTTATTTTTAAGCGAATAATAAAATTTTTCTCATTGTTTTAAAATGGGAAAGTATAATTACTTAGGCAGGATTAAACGGCATTGGAATAAACTTTTCTATTATTTACGGATCACAAACAAATGATTTATATCATGGCCAACTAAAAAAATCTAATTTGGAAAATAACGGACACCCTAATATATAATATATATTCATATATACCAAGTATACATACTTGATCATTGTCTTGTGCACATTGATGGTTGTCATCATCTTTGCTCCCGAAAATTGTATTTGCATATAGCAAAGTCAGAACTAAGACTCGGAACATTTTTGACTTGACCCCAATTTGCATTCTCGTAATTAAATTTTTCTTAGTGTGTTTAATTTCAGAAACTCCTTTTTTAATTGGACATGTAAAAAATATTTCGTTTATATTAAAAAAAATAAAGTACGTGTCCTACCTGATTGATTGAAAAATACTGTTATAAATATATTCTTATCTCCATAAAACTTAATAGTTTTAATTTTTTTATTGTTTTTTTTTATCTGTCTAACTGTTGTTTTAATCAATGAGTAGTAAACTTGGTATATAGCTTTATTTAATTTTATTTTTTTTGTACTGGTCAAATTAGGAGAAGGGGGGGGGGGGTATCCGTAAAAAAAAATTTTATTATAAATGGTTTTTAAACATTCCAAAATCACTTTTGTGAACATAATTGAGCTTTATTTTGAACTTTTTTTGTTAAACTTTTTCATAAATCGAGTGTCAGTTGAAAAACATTAATGGCTTTTTTTTATGATAAAAACTATTAAAAATTTATTTTTTATCTTTTGTATTCAATAATCATGCAATATAATTTTTCTCCATGTAAATTACTAGCGAAAAGTTTACTTTAATCAAATTCATTTAAAATCCAGAAATTTTTTTTTTAACTTTTTAAGGGGTACCCTATTTTGTCCCCAAAAATAAACTTTTTTTTTTTTTTTCAATGGTAACTGAAAATTTTTTTCTATTTATTCTGAATATCATTAAAAAAATAGTATTTAGTGTATTTGAGTCATCGAAAACTTGATATTTCCTCAAGTACCCCGTTTTGCCCCTCCTACCCGTATGCCCTTTTTTAAAAGCTATTTGTATTTTTGAGGTCATAGATCAATTAAATTTTCTAAGTATTCGGATATATTTTCGTATAAACACAGATACTCTTCTCTACCAAATTATTAGGGCTGTGCGAATCTTGTTCGATTCGATTCGCCTCGAATAGTCCGAAGTTTCGAGTATTTTCATAGTCCTACAAATTATACACTAACGCAAAAAATTAAAGGAACAGAAAAATTTTATAAATTTTGTAGTGATTTGTAAAAGGCTGTAAATTTGTGAAAAGTTATTGTATCGATATTTTGAACAAGGATTTTATAGCTTGAAATCTCTGGTTTCGGTGCATTTTTATCAAAATTGTTTAAAAGCTCTGGTTATTGGGCAAACATAAAAAATACCGCGGGACAAAAGATTTCTAAATTTATTTTTCGTTTCCGAAGAGCCCACGGACTGTGGAAAAATTTTGTAAACTAAACCAATGCACAGGTCATTTAGCAAATTTATTTAGCTTCAATTTAGCTTTTTTAACCCCTCAAGATGATTTTTTGCAGAGATATCAGCCTTTAAACAAAAAATGATCCTTTTGGTTTTGATCATCGATATTTAGGGTACCAATAACCGCACAGTAAATTTGAGGGTGGTGTTAAAAACTTAAATAAATTCCCTATGAGACCCTTCCATCATTTAAAAAAAAAAATTTTTTTTTTTTTAACATCCATTAGAAGTAAGTACAAAAGAATGACTTTTTTTGGTTTTTTAAGTAAATCAACTGCTACTCTGTGAATATCAATGAAAAGACTAATGTTGCCGGGGACTTTTATAGTGTTATGTTCTGACTCTAATTAAATTTAAGTAAAAAATTTGGAAATTTTTTTTTTGAAGTCTCGAATTATTTATTCACCACGGTGGGCGAATAAACTGTTCGACACTTCTTAGAATCATAAATAAATAATAAATTAATAAATCGTTACTTTGTTGGCGATATTATTTTATTCATCACCAACAAGGTAACGGAAATCTCTTGCGATAAGAGAATTGCCGTGGCTCGCGGATAGTCTAAACAGATGACGACGCATGAGACTCGGGCCACGACGATTCTCTCATAGGAAACCTGAGATGCAACGTTAACACTTTGATGAATGTATTTAGTCGAAGAGCAGCAGGATCAGTCAGTTGATCGCGAGATCTTAAAGAGCACGAAACTCTGTACAATTAACTGACTGATTCGCCTGTCTCCATCGGTTTAAAGGAATAAAACCTAAAATTTAACCTATATAAAAATCTTTTGTCTAAGAACCTAAAAGGGGCGAGCGCTTACTAGCTGTTCCACCCTTCCTTTGCTCAGAGCGCTAATCAGCAGTTCGGGCTCCTTCACCACCTATCATAACAACCTTTATGTCTCGAGGCCGACGAAGCAGGAGATCAGGACGTGCCTTACAGCTCGGTCGCGTACTTCAAGGCGTTATCGCGGACTTTACCCAAGGTCGACCGAGAATAAGATCTGAGGAAGTCCTTATCGAGCCGGTAATGTTAGTAATACCGCGAGTGGTTGCCAACGATTCGATTGAGATACTCAGATACTCAGGTTACTCAGTAAATGTGAGGGAAAGAGCAAAAAACGAAAAATTTTCAAAAAATGTCAAAAAAAGTAAAAAAAAACATACAAATTAAAACCTGTTTTTTTGGACGAAAAATTTTTTTTTAACATTTTTTGGAAATTTTATACTCATTAGTATAAAGAACAAAATGTATAATTAACGAAAGACTGTCAAAAATAAGCCTCAGGGAGGCCGTCCAAAAAAACATCTTCTAGAGTCATTATTAGAGTAAAAAGTTATTAAGTAGCGATTGTTGAAAGTCAGTTGTGATGATAAAAAATGAATTGAAAGATAAATATAACATGTATCTCACATTCTTACTGTCATACAATGCTTAAAACTATTTAAGGTGCATGGCCGAAGGCCGACGAATAAACCTTTGATATTTAAAAACAAAAAAAATGAAAAGTCTTGACTTGCATTCCTAAAACAGTATAAATCGTGGTCAAGTTTAGACTGTTCCAAAATTTTGTGAAATGATGAAAACAAATTCAATTTGACCCTTTAGAAACAGGGAATCTTTAAAACGTCTACGTGTGAGACTAGTGAGGAAAGCGCGAATCGTAGAGTCCAGTAAGCATATATGAGTGACATGTGAGAGTAGTAGTGTGCCTGTGAGTACCCTCTCACTCATTTAATCTCGCGCTGCGTTCATCAACAGTGCCGTAGTTAGTATTGTTGACGTGAGGAAACAGTCTCTTCGAAAGTAAGGTTAGAAACATTTTCAAAATTTCATCAAAACCACCATACAATCAATTAAAGTTTTTATGGAACAAATTAACAATTAAATTATTAAAAATATTACTAAAAATATTATTTAAAATATGATTATTATATTACTCATTATATTATTAGAATTCACATTAAAATTTGAATTTTCCTTAGTATTTATTTCTACTAATTATTATACTGATAATTAAAATACTTAACTATATTTACAATGAAACTAAATGTTATTCTTACTTTGAATTTAAGTACTTTGATATTTATTATTTAATAAATGAAAAATAAAATAAAAATTATTTTTTCCTTCCCGCCGAGGTGAAATGTTTTCTCTTATAATACGGCCCTGCCACATTTGCTTCGCGCCCTTTCTAATTCAATCGGGCTCCGCCACACCGAAGAGTAGGATCTCAAGGTCAGACTCTAAAGGGTTAATGTTAGATGATGGTGTTGAGTATGTTCGACGTCCTAATAAAAAAAGATGATGTTCGTTATTAATTACCCTCTGTTAAATATGGAGGTGATAGTGTGATGGTTCGAGAGTGTTTTTGATGCTTTGACGTTTTGCACCATTAGTATGAATTAAAGAAAATATGGAACGGCTTGTATAAAAAAATATATCGAGAACTCCGATGCTGTCATTCGTTACGCAACACATGCCAGCTGGGTGCTATTTTCAGCATGATAATGATTCCAAACAAAGATCCAAGTACAGCTGTGATTTCATGAAAGGCAGAAAAATCAAAGTTTCAGAGTGGCCAAGCCTAGACTAATTTTGAATCCTATAGAACATCTGTGGGAGGATATGGATCATAGAATAAGAACACGAAATTATTTATATGAAGCTTTAAGTAATGGGTGGGAGAAAATTCCGTTGAACCGTTTAGAGAAGTCGGTTAACTCGATCACGGCGCGATGGGAGGCTGTCACAAAGGCTAAGGGATATGGTACTAAATATTGAATTCCTCATGACTAAAAGGGCTAATTCTATGTTAGAAAGATGTTTTGTAATCTTGTTAAAATACTTATGATCCACCATTTTTTTTATTTTTTAAAATTTAAACTTCATTTTGTTGCGACCTAAGGTTATTTCATCACTTTTCTATAAAACGTTAAATATTATTCAAAAATATAACTTGAAGAATTTTGTATTTTTTTTGTTTACTCAATAAATAAATATCATTGTCAAAATAGTTTTGAGTGCTATTGTACTGTTCATTATGTGATGCTATTTGTGGAAGTAATTGGTCATGCAATTGTTTTTTATCTCTATTCACAGCGTTAATAATAATTATAAGTATGAGATAATTATATAGAGATAGAACTTGAGTCATTAGATTTTATTTTTTTATAATGAAATCATTTAATTCTCTGCCAAAAACAACTATTTCTTAAAATAAAGTGTTTTAATGATCGTGATATTTTGTTGTAAGAATTTTAATAGCTTTTATCTTAAATTTTGAAAAATATATATACACATACATATATTCCAGATAAGAAAGTACGACGGGCCCAGACTTGGCTTAACTATGTGCCAACTTGAGGCCAATCTTGTAAGCCAGCCTTGATAGAAGTTCGGAATGATAGCATCGTGCCAAGCCTGGTCGCCAGCGCTGTCCTGTGCTTACTTGCCAGGTCTGGCCCATGCTTGATTGCCAGACTTGGCCTATATATCGGCAAAATAAATAAATTTAATTAAAAAAAATTTTATTATAATTATCCTAATAGAGCTTGTGATCATTAACGCTTAAGCTATTTAAGTGAGGTAAATGACGTGAAAAAAACTCGATGAAAATTCCACTGGGCTCTGGGAGCGAACTGCCGCCCTTCTGATCGCTGGATTTAATAGATAGCTACTGAACGAACCTACTAATGTTAAACTGAAACTTTTATATGTTTTACTTATTCATTTCACTACAACCACTCGGATTTATGAAATATAAAGAGCAAGTGAATTAATATTTTCGATGAAGAAAAAAAAATAATAATTTCTTATTATTTTTATTATAATTATATAACAGAGGGTTTATTCTTGTCAAGTCTGGTCGCACCTAAGTATCATAGTCGAATATTAGGGCGTCACTGGAAGATGGACTTGGCCTTCCAGAACTGCCCTGGTGGATCTGATGCCACTGAATTCCCTGAAATTAATTATTATGTTTATAGCCTGAATTTTGGTATGCGTCCTGCCACCTTAGTCGCCCAACTAAATCTGACGAAATCCACGTTCCGCAGACCTACATATACCGTGTTCCACTTTAGCCATCTTTGGTTCACTCTTGGAAACATCCCTACTTTTGACTTAATATACAGGGTGGCCACAAACCTGGAAAACCGGGAATATCGGGAATTATCAGGGAATTTCAGAAAGTATCCGGGAATCAAATTGTGACAGTTCAAAATTAAAAAAATTTTTAATTTTCAAGTGATTTTCAACAGGCTATAACTCGAAGGAAAATGGTCGTACGACAAAAACAAAAAAGGTAAATTGTAGCTTCAAGTGTCTAGCTTCCTGATTTGGTCTTTAAATTTTTTAACTTCCCGCTAAGAAAATCGATGATTTTCAAAAATTTCGGGAAGTTATTTTTTTCACCCCGATTTGCGAAATTCTAAATTCCAACAGATTTCAACGTTTTGAGGTTCTAGGAAGCTATAATGACTAAATTCAAGATGATGTCCGAATGTATGTATGTATTTACGTACGTACGTATGTAAATATTCTGTAACTTTTGAACGGATGAACTGATTTCGATCGTCGAGGTGTCATTCGACGCGGCTTGTTATTTACTATAAACACTGAAAATTGAGCTTAATCGGTAGGGTACGTTCGGAGATATTTCGATAAGTAGTTTCAAACAATCGTATGAGCCGACAAATATGTCTAAGAGATGCAAGTATTTCATATCCTCATCAGTTTTCCATAATTGATCTTCTAAAATGTGATTACGGAGTACTCCCGGACAATATACGTGATACTTATGATCGTACAAGTCTTTAAGGGATTCAATGTTGTAAGTCGGCGGGCGAGTTAGTACAGCAAATAATTGTCCCTCAATCAATGGACTAAATAAAAAAACAAAAAAAAAATCCCGTGAAGAAGGTGATTTTCATGGCGAGTCGGTCGAGAGGTACATCGATACCCATACTCATCAACAGCTTCAGGACATCCGGAACAGCTCATCCGATCTGATACTTATTGTGCAATATTATCAAGAGGGTGATTAAAAGAAGAAGAAAAATTATCGCTAATGCTCCATTAATATCAAATACATTTGCAATTTCATAAGATGCTGATAATAAATTTACTTTTTGTGTTACTATGATATAAGATGTATCGTGATTCAATGGCACTGTGTGTAAAATATCATAAAATTGACCCTCAGTGAGACATGCGAAGAGATCGTTAGTTCCATTAGTTACTGATTCAATTAATGAATACCACATATCCGTATTTTCGAGGAATGTTCTTTGTTGTTTTATGTTAAAAGAATCGAATACGACATCCATATCATAATAAAACTTTTCTCCTACTGTGGCAACTTTAACGGGATAGCCATCAAGAATTTGAGTCTTCAAAAAATAGAGTCTCACAAAAAAAAAAGGTCATTTATTAGCTACACGGAAAGAAATTTCCTTAGAAAATTATCTTTAAATTCACTGTAATCGTGGGACGAATGGCACGACCTAACCATTTGTCGGTAAGTCAGATAATTTTTAACTTTTTTTCAACAAATTTTATCGTAGTCTACTGTAAATTTTATTCGGTTTTCGGTAAATTTTATAAAGTTTACCACAAAATAAATGAATTTTTTCATAATCTTTATTTCAAAAATGGTAATAAATAAAAGCACTGCATTATGTCGCACGATTACTGTGAATTTAACGGTAATTTTTAAAGAAAATTTCTTTCCGTGTATGATTGTAATAACGATAACTGTAATGCAATAATAAGAAAAAGAATTTACCATTTGTAAAAATTTGATTATAAAGGGGCAATGGTCGATTATGCCAGTCAATGAAATACATGTTAATGTCGACCCAAGGATTGAGTGCTCGTTTATTGAATGGATTATAAGTGTATAGGCTGGTTTTAATACGAGTTCTGAAGCACAATATGATACATGATAACAGTTGAGCTTGCCACAGTACGCTGAGAATTCCCCATGAACGCTCGCAAAGGTTTTCGGTTTCGAGGATCACAAAAAATTTGGAATTTTGACTCCATAACGGTGAATTATACAATTGCACTAAGAATCTGTTCATTTCACCCTAACTCGACACTGACAAAATATACATCGAATAAGTTGGATAGTACAGTTAAATTTTTTTGGCGATGAAATTTTCGTTGATGATAATGACAGGCGCCTTTATTGTAATGGATAAATTTTTGTGAAACATCTCTACCAAGTTCTCAGTTATGGCTGTCGGATTCGATGTATTTGCAAAACAAAGTTCAAAAAGTTGAGCCTGTTGGGAAACAGAAAAGAAATTTATTATAATTATTAGGAACAATAAAAATAACTTGAAAAAAAAACATCAGTAATGGTAATAAGAAAATTAATAATAGTGTATACAAATCAATAAAAATTTAATTACCATATTTGTGTGTGTAATTGGAGGATTTGTTGGTGATATATTTAAGTTTTTTTCATTGGTAGCACAAAGCACTCGCGAATGATGCACTCAGAATAATATTCTTTATCAACATTATCGGGATTATTTTTTTTTAATTTCTAGAATAGTTAAAATATTGAGTTGACTCAAAATTCGTTTTAAAATAATTAAATTGTTTTAGTTTTATGATAATATTTAAATAAAAAAAGTAGCCAATATTTTTGAGATAGCCGTCTGGTCACTTTGTTCGAACAATTTAAAATCAATTATTTTATTTAATAGTGGTAACTGTGTTTGATGGGTTTTTTTTGAATTAATAATTTCTTTCCATCGAGAAGGACTACATATATTGTCAGAGTTTCGACATGCGCAGAAACGATATTTGGGAACTTCAGCATTTTCGTAAAGATATTATTCGAGAACAAGGAACTGGAGAACAAAGCTATTGGCTACGATAAGCTAACGTGGTCAAATGAAAAATGCGTGCGGAAATTTTTCGATCAATTTCGATGGCCATTTTTGCTTTAGTTTGCCACATTGCCGTTTCTTCCTGCATATAATTGTAGGCTAGATGTTTTATAATTACTGGAAATGATATTGATTTATGAAAAATACTATTCTGAAAATACGTATGTTTACGACAGCTAAAGCTGATATGTGATTTTAGAAGTAAAAATATTGCCACAATAAACCTATTTAAATCTGTCTTTGCAAGTTTGTACGAATCGTTGGTCTCTAAGCTGTTTGTTAGTAGGCTCTGCATTAAATTATTTTGTTTAATCTTAAATATATTGTTACTAATTTTGTTTTCACTAATTGGTCACTTTTAGGGACAAGAATCAACGATACCAAAATACCCTTTCACGCTATTAAAGCTAGTGTTGCAACTTTGGAGGCCCATTTCCGTAGGAAATTGGCTAATTTTACAATTATTGTTTGATTACTGTATATCCATCGGTGAATATTAAATAAAATTTTTATTTTAAAATTCACTCAAGGCAATAGTTAAAAAATAAACATGAATTTAAACGTGCGACGATTAATAGTATTACATGTATTTGCTATTAGCTCTGCAGATCGCCAGTTCTTCTTGCTACTGACTCAATGGCCTTTGAGCTTAATAATTACATCTAATAGTATTAAGTCCTTTCCCTTTCCCTAGGATTTTCCGTTAGGGAAGTAGTAAAGGCCCACCCCGATGCAGGCCTATGTGTGGGAATATACACACATACACCCCCATGCACAATATTACATATATAACGATATTGTAATTTATTTATAATAATAGAAATTTATATCTATTTTATAAATTTTCCTTATGAATATTTACTTTTATTTATTTATATAAATTTTATTTATTTAGGTTTTATTGGTTTACTTATTTACTTATATAAAATTTTATAGCTGTTTGCATGAATCTTTTCTTATGGAAATTCTATTAGTTAATTTATTTGTTCATATAAAATTTTATATTTTTTTTCTCATAGTTTTTACTTCTTTAAATTATATTAATTTATTTAAATATTTATGTAAAATTTTATATTTATTCTTATAATTTTTATTTATTTGAATTTTATTAATTTATTTCATTATTTATATTAAATTTCATATTTATTCTTACAATTTTTTATCTATTTGAATTTTATTAATTAACTTATTCATTTGGATATTCTGGACCGCGTGTCATTAAATTCATTTCTTTAGGTATTTATTTTACGTTTACGTGGATACCGAAATTTTATCTACAAAAATGCACTTAAAAATATAAGGGCTTATAAGATTATATACTTTGTTTATTTTATTTATTTAACAATGAGTCATTGTTAAACTTTTTTTTAAAATATTTCAAGTACACTTTTGTTGATAAATATTTTTTGTTAATTCCTAAAAAATTGTTTCCAGATGGCCTTTGGGCCTTCATTATATTGTGACCCGGGGGGTCATTAAAAATTCATTTGGTTGTTTACTCTAGTATTTTTTACGTGCGTCAGAGCAAAACTGATTTACTAATTCTAAAACTTTTTTTACAACTAAATTATTTCTTATCGCTCTAGAATTATTAAAGAAAAATAAAATTTGGTCACCACGTTATTTTAATAAAAAAATTAAATTTAATATAAAAAGTTCAGCATCTAAGCTGGACGTAACATTTTAAAAATAAAATTTATTAAATTTAATTGATTATTTATCAAGAACCGAGTTGAATTATCTTGGACTACCACTATTATTAAAAATAGCGTTTATTATAAAAATTCATTAGTTATTTCTTACTTAAATTAATTTTTTATAAGTAAAAATATAAAATTGCGGTTGTTGATTGCAAATAGTAACGAACTACGAAATTTTTTATTTATTAGTTGTAAATAATTTTAATCGGAGTGTTCAAATATTTAAATATAAAGCTTATTATGATTGAAAAATAGATATTTACTAATTTAAAAAACCATAACGATAAGTTAATTAAATAATTAATAAAAAACCTGGTTAGCCAATTCTAACCCAAAGATGGGTAGCTAAAAATATAGTCGAAGTTGAATAATCCTACCTTGGCCCAAATCCAGGTTGCCATTGAATGATCAAGGCCGGGGAACCCAGTCCTGGTCCAGACTTAGGGATTGGAATGGCCAGGATTGAGTAACCATTCTTGACCAAGGCATGGGCCAATATAGACGTGACAAAACTAGGTTCCCCAGTGCTGGGCCAAGGATGGCCCCTTCGTTCAATTCTGTCAGCTCCTACATGGGATATACATACGCGGGGCGAGCTGGCAAAATGATACTGGACGGGCAAAATAGACCACTCGAAAAACTTGGAAAAGTTTTTTTTCCAAAATTATGTCCAATCGCCATTTACGATTCTTATTATATTTTCCGTACAATTTTGAGTGTTTTTGGAATTTTTTTTCAGAAATTTTTAAGTATACTAAGATAAATGCCCCAATACCGGAACGACGAAGGGTATATGACTGATTTTTATCGTTTTAAAAATATTCAAATTAATTATAAACCAAAATAATTTATTACATCATATAGAATAGACATTTACCAATTCAAAAATAATCAAATTAGTTCATTTTTCTTAAATTTAATATAAAAAAAAATTTTTTTTCTATGACACCCAAAAGACCCAATACCGAAAGGCTGAAATAGCCTTGTCCCAATACGGGAATTCGGTAGTCCTAATACCGGAACAGTAAATGAAATAAGTTATTTTTTGCATTTATTTATGGTAAAAATATTAATGATTATTAAATAATATAAATGTAAAACGAGTATGAATGTTGCAACGGGTAAAACTGAGGTTAATTTCAGCTGCCAACTAAAAGTTATTAATTACTTCATAAGTTGAAACATGAACCATCCAGAACCAGAAAAGATAAACCAGTAAATAGATAAACAATATCTGAATGCAAGGAATTTAATAATTAGCCAATATTATTTTAAGTTAACATAAAATATCCTAGAAAGCAAAATTAGAAAATATACAAAACTACCCCTTTTTGCTCGGTTTAGCTCGCCAAAGTCCAGGGTTAAAAACAAAAGGGGTTTTCAAAAAACAGACATTATTAAATATAATACTTTAAATTTTATTCAAATCAACACCTTTACATAGGCTTCGAGCCCTTGTTCTACTACCTATTATTTAAGCAAGGTTTTCATCACGGTTCATTATGATTTTGAAATACGTACACACGGTTACGCGGTCTATTCCCACACACACACACACAAAATTACGCGGACTAGTAACGCGGGTCTACCCCCTCCTGGATGCTTCAGGGGTGTCTGGTCGACTTCCCCGTCGGCCCTGCACGAGTTCCCCTTCCCTGAGGGTAAGCGGATTGTCTCCGTCTAACCCCCACCTAGTCGGCTAGTTTCACCTACCACCCCTTGGCAGAAGGCCTCAGAGTGGGGACCCTTAAATCTCCCCGAGAATCAAATTTCGCTTACCTTGGTCCGGTCGGACTCGGGGTAGTCGAAGTTCCAGATGTTGTCCAGGGAATGGTCTTCCTCCAGAAAATGTCTCAGGAGACTAAGTCGCCAATACGAGCTTTACCGAGCGCTTTTATTACCTGAGCCATCTGTCACACATACGGAAAAGGATAAATTTCATCGCCCTCTAGCGTTACTTTCTAAGTCCAAACCGACAAAAATCAAAGGAAACAGAAAAACGATGAAATACTATTCAAGAGATTGAATTTCTTCTAAGTTTTGTGCTTTAATATCAGTGAGAATTGGAAAATATAATTGAACGAGATATAAAGAATGATTCGGAAAGGAAAAGAATGTGTTTAAGACTGAGTAAACATCTAAATACGGAGAAGCTTAGCCGTGCGGCTCACACACTCGTGAGCGAAAGGAGAGAGAATGAAAGAATACTCTCTCACATTATTTTTTTACATATTTTGTCTTATTTTGTATTTCTTTCAATCTCTTGAATCTTTTGAACGATTTATATAGAATTATTTTATATGTTTCCTTCCTTTCTCTTTGATTCCCGTCGGCTCGGGACTTAGAACAATTTCCACTCGGCACGTATTTTACACTCATACTATACACTCGTATAATCGTACTCTCACACCAAAAATTAGTAATAATAATACACAGCCATAGTAAATAATAAGTCAAAATAGTTATAGTGATAGTTTTTAGTATATCCAAAAGAAATAGAGACAAATAAATGTTCAATCATAAACAAGTAGATCATAAGTAAACATGTAGTAATTAAGTATTATATAAATAGGTTTTAAGTACAAATAGTAATTATAATAGCACCATAGTTTTTAGGTTTTCGTCATAGTTATAAATAATAATACTAGTTATAAATTACAAGTAGTAATAAGTAGTAATAATTATTCTAGTAATTAAGTCATAGTAATAAGAAAATAGTAGTAATTTAAAGTACGATAGGTTAGTATAGTAGTAGATATAAGAAAACAAATAGTCGTAAGAATAAAACAATAATAGTCATACAGGAAACAAACTTGGTCCGCACAAACTGGTCTACCATCACAATCTTTTATTCATATTTTAAAATACTGGTAAAATTATGTAATAAGATCCAATACCTATTGATTAAGCTGCATAACATAATTGAAGTAATTATAAGAAATAATTTATAAATAATAAGCCGTGAGGTAAGTTGATGAATTTTCATATACGTTGTCGAGTTTGAATAAGTGCGGGTCTTTGCCTTGCAAGAACCCCAGCCCACTGCTCAGTCCAAGTAAAATAAAAATTTGTCAGATGCCAGCCTAAGCCAGGGTTCAACCCGCGAATTCTGGTGGCTGCTGGTAAAAATCGCGAAAAGAAAAGCGATTTGTCTCAATATATAACCATATAAAGATAAATATGACCGTACAAGGTAAAACTCTTTTCGAAGTCAAATAATTGTGCTATAGAAGCAAATATTATCCTCTATCGAGTTATTTACAACTATATTTTATTAAAAACAGATTCTCTGTATAAATCCGCACCAAGTACCTGTTTAAAACTTTTCTTGCAATCCCTTTTACAGAAATTCGATTTAAGAGCGTTGGATGGCGGTGAAGAAACGACAAATTCTGGTTTAATATTATAGCAATGAACTCTACTATATGTGCACCACTATTGGGTGAATATTGTGTAAATAATGAAAAAGGTGCAAAAAAAAAATACTTCACCTGCGTCTAATAATCAATGCAAATTAAGTTAGCTCAGTATTCAGAAGTAAAGAAAAAACATATCTAGGGTAAAATGGGATACTTACGAAACCTGAAGATAACAAATTTTTTTTCTTTTTTTTCTTATAAATAAACTGATACATCAGAAACTATTAAAATTTAAACTATGGGAAAAAGTTTCTGATTTTTCGATTTTTATCAACAGACCAGTATGTCCGAATATATCCTGTATAGATCTTTGATTTTTTTTAAGATTTATAATAAAATTTGGTAGAGAACTATTTTCGTTTATGCGAAAATATATCCGAATAATTAGAAAAGTTGATTGATCTATAACCTTAGAAATACAAGTAGTTTCTATTAAAAAGGGCATAGCAGAGGGAGGGGCAAAACGGGATACTTAAGGAAATACCAAGTTTTCGATGACTCGATACCCTAAATACTATTTTTTTTATGATATCCAGAGTAAATATATCTGGGAAAAAATGATCAGACCTGACCATGCTTGTTTATGTCTGAAGCGTTGAATACGCTGAGACCTGATTATACCTATCTATGTCTGAAGCCTTTAATACGCTCAGGCCTGAGTATACCTGTCCATGCCTGTCCACATCTGATCAAGCCTGATGTATGGGATTAAATTTAAAATCTTAGTTGTAATTATATATAACGACCTTAGTTATAATTACATATAGCTAACGTATATAGTTATAATTATATATAACTGATATGGAATTTCATATAACTATTAATCAATAATTGATAAATCAGATATAAAATTTTATTGTTTAAAAATCCATCATGCATAAGATATAACATTTTATTGGCCAAGAATCTATCACGTATAAGATTTTTATTATTTGAAGTTCATACGAAGCTAACTTTTCAAATCAATCATTTAAGTCAACGGGTAGCGGGTTGAACTTCCGAGCGTAAGATCCGTGGTTTAAATCCTGCACACGTCCGAATTTTTTTCTTTATTTTTATAGAAATAATTTTATATAATTGTATAATATAGTTATCCATAATTATATATAATTATCTAGGGCAATTTTTTATTTATAATTTTTTTACCCGGATGGGCCTGAACAGACATGATCAGACCTGGACATGTCTAACCAGGAATGGTCATTTTTCATGTCTGATCAGGCCTGAAGACTCATGGCTGTTCATGTCTAATCATGTCTGATCATTTTTTCCCGGGTAGGAAAAATTTTCAGTTACTGTTAAAAAAAATTTTTTACTTCTTGCGGGCAAAATGGGGTACCCTTTAAAAAGTTAAAAATAAAAATTTCTGGATTTAAAATGAATTTAATTAAAGTAAAATTTTCACAAGTAATTTACACGGAAAAAAATTATACAGCATGATTATTGAATACAAAAGATGAGAAATAAATTTTTAATAGTTTTTATCATAAAAAAAGCCATTAATGTTTTTCAACTGACACTCGATTTATGAAAAAGTTTAACAAAAAAAATTCAAAATAAAGCTCAATTATGTTTACAAAAATGATTTTGAAATGTTTAAAAACCATTTGTAGTAACATTTTTTTTACGGATACCCCCCCCCCCTTCTCCTAATTTGACAAGTAGAAAAAAAATAAAATTAAATAAAGCTATATACCAAGTTAACTACTCATTGATTGAAACAACAGTTAGACAGACAAAAAAAAAAACAATAAAAAAATTGAAACTATTAAGTTTTATGGAGATAAGAATAAATTTATAACAGCATTTTTCAATCAATCAGGTAGGACACGTATTTTTTTTTTTTTTTTTTTTTAATATAAAAAAAATATTTTTTACGTGTCGAATTTAAAAAGGAGTATCTAAAATTAAATACACTAAGAAAAATTTAATTACGAGAATACAAATTGGGGTCAAGTCAGAAATGTTTCGAGTCTTAGTTCTGACTTTGCTATATGCAAATACAATTTTCGGAAACAAAAATAATTACAACTATCAATGTGCACAAGACAATGATCAAGTAAGTATATTTGTTATATATGTATATAGGGCATTTCACGCCAAATCGACCACTTTTGACGCCGACTCCTATAGATTTGGCTGAAAATTTTTTTTCTTTTTCTACCCGATCAGGAACGTTTCTTATAATTTTTTCACCCAACCAAAAAAGTTATGAATTTTTGAAAAAAATGGCTTTTTAGGTAGATTTCTTTAGAAATCGGCCTATTGCAATGGGTCTCATGATCGAATTATCAAAGAATTTTGCCACCATATATCTTACTGTACCTAGTAGAGTCAAAAAATACCATCCACTCAAAAGTTTACATATATATATATATATATATATATATATATATATATATTGTAATAGTCATAAAAGTTTGTAACCTAAGCGAGAGAATTCAAAGTTTATTTTGCGTTCATATTCATTTGGCTCAAAATACAAAATACTTCTCAGTCGGTCACAATCTGAATCGTTAGTGTAGCATTACCTCTATAACAATCCAATAAATAATGCAGCTAAAAATTATTTTTTTCCGTAATGCTAACGTAATTTGTTATACATTTCATTGTGACTAAATATCGTATCAGTGTGATCTTGCCTACCGACGTCCATGTTGTCAGTTAAAAAGTACGTGTGAAGTAAACAAACTCAATAATATGTTTACATGTAAAAAACAAGGTACTTTTATGGATGACTAACTAACACGTACTTACATAGATGACAGTATTATTAATTCTAATTTCCATTGTAATTAAGGCTATATAGGGATGTTTTGTGCACGGGATCAGGATTGTGATGGAATATTGCATTCGAAGTGTTCAAAAGACAACATGTGCGTTTGCAGGTCTAATAATATTGCAATCAATTCTACCATATGTGCGCCACTATTGGGTGAATATTGTGTAAATAATGAAAAATGTGCTCCCGATAATTCTATTTGCATTCTTAACAAATGTCAATGCAAGGAAAATACTTCACCTGTATCTAATAATCAGTGCAAATTAAGCTAGCTCACTTATTAAACAATTAATCGAGTAATTGAACCGAATTAAGTTTCGAAGAATATCATCTATATTTTTTTACGTTCTAGAAATACTAGGAGAACCTTGCTCTGACAATAGTAAATGCAAAATAGTGAAATTTTCAAAGTGCTCAGCATATGACAATAAATGTGAATGTACAGCTAATACAGTTGCATTTAATTCAACCATATGCGCACCATTCTTAGATTGATTTTGTGAAGAAAATAATGAGTGTATAGTAATGGGTTCTATCTGTGTTGATAATAAATGCAAATGCAAGCCTAACTTAGTTCCTCAATCTAATACCCGGTGTAAAGAAGGTAAATGTTTGATTTGTTAAGCATTTCATATATTTTAATAATTTTGAATAATTCAGTTTATATGCGAATGTCTTGCGATCGTCATTCTGATTGTAATGAATTCATCAATCATTCAAGCTGTAATGAGTTTAAAAAATGCACGTGTATTCTTAATTACTATCCAATCAATCAGACAGTGTGTGCACCAATGTATAATCAAATTTGTCAGGACCCTGAAATATGTGCAATTGATAATTCTCTTTGCATTGATAACAAGTGTCAATGTAAACATAATTATGTCTATCAAGAATTTAAATGCTTTCCAAGTAAATTGATATTGTAACATATAATGTAATTAATCAATAATCGTGTAGAAAGAGTATATGCAGTTCTATTTAATATTTAATAGCATATTTGGAAGAGCCTTGTGTTGACGACGAAGATTGTCATAACATAAAATTTGGAATTTGTTTGATAGATAAAAAATGCGTTTGTGATGGCAAATTTACTCAGTTTAATGAAACATCATGTGTGTCAATTATAGGGGGATTTTGTTCGAAAGATGAAAAATGTAAAATTTCAAACTCACAATGTATTAGTAATCGATGCGAATGTCAAGCTTATTATTCACCTTTATGCGATGTGCAATGTTTACCCGGTATGTATTTTAACCCTCCGTCCGCCGCGCAGTCTTGCCACCATTTGTTTATCACGTCGTGGCATTCGTCCTATCATAAGACCTGTATATAGTTAAAAATTACCCAATTACCGTATGATGGAATAATGTAAGAGTTTTGAGTGAATAACACCGTAGGATGTGCAAAATACCGTGTTATAGTTACACCGTGCTATCTACTAGCGAGAAAATTATTAGCAGCTAGCTTAAAATTTGTTTCCAGCTAACGATTTTCAAGCGCAGCCTGTTAGCAAAAAAATCGTTAACTGCTAGCGAAATAATCACTTGCAGCGAATGATTTTTAATCACCAACAACAAATGATTATTTTTTTCAGTGTAGACAAAGAAAAATAATTATTTTAATATTCAAAATATCGGAGAAATAATGATCATTGATAAATCCGATGCTATAAAGTACAGTAGAAAAACTCTTGAAATTTCAAATGACTAGGAAATTTTTTTTTTTTTTTTTAAATAATCTTTTTACAAAAATTGCGGCGCTGCGCTCATAGCGTAACGAACGAAGAGATTAGAACGGTGACTTCATAAGAGAAAAAACATTCATTCCATCAGATTAAATTCAAAGTAAATTTTTTTTTTATATAACTACAGCTGTATTGGGATCGAATTGTGGATATGACGACGATTGTCGAAATTTATGCAATGCAATATGTTCGGAGTTCAAACAATGTATTTGTAAATCGAACCACGTTCCCTTAAATAGTACGACGTGTGCTCCATTACTGGGTGAATACTGTTGGAATGATGAACAATGTATAACGAATAATTCTGTTTGTATTAGCCATACATGTCAATGCAATCATGATTTTATAGAACAGTCAAACGATAAATGTATTGATGGTAATAGCCGCTTACAAATGACCATCACCTAACGATAAATCAAGATTTACGAAAATACCATCCACTTTCGGAATTATTTGATAATCATAATTACTTTACAGGTTTTTTCGATAAATATTGTGACGAAAACAACGACTGCGGAATGTTAATAAATAGCAAATGCTCAAGAAAGCACAAAAAATGTCGTTGCAAGCATAATTATGTGAAGATTGATAAAACAGCTTGTGATCCGTTATTGGGTGAATTTTGTCGATATAATAAAGCATGTGGCTTGAGTAATTCAATTTGCATTAATAACCAATGTTCATGCCAAACTTACTATGATCGAGACTTTAATGGGCAATGCATACCCCGTGAGTATTTATCGTAACAAACATCCCTGGCGAATTCAAATAACAGTAAACTACCATAATTTTACTCAAAATTACCACAGATTACCATAAACACTGCAAATTACGGTAAATAGGGCATTTTACGGCAAATTTGCGGTACAATTGTGGCAATTCCTTATAAGATTTGCGGAAATACTGCGGTTTTGTACGGCCAAAGGGTGGTACTTTATGGCAAATTTGTCTTGATATTGCGGGGGTTTAAGGTATTCAGTAGAATGACCGTAGGTTACCATAAAATACGGCATGTTTCCTTTAAGGACGACATTTTACGGAAGTTTACGGGAAATCACTGTAATTTACAATACAAACACCACATGTTACGGTTAATTTGCAGTGAGTTACGGCATTTTTGCGGTAAAATACAGTAATTTACTGTAAATCAGATCCACTGGGGATAAATAAAAAATATTTTTATATCATACAATCTTTTCTTTTCTTTTAATAAGTCTTTTTAGGAGTTAAGTGCAGAGGAGATAATGACTGTAATAAAATACGACATGTGACATGTTCCAAAAATAATAAATGCGTTTGCAAATTAAATTATATTGAGCTCAACAAAACTACATGTGCATCACTCATAGGCGAACGTTGTCTAGAAAATAGAGATTGTTATCCCATCCACAGTATCTGTGACCATGCAATATGCCAATGCGCCGACGGCTTTGTACGTCAATCTAATAATAAATGCTTGTCAAGTAAGTGTATTAATTACAAATATAGTGCCCAAAATTCATGACATACAATTATTTGTTTCCTCGTATAACAAGGTTATCTAGGAATATTCTGTGAAAGTAATGACGACTGCAGTAGTGTAATGCATTCAGTATGCTCGAAGAATCACGAATGTGTTTGTAATGCAAATTACGTTGCATTAAATGAGACAAGGTGTGCACCTTTGTTGAATGAATCATGCTCGAACGACGGAGTATGCGCGACATCAAATGCTGTTTGCATTTACAATAAATGTCGATGTAAACATAATTATTTACCTGTCCAATAATTATTGCGTACCAGGTTAATATAATCAGATAAATGAACATATTGTCAACGAGTTTATTGTCGTTAACTTACTTTTTTTTTCAGAACGCTTGAAAGGAGATTGTAGTTGTGATCTCGATTGTAACGCCATAGAACATGCAAAATGTTCAATGCATAAAAAATGTGCTTGCAAAGAAAATTATGTTCCAATTAATGCAACAGTATGTGAACCAATGAAAAATTGTGTTCATCGTGAGATAACACAATGCGATGCAACAGGAGATTTTTGCCGTAAAAATCATGAATGTGGCGATATACTGCGCAAATATTGTTCAGAAAATCAAACGTGTATCTGTAAATCGAATTACATTAAATTGAACGGTTCCTGTCAACCAATTATAGGTGGTTATTGTAATAAAAATGAAGATTGTATTCCAGATAATTCTTTTTATTATCTGTACACATGTCGATGTAAAAATAACTTTGTATCAATATCTAATAGTCGATGTAAAAAAGGTAAGTATAAATATTCTACTTTTTATATCTGAAAACACGTATAATATATTTTTAATTCTCTATAAGTAATTGATATATACTTCTTGAATACATTACTTATCATTAAAGTTTCATTGGCAATGTCATGTGAATCGGATGTAGATTGTGGTTTTATAATCAACGCAAAATGTTCGAATGGTAAAACGTGTGTTTGCAATGAAAATCATTTATCAGTAAATAAATTTACGTGCACGGTAATGATTGAAGGATCATGTTCAAACGATAATCATTGTTATATTGAGAACTCTCGTTGTATTAATAATATATGTCAATGCAAATCCTCATTTTTACCAGTATCTGATTTACATTGTGCAGAAAGTAAGTAAGATTATGGAGAAAAAAAATTTAGTGAATTTACCGGTAGTTTTTGTTGTTGTTTCTGTGTGTTACTTCTAATTTTTTCAGCCTCATCGCTAGCTGATTGCTCTGAACGTTCAGGATGTAAAGATGCACTACATATGGATTGCTCAATCAATAAAAAATGCGTTTGCAAGCCATATCATATTTTATTAACCGACCAATCATGTGGACTGACTTTAGGTGGATTTTGTTGGCTAGTGGGTCAATAGGCCATAAAAAATTCCGATTGTATAGATAATAGTTGTGAGTGTAAACCTGGTTATGTAAAAGTATCCAATATTTTATGTGTGCGATCCCCGGATTATTAAAAATGATGTTAAATTTATCAAATATTGAAAAAACAATGCATAGATCATAAATCGACGATTTCATGACTTCTATCAATCTCCGTAGTCATATATTAGTCCTTGTCTCAAGATAGGTTGTCAGCTAGAAGAAAAAACTTTAAATAATATAATTCATAATTCTTATATCGTTATGAAAGGGAACGTGGGAAACACTATCACATTGATGTCCAACATTTATGCAAGTCAAAATTAATACTAAGAGCAGGTAATTTATGCAAATGCAATACTATATTTTGTTACTCTTATAATTTATTAATATTAATTCACTAAATTATTTACTACATTGAATCTATCTATCATCTCACATTTACACATTAACTCCATTAACTACATTTTTATAGTTGTATGTCAAATATAAACTGTAATAGTTTTTTTAAAATGTGACATTAAATATATTCAAACTATAAATTTGAATTTTTTAACTTCCCGCTAAGAAAATCGACGATTTTCAAAAATTTCGGGAAGTTATTGTTTTCACCCCAATTTCCGAAAATCGAGTTTTCGTCAGATGTCGACGTTTTGAGGTCCTAGGAAGCTAGTCTGACTATTTTCAGAATGATGTCCGAGTGTGTGTATGTATGTATGTGTGTGTGTGTGTGTGTGTGTGTGTGTGTGTGTGTGTGTGTGTGTGTGTGTGTGTGTGTGTGTGTGTGTGTGTGTGTGTGTGTGTGTGTTTAAACTCTTTGTAACTTTTTAACTAATAAATCGATTTGGATAGTTGAGGTGGCAATCGAAAGAGCTTGTTGGCCATCAACTTTCCTGAAAATTTCACCTTAAACATCGAAATCGGATAATTCGTTCGAGAGTTATCGCGGGAGAAAGAAATGGTGAAAAACGGTTTTTTCTAAATATTTTCGAAACGACTGACGCGATCGATTTCAAATTTTAGTCAGCTCTAGAATTTAATAAAACGCGCCGATTGCCATGTCAACTATCAAAATCAATTAATTAGTTCGAAAGATATCGGCGTAGAAAAGTTAAAAAAAAATCTGGGCGTCGGTTGACCCTGCGGGCCAGCCCCAAAACTTCCTGCTGTTTTCGACCTCAAAGAGCTCGAAAACATTAGTGTAGAGATATTTTCGAGCTCTTTGAGCTCGAAAATGCTATCACATGCAATTGTTTTTTTACGATCTTTTCAAGCTCTAACAAGTTACCTGTTATGCTAAAGTTTGAAAATTTAAGAATCGAAAATCATCAATGAAGCGGTTTTTAAAATTTAGTTCCTGATTATGTTCAGTAAAATAAGTGTATTGAGGGAGAAATCAATGTCAGGGATCAAAATCAAGATTTAAATAAGTTTTGACTCATGTAAGAAAGAATAAAATATGAAATATCCGATAAAAATATTAAAAACTACGTTTTATCGATTTTTTTGTTGATAATATGATTTAAACTAAAAACCAAGTTCGATGACATTATATGATCAAAAGAAACCATAAAAAACATAAGTTGGTATGATATCAGGCACATTTTAGTACGTTATATTATGATTTATCCGGAAAAAATAACATAAAATGTTATTTTTTTAACTTTTCAACGCCGATATCTTTTGAACTAATCAATCGATTTTGATAGTTGACGTGGCAATCGGCGCGTTTTATTGAATTCTAGAGCTAATTAATATTTGAAATCGATCGCGTCAGTCGTTTCGAAAATATTTAGAAAAAACCGTTTTTCACCATTTCTTTCTCCCGCGATAACTCTCGAACGAATTATCCGATTTTGATGTTTGAGGTGGCAATCGACGCGTTTTATTGAGTACTAGAGCTGATTAGATTTTGAAGTCGATCGTATAAGTCGTTTTTGAGAAATCAATAAAAAACTAAAAAAAAAAATTTTTTTTTTACAACAAGCTCTTTCGATTGCCACCTCAACCATCCAATTCGATTCATTAGTTCAAAAGTTACAAAGAGTTTACATACATACATACACACACACACACACACACACACATACACACACTCGGACATCATTCTGAAAATAGTCAGAAAAGCTTCCTAGAACCTCAAAACGTCGACATCTGATGAAAACTCGATTTTCGAAAATCGGGGTGAAAACAATAACTTACCGAAATTTTTGAAAATCGTCGATTTTCTTAGCGGGAAGTTAAAAAAATGTTTATTAGAGCAATAGTCTCAGATTCATGACTTTTTCATGTCTCTTGATGGTTTTGCTAAGAAATCAGGCAATGGTCTTAAGCTTATAGAAAATGCATAGAATTACTTTTCAATCATTTTTTTTTTTGTATATGCATCTTGAATGACAAAAAATTCAATAAAACATATTAAAAATAAGAAAAAAATAGTATTATTATATTAATTCTACTATTCGTCTATTGGTACACCAAAATGTACCCGTGCCCAGTACCGGAACAGCCAATCATATTAATGTTATCGATAGACATTGACGGTGAGTTTTATTGACTGGCTAAATCAAGTACAATATTAATTATTACTGGAGCCCTAATATTTAATGCAGTATGTATGATTGTTATAAAAAATTAATTAAGTATAGATAAACTTTAATTTAAATCATAAAAAATAAATTTTTGTGTTTAGTTTTTTTTTTTTAATTATTTTTCTAGTATAACCTCAAATGATTTATTTTGTTTCTATTCTATAGTTCAAAATATTTATTTTCATTGAATATTCAATCATTTTAAAAACTTAAATACATTTTACATTTTGGGTGTGATATAGCAGACATCAGACAAATTTAAAATTATTAATAAGTCGAGTAAATAATTAATAATATAAAATTTAAAAAAATGCAAATTCAAAAAGTTTTGAGATTAATAGTGCTTTTTTTGTAAATATTATTTTTTTAATTATTTATCTTATTTATTTATAATTTTAAAGTTCTCTGATGTCTGCTACATTGTGATGGTAGACCAGTTTGTGCGGACCAAGTTTGTTTCCTGTATGACTATTATTGTTTTATTCTCACGACTATTTGTTTTCTTATATCTACTACTATACTAACCTATTGTACTTCAAATAACTACTATTTTCTTATTACTCTGACTTAATTACTAGAATAATTATTACTACTCATTACTACTTGTAATTTATAACTAGTATTATTATTTATAACCATGACGAAAACCTAAAAACTATGGTGCTATTATAATTACTATTTGTACTTAAAACCTATTTATATAATACTTAATTACTACATGTTTACTCATGATCTACTTATTTATGATTGAACATTTATTTGTCTCTATTTCTTTTGGATATACTAAAAACTATCACTATATAAATCGTTCAAAAGATTCAAGAGATTGAAAGAAATACAAAATAAGACAAAATATGTAAAAAATTATGTGAGAGAGTTTAATTTAACTTAGTATTTTAATCGCGTATTCTTTCATTCTCTCTCCTTTCGCTCACGAGTGTGTGAGCCGCACGGCTAACCTTCTCCGTATTTAGATGTTTACTCAAAGTCTTAAACACATTCTTTTCCTTTCCGAATCATTCTTTATATCTCGTTAAATTATATTTTCCAATTCTCACTGATATTAAAGCACAAAACTCAGAAGAAATTCAATCTCTTGAATAGTATTTCATCGTTTTTCTGTTTCCTTTGATTTTTGTCGGTTTGGATTTAGAAAGCAACGCTAGAGGGCGATGAAATTTATCCTTTGCCGTATGTGTGACGGATGGCTCGGGTAATAAAAGCGCACGGTAAAGCTCGTATTGGCGACTTAGTCTCCTGAGACGTTTTCTGGAGGAAGACCATTCCCTGGACAACATCTGGAACTTCGACTACCCCGAGTCCGACCGTACCAAGGTAAGCGAAATTTGATTCTCGGAGAGATTTAAGGGTCCCCACTCTGAGGCCTTCTGCCAAGGGGTGGTAGGTGATACTAGCCGACTAGGTGGGGGTTAGACGGAGACCATCCGCTTACCCTCAGGGAAGGGGAACTCGTGCAGGGCCGACGGGGAAGTCGACCAGACACCCCTGAAGCATCCAGGAGGGGGTAGACCTGCGTTACTAGTCCGCGTAATTTTGTGTGTGTGTGTGTGGGAATAGACCGCGTAACCGTGTGTACGTATTTAAAAATCATAATAAACCGTGATGAAAACCTTGCTTAAATAATGGGTAGTAGAACAAGGGCTCGAAGCCTATGTAAAGGTGTTGATTTGAATAAAATTTAAAGTATTATATTTAATAATGTCTGTCTTTTGAAAACCCCTTTTGTTTTTAACCCTGGACTCCGGCGAGCTAAACCGAGCAAAAAGGGGTAGTTTTGTATATTTTCTAATTTTGCTTTCTAGGATATTTTATGTTAACTTAAAATAATATTGGCTAATTATTAAATACCTTGCATTCAGATATTGTTTATCTATTTACTGGTTTATCTTTTCTGGTTCTGGATGGTTCATGTTTCAACTTATCAAGTAATTCATAACTTTGAATTGGCAACTGAAATTAACCCCAGTTTTACCCGTTACAAGATAGTAGGTAGAAAGGAAAGTATACAAGTTTATTGCCAGTTATAATAATTTCAATTACTTACAATAAATGTTTTCGCAGAATACAATAGATGTGGTTCGAATAACAATGAATGGCCACGTGGAAAGCGTTGGTTATCGCACTGAATTCAGGCTTTATAATTAATACGCTGATACTACAAGTGTATCAGCGGTAACGTAATAATCAACTTAATAAATTAAATATATTTTATATTCTAATAATAATATATGATATATAATGGAATCGCAAGCAGAGTTGCCAGTATAATATAAAGTATAATAATAAAAATAAATAAGAATAAATTGATATAATGCAAGTGAATTGCCGGTTAATAATTAATTCAGAATATTCAAATACGTCTAAACGCTACTTGATCCAAGATCGAAGTCTTTGACTCATGATTGAGGGTCTGGGACTTGCCTCTGAACTCTGTCCCCACTTCACCCTTACGGTCATGCGTCAACGTGAAAATTAGTCATGTGACCACGGCACTATGACTTGTGTAGTTTCAGACGACAAGAAGACGGGGAAAAATGGGAACCGCAAGGCTGAGGACGACGAAGACAATTCACATTGTCTCAATCTCCCCCACTTAGCCAAGGTTACCCTTTTGACCTCTCGTCTAGGTTGTCTGAAAATATTGCGAGTAGATCGCCAGATATGCAAGTAAATTGCCAGATATGCAAGTAGATTGTCAGATATGCAAGTAGATTGCCAGTAATTCTTATACAATAGTTATATACAAAAAAAAAATATGTACATTGAATTATTTACAGTGTTGCGAATCAATCGCCAGTAGTGCAAGTCAATTGCCAGTGTTGATTTGAATTTTAAAGTGCGAGTCAATCGCTAGCTGTGCAAATAGATTGCCAGTAAAAAATAATTTAGAAAGCGATCGCAAGCCGTTAGGAGTATTGTGACTTAAATTCGAAGTCCCGCCACTCTAATCTCAAGTCCACCTCGATCCTGGGACTTCGATCTGGATCCGGAAATCTTTACAACTTACGAACTAACAAAAATAAAATATAGAAATAAAAATATAATTTTAAATATTTGTTTCCCACAGCCTCAGGACTGTAAAGAAAGTATAGTAATTTTTTTTTCTTTTCTGCTACCAACTGCTACAGGACTCGAAGCTGTAATTGAAAATTATTACAATTGGCAGCAACAATAAAATGAATTAATGAGATGAGTATAAGATTATGTATATGTTTTTATTTAGATTTACAATCTAAATCGGTAACGTAAGGTAATTTATTCCAGTTTCTTGGTAGCGCGCAAGTGACTACGATGGAAGCGCTCAATGTCCTCCGGAGTGTACTTCGTTGATATCCAATCTTTGTACCCCGGGTATCTGTGATTACAAAAGTTGCAGTGTGGGTCAAATAATTGGCTTGGAATGCCACAGCCTTGACAACGTCCCCGAATATAGTCCTTGTAATTTTTGTCGTGTGGACGGAAGCACGTTGCCGTCGTCACTTGGTCCTGATAGCATACATGGCACATGTCAGGTCGCCATGGTAATTGACATTCGGCAATTTGGTGGTCTCGTTGCCGACAATTTTGACACGCATTGGAGATGAACAACGAGTGGGCTTGAGTCGTTACCGTCTGTGTCCATGATTCCCTCAATTTCGTATAACATATCCGAGACTTAACAGTGATGCAGATCTTCTCGATAGCTTTGCAGAAGGTGGCGTAGTCCATAAAATGGAGACCGTTATGGACGACGACCTGTTGGGATATCTCCGTGGCAGCTGCTGTAGAGGTTGATGTTGACACAGCAGTTATACTAGACAGAAATTGCTTATATGCTTCTTTAGGTTGCAGCGGGACATCATACTTTGGAGCTAGAGTTGTCTGTGAGTACGGTAACGAATTGGCGAACGTTACCATCTGGATCTTTGTTTTAATGTCTTTGGGGATGGCTTCCGAAGCTCGTAGTGTCGTAACTTCTTTTTCAGATAGCTCTTGGCGAGCCATTCGCCTAGCTAGCAGTGATGATGGTGGAAATCTGGCATTTTCCGGCAGTGGACGTTGGTGTGCACCATCACGAATCTTGAGTCCTGGATCCGGACCGCAAGCGGAAGGTTGTTGAGCCAGTAATGGCAACACCGATTTGTTATTTGGCGTAATACCGATGTCATATTCCACTTTGACTGGAGTAGAGGTTGCAGTTGAGGTCATTGTTGTCTGACAGCTGATTTCAGTAACCGTCAGTTGCGTTTGCGAGTTGATCGCTTGGAATTTCTTAGCAAATTCTTCGGGGCTTGGCAATTTAATGTCTGCAATCATTTTCTGGCTTCGCTGGACTTGCTCATTTAGCTGTTGAAGTTGAGCCGTGAGGTGAGTAGTAGCACCTAATTCTTGAGCAGTTGATGATGATCTTAAAGAATCAAGTTGTGTTTTCAACTCCGCGACTTGATCAGTGTTGGTTTGGATGACAATTTGAAGATCTTCTAACTTCTCGTCGATACGTTCCATCCACTGGATGTCAAATCTGGATACCCCAGATGGTAGTGACGTGGCCGCAGGACGGTGACTTATGGCACGGTCAATACGAGCATGTAACTTACTAAATTCATCCTTCATGAATTTAGTGAGAGTCTCAAACATTGCTGATGTAGGCGTTGTTGTTGGACTTGACACGTATAGTGCGGATGATGGACGACCAAAGTCAAGGCCAGTCGTAGTTTGCCATGGCGGCAACGCAAATTGGGGTCCAGTCGATGTCGCTGACCCAGTAGACCATGTTGGTGATGCTGCGACGGTTGTTGCGATTACCGGTGCCACCGGTGACGAAGTTGCTGTTGTCTTCTCAATAACAGGGGGTAATTCAGAGGTGGATGTTGATGCAGTGTTAGATGAGAGTGATAATGATTCAGATGATGGTATGACTGCATGGATGGATGTTACTTCAGTATCAGACACCTCGGCCTCGGACTCATGAGGTGAGGCTTCAGTATCTGATCCTGATTTTCCATGTATTTTGACTTTCATGGTGAATGATCTGAAATATATTAAAAATAATCAGTTACGTCTTCGAGACCGTCTAGGAATTTTTAAATCATTGTAATAGTATGTGCCAATATCGTTACCGGCATTATCTTGTCATTCAACTACTAGAGGACTTAAAATTTTAGAGACAATCGCGGGTCCCGAATATTTTGGTGCTAATTTAGCACTGTAACCATTAACTTTTTGCTTAGTTTTTTATTTAGGTAATAAACTTGATCACCGATTTTTAAATCTATAGGAATATCAGAAAATTTTTGTTCGTGTTGTTTCCGCGTGCGTTCCCTAGCTTTTAACATATTTTGCTCAACAAAATGTCTCAGTTCAACTGCACGGTCCATTCGGGCTTGCCAAACGGTAACGTCAGATACGTCTAGATTTTCAAGGGGATCGGTGTCATTAATTAGTCGTGCGTCACGTCCGTGGTTTAGATAGAATGGAGAGACGCCTAAAGCAGTATGTACCGAGGTATTATACGCGAATTTTAAATCATCGATATGTTCATCCCAATCTTTTTGATTTTTACTTGTAAACGCGACAATCATAGGTTTAATTGTACGATTGCAGCGTTCAACGGGATTTGCGTAAGGGTGACCGATAGGAGTAGATGTAAATTTGATATTAAATTTACTAATTAAATTAATTATATCTTTGTTTATGAATTCTTTGCCATTATCTGAGATAATTTGGCAAGGAGGACCCGAGTGATTAAATACAGACATCAAGTGATGTTTTATGATTTTTCCCGACTGTTGTTTCAGAGTAAAGATTTCAAGATAGCGAGTATAAAGATCTTCAATAACCAGAGCATATTGATTCCCCATAGTGGAGCGGGTGTATGGGCCAATTGTGTCAATCGAGATAATAGACCAAGGTTAAGTTGGTGGTCTCGTTCCGATATATCCTTGCGGTTTTGTCTGATCACTTTTAGTCATTAAACAAGTTTCGCAAGCTGAAACGTAAGATGAGACGTCTTTGAACATTCCTGGCCAGTCAAAATGATCTCGTATCCGTTGATAAGTTTTGTCAATCCCAAGGTGACCCGATTGAGTTTCACAGTGTGCTTTCTCGATAGCTGGACGAATTTCTGATTCAGTTAGAACGACTTTCCAAGGATTTAATTCACCAAATATTTCCTTGACAGCTAGTGGACGGTAAAAATACAACTTATCGTTCTCATATTTCCATTCACGATAATTCTCTGGATATTTCTGAACGACTCGGACTTTCTCGTCATACCAAGCGGAATTTTAAGCAATTACACACAGTGATGACGGATTAAAATCTGAAGCAGTTAAATCAGCAGTCTCTGGTTCTTCGTATCGACGCGAGAGTGCGTCTGGAGCTTCATTTTGTGTACCCCGATAATGAACAACTTCGATGTCATAAGCGGAAATGTCAATTGCCCACCTGGCCAATCTACCTGCAGGATCTTTTAGTGAGTGAAGCCATTTTAATGCGGAATGATCAGTGTAGACCGTGACTGGTAAACCCTCGATGTAACCGCGTAATTTCCGTGAGGACCACACGACAGCGAAACATTCCTTTTCTGTTGTTGTGTAATTCATTTCGGCTTTATTTAGCGGTCGACTTAAACAGATAATTAAATTTTCTCGATCGAGTTCTGGATCATACTGAGTTAAAACAGAACCTAACCCCGTGTTGCTAGCATCAGTGTATAGACGATAAGATAAGTCTGGACGTGGCAATGACAATGTTGCGGCTTTTAACAGGGCTTCTTTCGTTTCCTCAAAAGCTTTTTCTTCGACGTCTGTCCATTTCCATTGAACTCGAGTACTTGTTAATTTGTTCAAAGGACCTTGAACTTGTGCGACATTTTTAAGATGTTTGTGGTACCAATTGACTAATTCATTAAATCTTCGCAGTTCCTTACGGTTTGTAGGTCGTTTATAATTTGCAATTGGTTCCAATCGAGCTGGATCAGGTTTCAAGCCATCTTCGTTAATAATGAAGCCCAAAAAGTGAACTTCAAAGCATCCAAAATGGCTCTTTTCTTCGTTCATTTTTATTCCAGCCTTACGGAATCCTTCAAAGACAGCTTGGAGAAGAATTTTATGCTCTTGTAAATCGTCACTAATTATTATCCAGTCGTCGAGATAGGCGAAAATTTTATTTTCTGCTTCAGTATGTGAAAACTGAGTTTTTAATAACTCAATAATTTTTCGTCGTACTATATCGGAAACTTCTTGGTACGTGCTTGGTGCATTTGTGAGACCAAATGGCATCCGAATCCATTCAAATAACCCTCGTCCATCTACACAGAACGCTGTGTACTGACGGCTATTTGGCTCGACTAGAACATGATGAAAGGCATCGCTGACATCAAGTACCGAAATTACTTTAGTACCTTGAAGGCTTGACAAAATATGATGCATAATTGGTAGTGGATAAGCAGATTTTTTCGTGACTTTATTTAATGGCCGGTAATCGATGCACATGCGCCAAGTATTGTTCTTTTTGGGTACCATTACTGGCGAACATGCCCAAGCACTATTTGAAGGCTGAATATAACCCTTCGCGAGTAATTCATCAACTTTATCGTGCATCGCTTTCATTACTGGTGGACTTCTACGGTAAGGTTTAGTGCGTATGGGAGTCTCATCTGTCAATTCGATACGATGTAGCACTAAATGCTTTAAACCCAACTGGACTTGTTTATTTTTTTCAAATTCTTTGGCGTGAAATTTTTCCAGATTGACGCGTTCAGCTGACGACAGTACATTTAATGATGCTTGATTTATAAATCCGGACCGAGAGAAAAATGTATGAGTGACGTTACTGGTATTTAATTTCCAAGTACTCTCCTTGGAATTTACTTGGATATCTGCTAGTTGCCAGAAATCAAGACCAAGAATCACTGGAGTAGACAATTCAGATAAAACACTTAACCAAGTGATTATAGCATGACCATCGAGTCGAATTTTAAATGGGGCTCCACCACGGGTTTGCGTGGACTTGGAGTTAGCCATGGTTACTCCATGAGTGCTAGTGGGATCAGGTGTGAGGTCTTGCAGTTGATATTCTTTGATTTGTTCATACGCAATCTCAGAAATATAACTGCGCTCACTCCCACTGTCCAGTAATGCTTCGAGCTCATATTTACCGATAAGTATATTGGCAATCATGCGACTTACTGTTGACGGAGCTGTGAGGCTGGCTGAAGAAGTCAATGGGCTGAGTTTATTATCATTACTGAGCATTGGCAGTAATGTGCTCTGTGTATTGTCCGAATTCATTTGAATGGTGAATTTTGGAGCATAAGCAATGTCTTCACTCGAATCGGATCGATACTCATCAATCTCAGAGTCATATTAAGGACTAGTATCCTCCCTTAGATCACAGAGAAGGGCATCGTCTGTCTCCGAGGTACTCTCAAGCTTTGTGGAAGTTGGTCGTTGCGGTTCGTTTATTTCCAGGTCTAGTAGTGAATTTTTAATTGGAGATTTTAATCGATTTTTATTAATTTTATTTTTAAAATTACGCGACGGATTTATGGAATTTTTAATTTTGGATTTTAGAACTTTTACAGGATTTTTAATTTTTGGTCTTCTAGTATTTCGGATTTGTTGAGAAGCTTCTGAACTTGTCTCCCAACTGGACTCTTCACTCACCAACTTGTCGGCAATTTGATCGAGGGGAGTTGAAAAATCAATTGAATCAGCCTCAGGATTCTCATTATCAACCAATTTTGGAGTATCGGCAGCTATAGGATAATTTAGAAAGAACTTTCCATTACTGATAATAAATTCAGAAGCATCCGGGTTTAATTGAGTCGATTTAGGTTTATAATCATTAATTCCAATCAGCATATCCGAGTTATTAGTTGACACAGAAGCCCTGGTAACGTGGTGAGTGTCTACCAGGGCGCTTACGCGTTTTTTGGAGACGAAGGACGTGGACGAAGAGGTAATCCTGCTTTAATACGCAGTTCGTCGGTTACTGGTCCACAGCAAACTTCGGCAACGTGACCAATTTTTCTGCAACGACCGCAGACAGGAGCTTTCGTTACATTATTATTCGATGATACTGGAGTTGAATTAATAGGAGTTACTTTTCCCGGTGACGTTTTTACCGTATTTTGATGTAATTTTTCTAAAATAGTTTTCATCATAGACTCGAAATTGTTTAATAACGTAGAAGACTCAAAATCTACATTTTTACTAGCTGGATTTGACGGTGTTGAATTTTGAGTGTGTTTAGAATTATGAAATTTTTTATTATTGTTAAAATTATTATTTCTATTAAAATTATTGTTTCTATTAAAATGATTATTTCTAATGAGATTATTATTTGCGAAATTATTGTTGGATGATACGGTAGAAGGCTGTAAAGTCTCTATACTATTTAATTGATCTGTTTCTGTACTTTTGATAGAATTTAATGGACTACGGGTTTTGATTCTACTGTTATTTTCTTTACGATTTTTAAAATGAGGGTTCAGCGCATCAGCCGTTGACTGCCAGGCGCTGACCCGCGTGTACAATTCCGCGTAAGTCATAATAGTCGTATCCGAAAATTTTTGTAGAAACTGAGGATTAAATCGCAAGGTTATAATTCGAATCTGCTTCATTTGCGGTAACGGATCTTCTAATTTTGCGAATTCGCTCTGCATTCGATTAATAAATGCAACGCCTGTCTCGTCGCTGCTGTGTTTAGCCGAATATATCCCCTGCAGCACCGACTCGTTTGTTTGCTGAACCTGCCAAATCTTAAAAAATTCTTTGAAGGCCACCCAGCTGTGAAATAAGCCTTCGTTTTGGTAATACCACTCGAGTACGTCGCCGCGAAGTGTGTTGGTTACCACTGCATGAAATTTGTCAAAAGAAATATCATTGCTGATCATCCGCTGCTCGATTATTTTAAAATATTTTCTGGCGTCAATGGGAGAAGATCGATCATGAGACGGAAATGAGACATTCCAAGATTTAACAAGACGACTGAGATCATACAACCGCATGGAGTTAGACCCACTCATATTTGAACTCCCCGCAGCAACTGTATAAGTATTATGTCAGGTTGACGGCTGAGCATGTGGGTATGCCTGTACTGATGAAGCTTGTGTGTATGTATTTGTGAGTGCGGGTGCACTATTATTGCTAGCTGGATGAATGTATGTGTCCGAGAGTGTCGGCTGAGTATTCATATGCACGGGTAGCGTATGAGTTGGTGGTGGGACCACTGAGTGCGCGTACAGTTCACGCGCAGGTAAGCCAGGCATGGCGAACTGCTGTCCGTTCGCTTGCGATGCCGAAAGGTGTGCATGTGGCTGTGGGATGACTTGGTGAGTAGAGAGGGGGTTTGCTGCCTGTGACGTCACAGTGGCAGCAGGGAACAGCTCTCTCGGCATCCACACGCTTGATGTGTCTGGTTGAAAAGATGGGGGTGGCAATTGAGTACCTGGGGGTCGCAAAACCGTGCTCGATATACGAAGCAAGTGCTGACGTTCTGCCCGCAAAGCTTCAATTTCTGTCTGTAGGCCCGAAACTACATTTTGTAATACGGCAACGGAGGTCGTATTTTGGGACTCTGAAATTGGTGCAATTCCACTAACGTTGTGAGAATGACCATTCACGTTTCCGTTCGAACTCGTAGTACAAACATTATTATAGTTATTACTGACAGATTGATTTTGGGTACAAAGGGTACTATTATGTATTTCGTCGTTGTGCGTAAGATCGACAAGATCATCCATTGCGCTTGATTTGGTGGGAAAATGAATAAGATTACCCGGATTGTTAACCGAGGTGACTGGGAGAGATGATTGTGGAATCGGCGTTCTCGGTAGTGTCATTTTGGCGGGAAAACTGTCTCAGTAAATTCTTTTGAAATAATAATTTATAAAATTTTAATTTTAATAAATTTTTTTTTCTTAATTCGAACTGATAATAATCTTGTCGCATTATAAATAGATTTATTTAATCAGGAATTATTGTAATAGGAGCTTTTCCAAGATTATAAAGATTATTTATTTATTAATAAATTAATAGTTTATTTAAGTTATTAAATTTCTTGACGATTAATAAATTTTTGTTTATTACTGTAATGACTTATTTTGGGTTATTGAAATTTTCAATGACTCATAAAATTCTTATTTATTACTGCAAAGATTCTATTGATAATTTACTTAACTGCTTAGTTTATTTGAAGACAATTTTGTCGAGCAAAAGATATTTTATTTTAAACCGGAAACAAATATATTAATCTTCTGTGTCGTACAGAAAGTAATAAATTTCTTTACTTAGAAAATATTCGAACCAAAGTTTTATTTTAATATTTTAAGTATTTATTTTATTATTTACTTTGGGTTGTTTCTGTGCGTAAGCAGAGAGTCCTAAGCTGCAACGAAATAAATACTAGTGTGTCGGGTTACAACGCGTGTACCTAGTATACGCTCAAGGTCAAAGTATAACGAAATATTTATGGGAACGAAACCGGCACACAATATTACAATGATAAATAATTTTTAAAATAAATAATTTATAATAAATTGATAATAATTAAAATAATAAATTGAAAAAGCAATAAAATATTTTATAAAATTTTGATGCGGATAATGAATTATGAAATGTAATGGAATGATGAATGTAGAAAAATGAAATTGTTAATACTGGTAAAATTTTTGAGATTACTACGGAAAATTGTATAAAATTTTTGCTGCAAAGCCATGAGAAAAATCAATAGAATTTTCAGTTGCCCGTTTGAATTACTGCAAAGTCCCTGTTCGAGCGCCAGTTGAGACAAATCGCTTTTCTTTTCGCGATTTTTACCAGCAGCCACCAGAATTCGCGGGTTGAACCCTGGCTTAGGCTGGCCTCTAACAAATTTTTATTTTACTTGGACAGAGCAGTGGGCTGGGGTTCTTGCAAAGCAAAGACCCGCACTTATTCAAACTCGACAAGGTATATGAAAATTCATCAACTTACCTCACGGCTTATTATTTATAAATTATTTCTTATAATTACTTCAATTATCTTATGCAGCTTAATCAATAGGTATTGGATCTTATTACATAATTTTACCAGTATTTTAAAATATGAATAAAAGATAGTAGGTAGAAAGGAAAGTATACAAGTTTATTGCCAGTTATAATAATTTCAATTACTTACAATAAATGTTTTCGCAGAATACAATAGATGTGGTCCGAATAACAATGAATGGCCACGTGGAAAGCGTTGGTTATCGCACTGAATTTAGGCTTTATAATTAATACGCTGATACTACAAGTGTATCAGCGGTAACGTAATAATCGACTTAATAAATTAAATATATTTTATATTCAAATAATAATATATGATATATAATGGAATCGCAAGCAGAGTTGCCAGTATAATATAAAGTATAATAATAAAAATAAATAAGAATAAATTGATATAATGCAAGTGAATTGCCGGTTAATAATTAATTCAGAATATTCAAATACATCTAAACGCTACTAGATCCAAGATCGAAGTCTTCGACTCATGATTGAGGGTCTGGGACTTGCCTCTGAACTCTATCCCCACTTCGCCCTTACGGTCATGCGTTAACGTGAAAATTAGTCATGTGACCACGGCACTATGACTTGTGTAGTTTCAGACAACAAGAAGACGGGGAAAAATGGGAACTGCAAGGCTGAGGACGACGAAGACAATTTACATTGTCTCAATATTTCACACATGATTTAGTATGAGTTAAATTTCATTGTCCCTGATGGACCCGAATTACTGTAAATTACGGTATTTTACGGCAAAAATACAATTTTTTACCTCAAGTTTGACGGTAAAATAACGGCGATTTACTGTAAAATTGCGGAAAGCTTGCATTATTTTACCATAAAGTTAGGTATTACACTGTAAAACTGTACAAATAAAAAGCATAGGCGCTTATTGTAAATTGTCGTAACCTAAAAGGCTGTATATGACGATAATTACCATAATTAACCGTCATTCGGATCCGACAGGGTTGCATGGTACGCCAGTAAAAAATTACTGCAGGTTATTTTGATAATGTCTTTATAAAGCGATAAAGTATTTCATATATATTCTTATAACATTAGTTAATTATTATTTTGTGCAAACTTTTCTATCTGATGCAAGATGTTTGGTTGTTTAATGAGACGAAGGTTCTCAGATATTTCCAAACAATTGTAATTATCAGAACTATTAACAGGCAGCCATTCGATAGGGATCAATTCTGATAATTTACAATTTGGATTCCTGTAACGAAATTAGAATTTTATTAGATTTTTCATAGTCTTATAAAGTCACTTTGTGATTGAAAATAAAAATTATAAGTAAATTGATACCCAGTCTTAGCAAAATTAGTCCATAATTCTAAGAATCTCCTTTGAATGATGCGCTCGATTGGATAACATGCCGGTCGTTTAATGCCACGGGTGTCCAAAATTTTTGCATTAAAAATATAATATAAATCTTCAGTGAGCGACGTACCTAATTATTAATTTATAAAATCTCATTATTATTAGCAATGAGTACCCTCTAAAAAATATAAGTACCTTCTAAATCTGTGTTGAATAACTTTTGAACTACTGCAGTTTTTTTTGAGTAGTGATCAAATTTATAAAAGTATGTCGGTATATCAGGTATTGAAGATTGAATATCTACTATATCATAAATATTAGCTGTGAAAGATGCAGCGCTTACTAATTCTACGAATTGTTTAGCATTTTCTCGACTAATCTCATTATCATCCATGAAAAATTCCTTAAAATCAGCCACTGATATATTTCGCTCCTGTAAAAATTGTATTTCATTTGCTTCTATTAGTTGTGTGTCTTGATTAGCTTCTATTTCAGCATAGTCTTTGTCCTTTAGTCCTGAAATATTAGTTATTGTGAATGCATTGTGAAAAAACTATAATGTTTCTTTTGAAGCATGCATTAATCCGTCGAAATCAAAGGCATACTTTGTCACAGGGTAAATTTATGAACATAAATGATTAAATAAATTGGATTTGAATTTCGTTTCCCGCCAATAACCGGCCAACGACCTCGTGAGTTGCGAGTTAGTGATGCGACTAGTCACCGGGTGTCGCACGGATCACTAAGGCCCGTCCGTTCGTCATTTCCTTAAGTTAAGAAAATTGGGAATAGGTTTCCGTGGAAGTGAACTAAAAGTGAAACAATATAAGGGACTGCGGAACGTGAAATAGAGAGAGTTGTCTAGACAACGACAGTGGCAGGACGCAAAAGAGAACCAAGGTAAATGTATAAGTCTACGTCCGCTTCACGTGGAACGAGGAGATTTAGTAATTAATATTTAACTGTCTAATTAACTATCAGGCCTTTGGGCCGATGATTACAATAATTAATAATTTAATAAAATACTAATGCGGGCTGATCATTGACAGGTTATCAATTGGAAAAATTCATTGTTAAGCGAGAGAGTACGGGTGAAATTTCGAGCGGCGAAGCTAAGGAAAACCCAGAAAAGCAGAATAGCTGGGACAACGGTTGGAATCTTGAAATTGTTGGAGTTTTCCTCAAGGTTAAATTTATAATTAATTAAGGCCTCTAATTTAATTATTAAAGGGCCAAATTAATTATAAATAAATTACTTAATATCTTTCTGCTGGTTTCGTAAAATTAGATTGGTAGCTCAAGGCCCGTCGGCTAGTTTAACCGCGCGTCTCGAAATTTTCGTCGTCTTTTGCCGCGTATTCGCCATCTTGTCGTAACTCTAAATTTATTCTATTCGAGGCCTCTCGGCTGAAATAAAATAATTTTCCGTGTAAATTGTCCGATAAATAAATTTAATTAAATTCAATATCAATTACAAAAGTATCCCAGGCCTGTCGGCCGCATTAGACAAAATTGTCCGTGTTGTAAAATCTTAATTTCAGGCCTCGTAATGCCAAATCACTGGCCGAATTTTCTAGTCAATTTCTAAATGTAATTCTAGTCGTTCTGTGATAATAAAATAATTTTTATAATTATAAAATAAGATTTCTAAATAAATAAATTAGAGTTGTTAAAAGACGCTAGAAAATTACAGTAAATGGTTATTGAGAAAATTGAAAAAAACGGATTATTTGTCACGAGTAAATCGAGTGAATAGATTTTTGATAAAAGTAGTTGGGAAATTTATCAGTGAAAAATTAATTAATTAATAATTAAATTAAAACCAAAATTAATTAATTAATAAATATGAAGTTAATTAAATAAATCAGTGGAAATTAATAAGAATTAAATAATTGTGAAAATTTTATATTGGAAATTTTTATATTGGAAAAATAGAGTTCTATTATTTGGATAAAAGTTAGTGATGTCATTGAGTACAAAATTAAATAAAGTAAAGTAGAGTCAATTAGTGTAAGGAAAAACTGTGTCTGTGATTTAGGTCCGGTGGACAGGTTAAGTTGTTTTAAATAATTATACATCCAGTGGATGATTTTGAAAGTAATATTAAGGTTTACCGTCCAGGGGACGAGATATATTTTAACGTGGGTGTGGAAAACGTCCAGGGGATGCATATTAGTTTGACATAGTAACCGTCCGGGAGACGAGATAAATATTAGTTTGTCATTAGGAAAATTTAGTTTGTCATAAGAAAATTTAGTTTGTCATAAGTAATGTCCAGGGGACGCAGTAGTTTGTCATAAGTATATTAGTTTGTCATAAGAAATAGATATTGTCATAAGGTTGATAAAATAAAGTAAGGTGCTTAATTTAATTTGGATTAACATTATTTCAGCCTATTCTACGATTTCTCTCCTCTCTCACAAAATATTACAAACGACCCTGAGTAATAAATTAATCTAATTTAATTAAAATAAAATTCTACAACATCCGGTTCTGGAAGGCCGAGTACATCTTCCAGTGGCGCCCTATTATTCGACTATAATACTAGGTGCGACCAGACTTGGCAAGAATAATCTCTCTGTCATAACTTTGATCTTGATTGAGCATTGAATACCTACATTAGACTTTTCAGAACATAATCACAGTAAAAGCTTAAAGTGGATCTACTTCCCATAAATCAGTTTTTTCAAGGCTTTCACAAGCCTGCTGTCAAGTTCGATAGCGATGGATCTTGCTTCAGATATTTGGGGCAGATCTGAATTGCAAGTCTTTTGCTAGCCTTACACAAGAATTTCGGTGATTATTATTTAATTCTGAGGGAAATTCGGCGCCAGAAGCATGTTGAATCTACCTTGCACATGGCTTGCTCAAGATCTGCTCAAAACTAGTGGGGGAATGAATAGTATGGGAAGTATCGCGCGTCTTGAGCAGATATTGAGCAAGCCATGTGTACAATTTTCTTGCCCAAGAAATGCGTCAGAAACTTCTGGCTGCTTCTTGTTAGAAATATCTTTAATATTCTTGCCTGCAATACCATGAGCAAATCGTGCACAATTTTTAAATGTTCCTTGCTACACAATCTTGTGCAAGGTACATACGTAGAAGGAGACACTTGTAACTATAGGCCTTGCACAAGGCTTTTATATAAGAACACTTGCTTAAGTACATGTTACTTGGATTAGACATACAAAGGCTTGCATTGGACCAACTTAGATTTATGGAGGCATAAATTAGATCTCATCGACATAAATCGTGAAACGAACTTAACTAAACTGGATAGAAGGAAGGACTTTCAAGAAATACTGCAAAAAAGTAAGATTGTAAGATTCGCGGACTACTGCAGAGTCAATGCAAGTGATCCAGTGATCTCTCCAATAGGTTAATGACACCCAAGGGTGAATTGGGTCCTACAGCCTGAGGCTAACTGTGGGTCGACTTACAAAAATTCTGAGGCTAGCAAAAAAAAATTGCTGCAAGTGATCCAGCGATTTTATCAGAAAATTAATAACACCTATGAGTTGACTAGGATCTGGAAGCATCCTGGGATGAACAGAGAGTCAATTTGAAAAATTCTGAGTTCATTCGTATCAAGCATTTGTAAATCTAAGTTGGTTCATTTCAAGCTGTTACAATGATTATGTTTTAAAAAGTCAAATGTAGGTTTTTGATACTGATTTAGGTTCAAAGTATACCTTAGATTTCAACTCGGGAAGATACCCTGTTTAAAAAAGTTCATAGAATTCAAGAGATTCTGATCTATCATTATATCCTTACGAGAATGAACAAGTTCTATAAGAAAGAGATATAATCAAGTATAGATCTTATATATTCAGCTATGAAAATCTATCGTTTTTTAAGCAAAGTAATGAATGGCTTTGATAACACCAGAAGAGTGTTTAATTCGTACCTGCAAGAATAATAATAGCTTCATTTCCATTGTAACCAATAATATGAGGTACTTTGATCCCAGATTTAGCGGCTTCAATGATCGGAATATTTAAGAAGGGATTTTCTGATTTTAAATCAACTGATGGTACGAATTCATTCGTATGAACGTAGCTATTCTATAAAGTAGAGAAAGTATATAATGTCTGTATGAATTTTCTTTTATCATCAGGAAAAATTAAAACGGTTCAAATATTGTTAGTTATTTAAACTTCTTCTATTTTGTTATCTAGAGTTTACCTGACCATTGCTTAATGACTGTACTGCCTGGGTTAAACTATGGGGATCAACGCTTCGTAAAAACTCAATAAGTATTTTTGAGTCAGTGATTGTTTTGCCCAAATTCTTTGCCACTTGTTCAGTTGGTACTTTCATGGAATGTGATTGTCTTGCCCATGGGTTTGTCGCCACCCCGCTTTGTAGAATGGCTTTATTAAAGAGTCCTAATGAATCGCATTAATTAACATGTTTTTAGTATAATAAAAAAAATTACGTTTATTTACAACCTTGAGCTAGAGGAGACAGAGTCAAATAATGGACCGAAGAAGCTCCAGCACTTTCACCAAAAATTGTAACACGATTGGGATCACCACCAAATTTATCAATATTCTGTTGTACCCATTTTAAAGCCATTACTTGATCTTTTAGTCCCTGATTACCGGCTGCCTCTTTATCGTCCAAATTAAGAAAACCTAAGATTCATTTATCATTTGTTTTAATTATTCTCCCATACTATCAATAGTAAAGATACAAATAAATATATTTAGTTTACCGAATATATTGAGACGGTAATTTATCGTTACTAGAACAATATTTTTCTGCACAAGATAATCAGGACCTGACCGGTCATCATTTCCAGAACCATAAGAAAAACCACCACCGTGTATCCAGAACATAACAGCACGTGATTCACAGGGATTCAAATCAGTTGTATAGACATTCAAATATAGGCAATCATCACTTCCTACTATTTTGTGTGTGGAAGAGTTCTTTTGTGCACAGACGTTACCAAAATTTTTAGCATCTCGTATACCAGGCCAAACTTCTGCTGGTTCGGGTTTCTTAAATATATAGTGTTTATTATTTATCTCATCACATAAACTTCTTGATAAATTAAAATATAATAAACCTTGAATCTTAGTTCCTGAACAGGTGGTTTAGCATACGGGATTCCACGAAAAGCGTAAAAATAAGTCCTTCCATTGATATTTTTTTCTTTAACTCCTTGCAATTTGCCCTGTTGCACACTTATGATAGGCCTATTTCTATCATAACTATCATCTGATTTTGTTGTATATATAATCGAACTTATTAATATTATGTTATACAATCTTGCTAATTCTCGCTTCATCTTACAAATGATTATCTTCAAGGTATTGGACACTAGGAATAAAAATCGTCGAATTTACATGTAAGATTGCTAAATTAATAATTCTTGCTTTAATTGATTTTGCTAATAAAACGATGTTAATCAAATGAAGTTAAGCACTTGCACAAACATAATGTGTAATTTGTAAACGGAGAGCGTCTTTGTTTTAAAAAGAATTATCTTTACGTCAGAACCATCAGGTAGCTAATTTTTTTTTCTAAGAATATATATATAATACCAATTGGATAATTTTAATTGAATAGAACCGGATTAATTTGTATTAGTCTTAATCATAACCTAGATATTAAGAATACACTGTATATTTATTCAGATACCAAAGAATGATGAAACTGATTTTGCAAAATCATCACCTTTTGTCTTGGTATTAAATTATAATGAATTTTTTTTTCATTTGGAAAAATGTCACGATATTTTAATATCGCGGCAGTCTCGCATCAGGTCGGTGAGCAACAGAGGGCAGCACACGCTGCTCACACGTCTCATCCGACATTGTATTATGATTATTGTTTGTTTACATGTAAGATTTTATTTAATTATTGTGTTAATAATACGTTATTGATTTCTTAGGTATAAAGTGTATTTGAATCAGGAGATCTCACTGATTAATTAGAGTATATATTTGGATTTTGTAGCGCTGGGGAAAATAGTTGCGCATTTCATTTATGTGCTTATGATTATTTTGAATTGGTTGGTGCATGCGCGTCAACGCAACAGTTGGCATCCGTAGATTTATTTATTATAAATAAATCTACTAGTTTTTGAGTAAATCATAGTAACAATTAATTATGAAATATACAGTTGGTCAGTTAGCGTCGGGAACGTGATAAATTACACGGCCACAGTTATGTAGTATGTTGGTGGTACTGTAAAAAGAAATAACATGCGACAGTTGTATATCTCCATTGGTCAAAGTGAGATATACGACAAAATGGCGTCGGCCTAGGTGCCGGCGTGAGATTCACGTGCTGCCATGGTCAGACGTGGGATAGTCTCTGTAAGAGTAGCGTGTGTGCTCTGTTACATTAAATTAATTATAAATTTGTCGCCATTTGGTATTTTGTGTAGATAATATACACCCATTGGCATTAGTTGAACATTTGTTAAATCGCATAAAGGAAAATACATTTACCGTATTAGCGTGCAACCAAGGGAGTTGATTAATACGTAAACTGTAAGTACTTTTTGGCTAATACATTGGCGTGTAATTTTGGTTCCCGAGTTGGTGATCATTTGTATATAGCCTAAGCGTGAGAACGATAGTAAATTCTGAGTATTAGTAACTGGTCATAAGCATATGATGGAATGCATGAATGTTATACTCAGTAAATACGAGTACAGTCAGTGAAATTATTCAGTATTATTTTACCAAACGTTGAGTGTGGTAAATGTTTGGTTATTTTTCATTATGATTTATTAATAATTTGAGTTATAAATTATTATTTATTTGAGTATTATTTATGAATTATTATCGATTTGATCTATGAATTATTATTAAGCTGAGTCATAAACTATTATTTACTTGAATATTGATTATGAATTATTATTAATTTGCGTATTAATATTAATAATTTGAGTTATTACTTATTGTTTAACTGGATAGTGAGTGTAAATTATTATTTATTTGCGTATTGATTATTATTAATTTGAGTTATTAATTATTGTTAATTTGAATTATTATTATATTTAATTTGAGTTTGATTCCTCAAGTTATTATTTAACTATCACGTGAGAGTGATCAAGGTATAAATACCATTTATAATTATCGTACCCAAGAGGGGGTATTTATCTTTATTGTTTGCGTTTAAATAATATTATTTTAAAATACCGTAAATTCGCCAGTGGAATTTACTGGAAATTGTTACTGAGAATAATTTGAATAAAATGACTTATGTTCACGTGAGAGTGAAATATTAATTATTATCAGATGTGGGTTTTACAATACATTTATTGTTTATGTAGTATTGTTACTATTTGAAGTTTATATACGCATATTATTATTATTATCATTATTTTTTTGTCAGTGAGCTATTACTATTTTTCCAATTATTATTTATGTGAATATGCGATATATGTGACTGATTAATTTGTTAATTAATGGATAATTAAAACAAATGGTCATCAACCCGGTATTTATTTAATTTTATTATTTTAATTACTGCTATCTTTCTTGCTATCCTTATTCTTAAATCTGAAATCGCTATCCTGTTATTCATTTTATTTTAATTTTCATTTTTCTCCGTTGTGTTATTTTTGAGTTAATTTTGTTCGTGGGGCACACGAACTGGCGCCCAACTAGGTTTTCTAACCCAGCCTGAGCAGAGCAGCCAGTCCAGGGAGATTCAGGATATCTCCAGGTGGGACATTTGTTTTCTGGGTTTATTTTATTTTTCAGTTTTCGACCAACGGAGAGCCATAACGGCTATTGAGCGCCAACCACACTCCGCCGTGGGACGCGTGAAATAGTAGAGAACATTATAAAAACAATCTTTTAATTCTTAACTTTTGTCTTGATTGTTTGTTCTGAGTTTTTCAACTTACGATTGCTTAAAGCTCCATAAATCTTTTCTGCTGTGACTGCGAAGAAAACACTTTCGAGATTTCTAAGAGAATCAAATTTCTTGCACGATTGCATACTTCGATATTGAAAATAAATTTCTTCAATACATTTATATTTAAAAAACAACAAAAAAAAATTTTCAACAGGTTATTTGCTCGGAAAAAAAAATTATTCGTTGAGTTCTTTGTAGGATTGAAATTTCGAGCTGATGGTTCGCGATCATTTTTTTTTTTTACCGAAAACAAACTTTCAACACTGTTTAAGAAAACTTCATTCAAAAGAACAAAGCAAAACATTCTTTTTGAAGTACCTTAGTATGTTATATATATATTTAGTGACTGGGCTCTGATAAAAATATATAAGTTAAACCAACTAATAATATTGAATAGTATTTTCTTTGACAGAGAACGTAACACAGTAGAGTTGAGTAAATGAAATTACTTTGAGTAATACGTAGCTGGAGGACGTTTATTCAGTCCCACGGGTAAACTTTGAATAATCAGAATATATTTTGTAAGAATATAAGAATTGAAAGGGAAAGAGAAAAAATCCAATAATGATCATTTCAGCTACGAAAATTGAAGAATAAATTATCGATCACTTTCTGTAGCAATGTCAAATATATATATAGTTATGGGACCACGTTCGTTGATATGATGGTGTTTGTGGGACTGTTTTTGACTAATAAGGCCAGGCTTCATGAATTTTTGTCATCAAACCGGTTTTATATGCCCGAGCCTCACAAAATTTGTAGTACAGTACATAGACACTTGTGAAGTCAGGCCTTATGCAATTCCTTTATTTTAGAGTATTTATTAGCATATAGTTGATAGTTTATGACATTATGACTAATCTATAAAAATTTGGCATTAATTACATGCGATTTATCCTTAATTTTCAAACTACTTATCATGAGACCTGATAACTACTACTGATAACTGTATAAAAATAGGCATCGGAGGGGGGGGGGGCCAAATGGGGTTCCCCCAAAATTTTATGAAAAAGTTTAGGCTGATAATAATTATTACCATCAGGTTATTAAGAATTATGATGTCTATAATAGTAGTAATTATTTAAGATAATAAAAGTTATAATTTCTGATTATCATAAATAATTTTGAATTTTACCATATAGTTGGTAGATACTACAAATCAGACTGTTTGTTTAATAATTAAAATAATATTTTCTATCATAAAATTCAGCTTAAAAGTTGTACAATAACTTGATGATAACTTTTACCAAAAAATTCTCTCTGTGTAGTTCTTAATCCGAAGTTAACTGAAAAATAAAATTCGAAAGCTTATTTTATATTGTGAATAGGTAATATTTTACAGGAAATAATGACTTACTATTTTCTTAAATTAAATTTTTATTTTTCTTTGATTAATATACACTAAAGAAATTAATTAAAATATACATAATTGTTTAATTACTTAAAAATGGCAGTTGTGCTTAAAAATGCATATAAACTCAAAAATGTGTGGCAGTTAATTTAGCTAAATATCAGATTCATGATAATTAATTTAGAAAAGACACCTAGTGATTTTCCTAGTTTTTAAATTTTTAACAAACTACTAAGTTTGAAAAAGCAATCTGACTAATGTCCTCATAAAACTTCATGAAAAAATTGTTTCTAAATCTTCTGTCAGCTATTTGACAATGAAATAACATTCAAACACACTGAGAATTTAAAAAAAAAAAAAATTATTATTATTTGAATGGTATTGTCATCCCAACCAGAGATTAAACTTCGGGTGTCGTCGGTTTTTACTCCCACTCTAGATGTTTTATGTACTATATATTCTCCTATTTTTCTCTACGCATGCACAGGTTATAAATGTTCGATAGTGGGGGCGATTTCCAAGGTCCATTCTCTTACTGGGACCACAACATTATACTTTTATAATCTACAATTCTATTTATATCTGATTTTTTAATTATATGTACAGTTTTTTAATAAGAAGCACAAGGGAATATTATACACCAGTTTAAAAATAAACTTCGCTTTTCTATGAGTATTAACTTGTGATATCAATCGTAATGATATAATAATTTAGAATGTAACTTAGAAAAATTATAGATAAAAAGTTTAATCATTACTTTATACTTTTAAAAAATATATATCATATCTTACACAGAAATTAACTACTGAAACCCGCTTATGTAAGTAGTTATTCATTACTCCATGCATTGAACAATAACTACTAATAATGATTGAAATTAACGAATTCATTATTCAAAAGCTACCCCATCAGAAGAATCCCTCTCGGAATCCAGCACAGATTCCTATGAAGGCTTCCTCATGGTGTTTTTGGATGAATTTCCATATGGTTTCATATTTCCATATGGGAATCCATGTATTCAAAATTTCCGATGTGAGTTTCCCATATGGGAATTCAGATACACATGGTTTCCTACATGAATTCCCATATGGGAGTCTGGGTATCCACAGTTTCTTATGTGGACCCCATATAGTAATCCAGATAACCATGGGTTCCTACATGGATTCTTATATAAATCTGTATACTCCTAAATTAATTCTTATGGATTCCCATGCAATCCCATATGGATTTTTTTGATAGAGTAGTGTCTGAAACAGCAATATAATTCATGAAAGTAATAGCATTACATAATTGAAATTTGTACCTGATTACCGAAACTTACTAATAGTAACTAATTTTTTTCTAGTAGGGAGAGTGGGACAACATGGACCACTGAGGGTGAAATGGCCTTACAATTATATGACATAAGCCTTTTTTTTCTTAAAAAGCCTATTTTGCCCCACTCTCCCCTTACTAACATCATCCATCAAAAAGTAATGAATTCAAAAGTTAGATATATTAACTAATAATAAAGTTATGAAGTATCAGATTATTAGTAATCAATAATTGCTTTCTGTGAAGATATGGCAAGAATATTTATTTTCATCATTTATGCAATATAAGTGCTATTTTAGTGCACGCTCTTTTGTTTGCCAAATAGCTGTTTGCCTTTTTAACTATTCCCACGACATTTGTGTGCGTTGAACGATTATCTGCGAGTGGCAAGTAAATAAGAGTACGACAAGTAAACTTGTTGCACGCAAATTTACTTCTAGGCGCATGCAAATTAGTGTTTAACCCACAAAAATATCTCGGCAACAGTCGAATCAGCAAAAAGCTACTTGGGAAACAAAATAACGAGCACTAAAATAGTACTCATATCGCATTAATAATAAAAAAAAAAAAAATATGTTTAATTCATGCGGTGGTACTTCGTTCGTGTGCTCAACTTTGCTCTCGTGGGCAATCGACAGCTTAAAGAACTAGTTGTACAATATACTATTATTATTTTTTTATTTCTTAAGTTCTTTCTTTTTTCAATGAATTGTTATTAAAATTAGTGTTGCCAGAATAAGAGATTCCTTTTTACGTTAATAGAATATGATGAAAATGAAAAAAAGAACAGTTATTAATTAACGATAGTACATTGTGTGATAAAAGATGAAACAAAACGATTTCAGACCAGGGTTAAGTTGGCGCCCGAGTCGTAAGCGGGACTGAAATCACTCGCAGTCTGTAATTGCGTGTCATCCAGTGTCACTATATTTTTTTTTCATTACCAGTATTGGAACTTGAAGTTTTAGTGTCATCAGCCAGTCAGAAATAAGTTAATTTAAGACCAATGATATGATTAACTATTAGCGTAAGCGTAAAAGATCATTTGCAATTTATAATTAAGCAGAAACTATAAATGCTATTTATTATTTACACTTATTTTTATAAATCTTAATCACAAAGTCAGATCTGTCATTTACGTAAATGAAATCAGTGTTCTGAAATTATTATTAAGTAAACGACAAGAGTTATTTAGAGTTAAAATTCCAAATGCCTTCAATCAGCGGGCAGAAATGCGTTACACGTTCACTAATATTTGTTCACCGCATTGGACTGAAATCAGCTTGTTTCGTCTGACTGTAGAGACCCTGAAACTTAAAGTTTTGATGTTGGTATCATAAAAAGGATAAGACAATATGAATGCTGACCAGGCTGTAGTATGTCTGAGCCAAAGAAAAAGGCAGAGACCATCTGTGCTTGCATTAATGAGGTGTTCATCCTGTGTCACGCATTATATATTTCATAACATCTGCTTGAAGCTTGAAAGTTGAAGTTCCAGAGCAGAAGTTTTGAACATAACATATATGCTCCAATTCGCATCTCAATTTATTGTTTTGAAATTATTGATACTCTACCAGATCTGACTTACCATGATTCCCAGTGATACAATGAGTCACAGAGAAATAAAAATGGTTCACGATAAATAACCGCTGGTCACTAAAATTTCAAAATAAATCATCGCTATTTACGGTGAATCGTAGTGAACTCTCACGATAAATCAGATCCGCTAGGGTAGCGGATATTAATAACAGTGAGAATAATAATATAATAGTACTGAAAAACGATTAATATGGATGAGGTACTTTATGGACTTTAAATTTTATATAAAATAATATGTTAGCTGAATATCTTTAATGATATTGCGGTAGTTGATATTTTTATAAATTGCGGAATGCTAATTACAATAATAAAATATGTACTTTAGTTTCTATTCATTTGTTCTTCTTTTAAAAAATGCTGAGTCAAGTGAGTTTGATAAATTTATAGAAGGGGTTAAACAGTGTCGAATGTCATAACTTATCAAATGCCCTTATAAAATGTAGAATCAGTTCATAAAAATTGTCGTATATAGTGTAGGTATTTTTCACATATCACTGGATTTATACATTTACAAGTAATTGTTTGAAGGCATTATTAACTTTTTCTACCAATAATTGTGTGACTTTAAATTATTTTTGGTTAAGTTGACTTACTTTGTATCCATTTAATTCAGACTTACGATACTTTATTAATTTGAAGTATCCTAGAAAAATACTTTGAATTGGTTCAGATCAAATTTTATAAGAGTAAGTATTGGTAGATATAAACAGATCAAACTAAATCTAAATAAAAAATAGTTTTCAATTCAATTCCAGCAATTTAGATCTGAATAGATATGTTCATGTTCGCTTAGATCTTGCTACATCAAGTCAAATTATTTTAGCGTTTGGAAATCTCAAAAAGTATCGATGTGTCAAGCGAAGAGAGCGCGAGACACAAAACGTTGTAAATTCGTCTGCGTGTCATGTGACAGTACTTGGCTACTGTGTTTTCTTTTCTACTCAATTCAATCCCACTTTGTGTACATTGATTAATTAATGTAACGAAGCTAACCAGAAACCGGCTACTTTCAATGCTCACTCTTTTTTACATAAGCCAATTCCTTACCCTCTTGGGTGTACACGCGCTCCGTACATTTCTAGTTTTCACCGTACTGTAATGGAATAATATCACCAACTAACGAAATATTAAACGTATGTTTATGATTGGGATTCTCTAGGATCAATGATCCTTCTGCATGGAGGACTGAACCGGCAGTCACTACAAGTCAAGACCCATAAAAACCCTAACATTCGGTTTCTCTTACGTCGGCTTGGAAAGGGTTTGTCCACAGTAATAATTTCATGTACTGGTCGACATATCACTTGACCGAGAGGAGACGTCGTTTCTTTCCTTGCCTTCTGAAGAAGTCACTCAGAACAACTTTGTACAAATAGATAACCCCGTAGTAAAGATGGTTAACAAGGCTCAATTGAATATGGAAAGAAAAAATTCCCTTTTTATTCACGAAATTACTTATGACTTCTTGTCAGTCCTGTCAGGATCGCATTTGATAGTTGCTAACCTTAGAAAAATCATATGCCATTCTATCTCAGCAGATTCGATAAATCATTAATATAAACCCTAATTCAACGTTTAAATGTGCGAAAAAAAAACTGAATCGAAACTCCCATTAAACCACACCTGAATTAAACTACACGGAAAGAATAGGATGATACTAGATATCATCTCAGATTATACTCAGTTACATCTGAGGTAAAAAAAAATCAAATAGTACCCAGTATAATCTAGATTATATTGAGTTGCATCTAGATTATACTCAGTTTTATCCCAGATTATACTCAGTTACATCTCAGATTATACAGCGCTAGATTATACTGGTTTTCATCCTAGATTATAACCATATACATCTGGATTATACTCAGTACCATCTCAGATTATACTCAGTACTATCAGATTTAACTCAGTTGCAATTCAGCCATTTTTTTTCTAGCGCATGCGTATCTAGTATACAAAGCATAACGACGGAAAATGAAAAAATAAATTTTACCTAATTTTTGAAGGGGGTTCTCGTGCCCCAGGTTCCGCTAATAGTTTTTTGATTTGATAAAGTCATAAATACTAAATTTCTTAGGTGCAATAATATTATTTACCGAAGATTCGAAACAATTTCGAAATATTCGAATCTTCCGAACTATTCGAACCCTTCGAACAATTCGAATCTTTCGAACTATTCGAATCTTTCAAACTATTCGAATCTTTCGAACTATTCGATATTCGACTCGAATATCGATTCGAATGTAACTATTCGACTCGATTCAATTCGAACAAGATTCGTACAGCCCTACTAGTTACACATTATTCAAAAACACGACTGGTTATCGTATTCATAGTCACCGTTCACTTACCAGATACTACAGGTTCCTTTCAGCAGTTAGTATATAAAATAGGTATGGGCGCTGTGTGGAAATTCGAAATACTCCCTGGATAAATGTGTCCCATTGTCCTTCAACACAGTAACCATTTCTGTGCTGGGCAAAACTGTTGTTTTCAGTCGTATGTTTAAGAAAATCACTGTTGCCAAAATAAGACCTTGCGATTTTCGCTAAACAGTAGTCAGACGTGGGATTGAAAACATTAGTTCCTACCCAGCACAGGAATGGTTACTATGTTGAAAAACAATGGAACGCATTTGTCCAGGGAGTCTTTTGCATTTTCTTCACAGCACCTATACCTATTTTATATTAGATAGAAATCATATCTATTGCTGAAAGGAACCTGTATTATCTTGTGAATAAACGGTGACCGTGAACACGACAACGAGTGGTGTTTTTGACATAACGCGCAATTTAGGAATGGTCCCTATCTTGAATCGTACTCAGTCGTATGTAAAAAGGATCCACTCCTATTATAACGAGAAATGCTTGTGATATGCTAAGATCAGTTCTTACATACTTTACGATCATTCTTGTGTAACGAGGTAACTATTCCTATCTATTTTTTTTCCGCACATCTGGGATGAATCCTTATATTACATGGTGCCTATTGAATCCTTAATGCGATACAGATTATAGTCGTCCCATAGAAAGCTTGGGATTTTGCCCTACCATAGTTGTTCCTCCTTTACAACAATATTTGGATTTCCACATGGGCTTAGTATCTTTGTCAGAATGTTTTAACAGAGAGGGAAAGAATAATGGTGGGGAAAAATCTCGTTTTCTCCGGGACGACTGTATTAGACTGTACACGTGTTAGTAGAACATAGTAGATAGAGATAGAGACTGGGGTTTTCTGGATGTTCTGTGGTGCGAATGTTTTGTCTACGGTTATCTAGTTATGGCACCCAAATAAAGATATTCAAAAATAAAAAGTAAGGATGAAAATGTGTTGCAGGATTTTTTATATACATTAATTTATTTAAATTGAGGATCTTCAGGATTTAAAATGATCACGCTTACAATTCCACCGCTATGGAATAAAAAAAAATCTTTCTCCTTGTAACATACAAGAAGAAAAAGTGATCAATAAAATACTTTCTTGACTCAAGAAATAGCTTTTTTTAAAATAGGTTCTCTTCCCTTTTTCCATATAACCCAGTGCAGCCAGAACGCGGACAAAAAGTTCCCCTTCTTTCGCACCATTCTAGCATCACTCACAGCTCAAACGGTTCTTGGGAAGGGGAACATTTCGTCCGCGATCTGGCTGCACTGATATAACCTATAGTTGACTATAATCTAATTGTTTCTCAAATTGGCTTTAACTGAAGATGATTATATGTTAAAATTTATTAGCTATATATTTCTTAAATTAATTTGTGAACTAATTTCTATTATTTCTCGTCTATAAATCTCTGTTGTATACATGCGTTACAATTCTTTTTTTAATATGTTACTATTAACTTTGTTACAATATATAATATTGGGATTCCACATCCTCAATTATAATTTCACAGATATAGTAAATGGTCCGAATTTCATTAGAATTTTATTGAATCTAAAGATGAATTGATTGTTCTTACACAGAAAATGCACCCTCATGTCTGGCAACACCTGATAAGCGTAATATTTTGAATTATCTATTAGCTGATGAATATCATTTTGAAAATAATGATAAACCGTCGAATCATGGTAATACGGGAGCCATATATATTGCATTCCAGTTTTTGGCACTAAAATATACTTTAAATAATAATATTTCCATATATATATCTACAATACATGCACATGTATGCACACACACACACACACACACACACACACACACACACACACACACACACACACACACACACACACTCGGGCATAATCTTAAAAATAGAAAAATAATCAGAATAGCTACAAGGACCTCAAAACCTCGACATCTGATAAAAACTCGATTATTTTAAATTGGACTGAAAAAATAATTTCTCAAATTTTTCGAAAGTCTGCAATTTACAGAACGGGAAATCAAAATTAGTATATTATACACCTAGGGAGAAAAGTAAGACATTCTAACCTGCGTGTATAATTGCCTACCCGAGCCGAAGGCGAAATTGGCAAATGCCTTGATCAGGGCTTCCTTCCTTCTTTCGTGGTGTATATATAGATTTTCACCAGATTTGTGCCTGAAAGATCAAATTTCTGCCTCTATTTGGAGGGAAGAAAGTCGGTCTTTTGTCTTACGAGAATACAAATGATAAAAATTAACGCATGCGCCATTTTCCAACAATTGCTTAAACAGAGGCCTTCAACCCAAGTAGGCACATGTACCAAACATATACTCGCGGGTCAGAATATCATACTTTTCTCCCTAGGTGTATAATATATTATTTCACATTCTAACAATCGAGAACCTAACAGGATAATTTATATGATGGATTTGTCAGCTACTTTTCATTATTCAAAAATTTTTACCTTAGTTAAAGGAAATTTAATCTTTCATCAAAAATTATATTTTCAACAAAACGATTTCATTCTTCAACCAAAAGCGTGATGTTTTTGAATCAACAATATCATTCACGTTGTTTGAGACACTAGTGGTTTGCTTCAAGACAGCACTTTATTACACGACACATATGCAATAAAATCTCCGTAATGTTACACTCCCGTTGTCACCTATCATCCTATAATACTCGTGTCTTATGTGCACAGGTCAGCGCAGTAAAATGCGTAATATACAAAAACAACGGGACTCATTTTTAGGTTAGGATTGAATCGTATACAATGTTATAGGTGCAAGTGGGAAGATTTGAATTACCCGCCACTAAGCTTGTCTTTTATTGGTCATGCAACAAATTGTAGGGGGACACAAGATTGTAAACAAAAGTTAGAGAACCTTGATGAATTCAGAGAGAGAGAGAGAGAGAGAGAGAGAGAGAGTAACATTACGGAGATTCTATTGTACGTCCGAAAAAAAACTCCTACTAATCGACGGTATCAAACTCGCGGGCTTTGTGTTAGAGGACTTGTCAGCTATCGACTAGGCTGACATCCGTTCGAAATTCTAGGAGATGTTTTTAAGTATAAATACTATGATTCGGAATAGAGGTCTCTCTATTCTTCATAGTTTTAACAGTCAGGTGGGGGTATTTAAAAACCGAGAGATTGATATTCTTTGACTGAATCCTTACCCTACTTTGAATCGATAATAGAGTTGGAACATGGCTTTGGAGATTTCTAAGCAAAAATATATATTTTTCAGTTGAGAGAAAAATATACTTAAACAAAAAAATATTTTCTTTACATAAATATTCTTGGCCCAAGTAAATTCTTCTTGGTTCAAATTTAATTTTTTTTCTGTGTACAAACTAGAATGTATAATAACTGGCTCCCGGATTATGAAATGATTTCTTCCTTTAGAAAGTCAAATTAATAAATTCACAATTATGATCATAGAAAAGTTATTGGATTTTTCTTAAATTTTTTTGGCTAAAAAAATAATGAAAATCTAAAAATTATAATGTAAAACTCGTTTGTTTAACATTCGGCCAAATAAGAAATGGTCCCTGTGAATTGATTATTTCAAGAGTGCTCTGAAATAAATCGGTTAATAATACATCAACCATAATAGATACTATTAAAAACGAATAAAAAATATTAAATATAGTTTATATGAATTTAATCGTATTTTTTCATTTGCATCATTTGTTATTTTATATTTATTATTCAACTAACCACACGATAATCATATTCTTGATTTATTCACGGACGGATATTATTACATATTATTACATATCATTTATTCTGGTGTTTAAACATTTTTTTTATATTTTTGGCTTTTTTTCTTCCTATTTTTATCGTAATACCTACAGACTTATATATTAAGCAAGGTACTCTTTGTCTACTTAATTATATACATCGTAAATTAATTTGTTATATATATCTTTGGTTATATGATTAAAAAAACCACGGTCCTTTTTTTGCGTTTGAGATAAAAATAACGAATCATTTCGGAGCACCCATTAATAATTAAAAACTAATATTTTCAAATTTAACGAAATTATCAATATAAAAATAGAGTATCGTAACCAGCCTATAATTTTATAAGTAGTCTAGAAAACTTCATTTTCAAGTCATATAATAAACAATTCAACTAAACTATTTTCTTAACAATAATGTACCGATACTCACCCTAGTGGATCCGAATTACGTTAAATTACCGCAAATTTGCCGCATTTTACGGTAATTTGCAGAAAATTTGTCAATTTACCGCAATAAGTTGCATTGTTATTATGAAACAGGAAATTCTTGGACTTTATAAAATGCCGAAATTTTGCGGTAAACCTGCACTTTTACGGTGAAATACTGCAATTTTGCCGCAGGATTGCCGTGAATTCACGTTGAATTAACCGTACCTTAACCGTAAAAATACCATATTTTACCGTAATTCGGATCAACCAGAAAATTAACTAAAAATCATTATGTTCATAAATGACTCTTGCTAACTCAAGAAAATAAATAAGATTTTGATCCTCTAATATTAAATCATAAACAAAAGCTTCTTATGAGCAAAAAAATAAGTTTTCTGATATGCTTATAAAAAAATTGCTCTTTCTGTTTTTAAAAAATATCAACTGAACTAATTACAACAGAAGGGTATAGAATTTTTGATTATCCCTGATTAAAAACTCCGATTGAACCTAATTGAGAAATTATAATCGGATATATTTGGAAATTACCGATTCACTGTCAACCGGATTTAATCGGAAAAGTGATCGATAAAAATCATTTGCCGAATAAATTCGATAGAATCTAACAAATATTACAATTAGATTTAGTCGGATTCAATCGTAAAATAATCGAGAAGAAAAATGATTGTTTTCCGGTTGGATCCGATTAAAATATATCAATTGACTCTAATCGCATTCAATTAAAAATAATCGAAAAATAAATATATTATTTACCAATAGCATCTGATTCAAAAATTTTAATCGGAATTAATCGGTAAATTATAAAAATTCTTTCCGAATGAATACAATTGAAATTTAATCAGATCCAATCGAAGTTTTTGGTCAGGGATTGTTTCATATACATAAACTTAAAACAGTACGATGGTAGAAAATATGTGAGTTCTTTATCTTTTAAAAAAACGAAGAAATCCTCGGCGTTTGACTGACGGTGGCGCCATTAGCATGGGTACTTGGTTTTTATGAGTAATATGAATCTATATAAACAATAGGAATTATTTAGCAGTAAACTATCAAATAATTATGAATAACTGAAAACCAATGAAGTGTAATTACCGCACAAGGGCCTTGCATCCATGGTTCTCCGTCTATTTGCATAGGAAAGCGTTTATTAGTCTTAATAATGACGCTACTGCATTGTGCTAATCTCCTACCGGATGCTCTCAGTCCAGTTTTTACTTGACCCATGTGCAAACAATTTTCCAAGCCGATTACTTCTATCAGATTATCTCCTATGTCTATAAACATTGACAAGATAATTATTTATTTATATTTTTCCTATTGACACTGAGAGAAAAAAATATGAAATTTAAATAATTATTTTCTTGTTTCCACGAATACTCAAAACAAGTAATTTTTTTATAAAATTGAATGAATAATTATTATTTTAAGGACACGACTACTTCATTTAAGTAATAAATTTTTAGAAACATCAATTACTTAAGGCAAGCAAATATTTTTTCAATTCAGTGGATACGTTCTCAAATTTATTACAATTGAAAACTTCGATAAAGCAATTATTTGGTTAAAAAAGAAATTCAAGAAGAGTATAATTAAAAATTAGGAAAAAGTTCGTTTTTATAAAAAAACAATGTGTAAACTCTTCATATCTTTTTATTTACACTTCAATCGTTTTAATCCGTCAGTTATTTTAAGAGATATCGTTTGCAAAAGAAAGTATTTTTGAGTTCGAAAATGTATTCACATCAATTTTTTCGAGCTCAAGGGACTCGAAAACAGAGGGAAGTTTTGGGGCTGATCCATAGGATCAACCGATAGACCGATTTTTTTCTCTCACAGTACAAGTATTTCAATAATATAAAAAAAAAATATACCTTGAATAGCTACCGTCAAATCAACAGAATTAAAGCTGCTAGTACTAAGTTCTTTATCTGGTCGTTTCTTCCTTTTTTTCAAGTGATACCGAGCATGATGTTCTCCCCACAAATTAGAACCTCCATGAGTAAACGGAATGTTTAATAACGCGATTCCTTGCAGAGATGGGCCATGAGCCAAATCTAATGGTGTCCCATCACAGACGATTTCCAAATCTTCATGCAAATTTTTACAACTTGCTGCGAATTGCTCAGTTGTTGCGTACTCAAAATACCAAAGTTTGTTTTTCATTCGACTATTAAACTTTTCTGGATTTTTTTCTCGTTCAAGATGAAATTTAACACAAATAGCAGCGTCGACACCAACAGAAAAATAATTATTTATAATATTATAAGGAATACTGTCTTGATTAGGTTTCTTTTCTTCTTTCTGGTCAGTAACTTCGATTTGCCATCGATCCATCATAACCGGAGTTGATTTTTCTATTTTTTTCAAAATTTTGTGTAATGCTTCGCCGTCGTAGCCCCCACCCCAACGCAAACAACGCGCTAAATCATTGCCAGTACCTAATGGCACCACACCAACAGCCGGTTGATGTTCAAATTGAATTCGGTCCATTGTTTCTAGAATCCAACCCACAGTTCCATCTCCGCCGCAGCAAATCACTTTGAAATTTTCAACATCCTTAAACATTTGAAGACCTTGCATAGGCCCTCCAATAGCCAGGTTATGTACTTGACGTGGATTTAGAATGTACTGAAATTTTCTTAACATTCTTTCTCCCTGTCGGCCTCCAGACTTCGGATTTATAAAAACCAGCAGAGGAATTGAACCTAGTGGTGGAGTGATTTGAAAAGACATCGCTGGTTGTTGATTCGGATTGCTACTAGTGCTTAGAAAAGCTCCAGAACCAACGGAAGATGTATCCTGACCATACTTGCTGCCACGTTTACTGTCTCGAGATAATGATCTTTGTCTATCCAAGACAACTGGACATATCGCTGTAGGAGGTAGAATATGAATGGCGTACTCGCCAAGATTACACTCTGCTTTTACTTGTGATCCACATTTATTATGTATCTATAAGAACATATAAGATTTTGTAAATAAAAATTCTAGCTTGATAGAATTAAATTTTTCTATATTAAACATCATTCAATTTTTATATTAATGTATAAAAATGAAGCTTATAATCATTTAGGGATAAAATAAGTCAAATTTAAGTAAAATGTTTACAAATTAGTTTTGAGGAATTTTCACAAGATGACGTAACTAATGATAAACTGCATCGGAACATCTTGTACTTGTATTCATGCTGAAGTGTCGCTATTTTCCATTAATGATCATTACTATACTGTTATTTTCAGTATGTGTCATTTCACCGAAGTGTAAACGACTTGCAGTCTTTGTGCTCTAACTATGTCAACTTTTGTGCCAACAAAGCAATATTTGCAGGGAACACTGCTTTTTTTCTTCAACTTGAAGAAAAGTACTTCTGAAGGACATCGATTGCTATATCTGAAGTATATGGAGAACATGCTTTTTCAATAAAAACGTGTGGGTATTGGTTCCAGTGTTTCAAGAGTGGTGATTTTGACACCAATAACAAAGAACGCGAAGGAAGGTCAGTAAAATTTGAAGACGCTATTGGAGGCATTATTGGATCGATTCATGCCAAATCCAAGAGAAGCTCCTTGAAACTTTGGGAGTGAATCAATAAATGATTTCAAACTATCTAAAGGTCGTGGGTATGGTGCAAAAATAAGGATATTGGGTTCCACATGGACTAAAACCACGAGATGTCGAGCGCCGTTTTTAGGTAGATTTTTCTAAAATCTAGCTACTGATTTTGATAATTGATTTTCCATTTCGGCTGCCGGATAGCCTCTTTTACGTGGGAACAGCTGCTTCGAAAGAAAATTTCGGAAGGGTTTTTTGCACTGATTAGTGACGGGGGGTGAAAAGTAAATCCCCTACGACAATTCAAAGTGCCGAAAATCGTGGGGTAAGCCCGGCTATGTACCAACCATCACTAGGGAATGATATCAATAATAATTGATACAATGGAGCCGAGCATTGAAGCTTAAATGCCTCTTACATACGACATAACAAAGTGAACTTTCAGCGCGACAACGCTCGGCCACATGTAGCTGAAGCCGTCAAGAAAACTTTGGAGGCACTTAACTGGGATGTTCTACCTAACCCACCGTATTCGCCAGACATGTTCTTTCCGGCTACCACTTATTCCGGTCGATGACTCATAACCTGGCCGAGCAGCACCACTTCTTAGGAAGAAGCCAAAAATTGGATCGATCCTTGAATCACCTCAAAGGATGAGACATTTTTGAAACGCGGTATCCATCTGTTGCTTGGAAGATGGTCGAAGGTAATAGAAAGCGATGGGCAATACTTTGAATAATATACAGGGTATCAGTTTTTCTGAATAAATCTTCAAAATTAGAAAAAAAAAACCTCAAAACTTATTTGTACACTCTATAATACTTCTTTCCTATAATCTCACTGTCGATTTGAGTGGAACTTTTTCTTCGAGATTATTATAGATTATTTTTACTTAATCATACTGGAAACTATATCTTTAAATTTTGAATTTAATGTTTTATGAATTTTAATAAGCTCATATAATAGTCATTTTTATTTTAACTCACAGTAATTTGGCACCATCGACAATGCAGTCCAGTTATTCCGTTGTAACTTTTTATTGTCTTTCTACATTTTGAACATTTGCCATGACAATTTCCTTCAACCCAATGATGTACCATACTTTGGGATGTTTTTTTACTTTTAACATAAGTTGCAATACAAGATGCTGGAGCTCGCTGAACACATCTTTCGTGGACTGTATACTTACAAACTGTAAACAAAATAAAATCACAGTTTTATTCGATTTTTTACTTATATTCACTGAATCTTTCATCAGCACACTTATTTTTGCAAATTCGAATAGTACACTGGCTTGAACCTATCTACCCTACGTCTAAGTTGTCAAAGACTCTCTCAAGTATGCACTTGAGACCATTCGGCAACACCATTCCGGTAATTCTAATTTATATAGTTTATTGGGGTCATACGTAGTTGCAAGGCTCAAAAAAGATGTCTTTTTTTATGAATTTTTTTATTAAAACAGTTTTTATTTATCAATTACAAAAGATGGTAATTCAAATAGAGCCTACTTTTAAGAATACTATAACGCGTAGATCATGTAAAAATATTTGTGTGCACCGTGCTCCTGTAGATGATGTCCCGAACGAGCTCCAAAAAAGGCGCTTGGTAAATATCTCTATTTCAGCGGTTTAGATTATCTGAAATACAAAAATATGGTGTTTATTTTCAAAGGATAGATTAACGCAGGTATAGAATGAAGGAATAATAAAAATTTTGATTTTTGACAAAATAGCGTCCATTTGAAAAATATTTTTTGTTTCTGACTGAAATTTTTGCTCTGAATTGTTAAAAAAAGTAGTAATAATTTTTTTAAATCTTATTCCTTCATTTAATACCTGAGGAACATACCTAAAAAGATTGTATAAAAATTTGAGACCGAACGGTTGAGTTTACACATAGAATTTTTTTCTTCAACTTACATGGTATCATCTATTCCAGGGCCATAAGATGGACCTCTTGCAGTATCAGTAGCTTCTAATAAGTCCAGCTTGTGTTGTCGTCGAGCCATTCTTCCTTCTCGCGTGCTTCCATGCGCTCTTGCACCAGAGATCATCACACGATCTGCGTCCTCTCAGTCGACATAAGCGTGAGCTGCGGTACCTAATGAAAGTCCTGATGCGCTCATAAAGTACAATACTTATTTTGTACGTTCATTAAACATTCCAGCTGCAATGTAAGCCGCTATTTCAACAACTTTAGAGTCTCCATACAAAGAATTGAACCCTCGCTTCCTCCAGGTTCCACCACCCGAAACTGTTAATTCTTCATTATTTTCATCAGCTTGGTTTTCAGCAGTCGCTTCTTTTTCCTCAGTACAGGCTTTTTCAAACAGTTTTTTAGCTGCTATTTTCACACAAGATTGAAGGTTGTCAATAATCAAATCATAAGTGTTTTGAGTTTAAAAAGCAGGCATGTCCATCAAGCCACAAAATTTAGCTGCGCTTTTTAATCCTAGTCCCAGAATTCTCATTACAAATATAAATCGTCTGTTTATTTCTTAAGAATGCTTCACAAAAAGACTGGAGTTTATAACACAATTTTCACGCTTATCACACCCTATAACGATTTTAAAACCAAGTCCATGGGGAGGAGGAGTTTCAAATTTTATTCTTCCGTCACAAGAGTCACGTAATGGTACTTTTACGTATTTTGAACATTTACTAAGCGTTGTTATAACTTTTAAATAAAATTTACTCCAATATAAAACAAAAAATCACGAAAAACAAGCTTGAACTGAACGCACGACTTTACAACGTAGCATAACTCTTTAGACTGAAGAAATACTTTTATTTTAGGTTATAATAACTGAATGTGGCTTTGAAGTTCTTGGCGAACATATTATACTCGCCCTCTATGAGAAAACACAATAGGAAAAGGAACCTTAAGTAGCGCATGTAGTGAGTGCAGCTGCTACCCCAGTTCGTCCTCTACCCGTCCGGCATCAATGTCAAAAAGATGACATAATGTTATCCAAAAAATTTTATCTTTAACAGCTCAGAAAAATGTTATCGTTTTGATAACTTGATGTTGAGGTCATTTAAAAGAAATTTGAAAGTTAGCGAAATGATAACTATTTATGGATGTCTCTAGAACATAAAAAAAATAACTTTCTTATGAGACCATTGTAACCTATGTCGTTGTAACCTATAAGTACCAATGATTATAAACATTATTTATTGATTCTGCTCTAAAGTAATTACATATAATTAGTTATTATAAATATAATAGCAGAATGTCGAAAAGAAAAAATTTTTAAAATTTATGTAAAGGTAAAAAAAATAAACGAATACGTTATTTTTTTAAATAAATTACATAATTTTGAAAATTCATCTAGTGATGAAAATGAAACAGTAGAAAATAATTCATGCTTTTTGAGTAATAATATATCTTGATGAATATCGTGATGAATCGGATAATGTTGATAATGAAAGAAATATTAATACAGACAATAATATTGATGACGAAAAAGTTAATGAAAATGAAATAAGTAATTACAGTTCTGACAGTGAAACTAGTGGCAATTCTGACTCACGTATATTATCGATCTGTTATCAATTAAAAAAGAATGCTTTGGTAGCAATCAATGAAACAAGTTTATCATCGAAACTAACTCAGTAAGTGACTGATTCAAATAAATCACGTAAAGCAGCGAATAAACTCCTAAAAATATTAAAAACATCTAATCAAAAAGAAATCAGTAATCTACCTCTTGATTCTCGGATCTTACTTGGTACACCGGAAACACCGATAGTAACTCGTGAAGTTCCTCCTGGCCAATATTTTCATTACGGGTTAAAAAATGCCTTGACTGATCAATTGAGAATTATTGATTGTTATACTCTACCGGGCTTGATTGTCATTAATATTAATATCGATGGGCTGCCGATTGCTAAAAGTTCGACGAGTCAACTTTATCCTATTCTTGCGCGAATTCATCCCAGAGTTTCTCAGCCATTTGTAATTGGGAGATATCATGGATATGAAAAACCCAAAAGTGTTGACATTATGATCTCCGTAAACTGATTTCTTTAAGATCTCTAAAAAATGTTATGTTTCTGACGTTTAACCGATGAGCTCTTAAAAATATCCTCAGATGGCGCGTAAGAGGCTTTTCTGATATCTTTCTGTTATCTTCGGGATAACTATTTCGGATATCAGATCAAAAAAATGTTATCTTTAAGAATTCTGTATGTCATCTTCCTGCCGGACGGGTACCTGCTTTTTAACACTCTGACATGGCCTTACAAAGTCAGGCATATCTCCGAAAATATTTATCGGATTGGCTACAAATTTTCAGAGAATATACTTAAATATATGTGCATTCCCACAATGCAAAAAAATCGATTTTTTGAAAATTCTAACTGCGTATAGCCCCTTAAACTCTTTCTAGTAATTTTTAATAAATTATTTTCTGACAGCACAAAAAATCTAGTATATATTTTATGTATGGTAGACTATACAAAGAAAATATTTAAGTTCGTAAATATTACGAACCATAAATTATCTATGCAAGACATTATTTCACGAAGAGTTAAAAGTAAACTAAAATTAAAATTAAAGTTACATTTACGTATTATTGAAGGAACTACATAGGATGACAAAAATATTGATTCTAAAATAATTTAAATAAAGTCTTTCCAAGTAATATTGTTTATTGATAACGAAAATTTCTAAATTCCAGTATTTAAGATTAAAACTAAAAAAAAAAAAAAAAAATTACTATAAAATTAATCAATTATGAATCATTTTTGGTTTTTATTAAAATATCTGTTCGAAATTTATTTCTATATGAATTTGCGTTAGTGTGCCATCCAAGAATCAAAATACCATTCTTTTTACTTACAAACACAACATAATCCTTTTTTGCCGAGTCCCACCAGCATATTAAGGCATAAATTACAATAAGCTGGCTTACTAAAGTGTTTTAGTCTCCATAGATGATTTCCATCTTCTTTCACGTGAGAATCTAAACCTAAAAGTACTAAAAGTGGAATGGTTGTAAGTCCACCTCTTTTCCACTCTTCTAGAGAAACTGTTCCATCTGCGTCATAATCGATTTCAATCATCATATCTTGTAGAATCTGTTACATAAAAGGAATCGAATTTTCATTTAATTAGTCGATGATAAATAAGTATAGATTTCATTGTATACACACTTATCCAAAAACTAAAGGAACAAAACAATTTTAGAAATTTTTTAGTAATTTTTAGATGGCATTATTTTTAACTTCCCGCTTAGAAAATCGATGATTTTCAAAAATTTCGGGAAGTTATTGTTTTCACCCCAATTATCAAAAATCGAGTTTTTATCCGATGTCGACATTTTGAGGTCCTAGGAAGCTATTCTGACTATTTTCAGAATGATGCCCGAGTGTCTGTATGTATGTGTGTGTATGTATGTGTGTGAATGGTCTATAACTTTTCAACTAATGAATCGATTTGGATGTTTAAGGCGGCGATTGAAAGAGCTTGTTGGCCGTCAACATTCCTGAAAATTTCAGATCATTTGATCCACTAGACTCGAAAATATATGCGAATTACGAAAAAAAAAAATTTTTTTTTTTTTTAGTTTTTTATTGATTTCTCAGAAACGAATTGAACGATCGACTTTAAAATCTATTCAGCTCTATAACTTAATAAAATGCGTTGAATGTTGCCTTAACCATCTCAATCGGTTGATTTGTTTGAGAGATATCGTTAGAGAAAGAAATATTAAAAAACGTGCCTATTGCCACCTTAAATGTCGAAATTAGTTAATTAGTTCAAAAGATATCAGCGTTGAAAAGTTAAAAAAATAATATTCTATGTTATTTTTTCCAGATAAATCAAAATGTACTGTACTAAAACGTGTCTAAAATCTAACATACTTTTCCTCTTTATGGTCTCTTTTGATCATCATATAATGCCATCAAACTTGTTCTTTAGTTTAAACCATATTATCAACGAAAAAATCGGAAAAACACAGTTTTTAATCATTTTCTCGAATATTTTATATATTATTGCTCTGACCTAAGCCAAAACTCATTCAAATCTTGATTTTGATCACTGACATTGTTTTTTGTATCAATATATTTAGTTTATTGAACATAATCGGGAATTAAAATTTAAAAACCGCTTGCTCATTAATGATTTTCGATTCTTAAACTTTTAAACTGTAGCATAAACCGTAACTTGTTAGAGTTTGAAAAAATCATAAAAAAACGATCGCATGCAATAAGATTTTCGAGCTCGAAGAACTCGAAAACATAGTCACATTAATATTTTCGATTTCCTTGAACTCAAAAACAGCGGGAAGTTTTGGGGCTGGTTCGCAGGGTCAACTGACAGACCGATTTTCTTCTTGTGTATTTCTTATGTCTTGAGATAAACTAGTTTTCGTTGGTTCAAACGAATTTGGTTTCATTGAAAAGGAAATTTGTCAAACTCTTAAGGAGTTTGATGTCAGTACCTTATTTTTTACAGAGTACGATTTAGCTTCATAAAATAGTATTGAAAATAGTTTAATTTATCATCGAAAAATTATTCAGCATATTATGATGATGTGTGTAACTATAAATATTGTAATAAATTTGAGTCAATAGATAAAATTATACTAACTATCGATAGAATCAAAGGATGCGTAAGTAGTATTGTAAATTATGGACCCTATCCAGATAAAAGAATGTGGTAATGTAATATCCAAATTATCTAACAGTTGAATGAAGCTGTGGACTAACAATAGATCGCCGAAGTTTAATAGTATTGAGAATGAACAATGCATAAGTATATGAGTGGGTGAATAAATAACATTAAATCTGATTTTTTATATTTTTGTATCCAAAGTTGGCCTAACTAATGTCATAGAAGAATTTCAAACAAAAAATATAATAATTATAAGAACAAAAAAAAAAAACAAATTCGTGATTATAAACTGGGATCAATAATTGACTCTGTAGGTCAGCCCGAATCTTTTTTGAAGTTCTCGAGCTTGAATGCATGATAAAATCTCAGATTCGATAAACCATTATGATTAGTGCAAAGCACGTTCAAACAAGTTTGTTTGCTCGGGAAATTTCTTAAGAACGGTTATCAGATAATTTTGTCCAAGCTTTTATATGCAATAAAAGCTCTAAACGTAAAATAAAGACACAGACCTGATGCTTTACTCTATGAACTAGCAAAGTGCACTTCAATTTTTTGATAACTTCCATTTGTTTACGAGAAAAGCTTGGACAAAGTTCCCATTTACTGTACAAGTGCAACAAAGATAGTACCGTTTATCCAGTTGAGTGCGAATAGAGAAACAAATGAAAACGCGTCTTAAGACTAATATTGTTTTATTCAACTCATGCGCAGTATTCACGTTTTATCATGTCTAAAATCCGAACCCTAAATGGCAGTTTACCGACTGGTGAAAAATTATTTGTCAAAACGCAATAAAGGTGTCTACTATTCCGGCCATCGTGACGTAATAAAAATAAACGTACCCTGATAGCCACCCTAACCGTAAGTTAACTACAAGCTACTACCATAATTTAAAGGTAACTTAAAGGAAAGCGTTGGAGAGCAAGCAGTTACCTTTAAATTGATAGTAAATTGTCTATAATTTGAACTCAAATTTGACTACAAGCGTTACTATCAGACAATGACGTTAAGTTGATTGGAAGTTTCACTTTAAATTGACGACAAGTTTTTCCGTCAAGTTACATTCAAGCTACTGCCGTATTCTGAAGCCAACTTAAAGGAAAGTATTATTAAGCCAAGCTTGCCAGAAATATTCTCGTTAAGTTAGCCGAAAATGTTTCATGACAGAACTTGTAGAGCAAAGTCTGGCTATCAGAGTAAATATCTTTCGGGCTCTAACTGAATATTGGGTAATTACAACTCTCTGCTATTACCTATTGAGCAGCCAAGACCGTGATGACGAATGTTTTTAACGTGGAGTTGAAACTTTGATATTGAATTGGAATTTACGTTAAATGAAATCAACATCCCTATAGTTTTGTCATATTCTTAATATTATAAGTTTTTTTTTTCACCATGTCACTGAAAAACTACTTAGACTTCGCATTTTAGGTAATTAATAAAACGTGAATAATACACATGAGTTGAATAAATCTATGAGCGCAACATGTAGGTTAAATCATAACCCTTCATCCGCAATGTGTTAGCACTAGTGTCCGGTGCGCAGTATGCACTCGCTTCGGTCGTACCTGCGCACTTACGACTCGTGCTAACCACATCACGCTGACACATTATGAATAACTTACCCTACTAGTTACGCCAATAATTATTATGCACTCATTTACAAATAGATTGACGGTCATTCAGAAACAGGTTTTTAGATCTAAAAAAAGTAACGTGTGTGGAAAATTTGAGTTCTGAAAACCGAAATTGGACCAATAACTCTTCGGTTATAAAAAATATTTACAGTCGGATTTCATTAACTCGGAACTTCCCCTCAATCCTGACCACCACTACGAACTACGCTGTCTCCCACCGGATACTATATATTTGTATATATATATATTTGTATGTATGTGTGTATATTTATGAATACACCATACATGTAGATGTAAGAGTGCACACGTTGTAGTTTACTCTTTAAAAGAGAAAGGGCATCTGATAAGTCTGAATTTTTCGGAAATTTTCGCTCCTCCATAGACTAACTGTCCAAGTCAATGAAAACCAACCGTAATTATTGTAGTATAAAGTTAAAAATGAATATGAAAAGATTAACCGACAACTTAGGGAAAATCGTTCAAAATGAATGAAGAACTGATAGAATTGAGTTCTAAATTTAGTTTTCATGAGTTAATAATTCAAGATGTAATTTAATGTAGTACAAAATATCTATGTAAAGTAAATGGTGTTTTTTTTTCTAGTTTGATATATTTTTGTTCTTATTATTTCAACTTACTGGTTTCAATTCTGATACGTCCCATCCAAGATACTCTGCAACGTTCATCATTTGATTGACAATACAATCCATTTCCTGATGAAAAAATATAAATTAAGTACAATATAATAATATATTGGGTGACTTTTAAAGAAATCGTCAACTAATTAGAAAATCGTGAAATTTTTATAGGAGCATATAGTTCATAATGCAATTTTCCTTAAATAGATTAGCCTGAACTTAAGAGGCCTATGTCAAGTCACGATTATCAGAGCCACCATTTCTTCGAGACATTGAATGAATTTTTTGCCTAGTCCACTAAGAAAGTTCAATTCGAAGGAAATTGAAACTCAATCACGGAAAAAATATATTTTTTTAAATTTAATTGTAGAATTAAGGGTCATTTTTAAGAAAAGATTGAAGCATGGTGTTATAATCCCTGATTAAAAAGTCCGATTGAATTTGATTGAGAGTTTTTTATCACATTTGATAGAAAATTTCCGATTGACTTTCAATCAGTTGTGATCGGAAAGTTTCGAATGAATCTGATTGGAAGTTAATCGAAAATTGGTAAGTTAATCGAAAAAGAACTAATTATTTTCGGAGAAAATCTGGTTAAAATATTTCTATCGGATTCAATCGAAAAATAAATAAATGTTTTTTATAACTCGATTCAGAATTCGTATCGACGTTTTTGTCAGTTTGAATGTTGCCGCATACTTAGTCACGGAGAAAGCTGAATTAAAGAAATAGTCGTGGCATTATATCTTTGTTTTTATGACGGAAAGTAAAAATTATGAATTAGTAAAGCACTTACCGTAAATCGACTAGAAAAAAGTGAATAATTCAGACTAAAAAAATTGGCCACTTTCAGCACTTTGTACAGTGTTCGTAAATTGAACTTTCTAAGCAGTTAGTACAAAAAATAGTATATTAACGCATTGAGTGGAAGGTGCTTTCGACAACGAGTGTGAATGGTTCACGAGCCATTAGGCGAGTGTTTCCAACTCACGAGAGTCGAAAGCCCTTCCTACTCAATCTGTTACAATAGTTTTTGCATCGAATGGTAAGAAAGAATGTCTTTTATTGGTAAAAAAGGACACTACATTAAATTTAATCTTATAATTAACCTAAAATAATATTCTGTCTTATTAATATAAAATTAATTCCTGTATTATTTCTGATGCAAAAGATTATTAAATAATGACAGTAACAATTAAAAATGATTGAATTGATTTTAATAATAATTTGAAATTATTTTTATTATTTTAAAAATTTTGGTACTCAGCAGAAAATAACTAGAGTTCCGAGTCAAAGTTCATATAGTGAATTGTATATTATAATTAAATACAGTAAGACGATTTTCTATAGTCTGAGACTTTGCGTTGTCCTAATTCGAGACGGCTGTTGATTGGGTATTTTGGTGGATCACTTAATGACTAATAAATAGTATAGCTATATATATATATGTAAAAAGTGTACGTTTGTCATATTTTTCAAGAACAATGTGGACATTCTTCTCGACATTTATTCTTTGTCGTGTAATTTTTAACCAATTAGAGACGTGCTTTTCTACCATGAGTTGCAAAAAGAAAGTATTTTTTTAACACTAAAACTTACATTAGTATCGAGAACACCATTTCCATCAGTATCATACAGTCTAAACATAACTATTAGTAAAAAAAGAAAAAAAGCCATTAAATTATATTTTTAATATTTTCTAATAATACTATTTATTTCTTACATTCTAATTTATCTTCTGGTCTACCAGCTTCAAGTAATGAAAGATAGCATACAATATCTTTCAAGCTCACTTTAACCGTGTGAACATCAATAGTACTTTGTTTCCGCACAAGATGTTTTATTTCTATAATTAAAAGAAGACATTAAATTCCATCAAAATTAGTACACGCAGATAAAAACAAATTAAATTCAAGTAATTATTTTTATTGTTTATATAAATACTCGAAGTAAGTAATTTTTAACTTCCCGCTAAGAAAATCGACGATTTTCAAAAATTTCGGGAAGTTATTGTTTTCACCCCGATTTTACGAAAATTACGTTTTGAGGTCCTAGGAAGCTATTCTGACTATTTTCAGAATGATGTCCGAGTGTGTGTATGTGTGTGTGTGTGTATGTAAACTCTTTGTAACTTTTTAACTAATAAATCGATTTGGATGGTTGAGGTGGCAATTGAAAGAGCTCGTTGGCCGTCAACTTTCCTAAAAATCTCAGATCATTTGATCGAATAGACTCGAAAATATTTGCGAATTACGAAAAAAAAAAAAATTTTTTTTTGTTTTTTATTGATTTCTCAGAAACGACTCATACGATCGACTTCAAAATCTAATCAGCTCTAGAATTCAATAAAACGCGCCGATTGCCGCCTTAGACATCTCAATTGGTTAATTTGTTCGAGAGATATCGCGGGAGAAAGAAATGGTGGATAATGGTTTTTTCCAAATATTTTCGAAATGACTGACCCGATTAATTCCAAATTTTTTTTTTAGTATTTTGAAAGTATTTCAAAAACGACTTGATAAATCAATTCAAAAATCTGATCAGTTATAGAACTCAATAAAACATGTCGATTGTCGCCTTGAACGTCTTAATCGGTTTATTCGTTCGAGAGATATCGTTCGAGAAAAAATCGTAAAAAACGTTTTCTTTCGAAAACAAAGGCATACAAAAGTATTTTCGAGCTCGAAGAGAAAATGTATCTACAACAATTTTCTGAGCTCAAGGAGCTCGAAATAGGCGGGAAGTTTTGGGGCTGGCCCGCAGGGTCAACCGACAGACCGATTTTTTTTCTAAAATTCAATTAATAGTTATTATTTGTAAAAAATTATCGCTTCATTTTAGTAATTAATTTTTAGAAGCATCAATTACTTACGGCAAGCAAATATTTCTTCAGTTTAGTTGATAACTTCTCAAATTTGTTGGAATTGAAAACTTCAATAAAGCAATTATTTGGTTAAATAAAAAAAAAGAATTAACGAAAGATATACTCTAAAATTGGAAAAAAATTTGTTCTTATAACAAAATAAAATTTCTCATCGGTATTGATGAAAATATAAAATATATAAATTTTTTCGAGGGCTACTCTATAAGATATTAAATACCCGTATGAAAAAATAATATATGGTTAAAATATATAGAATCATATATGGTTGCAACAAAAAAATATATGATATAGTATATTATATATTATAAAAAATCATATAGCGATTTTGGCCGATTTAATATAAAATTATATACAGCTGTAAATATATGTATTCCATATATGTAACTTATATGTTACTTATATGAAGCTATATATACATTTACATTTACCTTATAATAATATAATATATTGTATTGATATATTTTCTTTTACATTCAAAAAATATAAAATTTTTATATGAAATGAAATATATGATAGCTTATAATTTATATTATATATGGCACCATATATTTTCTTTGTTATATTCAAGCATATATTTTATTCGGTGTATGTGTATGTATATGGATATATTATATATTTGCTTCAAATTAACTAATTTCGAGAATTTTATCTGCAATTTAAAGAGTATATTAAAATTAAAATGTAATTTAATTGGAGTTGGTCATACGAATAAGAAACTTTTTTTTTCCATACACAATATAAATATATGTTTTTGTATATGATCAAAGTATATTTTTCGTATATGATAGAAATATATATTTTTATGTATGATAAAAATATAGTTCTTGTATATGACAAGAATATATATTTTCATATATGATGAAAATATATTTTTTGTATATGATTGACATATATATTTTATATATGCTAAACATATATGAATTCCTATATGATGAATATTATATTCCTAATATAAAAAAAAATATATCAAAAAATGTAGTCAAATTGGCCACATATATTTTCTGATATTTATTATATATTTTGACCATATATGTTATTTTCATATGGCTAGTAATCATTTGAAGAAAACAATTGCTTGGTACTATTTAAGTAACTAAAATACTTAAATCAAGCATTTTTTCTTGAAAATGTACATTTTTTTCTCTCAGTGTACACAAAATAAGAAGAAAAACAAATAAAAATTTTGATGATCTCATAAAGCTTTACGAGTACTCAAGAATTTATTGCTTTTAATACAAACACCAAAAACAGTAAAATATCGATAAATAATATAAAATTTCTTCAAGTATTCATACTGGAGTAAACATAGCTCACTAAAGTAAATTATTAACTGCAATATTATTCATAATTTAATAAACATTATTAGTGTTATGCAGTTGGATTTAACTTATAAATATAAAATATTAATATTAAAAATAATGATAAACTTGAACGTTGATGCAGATTTAAAACAAGTTCCGGCAAGAAAATATAGAAAGAACTTTAGCGAATTGATACGATACTAAACACACTTGTTGCATTGCAATCGGTAGCTGAGAGCACTAAGTTAGCGTTTGTATAAAATTTTATACTCATTCATACTTTATATTAAATATAATTTTAGTATCAATGACGTCACGCATGCAGATTAATCTATTTATAAATGTGGGGATGACGAGTGCTTCAGTCCAGAAAGTTGTGTATGCTTTGCTTTAGTTTGGATATAAATCTAAGAATATACAAGAAAATACAAGGATATAGATTTTGAAGTTTTGTGTAGTTTTGTTAACAGATTTAAAGATTAATTAAAAATCAGAAAAAGACTGACAGATGACCTCGTGTATTCAAAATAAATGTTAAAAATAGAAATAAACACAGACGTTTATCATCAAACGGTAAATATTAAAGGTCAGCTTGATGTGATGATGTGAGAATTTTGACTCTTTACTCAAAACTTCTTTTTCATATCTATTCCTATATACACTGAGAGAATAAAATGTATATTTTTAAAAAGAAATGCTGGATTTAAGTATTTTAGTCACTTAAGTAGTGCCAAGAAATTATTTTCTTCCATTGAGTAAAATAATTTCTTTATTCAAGTATTTTATTTAGTTTCTTAATGCTAAGAAAAAAATTTGATTTTATCAAAAAAATATTATTAGACATGCCGTCTTTTTTTTTTAATGTTGTTCAGATTACACGGAGAAAACAAGTCTTGAAAATATATTATTATTTTAGTAAAAAATACTAATGCAAATCAATAAGTGCATTACTTTTACTATTGGTTAATACGTGTATAGTAATTCTCCATGTAATTTGGAACCTGGACAAACATTATTTTTTTATAAATAAATAAATTGACCTTTGAATAAACTGTTAAGTTATTCATCGATATTCTTCATCATATTAATTTACACAACTAAATGATGAAATTCCAATATTTGATACTTTATAGAAGTAGCGTTCAAAAAAAGTAATATATTCTATATTTTTATCAGTACCAATGAAATATTTCATTTTGTTACAAGAATAAATTTTTTTCTAATTTTCAAGTGTCTTTCTTCAATTCCTTTTGAGAAGGTATAAACTAAATCGAATAAATATTTGCTGCCTAACCCGTGTAAAAAACGTCGCTGAAAAAGTGTAGACGATTCCTTAATTAAAAGAAACCATTTGCAATGTTAAATGCCCATGAGAAGGGTGATTCAAAACTATTCGAAGTATTCAAAAGCATTAAAAAGTATTTAAAATTTTTTTTTCTTCCATGAAAACTGCTAGGTTCCATTATTTTTTCAGTACAAACAACGTTCACAAAAAGCTCATTTTAAACTGTTTTTGAAGGTTCTTTTTTTCTTTTGAGGCAATAGTTTTTTTAAAATTATAACAATCAATTTAATTTTAGAAAAAAACAACTTAATTCTAGTATTTATGGAAATAAGAACAATAATTACTTGAATTAAATTTTTTTTCTCTCAATGTAGTTATAAATATTTTAAATTACTTTCAAATTTGGTTAAACTTAAGTAAAAGTATTTTACCTTCTAGCTTTCCATTATTAACGAGCAAAGAATTATTCGACTTTCGCGATGAATTACGTGACATTTGACTGTGACTAGGGCTACTATCAGTGCTTTTTTTTTCCAAAACATCGTGACAACTGTAAGACGTATGAGCAATTGTCAACATTGGATGAATACTACCTGTAATAAAAAAAGAAATTAAGGATGTTGGCTTGACCAACTGTTTAGGAAACAAAAATCTAAAATATTCTTTCAATTTTTGCTCCATTACCTGTTCTGGCCCGAGCTGACGTTTCACTGTCAGTTCTGTGATGACCCAAAGCTTGAAACTTTTCCGTTAATCCATGGAATTTTTCAGCAAGAGATGAACCCCCATGACTTTCAGTAGATACTGGAGCAAGTCCTGTACTATTCACATTACTACTGGATGTTGTATGTGATGTTATGGCGGCACATGCTGTTGTCGATGACATAACTGTCATTTCCTACAAAACAATACACGCACGATAGTTGTTGAACAAGTGTATTATAATTGATGTTTTAGTTGAGAGCGGATGACTGTTTATTCATTTAATCTCCTCGGAGTGAGTTCTCCGAGTGAATTCGGATTGAAATAAGATCCATAATCACTCCGAATTCACTCCCAATATTTTACAGCGTATCCGCAGATTGAAATCACGGTGGAATACCGTAGAAGTGTAAGCACCGTGGATCCACCGTGGTTACACGGTGGGTTTGTTCTATTTTACCATCGTGTATACACAGTGTATTCCAGTGATTATGCGGTGAAAGTTCCGAGGTAATGGAACCTAAGTTAACGGAGTTCGACTGTAACTTAATTTTGAAATGTATTGCATAAAATATTCTTTTTAAGCTAAAAAGTATCAAATTAATAAATTATAATCATCATAATAATATCAACAATTTTGTATCATTGAGACAATTAAAATACATCTGCTTACAATCGAACTCAGAGGAAAAAAATCAAATTTACACGGCGGTGTAACGATGAAAATATTGTAAATTTGCCGTACGTTGCGGTAAAATACGTTTATGTGAACCAAATACCATACATGTACCTCACGGGATCGTTATCTTACTGTAAGTATAAAGCAATATCGAAGGTTTGTAATGACAATACAATACTACAAGTTACCGTGAAACGATAATATATGATATACTTAGGCACGGTAAATTCGCTTTAAACGTACTATAGTTGAACTTTGAAATAAGGCACCAGAATACACAGAAAATCTACCGCTGTAACAGGGAATTTTGAATTTTCCGCGCTCAGTTGCCGTGATTTTCTATCATGTGCGCGGTCGATATAATCTATTACTGCCCCAGGGTTATCCGGGGTAGAGTGCGACTGTCGTCCCGCGTGGAAATCGTAGGGGCTTGTCTGTCAGTCCCACTTAGTGATAAGTAGGGGTGTCGATGTTTCCGGAAGTTGCCGAATTCGGTTGAGTGGGTGTACAATTATAAGTGAAGAGAAAAATCAGGCCGAGACACACAACCGGACAAGACGCCGGATAATTGAGATGCTCTCCGTCACTCAGGTAATTAATTAAATTATAGACTTGGATTCTTTTGTGGAACCAAGCGATTATATATATAATTATTATTGATACAAGGCCATTAGCCGGTATCCTTAAATATTTTACTAATTAATCGGAAAAGCAGGTGAACGAGAGATATCTGAGTGAACAAGAAAAGTACGAGAGAGGACAGTACGACGAAAAAAAAGACGAGAGACCAGGATCCTGACGAACGTGACGATAGGACAGCAGAGAACCTGACGAGGACAGGAAATCACACCAAAATAAGATCAGGTATTAATAAAATTAATTATCTAGGCCTGAGCCAGAAAAACTAATTTAATTTAATAAATATTTAGTCGTTCGTCGGGGCAATCCGCGTCTAGGCCATTAGTTCATTAATTGGTTATTAAATTCATTAAAATAAAAATTAAGCCAGGCGGTTGTCTAACCGGATCCAGGCCCAATTGCCGGGTCCAGGGCGTCGTCTTATAATTCCAGGCCATCGCCGGAATTATATACGTCGTAGAAAATTCTAGGCCGATGGTGGACGCCACAAGCCAGAATTTTCATATTCTAGTCCGCGTTGTTATAAATTAAATATTAATTAAATTAATTAAATTTACCAAATTAATAAATTAATTAAAATTAGTTTTCATTAATAAAATTATTATAAAAAGATACTCAGTACAAAAAGAAAATTTATAAAGTAAAAAGTCGAGTAAGGCGAGTGTCGAGTCAAGAAAACAGAGATGAGATTTTACTGATTAAACTTAAAATATTAAATCTAGTAATTTTGGATCAGTGTTATATTGAAGGATTAATGTTTAGTTTTTTGGAAGGAGTTATATTGAAATTAATTAATTAATAATAATAATTGTTCTTCAAAAATTAATTAATTAATTTATTAAGTGCGTGGCGGGAACGGCCATTTTAAAATCAGTGTGTGTGAGTAAAAGTCCAGGAGACTCGAGTGCGCGTGTGTGTGTAGAAAATGATTTTAAAATTAATAGTATAGTTAATAAATAATTCGGGAGGTAACCGATTTTAAATTGTAAGTCCAAAGGTAGTTGGCAATGATTTTGATCGAGTGCGTGAGTGTGTGCGATGCCAAAGTAGTGGCTAATTAGTTTTAAGTCACCAAAGGTAATTGGTGAGTTTTATACGGTCAAAAGTTATAAAAAGTTATAAGGTCTAATAGTTGTAAGGTATAATAGTTATAAGGTATAAAAGTTATAAGGTATAAAGGTCAAAGATTATATGGTTTATGGAAAAGTTATAAGGTTTAATTTACAAGGTTATAAATTAATTAAAAGTGAATATTGTTATAATAAATAAATCTAAGTTATTTACAAAATTATCCTTCCTCTTCCTTCTCTTACAATTAAAATTTACACCGACCCTGAATATTAAGAACCGGTTCTGAAAGACCGTTTAATCCTTCCAGTGGCGCCCTTAAAAAGGTAATTTAAGGACGACCAGAGCAACAGCTTAGTCCTGTTATACCGCAAATATTGACAATGGCATCGTGGCATCCGGTGATTTTACCGCAAGTCACCCTTAAATTACTACCATATATCTACCGTAGATTTAACGGAAATCAGGATCCACTAGGATTGATTCAGTTTGCAAAAGAGTGAAATTGAGTGAATCATTGGTGAAAAATGACAATTTGAAATTTTTAAATTGACTAAAATTATTAACTATTGCGCCTAGAATAAGTCTTAATCTGATTCTTCTTCAACTTTTTACTTTATAATGATTTTTACCGATTTCATTGAGGTTTGAAATCATTTCAATAAGATGTCTATTTTCATTCCGGAAATGGGATAAAACACGACCTTAGGCGTCAAGTGATGTCAGCTCGGGCAGTCTACTTCGTCCTCGCCTGAAATCATCTTGTTTCATCCCTTATCATGCAATATACTACATTGAGAACGAATTATTTGCAAAATTATAAATTAAGTTCTAAGAATGTAATAATTACCTTAAAAGCTTTGCTGTCAACATTTCTTGTATTTTTTTTGATAAATGATAAAAAAAGGTGGCGGGAAAGATCATCGGGTGCGGCAACTTCAAGGTATGTATCCAAAAACTTGCGGAACCCTTCATAATCGATGTCCTGAACATAGATAAAAATTTCTGTTATATTTGTAAATTTTAAATTTAATAACAGCATATAAGTGAACAATGCTGAGAAGACATAATTAGCCCAGTATTTTAAAAATTTTGATTTAAATACATTTCTAAAAATTTAAATAAACCTATCAGGATGAAGTTCTGAAATTTAAGTATTAATCGCAATAGTTCGTAAATTATTCAGAGTAACTGATAAATCGAACAGATAAAACATTTTACCATAAATTATACTGCGATTCCTAGTTTAGAATCAGCCAAAAATAAAAAGGAAAGAAAAAAATATTGACGTTTATATATATTCCGATTAACTTATTCACCTATATTTTTATTAATTTAAGTGATAGAAACATAATTATATTAATTTGATTAAATACGATTATTAATATCTATTCTTCGACATATTTTTTAACTTCCCGCTGAGAAAATTGTAAATTTTCGAAAATTCGGTAATTTATTGGTTTCACCCGGATTTTCGCAAATCGAGTTTTCATCAGATGTCGACGTTTTAAGGTCCTAGGAAGCTATTCCGACTATTTTCAGAATGATGTCCGAGTGTGTGTGTGTGTGTGTGTGTGTGTGTGTGTGTATGTGTGTGTGTGTGTGTATGTAAACTCTTTCTAACTTTTTAACTAATGAATCGATTTGTATAATTGAGGCGGCAATCGAAAGAGCTTGTTGGCCATCAACTTTCCTGAAAATTTTAGATCCTTTGATCCACTAGACTCGAAAATATATACGAATTACAAAAAAAAATACATTTTTTTTTTAGTTTTTTAGTAATTTCTCAGAAACAACTCGAACGATCGATTTCAAAATCTAATCAGCTCTAGAATTTGATAAAACGCGTCGATTACTACCTTAGCGATCTCAATCAGTTAATTTGTTTGAGAGATATCGCGGGAGAAAGAAATGCTAAAAAACAGTTATTTGCGAATATCTTTGAAATTACTTACCCAAACAATTCCAAAATCTGATCAGTTCTAGAACTCAAAATACGTAAATTCGGGAATTTATTGGTTTCACCCGGATTTTCGCAAATCGAGTTTTCATCAGATGTCGACGTTTTAAGGTCCTAGGAAGCTATTCCGACTATTTTCAGAATGATGTCCGAGTGTGTGTATGTGTGTGTGTGCGTGTGTGTGTGTGTGTGTGTGTGTGTGTGTGTGTGTGTGTGTGTGTGTATGTATGTAAACTCTTTGTAACTTTTGAATTAATGAATCGATTTGGATAGTTGAGGTGGCAATCGGAAGAGCTTGTTGGCCATCAACTTTTCTAAAAAAATTTTTTTTAGTTTTTTATTGATTTCTCAAAAACGACTTATACGATCGACTTCAAAATCTAATCAGCTCTAGTACTCAATAAAACGCGTCGATTGCCACCTCAAACATCAAAATCGGATAATTCGTGCGATAGTTATCGCGGGAGAAAGAAATGGTGAAAAACGGTTTTTTCTAAATATTTTCGAAACGACTGACGCGATCGATTTCAAATCTTAATCAGCTCTAGAATTCAATAAAACGCGCCGATTGCCACGTCAACTATCAAAATCGATTGATTAGTTTAAAAGATATCGGCGTTGAAAAGTTAAAAAAATAACATTTTATGTTATTTTTCCGGATAAATCACAATATAACGTACTAAAATGTGCCTGATATCATACCAACTCATCTTTTTTATGGTTTCTTTTGATCATATAAGGTCATCGAACTTGGTTTTTAGTTTAAATCATATTATCAACAATAAAATCGATAAAACATAGTTTTTAATATTTTTCTCGCATATTTCATATTCTATTGGTTTTTACATGAGTCAAAACTCATTTAAATTTTGATTTTGATCCCTGACATTGATTTCTGCCTCAATACACTTATTTTATTGAACATAGTCAGGAATTTAATTTTTAAAAACTGCTTCATTATTGATTTTCGATTCTTAAATTTTCAAACTTCAGCATAATAGGTAACTTGTTAAAGTTTGGAAAGATCGTAAAAAAACAATTGCATGTAATAGCATTTTCGAGCCCGAAGAGCTCGAAAATATATCTACACTTATGTTTTCGAGCTCTGGGAGGTCGAAAACAGCGGGAAGTTTTAGGGCTGGCCCGCAGGGCCAACCGACGCCCAGATTTGTTTTTTAGGAGTGATTCCCACAATGCAGCCTCAGAGGCCTAGCACGGTGTCGTAACCTCCCATTAAACCCGAGATTGGGCTGACTCATGTGGTCCTCCTACTACTGGAGCTTCCTTTTTTCAAACACAAAGATCACGTGATCTCATCTAAACTTTGTCTTCTAGTGATCCGCATGCTAGCGTATACCCTACCACGCGAACCCTCACTCAAGTGGTATTCTCTTTCGGAAGATCCCTTGAGTGAGATCCCGCCGATGAACCGCATGGTTATCACTATCGGCTGTCCCCGTCTCTTCTGCCTTTTCTTCGTTCTATGATCGTCTTATTTTTTCACTGAACTACATTTTCTTACGAGAATATTTTATAATAATGGTGCAGGAAACCATAGAAAAACCTAGTCAAGTTCAGCGGACTGTAATATGCAGCCGTCTGTGAGTGTTGAGCACAAAGTTGAAGTGATTTTCTCAAATAAAGCACGGTTCTCTGCCTGACATCGAAGCCGATCTTGAAAAGTTTTTGGCAAATATCTCTTTACATACGACCACTCAGCAACTACAGACGTAGTGTAATAATAGTATGATTAAAGAAAATGTTGCTAATGCCATGGAACAGCTCTAAAAACTGGAAGCAGCAAGTTATGGAGCCGATACTGCGACTACTCAACATGCTGATTAGCTAGTACTTCTCACCTCTATTACAATACTGTTAATGTGCCAAAAATTCTCAATGCTAGGTTTGCATGTTTTAGGTTTCCACTATATTAAATTGGTGTAATACCATACGATGGACGGTGTGGCTCAATAAGTTATAGATGAAATTGAACAGAATATAGTATAGTGCCGGATAGCTCAACTGGTAGAGCACTCGGCGCGATACCGACATGGTCTGGGTTCGATTCCCAGTTCGGGCTATCTATATTTTTCTCAATTTATCTATAAATTGTCTTATTGAGAAGGTTTGCATGTTTTAAGTTTCCACTATATTAAATTGGTTAATTAAACTAGCACTAACTGTGTGGAGTTAATTTTATCTGGTTTCCCAGCTAATTGTCTTAGCCGTGATCAATCCCAGTTATTAGGTCTCGTTAACTCTGTTCTTGCTGTGTTGAAGTTCCAATTGGTTCCTGGTAATATAATCGATGTGGGCCATTTATCTAAGCAAAATACTTCAGCTGCTTCGATGAGTGAAGCTGGAGGATCTAATAATGCGACTTCTGCTAACATGAGACACGCTACTCTTGCCATCAGATGCTCCAAATAAGCTGTTGTGTATAAAGTTATCTTCATTAAAGAATATGAGCTCACTGATACAGGTTGTCACTCCTGCAAGTTATGTAACTAAAATAGATGAGGAATGCACCAAAAGTAATTTAAACTGAATTGTCGCCCACCAATCAAAGTCGTTAGCATCTATAATCTAAATACTACCTCAGTGTTGCTTCGAGTCTGTCATCTGAATGCCAACTCTCTCAAAAAGCACTTAGATGAGATACGGCTCTTCTTTGACTCCAATTTACTATATTACATCATTGCAGTAATTGAAACTTGGTTAGATAATCATATATCAGATTCAGTTGTTAGTCTTCCGGGCTGCAACTTAGTTAGAAATTATCACAATTCGTATGGACATGACATTGTTCTATGATTTCATAATCCTATACACTTCAAAAACATCCCTATCAGCCACCTCATACGCCATTTGAATGTCTTGCTTCTGTCCTTGGATCGACCATGAATGGAACAGTGAAAATCTGATTCTCGGGGACTTTAATGCTGATCAATAGCGTGACACATCCAATGCTGACTTCCTAAAGTGTTTTGTAATTGCAAACTTTCAAAAACTCGTCGACCATGGAGTTACTCATGTTACTAGACACTCTGAAACATGGCTGGACCTCATCATTGCCGACAATATGGACCATGTCACCTCATGAGATGAGTCGGATCTACTTCTTGGTAGAAGACATCTTGTGATACATACCACCTTGAAATCAACCATACTATTTCCTCAATGCATATCATACAGACCAGGAAGATTAACAAACTTACGGAACCTAATGATTTGGCTCTCCTTGCCAACCTGGATTGGTTTTCAATTACCTCAGCTGAACTCGTTATCAGTCAAGTAGTTGCGTGCTCCTCTGATCCTTACCTAGTGCATATTGACAACTATGATTCGTTGAAAAATGTTCTTGTCAACTACCATAGCATGCTCTATAGATATCTAGGGGCTTAAAGGACTCAAATTGTTGCCTGCGTACGGTGCAGAAGCGCATTGGCATAATGGCGCTATGTGGTGCGAACTAAGTGAGCTGGGACTTCTCCAGGTTTTAAATACTGGGAAACTAACTGTGGATGATAGTTAGCTATGTCATGCATTTGCTACTGTGTCAATTGCGGATCATCACCAGAGCCAGTTTGCTGATGTTTTACAAAGCTGGACAATCCGGAAGTCACTAAAGCTACTTTAAAAATTGTCCGGTGTGCTATACTCTTCAGACTCCAAGCAATGTTACTAAGAATTTAGCCTATCACTACATGAATCAATTTTTGCTGAACCCGAGAAAAAGTCCATCATTCTACGTATCAATAAGGTACCTAACCTTACTATTGTGCTGGACTATAGGCCTATTATTCTGATTCCTGCCTTGGATAATTAGAAAATTCGGAAAATTGACTTTATACAACGGTTATAATTAAACAAATATTCCTTAAAAACGATAAAGTTACACATAAAGAAAAATTTCATGTCAACAATTTGGTTTCCGAGAATAGCTTCAAGGGGTGGCTTTAATTAACCCGCTTATAATCACAACACGCCTTCTTCTGACAGAGGATAAAAATATAAAGTAGCTAGTTCTATGCTCTAAGCGAACAGTTTCTGATATCTTAAATAAAATAGTAAATTTTCTTGCATACAAATGAGTGCTAGAAGAAATAAAGTAACAGATGTAATAGATAAAAAAGTTAACAATATGAATTTTTGATAATATCAGGAATAAATTACATTAATGAGGTAGGGGAGAGGTGCTGCAATTGAACAAAAAAGTTTCTATTTATTATAACTTTTTCGTTTTTTATTATTTTAAATTCAAAAACTGTCAAAAAGTTACTCTGTTGTGTTCTTTATAGCACCGATTTAGTTGAGTAATAAAAAATTAATATTAATTTATTGAAAAATGAATTTATTTAGCTGAAGACAGAGATCAAGAGGGCTGCACGCGAGGGCTACAATTGTAATACAATTAATTAATATAACGGGACCTAAGTCCACCTCCGCCGACTGGAGACCGTTTCCTCACCCTTTTGGGCATACACGCGTTGCGGGGTGTCCCCATTTACCACCCAGACGACAATCGACTAAGAGTGGGCGTTAACCAGAGGAATTATAAAAAATTCATCATTGCGCGTGGTATCTAACCACAGCCACGACGAGTCCAACCTTTTTTGGGCCAAACACTGCTTCCATCTCACGAAATAAAGAGACTCTGGTCACAGTGGGCTTAGAAGGGCCACTCGTAGTACCAGATTCCCAGCTCTGGTTAACATGCTTGCATAGAATTAGTGGTGGGGTGCAAGTTCTTTCCATACTCTATGTAAAGGGCTTCCTTCACTTGTTTCTTTTGGGTTCCCAACAAGCAATTATTCGTTTGTTCAGCCCCTGATAGGTTTTGTACTTTCCCGAGCTGAGACAAACTCTGATTATTCAAGCCAAATCACAGTTAAGAGCCACTCGAGGGACAATTGTAATACAATATAGTCGCGATTTTAAGACAAAATGAAAATATAATTTCTATTGAAGTATTTTTGTTATTCTCTGTCAAGGCGAAAGAGGTTAAGCGCCCTATAATGGGCGCCAGACCAGCGAGCACCGCCTTTTCCGTGGGTTTCGCTACTAGTCATCTCACTTTTATTGTCTAAAAGCTGTGGTTGCAGGAAGCCAACAGGTGTCTCTGCGAACTTATCAATGAGTATTTCCTCGCCACCTTGATTAGTTTTATAAAATCGGGGTGCAAACAAGCTCGAAGGCTGATAGTCACTTAGTGATGGATTAAGACAAGTTGTGTTAATGGCATGTCCGAAATCTAAGTGATTATAAATGGAGTAAACCCTTTTTGGGGTATTGACGAGATGTGTCTCACCATTTATCATGAAGCAACCTGATCACCAGTACAGGGAACTGGTACCACGGGGGCCTCTTCAAGCCCTCTTTGGCCAGAGTCTATTTATTTCCTGAGGTGTCTGGAGTGTGTGGCCGACAGAAGTATGGACTCGTGGTGGCTGTGGTTAGATATTACGCAAAATAAGGATTTTCGATCATACCTCCGCTTAACGCCCACCCTTAATCATCACTCGATTATATTTTGTTTTCGACTAAGAAATCTGGGGAAGAAGTAGAGGCATCCCCGCGACGCGTGTGTACCTGAAATAAGTGCAGAAACCCATACGAAGACAGTATATGTCCGGGATATATCCGGGCAAAATAGAATACATGTCTCATATTTCTAAACTCATAATATCAAATGTTTTTAATACATTTGAATCAATTGCATTATAAATAATCGAATATTCATTTAAAACGCCTATAACAATCAGTAAATACATTATTTACTATACGTCTATATAAGCCCAGGTTAGACACATTGCACATCTAGTTCGCACTCCTGCACAGACCGGTCTGAGTGTTCCAATTGTTACATTTTCAGGTGTTACGATTGATGCCCTTCTTTCACTTAATAATAAATCGGATAATAATAAAACAATGGAAGAATTAGGCATTAAGCTCCTATATTTCTAACTCCTTCAATTGTAATATTAAATCCGGCATTATGCATTTGTCGACAAAATTTATGCAAAAAAAATGCACATAAAATTAAATTATCGCTGTGTGACAAGAGGTTAAACCAAACATCTAAGGAATTGCTGCCAGTCAAAACAAGCTAATTTTAGATTAATGTGGTAGAGCAAATCAAAAAATATCGGCTCGTCTTCCCTAGTTTTGACCTAATTAGAGTCACGAGTTTTTATTGTAAGTTACAAAATAACTATACATTATTTTTAGTAAGTTGAATTTTCACCTTCGCACATTATCTTAAGTCGACTTATTTCTACTGATTCTAGATATTCAAAGACTTAGTTTCAATGCAAGTAATTGCGAAAAATAGAGCGCGTAACATGGGATGAAAGCACTTTCAAAATCTATGCAATGTCATAACCTCAACCTCGTTAAAAATCTTTTGGTTTCCTTACGTTACTATGCAATATACTGTCGTTAAACTTGTCACGATATTTAAATATCGCTGCAGTCTCACATCAGGTCGGTGAACAACAGATGGCGGCACTCGCTGCTCACACGTCTCTACACTCATTAATTTTATGATTATTTTGTTTATGTATGAGATTTTACTTTAATTATTACACTACTTATACTGAATTAATTTATTAGGTGAAAACTGTGCTGAAGTCAGCAAAAATTACTGATCATGTTGATGTTGCAAGTATATTTTATGAAGCTGGGAGATAATTATTCATTTTATTTATATGCTTGTAGTTATTGTGGTTGGTCGGCGCATGCGCGGCGACGCAACAGTTGTCGTCGACAAATTTATTATTATATTATAAATGAAATTTAAAATTATCATGCATAAATCATTAATTGGTTTGGCAATTTAACTTACTGTTAATTATTAATATGAGGAGTAATTGGGCATTTGACGTCGGGAATTGGCAAAGTTACACAATTGACATCGGGTACGTTATCGTTGGTATTATTTGAAAGTAACATGCGACAGAGATAGTTCTCCAATGGGTTAAAATGAGATGCAGATATAAAATATGGCCGGTCGAGGTGCCGGCATGAAACTCACGTGCTGCCATGGTCAGACGTGGATAATCTGTTGTACGAGCAAAGTGTGCTGTTGTTAAGCTAGTTGAGTTAGCGCAGAAATATTTAATTAAAATTGCCATTTGAATCGGCATCTCTAGTGTAATCAATTAATAATAGATTTTTGTTGGTAGTTGTTCATAATAACAATGAATCCTGTTCGCCGGTTATTACCCAATGACGACTGTAAGTACCTTTGGTAATCCATTGGCGTGTAACTGCTGTCCCGCGTTGGTGGCCATTTGCAAGCGTGGGAATATTATGAATTTGGCGATTATTTATTGCTAACATTATTACACTAGTTATCACAAGCATATAATAAAATTAACAGTGATCGAGTCCAGTGGATGATTAAATGTTACTCGCAACTATTTATTATTATTTGACGGCGAATATTTATTTTAGGAAAAATATTTTATAATTATTATTATTTCTGTCACGTGACGACAATCATATGCGACGGAGTTTCGCTCGTCTGATATATATATATATATATATATATATATATATATATATATATACAGTACAAAGCGCTGACTATTAATTTGAGTTATCAAGTAATAATAATTTGCGTATTGAGTGTTAATAATTTGAGATATTAATTATTGTTAAACTGCCTATTTGTTATAAGTTATTATTATTAGCGTATTGATTATTATAAATTGGAGTTATTAAGTATTGATGATTTGCGTATTGAGTGATAATAATTCGAGTTATTAATTATTATTTAACGGAATATTGCTTACGAATTATTATTATTTAGCGTATTGATTATTCCTAAATTGAATTATTAATTATTATTTACTTGAATATTGATTATGAAGTATTAATAATTTGTATATAAAATATTAATTATTTGAGTTATTAATTATTATTTAACGGAATATTGATTACGAATTATTATTATTTAGCGTATTCATTATTCCTAAATTGAATTATTAATTATTATTTACTTGAATATTGATTATGAATTATTATTAGTTTGCGTATTAAATATTAATAATTTGATTTATTACTTATTGTTTAACTGGATATTGAGTGTGAATTATTATTATATTTAATTTGAGTTGTTTCATCAAGGTATTATTTAATAATCACGCGAGAGTGATCAAGGTCTAAATACCAGTCCTACTTATTTGACTCAAGACGTGTTTTTTTTTTTTTGTTACAATACATTTATTGTGTATGTAGTATTATTATTATTTGGATTTTATATGCGCATACTAATATTATTTTGTAAGTGAGTTATTATTATTATTGCGAAGATTATTTCTGTGAGTATGCGCTATATGACTGATTAATTTACTAATTAATTGATAATTAAAGCAAATGGTCATCAACCCGGTAATTATTTAATTTTATTATTTTAATTACTGCTATCCTTTTTGCTATCCTTATTCCTAAATCTGAAATCGCTATCCTGTTATTTATTTTATTTTTCATTTTCATTTTTCTCCGTTGTGTAATTTTGAGTTAATTTTGTTCGTGGGGCACACGAACTGGCGCCCAACTAGGTTTTCTAACCCAGCCTGAGCAGAGCAGCGAGTCCAGGGAGATTCAGGATCTTCAGGTAGGACATTTGTTTTCTGGGTTTATTTTATTTTTTCAGTTTTCGACCAACGGAGAGTCATAACGGCTATTGAGCGCCAACCACACTCCGCCGTGGGACGCGTAAAATAGTAGAGAACGTTATAAACTGAATACAAGCCACACAAACAGTCCCTGAGACTACCAATGGTTTATTTTGTTCTAACGAATACGATATTTGAGGCATTATGAAGAAATTTACTTAATGGTTAAAAGAAAAAGTTAAAAAATTCGATGTGAAATAATTCTTTTATTACCGTACCCCATCGGGATGATATTTAGATCCGCTACCCAGAGTTGTTGTACCACAAAATTCAGTAAGGACATCTTCAAGTTTTCGTGTGGAATCTGAAAATTCAAAATAATATAACTTATTTTAAAAGTGGTGTGTAAATGGAATCTAGCAAGTAAATAGGAAACCCTTAAGTATTGTATATTATATTCACAATACTTACAGCATAATAAATCATTTTTCTTTAACTTCTCGCTATCATAATGATGAATTTTCGAACAATGCGAGAAGTTATTATTTTTACTCCGACTTATAGAGTGTTTAACAAATTTTTTTTTTTTTATAGATCATTTTAAAAAATATGATTTTATAGTTTCCTGGTCTGTTAAGTTAACTACCAAAATAAGGCTTAATTTAAAAAAGGAAACAGTACCCAGATAGCAAAATGACATCTTGATAAGTTCTGAATGAGTTCCTATTTATAATTTGGACGTCTTATCAACATCTTAAAGAAGTCTTTAAGAAGTTCTCAAGATGTCGAATGAGCCATCTTGCGAACTCAGTAAGACGTCTTCAAGAAGAGTTCTTAAAGAGTTCTTTTTTCTGACTTCGTGAATAAGACTTTAATATGAATTTACCATGACATCTTAAAAAGCTCCTAATTTTGACTTCATAAAGAAGTTTAAAAAAGAATACATTTAGGCGTCACAAAACTGACGTCTTATTTATGGATTCTTCAAGAACTCTTAATTAAGAGTTTTTAAAAATGACACCTGTAAGGGATCATTATAAGACTTCTTGTGGACTTCTTCAAAAAGACGTCGTAAAGAAGTTATTCCGACTTAAATGCTGTCTGGGTAGCGGGGCTACAGCGATATAGCAATGAATGAGAGACAGTGACGATTTCCATCTTAAGTTACTGGTCAAGACATTCATCACAAGAATCTTGATAGATACTACATGGATTAGCCTAAGGTGATGTACTAAAGATAGTTTTGCAATGATCGTATACTATTTTTATAAAAGTATCTTGCGGAAGACCCCCAGATGCCAACGTCTTTATATACTTATTATTCTATTACAAGAAATGTTAGCAACGTTAGTTACGCTTATCTTGAGCGAGTCTTGTACCAGAAATTGCTCGCAGACACTAATTTATATCTTGCGCCAGATCTGCTCAAGAAGTTTCTTACAGTAGAATTCTGTTAACTTGGACAATTAGTCTATGGAAGAGCGAAAATTTCTGGGAAATTCCTACTTACAGAATGTCCCTTGTCCTTTGAATAGTAAACTACATAGGCCCACCTTACATCTACATGACTGATGCATGTATAAATAAACATAGACACATACAAACGTAATGGATCGGGTGGAAGACCACGTAACTCGTAGTTGGGGTCAAGAATGAGGGAAAGTTCCGAGTTAATAGAATCTGGCGTAATGGAATTCGACTGTATTACACTATGTCTATATCGCATTTATATTTCTGTCGCTTAACCTCAAGATCTTGCATCGTATGCGAGTTGAAGGAACATAGTGACAAAGACAGAAGTACGATAGAAAGTACAATATGACACTTGCGCAGATTTGGCGCAAGATATTCGTTAGTATATGCAAGTAATTTCTGGTGCAAGATTAGCTCGAGTAACTGTGTTAATGCGTCTTAAGCGAGATATCTTCAACATTCTTGCACAATTCGTGAAGTACAACATAATACAACGTTTTTTATTGTCTTGTTCAAGACTTGCAATTTAAAATTATGTACCAGTGTATGTAGCAAGATCGACAGTTATATAAAGATGTAGACAACTAGTATACTGGTGACCAGGCTTGGGCCAGATTGCTATAAGACTGTTATAAGTATGCTTGGAAATTTTAGTTATTGTTTCCGTTAAGTATGCATTTGAAGCTTACGTATAGTATTCAATGGACATAATTTTCGAGGGAAAAATGAAAAGTGTTACCCAAAGATGTCACATTCAATGACATACATCTCAAACTTACAAGCTGCTAAGTCTTGAAGCTGCTGGAATTCTGCTGGTGATAATTTGTCCCACTGAAGGGACATCCTTACATTGAATAAGTATAAGATTTAGTGGAATGAACGTTGTAATTGAATCTAATCAAACTAATGACCTGTAACAAAAAAATATATTTTTATCAAATCCTATTCTTACGATCAAAAAGTTAAAGATTTTTTAATGATTGAAAAATGTAATAACATATGATTTTCTGCTTAAGCAAAGGTTGATCATGCAGCAATTCTCCGTATCACTAAAATTTTCTTTGCTTTTTGCTCTGAATGATGTATAGAAAAATGATAAAATCTAATAACAACCGAAAACGCTTTACTGGAATTTGGATCGATCCTTTACGCACGAAAGACTGACGCTTTACTTACTGCATTATGCGAACTATAATGCCTATATATAATTCAGATATGGTATATAAAATTGACGGATAATTCCAATTTGAAATAGTAAAATTGTAACGGGGTAAATTCGTATTTACCGCGTTGAAGTAAATTCAAATAAAATCTATTATGCGCGCTGTCGGTTATGTGATATTACCACTCCGGGTATTCCGGGTAGGTAGCGACTAGTCGTCCGGAAATGGAAATTTCACTTGCTCGACCGTCGACCCCACCTAGAGTTAAGTAGGAGAGAAAAAAGGACAACTATAGTCAAGAGTGAGCGAGCAATTATAAACGGGGACCGGAACGAGAATCGGGCATTAACCATCGGGACGTCCGAATAGAGAGGTGGAGAGAACAAAGTGACGAGACAACCGGACAAGACGCCGAACAACCAAGACGCTCTTCATCAGTCAGGTAATTAATTAATTTTAGACTTGGATTCTTTTGTGAAACCAAGCGATAATTGTACTAACTATTATTGATACCAGGCCGTTAGCCGGTACCTTTGATATCACTGTATTAATTATTTGGAAAAGCAGGTGAAGGAGCCAACACCAAATAAAAAGAAAGACGAGAAACAACAGGAGGAAAGACGCGAGACAAAGCAGGAGAACGCGACGAACGAGACGGAAAAGTATCTGACGAGAGACGGTGAAACAAAGAGAACCGCATCAAAAAGTAATCAGGTATTAATTAAATTAATTATTTTAGGCCGAAGCCAGAATATTGATTTAATTTACAAATACTTAGTCGTTTGTCGAGGTATCCGCGTCTAGGCCCATATTTAATTAATTAGTCGTAAAATTAATTTAGTAATAAAAATTAAGCCAGACGGTTGTCTAACCGGGTCCAGTCCCAATTGCCGGGTCCAGGGCGTTGTCTTAAAATTCCAGGCCATTGCCGGAATTATATGCGTCGTAGAAAATTCTAGGCCGATGAGCCAGAATTTTCCATAGTTTAGTCCGCGTTGTTACAAATTAAATTATTAATTAAAATAATTAAATTAACCAAATTAAATATTAATTAAAATAATTACTCGGACCAAATTAATAATTAAAATAAATTAATAATAAATACAATTAGTTAATAAAATTATTATAAAATATACTCGGCATAAAGGAAAATTCTATAAGTAAAAGTCAGAAAAGTTGAGTGTTGAGTCAGGATTAGAAATGAGACTTTACTAACTAAAACTTAAAATGTTAATTCTCGTGAAATTGAATCAGTATTATATTGAAGAAATAATGTTAGTTATTGGAAAGGAGTTAATTGGAATTAATTAATTAATAATTGTAACGTTACGGAAGGTTTTAAAAAAACCTCACGATGTTGATTAGTTATCGTATCCCCTACTCTTTAGCTCGTCGGAAACCCAGGGTCAGGATGGGGATCTCGTAACTCAGATAATTACTAAAATTTATTTGTTTGACTTGAAATACCGTTTTATTCACTAATATGTACAAATATTAATTATCTTAAAAGAATTATAATTTAAGAGAACTGTAATATACACCAAGATACATTGTTACAATATTCTTATTTAAGTGTGACAAGCCGCGAATTCTTAATTTTACTCCTAACTGGGATTCGCGTCGCGACCGCGGAGACTCGACTTCTTTTCACCCCACGTTCTATCCAGCTAGTACCCCGGACCCTCTATCAGTAGGGAGAAGCCCTACTGCAAATTATAAAGACACCGGCCCAGAAGCTACGCCTCAGGAACCTGTCGTGTCTTCCCCTAGAGTACACGAAACAGGTAAAACCTTATTCCACGTGTAATCTGCCTAGTGGCTTGGCCAAAAAATCAATCTATCTCGGCAATATTAATTCAGAGAGCCTCTGAGTTAATATCCAACTATCCCCGATCAAATCTTAGTTATATTTATTGAACGAGTTATGCTCATTACAATAAATATAATTTAACCGTTTCGGCGCAAAAATAATACAGAAGAGTTACCTCGATAACGTCCTCTGCTGAGAATAGTCCAGCTCGTGCGCACCGCTCGTACTGAACTCGTCTGCAGCATCTGTCACTTCGATCGGCTTATAAAACTTCTGAGCCTACTATCCCCCTTGGAAAATATTTTTAAATCATGCGCGCTCTAGCGGACGCCACCGCAAACATATTCCCCACTCTGCGTCTATCTCCTCCGCTCGGTCGCGCTCTTCCCGTCGGACGCTCGGTCGTGCTTGTCACTCGCTTGCCTTCTCTCTCGCACCTACCGTATGCTTATTTTTAATATTTATATTTATTTTATATATTTGTCCCGTGCTCGTCACATAATCATAATACTTCTCATAAATTAATTAATTAATCAAGTGCGTGGCGGGAAGAGCCATTTTAAATTCAGTGTGTGTGAAGAAAAGTCCAGGGGACTCGAGTGCAGTATGAGTGTAGGAAATAAATTTTAAAATGTGTAAAATAGTTAATAAATAATTCGGGAGGTAACCGATTTTAAATTGTAAGTCCAAAGGTAGTTGGCAACGATTTTAACCGAGTGTGTGAGAGTGTGACGCCAAGGTAGTGGCTATGTAGATTAAGTAAATTAAGTCGCCAAAGGTAATTGGTAGGATTTGATTAGGTCAATTGTTATAAGGTAAAAAGGTCAATAGTTATAAGGTCTAAAGGTTATAAGGTATTAGGTCTAATAGCTATAAGGTATAAGGTTTAAGGTCAAAAGTTATAAGCTTATGGAAATTATAAAGTTTTAATTACAAAGTTGTGAATTAATAAAAAGATGAATATTGTGATAAATAAATCTAAGTTATTTATAAAATTATCCTTCCTCTTCCTCCTCTTACAATTAATTTTTACATCGACCCTGAGCATTAAGAACCGGTTCTGGAAGACCATTTAATCCTTCCAGTGGCGCCCTTAAAAGGTAATTTAAGGACAACCAGAGTAACAGCAATAGCCCTGTTATATAATGAAATTGAAAATCTATCACTAAAGATATGTTTTGTGATTTTTTCTTCTCCATAACTTATTGTATGTCAATAACTGTGATTCTGAGCTCAGAATTATTAACAAAATTTAAACGCCTTTAATGCCATATGTTATGTAAGAAAGTATAAGAATATATTATGCATAATATTGTACTATATATTTTTATATCATGCTATACATTATATAGCAATGTATGGGGCTTGATCAGACCATATATGAGTATATAAGCTGTTGGAATTACTATATATATGATTATACACTAACGCAAAAAATTAAAGGAACAGAAAAATTTTATAAATTTTTTAGTGATGTTTGGAAGCCTGTAACTTTGTGAAAAATAACCGTATCGAGATTTTACAAAAAAACATTTTATAGCTTAAAATCTCTAGTATCAGTGCATTTTTATCAAATTTTTTTAAGAGCTCTGGTTATCGCGCAAACATAAAAAATACCACGAGAAGAAAAGTTTCTAAATTTTTTAACTTCTCGCTAAGAAAATTATTAATTCTCAAAAATTCGGGAAGTTATTGGTTTCACCCCGATTTTCGAAAATTGAGTTTTCATCAGATGTCGACGTTTTGAAGTCCTAGGAAGCTATTCTGACTATTTTCAAAAAGATGTTCGAGTTTCTGTATGCATGTGTGTGTGTGTATGGATGTAAACTTTTAATATCTTTTTAATGAACTGACCGATTAACATGTTTGAGGTGGCAATCGAAAGAGTATGTTGGCCGTCAACTTTTCTGAAAATTTCAAATCGATCGATCAAATAGACTCTAAGATATGGAAGAAAAACAAAAAACAAAAATTTCTTTTTCGGTTTTTTTCAAATTTTTCAGAAGTGGCTCGATCGATCAATTCCAAAATCTAATACAGCACAAGAATTGAATTAAAACGCGTCGATTGCCTCCTCAACCATCTCAATAGGTTTATTCGTTCAAGAGAAATCGATCGAGAAAGAAATGGTGTAAAACGGTTTTCTTCGATTATCTTTGAAGCGACTCATTCGATCAATTCTAAAATTTAATCAGGTCTAGAACTCAATAAAACGCGTCAATTGCCGCCTCAATTATCTCAATCGGTTGATTCATTCGTAAGATTTTGTGGGAGAAAGAAATGCTAAAAACGGTTTTTTCCTAAAATAATAGCATACAACAATATTTTCGAGCTCAAGGAGCTCTAAAACTGCGGGAAGTTTTGGGGCTAGCCCGCAGGGTCAACCGATAGACCGATTTTTTTTCCTCCGAAGAGCCCACGGACCGTGGAAAAATTTTTCCAACTGAACCAAAGCATAGTCCATTTAGCAAATTTATTCAACCTCAATTTAGCATTTTTTTTTTTAACCTCATATGACGATTTGTCGCAGAGATATCGGCCTTCAAACAAAAAATGATCCTTTTCGCTTTGATCTTTAATATTTCGGGTACCAATAACTGCACCATAAATTTGAGGGTGGCGCTAAAAATGAATAAATCCCCTGCAAGACCCAATCATCATTTTTTAAAAAAAAAATTAATTTTTATTTTCAACATCCATCAGGATTAAATAGACATTTTTTGGAAATTTTTCAATTTATAGACAGTGCCTTTTACATATTATATATGAACACATGATTATATATGTCCATATGTTATTATATAAAGTCAGGTATGGAATCGTTTAAAATGTATGTATACTCAAATACGACCATATATGCTCTATTTACGGGCATATACGATTCGTTATTTGTAGGATTGCGTTTGAGCTCCTCCTAAAGGACTATCGGTACTTCAACGATGTCAACTTGGCGAATTATAATCATTTACAATACATATTTATATAGCTACATTAAGTAGAATGTGAAACGACTAAAATACCAATTTCGGAAAAGATTTGTAATTGGTACTTCAATCACAATTTTTTCAAACACGTACTTGAATGCTGTTGGAAATCACATTGTATGAAACTATCTTATAAGATTACCTTAAGAAATAGGACTTTTTTTTACTTATATTATATACGAAATGGAACTACCAACGTTCAATCATTCATTCTATTTCATTCAATAATTAATTAAGTAAAATATATAAGAAAAGTATTCTATAAAATACATTAGTATAAACATCATTTAGTCACAATACGGTGGACTCAATTTATGATAGCCCGTATTACGTTACTGAAGCGACTAATAATAACTGATACTTATATTGATGATATTGACTCTTCTTCACATATTGTTACGAATGCGTATTTGAAGTAAAGATTATCTGTAGTACAATTACTGCCAATCGAAATAAAACAAACCACAATATATTTTCTAAAGCATTATTGATTATTTTCTCTACACTGAAAGAAAAAAATGCATGTTTTCAAGGAAAAAAAATTGATTTAAGTATTTTAGTTATTTAAATGGTGCGAACCATGGCGGACCCAAATTACAGTAATTACTGTAATTTACGATATTTAAACGAATTACGGTGTTTTAGGTTAAAATGAAGCTGAAGTAGCAGCCGTAATAAGTAGCGGCCAGCAATTTTTTGCGTGGCTGCTACTTATTACGGCTGCTAACACGATCTTTTGCCTGGCCGCTACTTCCCGAGAAAAAATATTTATATATAATCATACATAATTATATATAACTATATATGATCATATATAATTATATATAATCTTGTATATATATCCATATAGAATTATATATAATTATATATGATTATATATGATCATACATAATACAATATTTAAACGGAGAAAGTCATATGTAGCTCCATATATATTATATATGATTATATATAATACTATTTCGAGAAATTTTTTTCATTTAGAATCATATATAATTATATATAATCTTATATACATATCCATATATAATTGTACCCGAGAAAAAATGTTTGTATATAATCATACATAATTATATATAACTATATATGATCATATAGAATTATATATAATTATATATGATTATATATGATCATACATAATACAATATTCAAACAGAGAAAGTCATATGTAGCTCCATATATATTATATATGATTATATATAATACTATTTCGAGAAATTTTTTTCATTTAGAATCATATATAATTATATATAATCTTATATATATATATATATCCATATATAATTCTATACTATCATTAGGGTGTTTAAAAAAAAATAATTTTTTTTTTCATGGTATTCAAAAATTGAAAGTACCCAGTTTTTCAATCGGTTGAATTTCATATAATTTTGTGAAATTATTCAGTGTTTCCCAAAGTTTTATATAAGTTTTTTTTAATTTCACATCACAACAGAAAATCAAAAAATTTGAAGAAACTTAATAAAATTTTATATAATTATCATCGAGGCCGACAAAAATAAAATTTCATATAAGTTCATGGAGTTTTTTTAAATTGTGTAAAAATCCATTACGAAAACTTATGAACTCGGTCTTTACCGGTATTTCACTTTAAATACAACAATTAAGCACATGACTTGAACTCTCGTGATGTGGACCAGTGATCAACGTTCAGGGCTACCAGCCAAAAGGAGCCGTGTTCGAACTCAGCAGATGTTCCAGGATTTTTTCATCATTTACTGCTATCAATTCTTGTTTCTGAATTTGTAATGCGTTCGCGCGGTAATAACCAAATCAAATATTTGGTATTTAATTTTTTTTTTTTTTTCAAAAATATTTTTTAATTATATATAACTTGATTATATATAATCATATATGAAAAATGGCCAAATATAATTATATATAGTTATATATAATTATATACAGTTATATATAATTATATATGATTATATTTGGCCATTTTTCATATATGATTATATACAATCGAGTTGTATATAATTATATATAGTTTTATATGGTTATATATAAAAATTTTTTCTCGGGTTATTATGGCCGCTAGCTTTAGTTTAATTTAGGTAAAATGCCGTAATTGTCGGAAAAATACCGTAATTTAAATAAAATAAAGTATTTTAGAATAAACTACGGCAAAATGCAGTAAATTACCTTAATTCGGATCTACCAGAGAAGCAATTATTTTTTTTCAATCAAGCAATAGCATATTACACACTTAGGGCAGTAAAGTAAGAAATATCTCAGATCACATGTAATTGTTGGTTAAGGCGAAGCCGAGTTTATACAAATATTGTATTTTCATCCTTAATACTAACGAAAAAGTTGATTTTATTAAAAAAATAATAATAATATCTAAAATGATTCTTTATCAGGTTAAGACTGACATTCATTTTTTTAAAACTTACAAAAGCTCTAGAGAACTATTTGCAGAACCATATTTACAATCTGGCATGTGACTGCCGAAGTTTGAAAATATTCTACACGTTTCTTCATTGGCCATTCTCCGAGATGTAAAAAATTAGTGTTAATACACTATGTTTACAGCTGCAAAATAAAAAAAATGTTGTTGCTTATAATCTTAAGCCTTTTAAAAATATCAATTTTAAAGTCTCCGATAAAAGAGAATAAAAAAATGTGTTAAATATATAGAGCAGAAGACAAACTACCTAATAGTAAATGAAGCATGATGCCCTCAAAGGAATTGAAGCGAAGCAGGTATTGTAAATCCGATAACCTCTCGAGTGAGGAGTGCATAAAAGAGCGCTACTAACGTATCGATTGCCTCAAGTGCAGTTTATCTCGAAAAATTTAATAGCTATGAATAAAAAGACAGAAAACTATTATCGTCTATAATATGTTATATATATTTTGAAGCTGCTAATAAATAAACTTTGTTATAATTCGATAATTATATCATCTTTTAATAATAGTCAACCAAAATATAATGTAAGGCATGTTTTAAGTGATTATGAAAAAATGAAACATCTACTTTATAAAAATTTCTGCTTCTCCAAATCTATAAATGATGTAGTCGAAATTCAAACCAAAATAAAAGTATTTCACATTCATGAGCAAAAAAGACCGATCATGACAATGAAAAAAAGGCCTGAGCGTGTTACCTTATGACAGCCGGTTGCTATGGAAACTTGAGCACAAGTAGTCGCCCTTGAAAAGGAGGGTGGAAATCGAGGAAAAGGGATACAATTTACATAGATAAACTTATGTATAGAAAGCTCACTAAACGTAAAGTAATAATTCAAAACAAAAATACCCGTATGAAAAAGCAATATATGAGCTTCAGTATAATTGAAATATATGATAATTATATGAAATTATAAGAAGTCATATATGGAGCCATATACAAAATTTTGCCAAAATAGTATATGATTTTATAATTTCCAACATATATATCGGTAATATATTTTTTTTACATGATAACAGTAGTATTGCTTAGAATATTTTACACTATACTTTAAGTTATATCCTAAGATATATGATTTAATTAAATGACTGACATATAATATTTATACATGTAAATATATAATTATATAAATATATGTTCACATATATTTGTATAAATGTATGTAAATATATATTTATATAGATATGTGTTTGCATATATTTGCACAAATATGTGTAAACATATATATATTTAAATATATGATAGATTTATATACTTATTGATATATGATGTAAGCTATGATATTTTTAGTATTTTTATGTAGTTACATGATAACTACAACTATTTATATTTTTTTGTTCCTTTAATTTTTAGTATGAATATATATTTTAAATTATTTGTATAATAATATCGAAATTATCATAATATTTAAATTATAAGTTTATATATAAAACGAGAATATAATTTTAGATGTAGTTACACATATTATAAATTACATGGATTATCATAATATTGGAATTATAAATTAATATATAAAACGGATATATAATTTTTGATACAATATCACATGTATATAATCACACATATTATAAATGATATGGATTATTATAATATTAAACGTATAAATTATTATATATGATTAATCATATCATTAAATGTTTATTAAAATCTCTACACTAAAACTTACTCCAGAATCTTTTATTTATTTTTATTATCATTTAAATTTAATAAGACAAATCTCATCATTAGCTCACAAACCTATTGATTCTGATGATTGTATAATCACGGGATCCGAAAAAAATCTACACGATCAAATTTTTTTTTGTTAAACGTCTTATAAATTTTTTATTATTATATAATTTTCTTTCTGTGTATTTGGTAAGTTTCTTGATTTTGTTCAAACTTTCAAGACTATTAAATTATTGGAAGAATTAGTCAAAACGTTAACACCGATCTTAATGAAACTTAGTATACTTATTCTATGGATCACCTTGGATGAGTTCAAAAACGAGCCGATTTGGCTCGTAAGATTAGAAGTTATGGTTTTTTGAAATTTTTCAAAAAAAATTATTTTACCAATTTAACTGGATGTAACTTTTAAACGAAAACAGATATCTCATTTTTTTTTGCTTCATCTGAAAGCTCGCTCGGTTGCCTTTAATATTTACTGTACAATTCATTAGTTTAATCATTTATTCATTGAAATTTTTAAAATTTCTTTGTTATATAACAAAGCTTAAAATGGATTTCTTTGTTATGTAACAAAGAAATTGACTTTGAGTTTACGAAACCTGTTCAATTGGAATGTCTTGTCACAAATGTTTCTGGTTAATGAAAAATTAAGCTATCGAACTTTTAGATTATTGGAAATTTGGGTAATTGGTAGTATTGGTAATTGAAATTACTGGTGATCGGGATTTTAGGCGATTGGAAATTTGAGTCATCGGGATTATTATTAATTGGTATTTCAGGTAATAGGGATCTGGGTTATTAGGATATGTCCTATCAGTTACTTTTCCAATTGAAACCTGTCCAATGGATGTCTTCCCAAAACTTGAAGTTTAGTGTCTTTACAGCCGGTCGAAACAAGCTGATTTCGGTTCAGTGCCGCGAATAAATATTAGCGAACGCGTAAATTGCGAATGCCTTCAGTCAGCGGGCAGAAACAAACTTGTTTTGTCCCTTGGGAAGAAACGAATAATGTTTCCGCCCGCTGACTGAAGACTCGTAATTTAAACTCTGATACTTGTCACTTGTTTAATAGTAGTTTTAAACCATTAATTTTATTCACGTGAATGACAGTTCTGACTTCGTGATCAAGTTTTATAAAAATTAGTGTGAGTAATAATGATTTTCTTTCTCCCTGTGGCGAGAGCTGACATCTCCTGCAGTCTGAAATCGTTTTGTTTCATTCCTTGTTACACAAAATACTATTATTTACTTTGTGTTTCAGGATACTTTTCAACTTTTAATAAAGTTTTCAAGTTATAAAATTACTTTCTGTGTTATCTTCAAAATTCTATTATCAATCTTCGGTGATTTCTGACTCCGACATTTGCCCAAAAATTTATTTTTAATTTAATTGTACCTTAAAACTTCAAAATAAGTCAATAAAGTGAAATCTACTTCCATTTCGGATGCCAAATGGCTTTTTTTCATTTCTTCAAGATTGTAGTATATATACGTGTATACAAGAAATGTTATTCTATTAATAATAATGATAACCCTGCTTAGGGAATCTCATCAAGTCCGATAGAATCCCGTAAATTCTCATAGAGGTTTTATGAGAATGAATGAGTTCTATGAAAAAGTGCTATGGGCAACTATAGGCTATAAATATACAGCCATGAAAATCTATTGGTTTTCTAATCAGGGAATAGCAGAAACTAACAAAATTTTTTGAGACGAATGTGATGAGATTTTAAAACGGTTATGATCAGAGTTTTTTTCACAAATACTGAGAAAGTGAAAAACTTTTTGAATTTTCAATTGACGATAAATTCTGATCAAATTATTTGATAAAGACCATTTTTAAAATTCGACATTTGCTTATTAGACTAGTTAAATATGTTGTGAATCAATAAAAAAAAAACGCAGAAAAAAATTAATTTTCAAATATTTACAAACAATATTTCTAAAACGAATTAAATGATTGAAATGAGAATCTGAAGGCAGCTAACGAAGTTTATCAAGTTTCGAGCAGATTCAATTTCGAAATTAATCGGAACAGAGGAAATAGCTTTTAGGGTATTAACAAAAACTAAAAAAAAATTAGTATATATTTGTTTATCGACAAACTTGAAATCGACTGGACCGATAAACGTCAAGCTCACTCTAAATCTGATAAAGAATGAACCCCCTTTGATTACCGCAAAGCGCGCTGAAATCGATCCACTCGTTCGAGAGATATGATGTAGTGACACACACACATAAACGCACACGAACGGTAAAAAAAAATCTCTTAATTTTCTGGCTGCTACAAAAAGTAAGATCTCTTTTATTAAAATACACACTAAAAATAGAAGTTCATTAATTAAATACCACTTTTCTCTTATTTCTTTATCTATTTTCCTTCATTACGAACACAATCATATAAAGAGCTATCAATTCAATTTTCTACTCAGTGTAAGTAGTATATTGTTTTAAGATCTTTTAATAAGTTTTATCTTTTCATTATATGTCATAAAGAAAAACGATGATATCCTATTGAACTGAACGTAGTTTAATCTTAAATAGAATAAGAACGGAAAAATTTGTTTTGCACACTTCAAGCGCGAAAGTGCTTAGGGTGCTCTATTGTCACTCGATTTTTTTCGGGTACCACACTCACTTTCAATCACTTTTACGCTTTTTAAAGTATATTAAACTTATATTATCTTATTGAAAACTTATTAAGGAATAATTGTAATACAATATAAAATTGATTCCTTAATATTTTATTTTCAAAATAAAGAATTTAGTTGGCGGGAACCCTGATGTCAATTAATTAACTGATTTCTTGTGATCTCGATAACTCCCGAATAAAACGGCTCGATAACCTAATTTTTTTAGGAGCATTAGTTTGGCGACTACAAGAACCCTTTCGTTAATTACCGCCCAACTCTTTTTGGTTTAATTGTAATTAATAAAAACTTAAAAACTTATAATTCTCGAAATATTTAGCTGTCATTTTTCTTACTGTTGTTATTATTATTTATGCTACAATAGTTATTATATTTAGAATTGAAAAATAAGCGACATCTAAGACAAAAAGCGGGATATTTAAAAAAAAATTTTTTTTTAAATTAAACTGAAAATAAGAAATACTAAAAAAATAATTTAAAAGTCAAATAAAAATTCATAATTAAAAAAAAAATTAATGTTATGAAACAAAAATAAAATAAAAGCAATGATTAAAAATAAAATGAGCGATTAAAGTGTGTGCTTTTGAATTTTCCAACTTTTTTAAGAATATACTTGAGTACTCTATTGACCACTGCTTTTTTCTGTCATGATATGTTACCTTTCGAGCACAAAAATATAGCACCTTAAATTGGTAACACATTAGACAAGCTACCAGTCATTTTTATATTTAAAAATGACTTGACTTGACCGAGATTCGAACCCTGATTTTCCGCATGTGAATACTGTCCTTAATCTGCCGGTCCAATGCCTCCTTCACTGAAAAAAAAAATCGGTCTATCGGTTGACCCTGCGGGCCAGCCCCAAAACTTCCCGCAATTTTCGAGCTCCTTGAGCTCGAAAACATTGTCGTGAATACATTTTTAAGCTCTTCGAACTCGAAAATACTGTTGTATGCTATTATTTTAGGAAAAAACCGTTTTAAACATTTCTTTCTCCCACGATATCTTACGAACGAATCATCCGATTGAGATAATTGAGGCGGCAATCGACGCGTTTTATTGAATTCTTGTGCTGATTAGATTTTGGAATTGATCGATCGAGTCATTTCTAAAAAATTTAAGAAAATCTAAAAAAAGAAAATTTTTTTTTTGTTTTTCTTCAATATCTTAGAGTCTATTTGATCGATCGATTTGAAATTTTCAGAAAAGTTGACGGCCAACATACTCTTTTGATTGTCACATCAAACACGTTAATCAGTCAGTTCATTAAAAAGATATTAAAAGTTTACATCCACACACACACACACACACACACACACACACACACACACACACACACACACACACACACACACACACACACACACACACATATATAGAGACACTCGAACATCCTTCTGAAAATAGTCAGAATAGCTTCCTAGGACCTCAAAACGTGGACATCTGATAAAAACTCGATTTTTAAAAATCGGGGTGAAACCAATAATTTCCCGAATTTTTGAACATTGATAATTTTCTTAGCAGGAAGTTAAAAACTTGCTATAATAACAAAAATCAAGATCACACAGCTATTTGTTATGATCGCAAAACTATCTTGGTTAACGCAACGAAGTGACATTTGTTGTAGTAAGTAAAGTGGAGTGGCTATTGTAACAAATGATATGTGTTCAGAAAAAATTTTTTGAATACGCATAGAATTTTTTGCTTTACTTAGGTGAACAATATCATTAAGAATTCATCACGAGTTTAGGATTTTGGATATAAATTGTGTTTGAAACTCATGGCTAAAATATTAAATGCTATTTATTTCGAAAAGTATAGCGATGTCTAAGTATAGTTAAAAGCAGGTGTCTTGAAGAAGTGATTTTCTTGACTCAAGAGAATATATCATGACGCGATGATATCTTAGGTGAAGTAAAATTTTCTCGAGTCAAGAAATCTTTGTAAGACTTAACTTAATATTTAGCTCAACGCATGTCATTTGTTATAACGGCGACTTCACGTTACTTACCATAACAAATGTTACTTTGTTCTGTTGACCAAGATGGATTTGTTATCTTAACAAATAACTGCGTAATTTTGACTTTTGTTAAGATAACGAATTTTTTTTAAGTGTTTGACCGAAGGCATCTAAAATTGTAATGCATATTCGTATCCGCTTTCCTTACTAATCCTTAATTTTGTCAATCTCCTTACGAAAAATTACAAGCTATTTAGTAATTTTTAGTTGCTGTACAATACGTAATACTACATTTTTAATTTGATTTACAGAAATCACTAAACAAATTGTAATTTTTTCATACTGTAGAATATTTAATAAATACTTTCAGTGAATTTTCATATTTTTTACAGGAGGAAAATCGTTAATTTGAATAATGAAATGTATCACTTAGTATTTATTAATAATTTAATATACTATTTATAAAAACTTCTGTTTTATTAATAAAGAGTACGCATGAATTAGCAATAAACATAATGATATAGAAAATTTTCAGATAAACACATGGTAACAATAAACATTTTGAAATTTTTTACTATAAATTTAGCAAAAAACAGTAAAAGTAATGAATTTCTTGACTTGAACTAGTCATTCCTTGCTAAATATTATAATATTTTCGCGCCTGGCCTTCTTCGTGTATACAAAACAATTTTTCTTCGATAATCTAACTTTATCATAAAAATAATTATCATCAATATGCATTCTCAAAAATTTAACTGAATAATTTATGGTGGAGTTGAATAAAATTTTACGTAATTTTGTTATGCCCGGGAAAAAATGTTCTTATAAAATTTTGTATAATTTCATAAAATTTTGTAAGATTTTATAAAATTTAAGAGCAAAATTTTATAAAAATTCATACAATTTTATAGAATTTAATAGAATCTCATAAAATTTAATAAAATTTTATAAAGTCAGATCTGAGTAAAGAACGTAATAAATAAATGAAATTTTATAAAATTGTATAACATTTTGTAAAACTGTATAAAATAATATAAAATTTAATAAAGTTTTACACAATTTTATATGACTGTACAGCGAAATTTTATAAAATTTTATCAAATTTTATAGAATTTTCTAAAATTTTATATAATAAGGTCTTAAAAGGGAAGTAATAATTAGATAAAATTTTATAACATTTCATAAAACTTTAGAGAATTTGATGTCACTATTGCATCTAGTGTGGGGTAGGATTTTGTAAAAATTGATAAAATTTCGAACAATTTTATAAAGTTTATAACAAATTATTATAAAAGTTGTAAGAAATTCAAAGTAAATAGACAAAGTTTTCAATGGCCATAAAAAAAAATTTCATTTTTGCGGGCAATATGTAGGGTACCCCCTGAAAAATGAAAAAAAAAAAAATTCTGAATATTGAATAAGTTTGATTTTATTAAAATTTTTTGTAATTTATTTACATTATGAAAAATTATATTTTACACAATTATTGGATGCAAAGGAAGATAAAAAAATTTTTGATACTCAATTTTGGAAAAGTTCAACGAAAAAAATTCAACATAATACTCAATTATATTTACAAATGTAATTTTGGAATGGTTAAAATACATTTAAAAAATAAAATTTTTTTTTATAAAATTTTGGAAGTACCTCGTTTTGTCTAACCCCGTCTCCCTTTCCCCTGCATATTTGTATATATATTACATAATGTGGCAATTTTAATTTTAATGTTAAAAAACTTTTATTTTATCAACCATCAGTTAAAATTAAATCTTCATTACTCACAAAAAAGTTTAAAAGTTTCGACATTAATTCAAAAACATAAATCATTAAAAATCTATAAATTTAATTAATTTTAAAATTTTATGTCCATTAAACAATCGATCATTGAATTATTCAAATCGTTTTTTTATACATAATTATAAATGAAGTTATGTACTATTTAACCTGATCGTGTTTGAGAAACAAGTTATATCTGCAATAATGTGCGAATTATTATATTATTATAAATTAATACAATGAAATATGGTGGATAGTACTTAAATTTTGTAAAATTTTATAAAAAAATTTTTTCCTGGGTATATGAAATCGGTTTTTGAATTTCAGTTCGAATTTTTCTAGAAAGAACGCCAGATGGGCCTGACCAGGATAACCTGATGGCAAATAATTTTTTCCTGCACAAGGCTATTTTACGAAAACCTCACATGGACCTGATTAGGTTTGTCTTATTGAGGCAAACTTTATTTTAACTTGATAAGGTCCTCTTAGTACTTGAGGCACATCGATAAAGAATATGATCATTATGAAATTATGATTCGTTTATCGCAGCGCCTGTATTTGACGTCATACTGCGGTAATCACGTAGAGAATTTCCAGTAGTATTGAACTGATGTTTTATATCTTTTTTTTATGAACGATTAGAATTTAGTAGTTAATTATGTTAATATATATTTATAAATTGATTCTTATTTTTTTGACGAATGACGGAAAAATTTACTCCAATAGTTAAAGATTCGTGGGGGAATACTTCCCTTTTCTGGGTGTATATCTTCATAATCCACACGCATCATCGAATGCTGAGTAGATAAGAATGAATTCTTGCTGAATCATCAACGTTGGTCGAGGTAGGACCTCGTATTATAGCCCTGACATCCAAATATAGTTCGTTGTGTTGTCTGTCGGTCGAGGGTAAGCTAATCTTATACGCGTTTATTAGCAGGTATCGTTGGTGAATCCCCCCAAGACCCAAACTGCCGTTAAAATTTATTTCTATATCTATATGTATATATATAGATGTATGTGTATGCGTCATTCCATATCAAATCGACGAGTTATTGCATTCGACCCTTTCTGACTTGTATTGAATTTTGCCGAGATTTTTGTTTTAATATTGAACAAAGCCCTACCAAAGGATTTAAAAAAAAATTTTTGAAAAAAGTTATGTAAACTTTATTTATTTATTGGAATTTGTTAAGTTTGTCGGAGATGTAGCTCTGCCCTTTCGGAAAAAAATTAATATGCACTTAACACTGTTGAAAATTCATTAGTGTTGATAAGTGTTTTATTAGTGATCATTAGTACTCTCATTAGTGAATCTTACAACACTATTGGATGTGATCAGTGTTAATAGGGTTGTATGAGTGTTCATTAGTTGGAGCACTAATAGATCTTGCTACACTTTTGGAAGTGGCTAGTTTTGGATACTATTCTATTAGTGTTAATTAGTATTCTGGCAAATGAATTTTGCAACATTGTTGTAAGTGATGAGTGTTGTATTTGTGATCATAAGTACTCTAAAAACTGAGTCTAGCAGCACTTCTTGGAAGTGATTAGTGTTGAATAGCGTTGTATTAGGGATAATTAGTAGTCTGATTAGTGAATCCTATCATATTAATAGAAATGATAAGTGCTGATCAGGTTTCAATAGTATTCATTAGTAATTCGAACAGTCGGTACTCCACTACTGTGAGAATAAAATTAGTGATACTAAACACACCAATCACACCAAACGCACTAATGACACTAAACCATTAGTTCGCAAAAAAACTAAGGTATTTGTGTATCTTATTAGTGCTGATTAGTTTTTTTTTCCGTAAGGACGGTCTTGGTCTCATTTTGAACAGGAAGCGTGGGGGTATCATAAAAAGTATATTTTGAGAAAAATTTTAAATAAATATCGAAATTGCGGAAATTCAAAATTTGAAAAATTATGCAAAGTGATCTTTCACTCTCTTAAATTTGAAATAGTGACCATTTACTGTTTACTAGTGAAAGTATGTCACTAATTAAAAAATGGTATACTTTGCACTGGCAATAAGTGATTTTCACTAATTCGTTTTTACAAAGCAGAGAATAATTTTGGCTGATTATTTTTTATTTGATCCCGTATGAAAATAACATATGTGGTCGAAATATATGATAAATATCAGAAAATATATGTGGCGAATTTAACTATATTTTCTGATATATTTTTTTTTATATTAAGAATATAATATTCATCATATAGGAATTCATATATGTTTAGCATATATAAAATATATATGTCAATCATATACAAAAAATATATTTTCGTCATATATGAAAATATATATTCTTGTCATATACAAAAACTATATTTTTATCATACATAAAAATATATATTTCTATCATATACGAAAAATATACTTTGATCATATATAAAAACATATATTTATATTGTGTATGGAAAAAAAAAAGTTTCTTATTCGTATGACCAACTCCAATTAAATTACATTTTAATTTCAATATACTCTTTAAATTGCAGAAAAAATTCTCGAAATTAGTTAATTTGAAGCGAATATATAATATACCCATATACATACACATACATCGAATAAAATATATGCTTGCCCTAGCGGTTCTGTTGACTCGGCGCAAACTCGGATTAAACTCGGAGTTTCTGCGGAGTATACTCCGTCATAGAGTTCTCTCGGAGTATCAGTGGCGTTTAGGGAGAGTTTTAGCGGAGTAGACTCGGAGGATAGTGTGCAGATGCGACGCTAGATTCTGCTAGCGCTCTGTCGGGGTTTTTGTGGAGTACCGTTAGTGTCCTCACGGAGTATGCGCGGAGTACTGTTGGAGTTTTTTTGGAGCATTTGTCGAGTACAAGCAGTGTTTTCAAGGAGTATCGCCGGAGTACCGCGAGCATTTTTACCGAGCATTTGTCGAGTACAAGCAGCGTTTTCAGGGAGTATCTACGGAGTACTGCTGGCGTTTTCGCGGAATTTTTCCGGTGACTTGGTGGACTTTTCGCTATGTTTTTTGACATCTAAGTACTGCTTTTGCGAAAATTTGTAGCATAATTTCGACATAAATACGGGTTCATCTCAACATTTTAGTAATGTTTCAAAAGTATAATAGTTGCGTATTTTGAAATCACAAGTAAACTAATATAAATATTTTTTCATGTATGTCTTTTTCACAATAAGCAAATGTTTTATTCATTCATTATATATGGATGCTTCATTATCTAATAAAATTGTTAATTAAACTGAAAAGAAAGATAACTTAAAAGTCATAGTTTTAGAAAATGTTCTGAAAACAGATTTTGACGTGAATTTCGTTGAAAAAATATGTTCTTTAATTACAATTAATATAATTAGAATTTTACAGAAATAGACAGAGATTAATACTATAATTAATTATAATATATTGTGATAATATAATTATTTTAAGAGAAATGAATTTTGGAATAACTTAACAAACAGAACAAAAAAGTGAAATATATTATTTATATTAATTTTAAGCTATTCTCATTCCAACCATTGATTCTTAACAATTTGATTTTTTATGAGCTGTCTAATTATACATAGTATATTATACCCTTTTATAATTTGAGCAGTGTATAATTTAAACGTAACTTCCGTAATTTTGTATTGCCACCAAAATATTGACGTAATTTCACAATTGTACGGCTAAATCTTCCGTCAAAATGCGGGGAAAATTTGGCGAGAAATCCGCCCAGACGTCACAAAAACTCTGCAAAAACATTGTCAAAACGCCAAGCATACTCCTTAAAAAGGCCGACTATACTCGACAAATGCTCCAAAAAAACTCCAACAGTACTCCGCGCATACTCCGTGAGGACACTAACGGTACTCCACAAAAACCCCGACAGAGCGCTAGCGGAATCTAGCGTCGCATCTGCAAACCATCCTCCGAGTCTACTCCGCTAAAACTATCCCTAAACGCCACTGATACTCCGAGTTTCCGACGAGTTTACTCGGAGTTTTGGCGGTGGTATCTAAACCGAAAGGGTGAATATAACAAAGAAAATATATGGTGCCATTTGTAATATAAATTATAAGCTATCATATATTTCATTTAATATAAAAATTTTATATTTTTTGAATGTGAAAGGAAATATATCAATACAATATACACTATAAGGTAAATGTAAATGTACATAAGGCTTAATATAAAAAACATATAAGTTACATATAAATTATGAAATACATAAATTTACTACTGTACAGAATTTTATATTAAATCGGCGAAAATCTCTATATGATTTTTTATAATATACAATATAATATATCATAGATTTTTTTGTTGCAAACATATATGATTGTATATATTTTAACCATATATTGTTTTTTCATACGGGATACTTTTCATTAAACAAGAAATATCCTGAAAGTTGTGAAAGAGTGTTTTTTTTTTCGGAAATATAAATTTTTAAATATTAATTAGATATGAAAATTATATTCAATTCTCAATTTTTTTTTTTTTCAATCAATTGTTTATCAAATTTTTTCTATCTCAAATAACTAATCTGGATAATATTAATGTCTCTAAATATGAGAAACAAGCGAAGTGCACTTGTGCATAACTGAGATTATTCCATTAATAGAATGCACTGAATATATGTATTGTCTCGATTCATTACCATCCAATGTGTTAAATATATCACGAAAATATGCATAATTAACACAATCATATATTTGAAATTAAATTAACAAAAAGCAATGTACGCACACGCTTTATGAGCTTGTATAGTGGTCATTTAGTGGTTTCAAAGTTAGTGCATTAAAATATTTAAATTTGAAATTAACTCAAATTGCAAACGAAGTTAAAACATTGTTCTCAGATATAGATTGTTTTTGTTGCTAAAAAATGATTCATTCGTTCAATAAGTTCTATTTATCACTACTAAATTCATTTAATTATAGTCTTACTATTTTTTTGTAAATACTGATGACGATAAACATAATGACACAAACCATACTCATTAACCTATACGTAATAACTCTGACGTATTGATGAACGAAAACACTAAAGCATCAATGTTTCATTAGCTTTTCTCATTAAAGTTCCCTGTATTTTCCCTCGATGTTTACGGCTGCCCAATTCCAAAACACAGTAAGGAACAAATTTTCAAAATCTATGTTTTAGTATTTTTAGTTCCAGTGGATCCGGGTCAAAAAATTAGATTTGTTTTAACATAAATGATAAATTCAAATATTTTTTTTTTAATTCAAGTTTATAAATCGTATTTATTTATATAGGAATTTAATATGGTTTTACCCGTACTATTCCTTATCCAGGCCAAAATCAGACTTAATTTTGTATGATATTTAGTCTTTAAATCGAGTTTAGACTAAAAATAGACTTTTCTATTATAATTATTAGCCTGTGTTCAATTGTTTTTAAGGGCAAAAACAGACTTCATGTACTATAATTTTTAGCCTGTTTTTGATCGCTTTTAGATCAAAAACAGGACTTTTTATAAATATAACTAATAATAATAAAAATCTAGATTTATAAATTTATTTTAATTTTTTGGTATTTGAAACATGCTAATGCGCTTCCGTAATAAGATGTCACAAGAATTTTGATGTTTTCTAATGTCAAAATATTTTCAATTCCATCCAGTAAATAAGAAAAATTTCTTGACATTTTAACAGTTATTTTATCACTTTTATTCAATGCTTTAAATATTCAGTCAAGATAACTAAAAATTAAGCTGTCAACCTTTCATTAACTGCCGACATTCTTAAACAAAAGATATTAAGTATATAGTAAACAAAACATAATCAATTCTGTAGCTTAATATTTATTTTATAAATGTTGCTCATAAATATAGATCCTATAAGTCATGATTCAATCCAGTCTTGTCCCTGCAAATTTTCAGAACTGAAATTTTTAAAGTTCAAGAATTAATCTAGTTTTGTCTGCCTGTAACGAAATTGTTTTTCAAAACAACAGGTCGAAAACAGCTTAAAATTTTTGTAAAAGATAAAAAACAGATCAAATAATCCAGTTAGACTGAAATCAAATTAAATTTTTCGACCCGGGTATACTTGTCACAAAATTGCTAAAAAAATTGATCATTTGTACTGTAAGCTATGAACTATAAATCGTTAAATTTGAGCGTGTGCACGGAGACAAAAGGTCCGAGGTATTTAAAAAAAAAAAAGTTGGAAAATCCAAAAGTAGACATTTCACTTGCTCATGATAATTATTAATATTGTATTTTTATATTACTATGATTACATTATTATTTTAATTATGATTTTTTTATTAATAATTTTTATTAAACTTTTAACTTATTAATTTTATGTTTTATTTTTAGTTTTTTCTTTCAGTTTAATTTTTATTTGAAAATTTTTTTTTAATTCCACCTCTTTTTCTTAGACGTCGCTTTATGTTTTAATCCTATTATCACACTAGTGCTACTGCCAGTAGTTGGTGGAGAAAAAAAAGACAAAATAATAACGATAAAAATTAGAAATGATAGCTAAATTAGTCATGAATTACCGTTATTAAGTTTTTTATTAATTATGATTAAACAAACAGAATTCAGATAGTTATTTTCAAAAAGTTTCTAACAACGGGAGATACAAAGCTAATAAAAACGAAATTAGGCCAATTTCTGATATTTTTCGAGTTATCGCAGTTCTGAAGATTCATACACGAAAATTGACAGCACTGGTTTATTGGATTAAAATAATTCATTTTAAATCAATAGAATAATGAATCGATTTAATGTTGCATCAAAATTATTTTTAAATAAGTTATCTTTGTACTCGTATACAATTTAACGTAATTAGTGTAATCGAAAAAATGTAGAGATGATTTAACGTAAGTGAATTAGTCGAAAAAATGCACTATTTCTAAAATATGATTGTAATTTTTACACGCACACACACACACAAGTATGGCCACACATGGTTTTGTATGACTGTATTAAAAAAGTTCGTATGGTCCATGTATGGCCATATATGAGCCATATACGGCCATGCATGGCCATGTATGATTCATTTTTCACGGGTTCTTATTAATTTCTGTCTAAAAATATTTTATTGAATTTATCAAGCCTAATTCTGAGTGAAACATTAAAAAACCATCCTCATTCATTATTTTCGTTGGTCGGGAATCATATACTTTCCCCCGCCAAACATCGCTCGGTAATTAGACTTCCGCAGTTGGTATTACAAAAATGCTTTCTTCATGTAAAAGAGAATGTTAAAAGATTTCTTTAGAAACCGTTTTTTTAAAAATTAAAGAAATTTTTTTCTGGCTAGAAATTTGCAATTGACTACATGACATTACCTAATAGGAAGCTTATTATTTGTATTTTCTCAATTTTCCTCAAAATCCACCTTTAAATTTTGAAAAATATACTCTCTAAACGTGAATAAGTGAAAATAAGTGAATATTCACTAATTTCAAGTGCAAACCGAACCACTAATTTCAAAAAGTGGCTTGGTTGGCACTCATAATTAGTGAATATTCATTAGTACTCTTATATGCTTAATGAAAAGTAGTTTACTAATTTTTGTAGATTCCTAACAACTACTATCAATTATTTCAAAAAGTAACTAAATATCATTACTTTTAGGTATAAAACGTGACTTATTAGTGAAAGTTAATTAATTTATGAAATAATCTATTAACAAGTAATGATTGGGCAAATTAGGAATTGCTATCTTAGATACTGATTTTTCCAGCCGACAAATTGAAAAAGTTAGTTTTATTTTATAAATTCGATATCACTGATCAATTATTAGCTTAAAATATCATTTATTCATCATTATAAATTAATTTATAATACACATAAATCGAATAAGTGGTAAATAATAAAATAAAAAATTAGTAGAGTAGACCGGGGCAAGACGGCCCCCTGGGGCAAGAAGGCCCACCTCAAAAATTAACCAAAATTTTTTTTTCTTGTTTTCTTTTGATTATCACAAATTCAGATTATTTACTCATTTTTAGTCCTATAAGTGAAACTAGGGGCAAAATGAACCACTAAAAAATTCTAAAAAAAATATATTTCATATTATTATAAACTAGTCATGATTGATTTAATAGAAATAACATTTTTTGGTTAATTCTATGGATTTGGAGTAAAATAGAGCATTTGAAAAAGTTAAAAATACCAACAGTCAAATTTTTATTCAATAGAAAAATAATTATTAATCAATTAAGTTATTTTTTATTAAATAACTTTCAATTTATTCATATAATTTGTTATAGAATCCAACAGAACAATTATAATTATTATATGTAACATTATTAATAATATATTTATAAAATTAACAACATTAACTATTAAAATGTAACAAAACTACTTTTTTAAATATTAAATTTAATTTAAGTGTATTATAAATTAATCCTCACAATATTCGCAAATGTATATATCGGAAAAATATTCGTCAACTCCTGCACAGGAATCATGAGCCCATTCTTTACATTTTTGACATTGAATTCATGATTTTTTTGATTCTGAATATAGTCCATGACAGGAAAGACAGAATAATTTTTAACTGCACTTTCAATAATTACTTTTCATTCTAAAAAACACCTAGTATATGCAAGTCATTAGAACTAATTCAATATTAATTTAACACTTTAGTCAATTTTTCTACCCATTATTCGTTTATACTTACATGGAAAAATCTAATTATTTTAATTCAATAATAAGAAATTTCGTCAGTGAATTATTTTATTCCGAAACACCTTCACGAGATAAAAATCACTCACATGGAAAATAATGATGTATCATATCCTGTTTATCATTATCACAAAACAAATCTGAATAATTAAACTTCAAACATTTTTTTAAAAATAATTACTCAAAAAAAGAACATATAAAATTGAACTTTTGTTAATTGCACCCGAAATTATTTCCTATATCGATAAAAGACGTCGGAATTTTCTAAAAACAAATTTCAATCAATTATAAAAAAAAAACTATCAAATGGTCGATATGAAACTATTCTTTATTCTCATAATACCTTACACACGTAAATTTTATTTTTTTTTTATCTACAACATGACGTCATAAGACTTTTAGCCAATAAGGTTAAGAATAAAATGTCAACAATACACACCAAATTAATGGCCAATTTTACATGTAATACGAACTTTATGTAGCCGGATGTGGTAACTTATATATAAGTAGTATTATCATTACTTTTTTTTTTCAAAAATTGTATATATTTCAATGCATTAATTGACACATAGAGAAACAATATTGAGAAATAGAATGATAGCTTTCATAATTATTCAAGCAATAATTCAAGTATCTTAAATAAGCTATGGTATGATCCTGAAGCTTTCTTTTTTAACAAATCGATTACGAAAAAAAAAAAAACTAAAAATATGCACATGTAGAAAACAAAAAAATCCATAGGTGCAATTTTTAAAAATATCTGTTTGTTTGTAATTTATCGTTTCTAAAAAAATCCAAAAACTACTGGACGATAGCTAATTTCAGTATCGAGTTGTGGTATGTAAGCTATACTTTATTTATTATTTAATATCGAATAAATTTAAATTTGAGTACAAATCAAATGCACGAGAATGCATTCGATTTAAATTGGGTTAGTTGGCTGTTCCCTAAACAAGATTTTTAAATGCTAGAAAAATATAAAAAAAATATAGACCGTGATATTTGTTTTTTCAATTCCGGGTAATTATTTATTTGCATTATAAAATTGAGTATCCTTTCGTCCGCATTTCTATCTATTTTTCTGGTGAATATAAAATAAAGTTGATCACATTTTATCTTCTGGAAAAATACAATAGTTTCTCACGCTGTCTTATAACATCTTGGAGGTAATTATTACCGTATCTTTATTTTTTTTCACCGTTTAAAATAAAAAATTCACATGAAAAATGAAATTTAATTTTAAAAAATTAATTATTAATGAGAAAAATAATTTTTAATTAAGTAACCTTATGAGAATTCCTGCATTATTCAAAGAAAAAAAAAAAGATCTCACCATCTCGGCGCCATCCCTAATTTTTTTTTCCTGACAGCTCCACTGGACGTGAAAGACTCAGAAGAAAATATATTCACAAACTAATAAATCGTCTGTATTTACACAAAACTATTTTAGTTCATATGGTACTACGTCAATAATATTTGAAAATTTATTTTGATAAACGTTGACAGTATCACATTTATTATTAGAAAAAAAATAAAAAAAAAAAAACGTGTGTTCATCAAATGTTACTGAAAAAATATGTGAAAAAATTGATAATAAACAACAACACAACACGCCTAGAGCGCGAGACTAACTACTTCACGCGTCATATACATATTGCATGTTTTTCTGCGCAACTTTATACGCATCCATATTCTAAGAAATAAACCAATCAAAGTGTGAGCTTTTTTCCCTTCTATATCAGCAACTCAAACCAGTAGAAAAGGTACATATTCGGTCAGATAATTTTATTCCATACTTGTCATAATTTTTATTGAACACTGTATAATTATTTAATTATATTATTAATAAGAGATGGGGGGGGGGCAAACGGGGTATTTGAGGAATTTCTAAGTTTCGGAAAGGAAAATAGGTTAATTTTTTTTTGTGATATTTGATGTGAATAGAAAAATTTTTAGCTGCCGTCAAAAACAAATTTCATTTTTCGAGGACAAAATGGGGATCCGCTAAAAAAGGTGAAAAAAAACGAAAATTTTAAAAGTTAAATAAATTTGAGTAATAAAATTTTTTTTCAAGTATTTTACATAAAGAAAAATTACATTTCACATAAGTATCCCGTATGAAAAAACAATATATGGTTACAATATATAAAACCATATATGTTCGCAACAAAAAATATATGATATATTATATTGTATATTATAAAAAATCATACAGTGATTTTCGCCGATTTAATATAATATTATATACAGAAGTAAATATATGTATTTCATATATGTAACTTATATGGTTTTTATATTAAGCTATATATACATTTACATTTACTTTATAGTGTATATTGTATTGATATATTTCCTTTTACATTAAAAAAATATAAAATTTTTATATGAAATGAAATATATGATAGTATATAATTTATTATATATATGGCACCATATATTTTATTTGTTATATTCAAGCATATTTTTTATTCGGTGTATGTGTATGTATATGGGTATACTATATATTCGCTTCAAATTAACTAATGTCGAGAATTTTATCTGCAATTTAAAGAGTATATTAAAATTAAAATGTAATCTGATTGGAGTTGGTCATACGAATAAGAAACTTTTTTTTTCCATACACAATATAAATATATGTTTTTATATACTATCAAAGTATATTTTTCGTATATGATAGAAATATATATTTTTATGTATGGTAAAAATATAGTTCTTGTATATGACAAGAATATATATTTTCATATATGACGAAAATATATTTTTTGTATATGAATGACATATATTTTATATATGCTAAACATATACAGACTCGTATATAATGAATATTATATTTTTTAATATAAAAAAAAATATATCATGTAGTTAAATTGGCCACATATATTTTCTGATATATATTATATATTTTGACCATATATGTTATTTTCATACGGGATGATATACATAGGAAGACAAAAATTTTAGTAGTTTTTATCATAAAACAAAAGTCATTAATATTTTTCGACTGAGACTTTCGATTTTTAAAAAAGTTCAAATACCGACTTTAAGTGGTTAATTTTTATTTGTTAATCACTTTGGATTATTAATTTCAAAGTTAAAGATTTAAGTTAAGTTTAATTCCAAAGAAGATATTTTTAAAAAAGCAATTATATATTCTTTAAAGTAATAGATTCAAAAATTAATTAAATTCCATAATTAGGGGAGTGTGAGGTCGCCCCGGACACCTAACAAATAAACCTTCAAAATTTTTCGGATTATCCTTATTAGATCATAAAACGGACTTTATCTTATTCTATGGAATCTAGAGAACCAAGGACACATACTTAAAAATGAAAGTATAAAAGTAAATAGAAATATTTTATGAATGAAAAAAATTGTAAGTTTGACCGGGGCGACCCGACACGGTCATTTGGCGGGTCATCCCGGTCATTGTTAATTTTAAATCAAAAATTAAGAATCTAAAGTCGTATTGCTGAAATTTCATCAAATTAAAATTTTATTTAGTCAACTAAAACTTAAGAAGTAAAGAAAAAAATGTCAAATTAATAATTAACAACATTTAACTTTTTTTCCATTTTCCGTCCTCGCTTACGAGGCATCTATAATTTATTTATTTATTCATTAATATTATTACAAAAATGTTACGATGTTGTAGAAGAAAATGCCCCTGATGAACAAAAAAATTTTTAGATTAAATTTTCAAAAAGCTTACCTCAATTAATTAATTGCTAATTAAATAAGATATTGGTTAATATTTTTATTAAACAAACACACGAATTGTCAGTCGAAAAAACAAGTGAATCAATTGACCGTTGTGACCCTATAACTTTGATTGGTACGACTCCAACTAATTTTTGAGAAAATAAACTGAATTAAAAAAAAAAAAAGGATTGAAAATTATACTTTTATATAAATTAAAATGGTTTAAGAAATGTCTGTAGATTATATACATATCAATTATAAACTCTTTTTTTCTTGGAATATATATACAAAACCTTATGATAATGTCCTTGATTTTTAGATCAAAAGTCGATCTATTTTTTATTTATTATTTATTTTTAATAAGTAATGAATTTATAACGTTAGGGCTCATTAATTACCTCTAATTCAATGAGAGTATAAAATAAAAATAAATTCAAAATCTATAATATGATAGAATTTTCAAAATTTGGGTGACCGGAGCGACCGGCTGACCGGGATGACCCCACGCTCCCCTACATTTTAAGTAATTTGACACTGACAGTTATTTTATTGTAAATTGATGAGAAAAAAAAATCAAGTTCATTTCGTACTATATTTTTACAAAAATAAAACTTTTCGAAAAGAGTAAAAAAAAATTAATCAACGCTCAATTAGATTTACAAAAGTGATTTTAGAATGAAAAAAAAAAAAAAAAATTATAAAAACAAACTTCTTCTATAAAATTTTGTGGGGTGCCTCATTTTTTCTTCTCAATTCTATAAAATAAAAATTAAATATTTTCTTGAAACTTTACGATTGAAAATAGCTTACATGAATTTTGACTATATTTTCACATACAATTAATTAAAAAAATTATAAGCTGGTTATTTAGTTAAGTGGAAATCGAAAGTATTTGAAATTTACGTGATCTGTTCTTTATTACTTAATTTGTAGTTTATTAAATTATCTAAACATAGCAACAATCTATTAAAAAATACAATTTTCAGCAGATGAAAGATAGGAAATGGTGATATTTGGTGACCTATTTGTTAAAATCTATTGCTGGATATTTAACGACCGTAAAAATACATCTTATTCCAATAATGTCTATATTTTAAGACGATTACTTCACCGAGAAATATTTATTTCACCCAATATAACATTCTTAGAGAAATCTTATCCAAACCTGGTCACCAGTATACTATTTGTCTACCTCTTTCCATAACTAAGGACCTTACTATAGATACTGGTACAAAGTTTTAAAGAAAACTTTTAATGGTACAGAGACTTGCAGCATATTTAACCTTTGCTTAAGCAGAAAATCATATTTTTCAATCATTAAAAAATCTTTAACTTTTCGATCTTAAGAATCGGATTCTATAAAAATATATTTTTTTGCTACAGGTCATTAGTTTCAATAAATTCAATTACAATGTTCAATCCACTAAATCTCATACTTATTCAATGTAAGGACGTCCCTTTAGTGAAACAAATTATCACCAGAAGAATTTCAGCAGCTTCAAGATTTAGCAGCTTGTAAGTTTGAAATGTATGTCATTGAATGTAGTGTTTCCGCGAGAGTCGAGAATATCTCGACGAGACCAGATCATACCGATTGATGACGAGGAGACGAGACGAGACGAGATAAAAATATTCGATATCGAGAGTTGGTCGAGAAAAGGCAGAAATTATTTTCTAAAAGTCGAGTAGATTCGAATATTAGAAAACTAATCAAAAAAAATATTTTTACTAAGTAATGATTCTCTAAAAGAAAATAAAATATTATAAAGCTTAGATTCTTAATGCAATCAGGTCCAAAAAACTACAAGATACTGGCAAAGAATTTCTTCATGTAAATTTATTGCTTAGCATTAAATAAAATTTGGCTCTAACATAAATTAATAAATGGTATATTAACGCATTAAGGGGAAGGTGCTTTCGACAACAAGTGTGCTTGGGTTTTCTTGTGGATCGATTAATAACTAATAAATAGTATATTTATATATATGTAAAAAGTGTACGTTTGTCATATTTTTCATGAACAATGTGGACATTCTTCGCGATATTTATTCATTTTTAACCAATCAGAGACGTGCTTTCTTACCATGAGTTGCAAAAAATAAAAATTTTTACAGCTTTGTGATGGACTTCCCTGACTTTTCTTGGATTTTTCCAGTCTATTTAATTCCTTAACATTTCCGAGTTTTCCAGAAATATGGCCACCATGGTGAGCGTCATAAGTCTCGCGTAAACGGTCTAGGATCGAATCTTAGGGAGGGTAAAATTATTTATTTATAGAAAAAATGTTTGTTAAAGTATATAAATAATCTGAACAACATTAGATAAAAAGTAGACAATTAATATTTTTTTGACAAATTCAATTTTAACTTTCCGCTAAGAAAATCGATCATTTCCAAAAAATTCGGGAAGTTATTGTTTTCACCCCAATTTTTGAAAGTCAGTTTTTATCAAATGTCGACGTTTTAAGATCCTAGGAAGCTATTCTGACTTATTTCAGAATGATATCCAAGTGTGCATGTAAACTGAAAAAAAAACGTGGGCGTTGGTTGGCCCTGCGGGCCAGCTCCAAAACTTCCCGCTGTTTTCGAGCTCAAAGAGCTCGAAAACTGTAGTGCGCATGTATTTTCGAGCTCTTCAAGTTCGAAAATGCTATTACGTGCGGTTGTTTCTTATGATCTTTTCAAGCTCTAATAAGTTACATTTTATGCTGAAGTTTGAAAGTTTAAGAATCAAAAATCATTAATAAAGAAGCGGTTTTTAAAATTTAATTTCCGATTATTTTTAATTAAATCAGTGTATTGAGGCAGAAATTAATGTCAGAGATCAAAATCAAGATTTAAATAAGTGTTGACTTATGTCACAAAATATTAAAAATTGCGTTTTTTCAATTTTTTGGTTGTTAATATAATTTAAACTAGAAAACAAGTTAGATGACATTATATGATGATCGAAAAAAACCATAAACAGGAAAAGTTGGTATGATTTTACACATAGACATATTTCAGTACATTATATTATAATTTATCCGAAAAAAAAGCATAAAATGTTATTTTTTTAATTTTTCAACGCCGATATCTTTTGAACTAATTAACCGATTTTGACGTTTAAGGTGGCAATCGACGCGTTTCATCAAATTCTAGAGCTAATCAGATTTTGAAGTCGATCGTTCAAGTTGTTTCTGAGAAATCATTGAAAAACGAACAAAAAAAATTTTTTTTTGTCGTAATTCGCAAATATTTTCGAGTCTACTTGATCAAATGATCTGAAATTTTCACGGAAGTTCATGGCCAACAAGCTCTTTCGATTTCCACTTCAACTATCCAAATCGATTAATTAGTTAAAAAGTTACAAAGAGTTTACACACACACACACATACACACACTCGGACATAATTCTGAAAATAGTCAGAATAGCTTCTTAGGACCTCAGAACATCGACATCTGATGAAAACTCGATTTTCGAAAACTGGGGTGAAAACAATAACTTCCCGAAATTTTGAAAATTAATAATTCCCTTAGCGGGAAGTTAAAAAAGTTTACTATAACAAAAATCAAGATTACGCAGCTATTTGTTATGAGAGCAAAGCTAAAAGAGCTCTTTGATCTCGAAAACAGCGGGAAGTAATTAAAATACTTCAAAAAATAATTAGTTTATAGTTCATAAAAAAAAAATAAAATTGCTTGATACTATTTAAATAACTGAAATACTTGAACTATGTATTTGTTCTTAATAATATTTATTTTTTCACTGTGTATGATTTTTTACCTCAGAAACTCATTTATTTGACAGAAATTTTGTTCGTGTGAATATACTTAATAGATTTGAATTGTTCCCAAGTATGTTATCTTGAGCATAGCTATTTACAATTCACAAAACAAATGAACTTCTATTGAATACTTTAAATTTAGATTTTCTGAGAATTGAAAATTTATTTAATGCACAAGCTTATTTGCTCCATCAAAAAATTTTTAGTAGAATATTAATCTGAGTTTTTTAACAAAATTAAAGTGAATAATTTTATTTTAATTCATGATAATTTGTTGGTGAATCGTAACTAAGACAGTACTAACTTATGATGTTTTTTTTTTTTTATAATTTTTAGGCAATGATGAACATCATTATCCAAACCGGATTTGAATCAATAAATCATGACAAATTGTTTTTTTTGCAATTTGCAACACAACAACTATTATGAACCATTTTAACTTTCACATGTTTATGTTCAACAAGAGCATGATTCTACGAAATTGTGTCCACGGCGAGCGCTACAATCGATTCAGTTGTCCCCACCATATACTAGACTCCTTGCCAATATACTTCGTACACGTAGATGTAAGACCGCATTTGTGTAGTTTACTCTTTTAAGGAGAAGGGGCATTCGATAAGTCAGAATTCCCAAAAATTTCCGCTCGTCCGTAGGCTAACTGTTCAAGTTAATGAAATTTGACTGTATCTGAAAGTTTTGCAAATAAAATTATGACAATAATCTTATTATTATTTTTTTTTTTTTGCTGTAAGATTATACAATTACCAGATTTCCCAGTAACATAGGAATGTATTCGTCTCTTGAAGAAATGGAAGAGTTTTCAGTTATAAAAATTTTATTATCACATGTAAAGTTCTTCGCTAAATAAGACATGACGTATTTTGGTGTATGTATTTTTCGTAATTAATATAAATGCACTCTTATAATACATAATTTTTTTTTTCTAAAAAATTCTTATATACAATATAAATCAGTACTTTTTATTAAATACACACGTATTTTATTTCTCTAATTGTGAAAATCGAGACTTTCTTAGATAATTAACCTCTGCTTAATTTTACTATCATTATTCATTATAATATAAATTTGTCATAAAAATTAAAAAATATAAAATTAACCAGAACTTAAAGATAAATTATTACTATTACAATTAATTACATAAGATCGAATTGATTTAATCATTTTTTCCAGCATACTAGCTATAGAATTGTCAATAACTCTCTGTGGTATCCAGCCTTTTAAATCGAGATGAAGTATCCAAGTTACGCGACATTTCAATTCGTTGTTACTATCACTGGAGTTAATTGGTTCTGCTGCTAAACAGACAATACTGTTTTCAGCTCTAAAAAATAAAAAATTTTTATTTTTAGTTTTTATAATTACAACATAATAATTATTTTTCTATTCAATATCTTAACCCCTGACAGGTACACAGGGTAAAAAGTACCGCCCCCCCCCCCCCCCATCAATTTTTTTTTTTACGTAATACATTGTCAAATTAATCAAAGAGTCGTTGCTAACATTAGGTTGTTATAACGGAGTAAATCAGAAAAAAATTCAAATTAGTTTTACGAAACGTTACCTCACACTAGATCCAATAATGGCATAAAGTTTTGTAAAATATTATAAAATTGTATATTTTCTGTATATAATTGTCTTTTGTCTTATTTTCCGAAGTCAAGCAACTTCGTTTGGCTATTCGAATGGCTAAACTCGTCATTCTTTTAAGACTTGATGACGAAAATCTTTCGGGATTAAAAAGAAAGTCCATTTTTTTCTGGTTATTTCTTTTTTAATACTTGACATAAATATCTTCAAGAGCAAAATATTCCACAAGAAGATGAAGCTCTTTTCTAGTAGAATGCTAAACAATGTAAATTTCTGTTGTTAGCTAGCTTAGCTAGAAAATATTTACGCATCCCTGCGTCAAGTACTCTATTAGAAAGAGTTTTTTCAACGGCAGGAAACGTTATTTCAGCCAAACGAAGTTGCTTGTCTCAGTAAAATACGAATACTTTAATATTTCTGTATTTTGCTTCAAACAGATATCTTTCATTTTGACATCAAAACTCTCGAAACAAGTAAATACTTTTCGATTTAAGCATAAAAATGTGTTGACTTGAGGAAAAAATTTTGATCTGTTTTTTCTGTGGAAAGTTATGATGTCAATCACAAAAAAGAAAGAAAATGTAGTAAATGATTGAACGAAAATAATACAGTGTTATAATGTTATGAATAATTAAGAAATAATAGTAACCAAATTAAACATAAAAGAGTGTACGACAAACACCATAATTAAAGCCGTTGCACAAAGTTCACCAGTCTGTTCAACGGGACTTATTCATAGCGTACGTTAACTATCCATGTCCGTTTTTGAGAAACAGGAGCACTATAAGAAACAGGCATATTCCCGGTATGTTCATCAAGATCTCCTGAAGTTTGAAAAATTAAAACCATAAGAGCAGCATTGCTACCGTTTCATATTGGACTAGCCCAGTTTCCAAAAATGGACACGCCCATTTATTTTTATCAAGAGAGTCTAGATATTCCTACCCGTTCTGTATAAACGGATGCGCCCGTTTATAATAAACGGGCCAGTTTTTAACCTAGCTTTATCCTTGTCCATTTCCAAAAAGGGACGTGCTCGGGATTTTTCAACAAACGTTTTTTGTATGAACATATTTTACTCATAATTATATTTTTTAAATACCTCTAATTAATTTCTTAGAAATTTATAATGCTCCAAACATTCTACGAAAATCTCTTTGATTTCGCTAATTTTTTCATATGTTCTAATACGTATTGAAAGCTGCTGATACACCAATTTTTGATCTTTTGTTACAAACCGTTACTGAGTAATTCGTTTATTCAATTTTTAGGTCAAAAATTTTCAAAAATGATAAATATCGATATCCATAAAAGGTCAGACATCATTTGTTTTGTCGTGACATGTACTTTTAGGAAAAAAATTTTTTTAATTATTTGGAGTAGTTATCTTTTGGTTATTAACGTTTAACCCTTAAGAGTCAGAGGATCTTGAAACGTCTACGTGTGAGACTAGTGGGGAGAGAGCGAATCGTCGAGTCCCGTGAGCTTGTATGAGTGACATGTGAGAGTAGTAGTGTGCCTGTGAGTACCCTTCCACTCGGTTGAATCTCGCACTGCGTTCATCGACAGTACCGTAGTTAGTATTGTTGACGTGAGGAAATAGTCTCCGAAAGTAAGGTTAGAAAAATTAAAAAAATTTTATACATTGCTATGTAATTGCAATGTTACCTAACTATATTTGTAATGTAACCAACTGTTGTTCTCACTTTGAATTTAAGTCCTTTGATATTTATTATTTAATAAATTAGAAATAAAAAATAAAATTATTTTTACTTCCTGCCCAGGTGAAATTTTTCCTCTTATAATACGACCTTGTCACATTTGCTTCGCGCTCTTTCTAATTATATCGAGATCTGCCAGACTTAAGAGTGGGGTTTCAAGGTCAGATTCTAAAGGGTTAAAAATCAAAGTTGACTTTTTCAAGAAGTTCGACCCATTCAAATTTTAAAAAAATTTTTCACAAAATTTCACTTTAAATTACGCACTTTTTAAGTGTCAGTTCAAGATGTGATGGCAATTGATTCTATTTTTTTGTAATATTGAAATTTAAATTATTATTGTTTTTTAAATGAAATTACTTTTTGTTTAAATTATATCACTGATTATATTACAATAACATTAAAAATAGTTTTATTGTTACAATTATTATTCATTTTATTATTATTTTGTTACACTTAATGATTGTTTTCTTAATTTTTTCATGGTACTTTGAAGTGTAAGCTTATCTAAAAGTAAATCTGACTTCATTTCCACGATGTGACACGATTGTGATAGAATTTTATGGAGTTATAAAAATTTCATAAAATTCCGCCACAATAATAATAAAATAATTCAATAATGTAACAATAGGAAACGTAATAATAGGATATTGCTTGAAACACAATATGTGATTTCAGTGAAAAAATAGTATATTAACGGATTGAGTAGGAAGTGTTTTCAACGAATCGGCTCACGAGCCGCTAGAGGATCCACAGACTCGGTAGAGTCTGGCGCCAAGTTCCGTTCAAATAAACGGAGCGCCAGACGATCGAGTATGTTTACTGTGAGCAGAACGGTTTTTTAAGGTTGCAAAATTTTATTAATTCTACATACCTTTTTTTCCTTCAACAATAGTCTATAATAATACTCTATATCTTATATTACCGATATTAATTAATCATTGTCATTGATAATAATGAATTCTATTCTAAATTAATAAAATTCACTGTCACAAACTATAGCGACCCAGATTTTTAGATTTTAACTTTTTTCTCATGGGCAACATAACCTTCTTAACATAGGAACTATAGTAAAAAAAGGCGCATTTGCAATGGATACTCAAGTGCTGTAAGCACGTATATATATATATATATATATATATATATATATATATATATATCCACAGACTCGGTAGAGTCTGGCGCCAAGTTCCGTTCAAGTAAACGGAGCGCCAGACGACCGAGTATGTTTACTGTGAGCAGAACGGTTTTTTTAGGTTGCAAAATTTTATTAATTCTACATACCTTTTTTTCCTTCAACAATAGTCTATAATAATACTCTATATCTTATATTACCGATATTAATTAATCATTGTCATTAATAAAAATGAATTCTATTTTAAATCAATAAAATTCACTGTCACAAACTATAGCGACCCAGATTTTTAGATTTTAACTTTTTTCTCATGGGCAACATAACCTTCTATACATAGGAACTATAGTAAAAAAAGGCGCATTTGCAATGGATACTCATGTGCTGTAAGCACGTATATATATAGATATATATGTCGTTGTATAAATATAGAGGATTTATGAAAGGCTGACTTTAACTATACCTTCATAGTTGCAAAAGTAAGGAGTACAATACAAAAAAGTTGCAAAAGTAATAAATACAATAGTTATAGAGTGCGTTCCACTAAGCGGTCACAATCAATTTCCTATCTAAATATACGTAGCGTGATCGTTGTGAGTGCTTAGTGGAACGCACTCATAGTCTATTTGTTTTGTGCTATACTCATTATACTTTTACAACGTTTCTATATAGCCTTTATAGTACTCATTACCCTGATAACACGAGTTGATCGTGAAAAAGTTGGTCATTCATTAGTTTCCGACCAATTTGACGACAAGTTATCGATAACTTCAGCTTTTTCAACTTTTGGCTACAAGTTACCGCCAACTTTCTGAGAAAGTTGGCGCCAGTATGGAGCTGCAACTGGAATGCAAGTTTCTGAGGAAATTGAAAGGAAACTTACCGTCAACTTATGATTGCCAACTTTTGCAAGCAACTTTTGCCACCAACTTTCTCAGAAAGTGACCATCAACTCTTTGGATTTACAACTTTTGCCATCAACTTTCTCAGAAAATGTCTATCAACTATTGGAGGTACCAACTGTTGGCGGTCAACTTGGTGTCCAGTTGCGGCTGCAAGTTTCTCGTCAATTTCTCGCCAACTTGGCTATCAGGGTATCTTTTCCAATAGATAAAAATAAACTGTGGTACATTAGATTATCTATTACATCTATTACATAAACTGTATATAGGTTTACTAAATTTATAGATCTATCGTTAATAATGGTAACAACCTGTGTTAAATTCCATGAGTTTTAAGGTCTCGGCAATTCTAAACGAGTGCTGTATAGATTCAATCTCGATTGTCGCCTGTAGGTGGCACTTTCATAAAATTAAGCGGAAGTTTCAAATGACGATATTCTTGACATAATACTTATATTAAATATAAGTATTATGCACTGTGTTATTTACTGTCAACAATATGATAATAACAATAAACCCTGATAGCCAAGTTGGCGAGAAACTGAAGAGAAAATTGCAGCCGCAACTGGACTTCAAGTTGACCGCCAACAGTTGGTACCTCCAATAGTTGATAGACATTTTCTGAGAAAGTTGGTGGCAAAAGTTGTAAATCCAAAAAGTTGGCTTGCTGAAGCTGGTCCCCATCAATTTTGATTTTCACACTTTTTTAATTTTTCAATGCTCCAATCGTTTGTTCGTTATTGTCCATCGATTGTTGTTGTTTGTTCGTTTATTGTTTATTTATAATTAAATAATTGAATCTTCAACCTCAACTTAGCCCCCTTTAACTTATCGTCATTTCATTTCTTCCTGTTATCAATTAATTAATATTCATTTTCGTTTGTTCTTTCATAATCTTCGTTTGTTCGATCATAATTAACGTCTTATCGCCTTTTATTATCAATTATAATTAATTAACATCTCATTACCAGTGTAGCTATGTCGCGCATGCGCATTAATACTTGTGACGCAGTGGGATTTCCTTCCAGATGCCCGGGAATATTTAAATTTAAGATTTATTACAAAAAAAAAGTGAATATCCAATCAAACAAAATATGAACTTTTAATTGTACTTGTCGTTATGAAATTTATATAAAATAATCTATATTGATATTGTGAAAAATCTTAATATACAGCATCAATCTGAATAGTTAGTAAATTAGTTATTAATTAATGGAAAATATAAGTGAAAATCTAATTTATCATGCTTTTCAGCGTACGTCTCTGCATTCAACGTGAGTGTATATATATTGTATTTATTTGTGAAAATTTTATGTCTGCAAATTTTTGGTTGTGTATGTGAAGATTTCCTGTGCGTGCATATTTATATACGTTGAATGCAGAGACGTACGCTGAAAAGCATGATAAATAAGATTTTCACTTATATTTTCCATTAATTAATAACTATTTTAATATCTTGTTATGAAAATTTCGTCTTATTTAAAGTTGGTAACCTTATCGACTGTAGTTCCAAGGCTTTGCTGATTACCAAATTTTATTCCGAAATGAGTCAAAAAAATTTTTCGATCGTAAAGCACTTTCAGATGCTTCACATCATGAGTCGTGCAATAATAGTTAAAAAACGTCTTTATGATGTATAACTTTTGAATAAATAAAAAAGTAAATAATTTCAATTAATTTTAAATGAAAAAAATTCTTAAACCGTGTTTTTAGTTTTTTAAAATATTTTTCTTTTAACTGCAAAACGGACAAATCCTCGCTTGGTTTTGCCAGTTGTGTTGTGTTGCCTCAAACACAAACTATGCATGGCTCAGTTCTCGAATTGCGATATGTTCCTTAGGTGCAATTCTAAGTTTTTTTTTTATATACCTCTTATATGATTTTAAATAAACAAATAATTAAATAATTTTGTTTAATTTTAAATAAAATGATTTTTAACCTTAATGTTTTAATTCGTTTCGATCTTTGAATCATGTTTTACTCAAAGAATATATACTTTACAAAAAGATATGAAATCCGAACAAAAACAGTTTCACTGTAAAAAACACGCCAAGTCCACGTTCATAGAACTCAAATTTATTTGAAACAAAATTTGATTCTTTACAAAAAGATGTGAAATAAAAAGTGATACTTTACAAAAAGATACGATATAAAGAAGTAACCAAGTAACGGTTATAATTCAAAAATTGAAGAAATTTTGTTGCAAATTTAACAATTGAAAAAAAAAATTTTTCAATCGTACTTGGCGTGCGTCATTGAGTACCCCAAATTTTTTCAGGATTGATGAATGTAATTGTAATGTAAGCAAATTTATAAATAGGTGGACCTTTTAAATGCATAAATATAATTAATAAATTATTATTTCATAAAAGTTTCGCAAAACTGAATTGTGTATGGAGTAAGTCAAACAAATCTAAGAATAAGTTCGAAGAAACTTTAATTTCGTTTCAAATCCAATTTTACATTTTTGTTTTATTCAAATCTTCCCGCGGATAGGTCGAACTAAAGTACATCCAAATAGAACGACCTCTGTAAACAGTATTACCTAGCAGTCAGTGTGCAGCGCGACGAATAATTCGGACTAGTCATCAAGGCCATCAAAGCTGGTTTTAAAGAATAATGTCTTGTTCATGAAACGGTATTGAGAAATGGCTTGTGATTCATCCGAAAAAATTTGGGCTACTCAATGACGCACGCCAAGTACGATTAAAAAATTTTTTTTTTCAATTGTTAAATTTGCAACAAAATTTCTTCAATTTTTGAATTATAACCGTTACTTGGTTACTTCTTTATATCGTATCTTTTTGTAAAGTATCACTTTTTATTTCACATCTTTTTGTAAAGAATCAAATTTTGTTTCAAATAAATTTGAGTTCTATGAACGTGGACTTGGCGTGTTTTTTACAGTGAAACTGTTTTTGTTCGGATTTTCCAATACACGACTGCCAAAAGCCCTTTCCACTAAATACGTTACAATAATCTTCGCATGGAATGGTAGGAAATAATGCCGTTTATTTGTAAAAAAAAAAAGAAACGCCATTTTTCTTCGAGTTACTGCAAGTTGAAAATCATTGAAAAATTTGGAATTTTTTCAATATCCCTCGATTTTTGTAACTAGTGTACTTCGATTCTATCGAACATGAAGATGTGAATAAAAATTTAAACAATGCTTGCTTGTGAATTGTTTTCAATTTCTCGGATGTTTGCTGAATAACGAAACTTTTTTCTAACTTAAAAATTTTGCAGCGAATATTTTTGAGGTTGGTCCGCATCGTCAAAAAGTATCCCGATTTTTTAATATGCGAAAGAATGAACTAGCGATTAAATTGAAAAATATATTTTCTAGTCTTGTGAAATAATAAGCAATTTATAAACATTATTACAATTGTATTATTTTCTTGATAGTTTCTAAGTTTCAAGTTTGTTCAAACAATTACTGTTGCGAAGTGCTTTACAGATCGCTTTCTACGTAATTTTTCCCCATTTTTTTATTCAAAGGACTTTGTAAAGAAATAGATGATTTATAAGAAAGCGATTTAATTCTGGCACTTTGAAACAAATTATTATGTGGGGTTATATGAGAAAAACTTTTAAGTAGACTTTGAAATAGTTTATAAATTCAATCATGAGTTGTAAATTTTAATACCTATTTAGTGGTCAAAAAATAATATAGATCAACTAAAGCTATTTGAAGTACAATTTTCCGTCGAAAATATTTTCAGTTATAATATATCATATTTGTAAAAAGCAGTCTATAGTAGGTATATTTACTATCGCTTTCATCAAGATATTCAGTATGAATGGTACATGCAAAATATCCTAGAAAAGACAATCAGTCTAGAAAATTGTTCTTCATGAAAAATTTTTCTTGTTGAATTAGATAAACTACTCTAATTATACACTGAGACACAAGTTTAATCAATACGAATGAAAACGCGTATTTTGATATCTGAGGAAACACATACTAGAGATAAATGAATTTCGTTTCATATAGTTATGAATCTGATTAAATACAAATAAATTCAAGGTCAGCTAAATGACAGAATAATGATATCTCTGGCTGATCAGCTATTTGAACTATAATATGAAGTTAGGTGAATATCAAAAATTCGATAAAAATTCAAGTTTTGATGATCCCTAGATCGAAGCAAGATAAATTTTTGATTTTTTGTTTTTTCAAGAGGTCATATAAATACACTAATCGAAAGTAAGTTCCGTAAAAATGGAATAATTATTGATAAATGAGTAGCTAAAATATAAAAATAAGCCACATTTATAAATAATTATCGGTTTGAATTATAAGTAAAGTTAAACAGGCTTCTGGCTCGGGAAAAGTAATACGGTCATTTCGCACCGCCCGTGTGCACACATACACATGCGTCTAAACGTTTGCTTAGTGCAAGACACTACCGTGTCTCCAGATAATTAATAAATAATTACCAATGAATAAATGAACAATCAGACGGTTTAGAACAAAATAAAGTTTGTGTATTTATTTATTTTAGCCACGTGTTTTGGGTATCCTAACTTCCGCAGTCATCTATAAGATATAATTTCCAATATAATATTATAGAAATTAAATACATTTTCAACTACATACAATATTCCTCAAATAAATTGAAATCTAAAGAATCCTCACGATACATACAATTATCAACTAATTGTAATTATTATAATAAAACAACAGATCATTATACTCATAAAGCATTGATTTGCCTTACAATACAATATTTATTATAGAAATATATACTACTGCCACCTAGAAGATAATTCTGAATCTAAATTTTATGTACGACGTATACAAAAAATAAAAATAAATAAATCCAATAAATAACGGAACGTGAACTTCAATAATAAAATACTGTGTTTGCATTACAATCAGATTATAGTGCCGTATCGACCATAAAGGGGCCATAGTAAGCATTTGCGAGCCATCGAAGTACTTTACCAGTAGACTAGAGAACTCCGTTTAAGCCAATCAATCAGCTTACTTGGTAACTGACTATTGCAACTTGGCACCCTTTTCAACCAATAGGAAAATTCACTTGGGCAGCCGTTCTGCATAGATGGCGTTTTACGCACCTAGCGATGTACAAGACTCCGCCATTGCATTTCTTGTCTGTTCAGCTATCGTGTAGTTCGCCTCGACGCTAAGCTTTACTATCAACTGCCTCGCTACGTGCATTGGTTTTGTTACTATAACCTCTAAAGTTAATTTTCGACGCCACGTGTCTTAGTTTGATAAAATAAATTTCACTTATAAAAGTTCCGATTCCTGTTACTTAGTGTTGTTACGGTTTATAGAGCATCACACCTTTACCGCATCCATTCAGTGCATTCTTTCATTTTAAATAATATATACATTCTTTTTTGTCCATATTTTGTATTTCAGGCATTTTAGTTACCATGGACGTTTCATTTACGGCAGTGCTCATCGATGATTGCGACATCGACATTTCAAAACCTCCACCAACCCCTGGAAAATCAATCGAACGCGATTTTCCTGAGATTTACAGGAAGTTCGACCAGCCAAGGAAGCCGATAGTATTAGAACCACCAAAAATACGTTATTCTTTACAGCATAATAATGAAAAATATAATTTTAGTGTTTTAGAGCGAAAAGGGGATACAAAAGTTCCCATCCGGAAATTCCCAAATCAGAATAGGAGTAGATGGATGGAAGAATTGTGTACTACCGGCAGCTCTACCAATTCAGGTCGTAAAAACAGGCGCAAACTTGACGATACTCAACGGCAAAGTAAGAAACAAAAAATCTCCAATTAATCAAAACACAAGTTGGGTTAATTCATGTTTATTACTTCTGGTAATTGGTTTTCTGTGGAATAGCGCTTTTTTCTATCATCGCATGTTATTTAAATTATTTTTTTATTATAATTATTTGTCTAAATTCGATTTTTGCATGTTAGTAATAAGAAATAATGACACGTGACCGGCTTGGTCACTGAAATTTTTTATTTTATAGAAATACAATGGTAACACTATGTTCTTGCTACATATTATTATGAAATATATGGCGTTAAAATGAAAAATATTAAAAGTTATGTGAAACAACAAGTGATGACTAAACTAATTTTTGCTCAATAAAATTCAATTTTCGATATTACTTTTTGACATTAATTAAGTAATTAATTGTTTTTTAATATTCTTTATTTTAACGTCACATATTTAATATTGATATATAGCAAGAACACTGAGTTCTCAATATTTTTAAACACGCCAGTAGAAATTATTTCTGACTGCCAGTCCTCAGCCTGGGAAAAGTGTGAAGGGAAATAAATTGAAAAGCATTGAACAAATTAGAAATATCACCATCGTAAATCACGGCTCTGTAAAATTTTCAGATTAAATAGGTAGTAAATTAAAAATTCGTTTTTGCTGAATAATTTTTTGCTTTCAGCCGTATTACAGTTGAAATGAAATTTAACAAAAGCACTTGATAATCCATTCTTGCACACCTCGAACGCTCAGTTAACTTCTATCATTTACCAAAACACGTATGCTGTTTGAAACTACAAGAAGAAAATCGCGCGTGTTCAATTAACACGAAATTTTTACTGACCGTCTAATAGGTTACAATGTTAAATACTCTCTTTTTAATAACTATTACTAAAATAACTTGGTAAAAAAATAACCATACACAAAATTATTCTCGTAATTAATATTTAAGTACAAAAATCACCAGATACTATAAGTACCGCGCTATAAAACTGATTCGCTTCGTTTGATATTAATATATCAACTAGTTCATATGCTAAATAATTTTAAACATTTTATTTTAATATTGAAGTAAATTCTTGAAATTATTAATCTTTCATTTATTGATAATATAAAACAACACGATCAATCATTATTAGTAAATTATCTATTAACTTATTGACACTATTTATATTAATCATTATTTTATATTATCATATATATTTATATAATCATTTATATTAGCACTACCGAATTGTCGTAGTACTAAATATGACAAGTCGTTCATTGTATGTGCAATAAGGGCATGGAACAACCTATCAGTAAATTGTACTAGTAAATTAACATTTAAAGAGTTCCGTGAATCATGTATTGAATACTTTTTAAGTGTAACTAACTAATTAGCATTGTAACGATATTGAATAAGACATAATGAATGATACCAATAGATATTGTAATGAATGATATTGAAATATAATTTAATAATTTAATAATTTAATAAGTTATTCTATATATATATTTATATTGTAATAAGCATTTTATACTATACTGTAATATGCTATTGTATTGCATTATATTGTACTTGGATGGCTGCAAGAAGTCTTATTTTCATAGCCAAATAAATAAATAAATAAAAAAAATAAAAATAATCAGTACTATTTTTCACATCATTATCACCTTATTCTTCTATGAAATATTTTGTTTTCGATTCTTCGATACTTGAACCACTAATCGGTATAGACTCCCGAGAAAAAATCAGCATGCATGATCAATCGTGATACAGGCAAGACCAAGCATGATCAAGCATGGATCAGGCAAGACCTAGCATGGATCATGCACGATGAAACATGATTCATGCAAAGTTGTATTCTATGGTGTATGATAATTCTTAACGAGAAATGAATTGTCACGCGTGGTTAATGCAAAGTCATGCATGAATCACTAGAAATAATACATGGTCATACATGACTCATGGGCATTCATGTCTGATCATGCATGACTACGTATCAAAGGCAATGAACATTCACGCATGAACCTGTATGCCTCAGTATGATTGCACATGAGCATCCACGACCATGCCTGATCTAACAAAACCATACTCAATCATGCATGATCATGACTGATTACGTTTGGGGGAAAAATAATAGTTCAACATGACTGTATATGGCTTTGCATGATCGTACATGGATATGTATGATTCATAGAAAGTTATGCTTGACTAAGCATGATTTCACAAAGTCATACTCAATTATGCATCACTACACGTGAAAGACAAATAATAGCTACGCGTAAGCATGCCTGAGTATGACGTTGTACAGTCATGCATGAGCAATTGACCATACATAATGCATTAATAATATTCAAACGATAACGAATGATTCATGTAAAGCTCAAATTTTATTTGAGTAACCTACCAAAGGAATTAGAATTTAATGATTAAACAAAAAAAAATCTATTAGTTCTATTGTTTTTTTTTTTACTTATTACTACTTTTGGTTAATTAAATTTTAGGGTTTAATCACTCGCGGCATAAGCGTCCGATGACAAACTTACAAGGCATACGTGTACATATTTATTAGTCTGAAAACAGTTTAGGAAATTAATTATTAGTAGTCAACTTTAATGCCTTTTTAGTGGTCCGAAAATGATATAAATCAACTGAAGACATTGGAAGTACTAGTTTCCGTCGAAAAAAAATATTTCGACATCTATATTAAGATAAAACTGCTGGAATTAAATGAACGAAGTTTCATATTAAAACACTTACTATAGCTTCCAGCAAGATATTCAGCATGAATGATATATGCAAAAGATTCTGCAAGAGAGAATTAGTCTAAAAAAAGTACAATATACTGATCTATACTAAGAGACAAGTTTGATTACTATGAATGAAAATACGTATTTGAATATCTGGAGAAGTACAAGCCGTCAATTTCAAATCAGTGAAAGTTTCCTTCAATTTGACGACGAACTGTTGAAGACTATGAAATATTCCAACAATTGACTATTATCTTTGGAAAGTAAGACCGGTGGAGTAACCTGAAAGATACGAGGAAGTAACCGACAAACAAAAGTTATTTTCAATTTGACAGCAAATTGAAAAAAAATTAACATCAACTAATTAAACAGCTACTCTTTACAGCCAAGTTTTCGTCTGTTTGCTAATCCAATTGAAATAATTTTTTTTTCTTCGAATTCATTTCACCACTTTCCGTTCACTGGATTTTAAAAATTGATTGTCGATTTACAACAACTTGTGGTTTAAATTGTACTCATATTATAGTCAAAAGTAGGAATATCTCATGATTGGCAATAGCTTGTCGTCAAGTTGATGATAACTTTTGCTGAAGAACTATTTGCTTTGCAAACTTGACTCTATGAGTATATCTATGCTATATGAAGTAATTTATATTTATTAGGTTGAATATAAAACACACATACTGTATAATAGATATTTTCGATACTCATGTGAAAGGTAGGAGTTTTGATAAGCTAGAAGTGACGTTACGAGTTTGATTTTGTGGTGCATTTTCAACAGATCGTATATTACGTACGAAATTTGTAAAAACAGTATCCCAATTTCAGAAGAGTTAGGTTATTCCTAGTACTTTAAAATTCCTAGCTTTGCTCATAACCTTTCAAACAACATTAATCGTAACAACAATGGCGGAAGTTAGATTTAAAAGAAAAAATATCTTAAATTTTTTTTATTAAAAATTTGATTTTATAAAATAAGGATGAAATTTTGAGTGTTTTATTTGATTCTTCACTCAATCTTATAATTATTAGTTTTTAATAATATAACACTCGTTGCTCTTACATAACCATTAAAAAACCAAAGGTATACATGAAATTAATTATATGAATGGGTTGTTAACTTGTATCCAATTTTCACGCCATCTAGGAAGCGAGTGTGAAAGTAACAGAAATTCTCATGAACTGCACAATTTCTAAATGGACGTGAGGGAATATAGAGGCACATAGAAGTTATTCTATTCAATCCCTGCCTCAGAAGTTCAACTTAAGAGCCTTAAATGGCGGTGGAGAAACGACGAATTTCTGGTGCTCACACTATATCACTTTATTATTTCATCTGTCTTTATAATAGAAGACATTATTGCATGATTTATACTCTTATTCTACTAGCTTACAAATATTATGGATAGTTTTGATTATATCCATACTTTAAAGAATGAAATTTTTTTTACCAACTGATGTAATGATGTATACTTATATACTCAAGGTTACTAGTAGGGACTCGTGAAGACTTGCGCGTTCTGTGTACCGCAATTTTCTTGTTAAATTAAACTTCTGAATCATAGATTACTTCGTTCGGGCGCTAAGATTCTTACTTGCTCTCTTGTAACACAGCGCAACCTGTCAGCTCATTCTGCAACCAACCCATGCCATAATCTGTTACTTATCTGACTTACATCGCAAAAGGTTATATCCAAACGTGTGCGAGGAAAAGTAAGTAAAGTACAGTTGGTCGGGAATGACATACGATACCCTGGCAAAGTATAATTCAAAAACCCAACTTCTACAGTTACTATTACAATAATATAATTTTGTTAAGTTGCTAACCTGAAGAGGTTTCCATAAAAAAGAATTCGAGCCGAAAAACTTTCAAGTTATGCTATGATATGAAGTTAGTTAAAAGGCGAAATGTCGACAAAAATCCGAGTTTTCTCTGTGGATCTCTAAATCAGCGGTAGAGAAATTTTTAAAGTTTTATTTTTTCAATAATTTATAAAAATACGCAAACTATGAGTAAATTCGGTAAACATAAAATAATTATTGAAAAATAAATAAATAAAATATACAACGTTTCTTGAAAATTATCAGTTCGAAATATGAGTAAGGTAAACAGGCTTCTGACTCAAGAGTAAAGACACAGTCTCGCGCCACTAACGTACACGCACGCATACACGTGTTTGAATGTACACTTAGCGCGAGACACTACTGTCGTTCTGGATATATATATATATATATATTACACTGTGTCAGAAAAAATTTTTTTTCTTTTATTTTCATTAAATACATTCCAGAAGTTTCTATAAAAAAAAAAAAAAATTCTCCGAAAATTTCAGCTTTGCATCTCAAAAATTGAGCTGGCTCGCGAGGGGGGGAGGGCTTTTAACGTTTAAAATACATTAAAAAAAATGTTTTTTTTTCTCTTTTATAAATAACTATGTGAAAATAATTTTTCCGATTATTTAATTCTGTGAGTTGGTAGAAAATTAAATTCTTTACAAAAAAGATCATTCGTGTCATACGTTTAGAGTGGATATAAAATGCAGTTTCTAATGTAATATCATGGAAATTAAATACATATTCAACTACATACAATATTCCTCAAATAAATTGAAATCTAAAGAATCCTCACGATACATACAATTATCAACTAATTGTAATTATTATAATAAAACAACAGATCATTATACTCATAAAGCATTGATTTGCCTTACAATACAATATTTATTATAGAAATATATACTACTGCCACCTAGAAGATAATTCTGAATCTAAATTTTATGTACGACGTATACAAAAAATAAAAATAAATAAATCCAATAAATAACGGAACGTGAACTTCAATAATAAAATACTGTGTTTGCATTACAATCAGATTATAGTGCCGTATCGACCATAAAGGGGCCATAGTAAGCATTTGCGAGCCATCGAAGTACTTTACCAGTAGACTAGAGAACTCCGTTTAAGCCAATCAATCAGCTTACTTGGTAACTGACTATTGCAACTTGGCACCCTTTTCAACCAATAGGAAAATTCACTTGGGCAGCCGTTCTGCATAGATGGCGTTTTACGCACCTAGCGATGTACAAGACTCCGCCATTGCATTTCTTGTCTGTTCAGCTATCGTGTAGTTCGCCTCGACGCTAAGCTTTACTATCAACTGCCTCGCTACGTGCATTGGTTTTGTTACTATAACCTCTAAAGTTAATTTTCGACGCCACGTGTCTTAGTTTGATAAAATAAATTTCACTTATAAAAGTTCCGATTCCTGTTACTTAGTGTTGTTACGGTTTATAGAGCATCACACCTTTACCGCATCCATTCAGTGCATTCTTTCATTTTAAATAATATATACATTCTTTTTTGTCCATATTTTGTATTTCAGGCATTTTAGTTACCATGGACGTTTCATTTACGGCAGTGCTCATCGATGATTGCGACATCGACATTTCAAAACCTCCACCAACCCCTGGAAAATCAATCGAACGCGATTTTCCTGAGATTTACAGGAAGTTCGACCAGCCAAGGAAGCCGATAGTATTAGAACCACCAAAAATACGTTATTCTTTACAGCATAATAATGAAAAATATAATTTTAGTGTTTTAGAGCGAAAAGGGGATACAAAAGTTCCCATCCGGAAATTCCCAAATCAGAATAGGAGTAGATGGATGGAAGAATTGTGTACTACCGGCAGCTCTACCAATTCAGGTCGTAAAAACAGGCGCAAACTTGACGATACTCAACGGCAAAGTAAGAAACAAAAAATCTCCAATTAATCAAAACACAAGTTGGGTTAATTCATGTTTATTACTTCTGGTAATTGGTTTTCTGTGGAATAGCGCTTTTTTCTATCATCGCATGTTATATAAATAATTTTAATATTATAATTATCTCTTTAAATTTGATTTTCGCATGTTAGTATTAAGAAATAATGACAACTGGCCGGCTTGGCTACCATGAATTTTTTTTTTTTTTTTTTTGAGAAACAGACGTACAATGGCAACACTATGTTCTTGCTACATATTATTATAAAATATTCGGCGTTAAATAAAAAATCAATCGTTTTTTGATATTTTTCCTTTTAACGCCACATATTTAATATTGATACACATCAAGAACATAGATATCTCAATATTTTTAAACACGCCAGTGGAAATTATTTCTGACTGCCAGTCCTCAGCCTGGGCAAAGTGTGAAGGGAAATAAATTAAACAGCATTAAATAAATTAGAAATATCATTATCGTAAATCACGGCTCTGTAAAATTCTCAGATTAAATAGGTAGTAAATTAAAAATTCGTTTTTGTTGAATAATCTTTTGCTCTCAATCGTATTATAGTTGTAATAAAATTAAAAAAAAAAAAAAGTACTTGAAAAATCTATTATTGCCTACCTCAAACGCTTCAATTTACTTTTATTATTTACTAAAGCGTATTCCGTTTGAAACTTCAAAAAAAAATTGTATGCGTTCAATTAAAACGAAATTTTAACTTTCTGATACCAGTAATTCGTATTTAGTGACCGACAAAAATAGCTTAGTAATCGAAAAAAAAAAAGAAAAATAATCATATACTCGTGAAAAAATCCAAGCATTTCATGCCTAGTAATATTCCATTTCTCGCTCCGCTTATTTGCTTGTTATGTAGCGCAACCTATCGGCTTATTTCGGAACCAATCCATACTATCATCAGTTCTTTATCCGACTTGTATTTTAAATCGATATTATTCAGCTTTTTAATCGCTTATTATATCCATAAAATTTTTTTTTAAGATAAACATTGATAATTTTCATTGCGGACTTTTATAAAATTATGTAGCTCAATATCTCTCTTTAGTTCATCCATTATTTTGCGCTACTGTCGCGTACACGGCGAATACTCTCATTATCAGTTAATTTATATTTATATTTACTATAAAAATTTAATTATTACCTTATATGGTTCTTACGAATTGGAAGATTAATGTGTATAGAAATACCACTACTCATATAATATTTTCCACACCTATTACGATGTCTTAGTGTAACAAAATCCCGTGGGCCAATGAAACCAGCCCCATAGGTTTTTGTCGCTTGATAAACAATATCCGTGTTTACATCGATTATCTATTAAAACATAAAAAATAACAATAACAAAAAACGAATAAATTATGATTTAAAAATTGCAAAAAAAAAAAAAAATTGCAAAAAAAAAAAAACTAAAATAGAAAATACCTGAATTTTCTGAACAACAGATACATCTTTATTCCATGATGCAACGTCTTCGACATTGTTATGCAAACTATTAACGAGAACTGTGGCTGGGGCATCAATTATTCCCTACAACAAAGTATTTGTTAAACTATAAATTAATTAACTAAATAAATAATTATTTACTTAATTGAATATTTACTTCAATCTTTAATATTTTTCCAGAGGGTCTATTTATAACTGAAATAATATCTCCTTCTTCTGTTGTATTCAATTTTTGCCATTCTTTCGATATTAAAAGTGTGTAAGATTGATCTACGAGTAATGATGCTTTTTTTTTATACTCTTCAATCTTGAAATAATAAAAAAAATCACATTTTATTGAACTAGAATATTATTCAAAACAGATTAAAGGAAAAGCGTACATACAAATAATCTTATAGTAAAAAATAACCAAAAATTTTCGGCAACGGTGAGATATATCGGTATTCTTGAGAATTAGACTATTTGTTTTAGTTATTGTTAGTAAAATTTTATTAAAATACACGAAAAAATAACTTCAAGATCAAACTTTTTTTACACTTTGTACTACCCAGCGTGATAATTTTATCAAAAATTTTTTAAATTCGAGTTCGCTCGGAAATATTCGACTTTTTCCGTTCGTTTGAGCATTGATAGATTAGAATCAGTAACGTGATGTTCTGAGGCGTAAGCATGCATCTCTATTTCGGGTAAAAAAAATTATATGTAATCTCATACAAATATCTATATAATTTTTACATCATTATCGATTATCTATAAAAAAAAACCATTATATATATTTATATATATAATTTTATATAATTACATATTATTGTATCACGTTATATATGGATTATATATAATTAAATATGAATTGCGTATAATTATTTATAATTGTTTTTACCCGGGATGTTAAACATTTTGTAATTTTTTTTTTTGTATTTTTGAATTATACACGGAGAAAACGAGTCTCGAAAATATTTCAATATTTAATATATACAAGTAAAAAATACTAATGCAAATTAATGAGTGCATTACTATTATTATTTATTACTAAATATACATGTAAAAATCAGAAAACGGTAATTATTACTATATGGTTGTCTGAAAAATTGCTGTATAATGTAACAGATTTTTCACCACCGGGGATCTACCGGAATGAAATCCGAATAAACTTACAATTTTGGCAACCTTGGTCAATTATTAATTAGTTGGGCACCAGGTGATTTTATAATCACCAATAAACAATTATCAGAATCGGCTCATGGTCGCAAATCGGGGAAAGATTAGGCACTTTAAATTACGATAAAATAATTGATCAGAATTAAACAAAATTAATTAGTCGTATATTAATTAAACAAACAAATTAAATTGATCAGTATTACAAAAGTTGTTCTCAATGTCTTAGTTGATCGAAACACAAGATCAGTTTGTACTCAAAGCAAAAAAAAAACTGTCGGTTGACGAAATAAAATAAACTCATTTTATTTTTCACACACATACATACAACGTGCGTATTAACGGAATACTTAACGAGTGAGGTCAGAGTATTGTACACGGTAAGACTCTACTGCCGTAAATTTTCAAGAGGTCGTTGTTAGTATTGAGCAAGTAAACAAAATAATTGAATACAAAAATTATTTTAGTTGAGTGAAGAAAATAATTGCTTGTTACTGTTTACGTAACTGAAACACTTAAATCAAGCACTTTCTCTTGAAAACACACATCTTTTGCTTTTAGGGTATGTTGAGCTATTAAAGAGGTTCGACCGAATCTAATTTAAAAAGGATTTGCCAACTTTAAGATTAGAAATTTAGAATACATGTAAAGAAGTACTTTATCTATGTATTCTCAAAATTTGAATATTATCCACTGTCTAGTTTAAAAAAAAAAAAGATTTAAAAATGACGTTTTTAAAGTTCTTATACACAGGCTCTTATGGTGGTCAAGCTCCCGTTATGACTTGTTTGATTATTTTCATTATTAACCTCCCAAGTTTAAGAAATAAACAACCACATGCTATAAACTTGAATATTTTTAGAATATGATAAGATTTTAACAATATAGTGTTACCGTTGTAATTATTTAAATAATTCAAGTTAAACTTTATTATTTAATCTCGTTCATCGACAGAGATACATATCATTGAGGGTTTGACAACGTCGCGAAAGCAGCTGAGAGAAAAAACAAAGATAGAAATACATTAATGAGAGAGACGATATTAGAAATAAATTTTTCCCGCGTTAATTTGAATATCGATGTGTAAGAAGTTAGAACGCGCTGTTGCCAAATCTATTTATCAAATGATATGAGTCAAGAATAACCGAGTAATCTCATTACTTTCTTAAATTAAATAAGTAATAAATATTAATTTATGAATTTGTTATGTTATTATAAATTAAAATAATGAATTTTCATAACTATTTGGAGAATTTAGCAAACAAAAAAATTCAAACACTACTTTGACTCACTAGTATCGGTCGAACCTTCTTAAATGCACCCAGCCCATTTTTCAGCTTTTATTGAATTATAATCTTTTTTTACGTAACTCATGCCGAAGAATACGCCATTAATTGGCTAGAGTCAGTCTTATAGAATTTTATGTAAAAATAGAATCTTTTTTGATTGGTCAAACGAATAGTTATATATATATATTCAATTACTCATTTTATATTAAAGCACTCTGAATTTGATTAAAATGGGCGGAGTATATCCCTACTCAATAATTCAAGCCAATAACTATTCTGTCACCTTTCTCTCTCATTACGTCACTTTGAATTTAGCTGCCTTATTATCATGACCAAAATCTCTAGGCTGCACACGCGCATTCAAGTATTCAGCACACACATGTGTAGATAAGGACTATGCCAGTGAAGTTTTATAACCTTACATATGTCTATTAATTAATACGAACTAATACCAGAAATGACTTTTTGTTTTATTGCGAGTTAAGTTTTTTGAAGTGAACAATGTTAAACAAAGTATTTAATTTATTGTTTTTCTAAAATAAAATTGAATCTATTGCTTTGTCGAACTTATAATGCGCATAGTAAATTCTGTTGAACGAAGTTCAAAAATTTTTATGTTATCAGTAATTTTCCCTATAATCTCTTAATGTCTTCATGCTGTAACTAACACAGTAACTTTTTTATCTAAAAAATATCGTAAAATTCTCTGTGTAGATTTTTATTGTCTTTTTTTATTTTAAAACATTTTAATCTCAGATTCTAAGTAATGGATATTCCAGCAATCAAATATGAATTTTTTATGGATAGAAAGAAACAATATTATAAAATAATAGATCAAACCTTATCTTGCGATAAGTTGGGTAAATTTCCTATGACATTAAAGAATTCGTCATCTGAAATTGTTGAATTGACTGATTTTGATTGATCTTCTTCCGTATCGGAATGATTTGGTGAATCCATGGGTGTGAAAAAATTTCCCACACTTTCAGTCGGGCGATTCTGCGCACTATCAATAAAATGGCGAAGTAATGGCGCTCTTTCGTTGTCGATCGAATCTATTGATTTACGATTAATATCGAACGAAATTAATAAGATCTTGAATTATCGTAAGGTAAAAGGCCCAGTTATCGACATTGTCCCAGTTTCTGACATTTTCAACTTTATTTTAAATTGAAAAAAAAAAAAAGTTGACTCGAATAGATAAATAAATTAGTTTTAAATTTTTAAAAACTCATCTTGTATTTAATCAACAACAATAACAAAAATAAAATATAAAATATCTTGATAAAAAAAAATTTTAAGCCGGGAATGGGGGGTGAAAATAGTTTATATTTGTGAAATCATAACTACGCTGAAAATATAAGCCCAAAATTTAAATATTTAAACCTCGCTCAAGAATTTTGAATGTTTCGAGTGCTGGCTTTTGAATGTTTTTGAGCGACCCTTGAATATTAATAGTAAAGCTTCTCGATTTTTTCACCATCAATTTGCATGACAATGAATCAAAATATAACCCAAGAAATAAAAATAATTGATTTTTGGCATACTTTTTTATTTTTTAATTTAATTTTTAGGTTTTTTTGTTTATTCGAAACTTACCAAATTTTGTTGTTTAAGACTATCCTGTATATTTTTGGTTATGCAAAAGTTATATTTTAGTTAAATGACAATAATTGAGTTATAAATCAATACAAAAACTAATTCAAACTATAAATTACATATTATCAGTTAATATTCAAAATTCTTGAGCGCCGTTTAAATATTTAAATTTTGGGCTGAAATGTTCAACATGGACATAATTTCACAAATATAAACTATAGCTGTCACGATAAAGAAAATATTTAGAAGTAAAAAAGTCGAATTTCGATCATTTTTGATATTTTCAAAATTCGTTAGCGACCTCTCGAAAATTTTTTATCGAGTTGATTTCTTGAGAGACTTCGTAAAACATCGTAAGCCAACAAATTTTCATGCGGAATCGAAAAAAAAAATCTGGGCGTCGGTTAGCCCTGCGGGCTAGCCCCAAAACTTCCCGCTGTTTTCGACCTCAAGGAAATCGAAAATATTAGTGTAGCTCTTCGAGCTCGAAAATGCTATTACATGCAATTGTTTTTTTACAATCTTTTCAAGCTCTAACAAGTTACTTGTTATGCTGAAGTTTGAAAATTTAAGAATCGAAAAACATTAATGAAACGGTTTTTTAAATTTAATTCCTGATTATGTTCAATAACATAAATGTATCGAGGCAGAAATCAATGTCAGGGATCAAAATCAAGATTTAAATAAATTTTGACTCATGTAAGAAACAATAAAATGTGAAATATCCGAGAAAAATATTAAAAACTACGTTTTATCGATTTTATTGTTGATGATATGATTTAAACTAAAAACCAAGTTCCATGATTATATGATCGAAAAAAACCATAAAAAGGATGAGTTGATATGATTTCATACACATTTTAGTAGGTTATATTATGATTTATCCGGAAAAAATAACATAAAATGTTATTTTTTTAACTTTTCAACGCCGATATCTTTCAAGTTAATTAATCGATTTTGACGCTTAAGGTGTTAATCGACGCGTTTTATCAAATTCTAGAGCTGATTAGATTTTGAAGTCGATCGTTCAAGTCGTTTCTGAGAAATCACTAAAAAACTAAAAAAAAAAATTATTTTTTTCGTGATTCGCATATATTTTCGAGTCTACTGGATCAAATGATCTAAAATTTTCAGGAAAGTTGATGGCCAACAAGCTCTTCCGACTGCCGCCTCAACCATCCACATCGATTCATTAGTTAAAAAGTTACAATGAGTTTACACACACACACACACACACACACACACACACACACACACACACACACACACACACACACACACACACACACACACACACACACACACACACACACACACACACACACACACACACACACACACACACACACACACACACACACACACACACACACACACACACACACACACACACACACACACACACACACACACACCCATCCTTCCGAAAATAGTCAGAATAGCTTCCTAGGACCTCAAAACGTCAACATCTGATAAAAACTCGATTTTCGAAAATCGGGGTGAAAACAATAACTTCCCGAAATTTTTGAAAATCATCGATTTTCTAAGCGGGAAGTTAAAAAATAGTTGGTTTTTTTGAGCCGCCGTAATGAATCGATTAATAATTAACTGTAATTTAGTTCAAAATATTAATGTATCTACTCTCTAATGTAACTAGGCTTAATTTTATAGTTACGTCCCAATTATTGACCCTAGAATCCAATCATGATTTTCAATATTACGGATATTCGATTGTTTACGTGAATATTTATATATTAATATTTGCTAACATAATTTAAATTATTCATGTCTTAAAAATATTTTTGCTACATTTATAATAAACATTTAATTTCTTTTTCAATTAATAATTTTAGTTCATTTCAACTCAATATCACGTGACCTAACAAATAATAAATCTTTTTTAAATACCAATGTCAGAAACTAGGTCTTCAAACATCATTTTTTGAAATATTAATTTAAATTCCTTCTCTAAAAATTCTAAACTTGTTTATTGTATAAAATACAATTTATTTAAATTAAATTTCATATTAGTTATCATAGGATAACCAGAGTTGTCACTCCTACAGAGTGTCAGAAACTGGGCCCTTAACTTTACTTATAATCTTAATTTTGAAAAGAACTTACTTATTAACCAATCGTGTGCTTGAACTTCTTGCGGTACTACACGACTGTCAAAATACCAGGCTTCACCCCATGCTATCACAAATGACGTTAAAATTAAAAGAGCTTGAAAACCAGGCTGTGAAACTCCATTCCACTAGAATAACATTTCGATTATTACGTTTCCTTTATATTATAATCTGTTGATTAATAATAATAATTATTAGAAAATACTTACATTAAAATAATAAGCTTTGGCGCCAAGAAAGGTACAAGTTAAGGCAGTTGTAAACTACGTTAATAAAATAGTAATTTTATTAAAAATTTAAATTGACTTTAAATTATCCACAGAGAAAAAAAGTTTTTCTTGGCGCAAGAAATATTTTGCATCATTAATTGCAGGGTTGCAAATAGCGCATTAAATTTATAATTGCCTTAGTGATTCAATTAAATTTTTTTTTTTATATATCATAATCCAAAAACAACAAATTAAAAATGATTTTTAAATTTTTAATTCAATATCTTTGAATTAAAAATAATTTAAAAATTTTTAATCCTACATTTTTGAATTAAAATTTAAATTTCAAATTCTTAATTCGTAAAGTAGCGTTAAAATGTAATGGGTTAGTTTTTAAAAGTACGTTTTAAAATAAAACATTAAATGAACAATTTCAATTTGGAAAACCAGATTAAAAAATTTATTTCTAATCTCAAATTCCATTTTTAATAATTGAAAAGTAAATAAAAAATTTTAATTAACCATAGCTAAAGGGGATTCAAAAATTACATTCCGTTTTTTAATTTTCTATTATCATATCAAAAATTAAATAAAGAATTTTAAATTCCGAACATCGGATTAGTGTTGTTTTAATTTTAAATTCTCTGTTTACCCTGAAAATTATTCAAAAAATTTAATTCTTAAATGTCTCAACTATGAATGATCTTTTTATTTTAAATTCTATTATATTTGAAGATCAAGAGTAAGTTTAAAAATATTTAAACTTGAAGGTCAAGTAAAACAGTATTCTTTCCTGTTATGAGTGCCGTCAAATTTTTTGTCTCGATTACTTATCTGATTGCGTACCGTATCTAAAGTAAAAAGTAATTTCCAATTTTTGATCCCAAGTGTTTGAATTAACAAGTAATTTTTTAATTTTTAATCCCACGTGTCTGAATTAGAATTAATTTTTTAAATTTTAAACCCACTTGTCAATTTAAAAAATAATTTTTAAATTTTTAATTTGACTTGTCTGATTAAAAATGAGTTTTTCGATTTTGAATCCCACGTTTGTCCATTTAAATTAATTTTTAAATTTTGAATCTCTCGTGCCGAATTAATTATCAATTTTTAAATTTTGAATTCCACGTCTCTGGATTAAAATTAATTTTTGAATATTTAATTTCACATTTCTGAATTAAAATAAATTTTTCAATTTTTCAATTCAAATTGTTGAATTAAAAATTAATTTCGTAATTTTAATCGATACAATTTCGACTACGGTTTAGAAATTTAATTTTTAATTGCAAATATTCTCATTAAAGAATTCGTAACCCTGATGAATTGTAGACAAAAATTTCATTCGTTAGCAGAAAATTGTCGTTTTCAATTTATAATGCGAAATTTCTTTGCGCCAAGAAATCTTTTTTTCGTGTGTATGGTAAAAATTCTAGATCTAACAGTTAACTTACCGCGACAAAAAACCAATGGTTTAAATGTAGTAGTGCATAAAATAATAGCAGTATCGTGAATCGACAAACGGCTGCCATCTATAACAAATTATTATATTTATAAAATTGATTGTATAAAAAATAACAGGATGAAAGAGTTAGAATTGAAAAGATGTTCCCTTTGTCACTTACAAGTGATGTGGTAGTTCGATTTCGAGTACATAAAGTAATGCTTTTTTAGAAACAGTGTACTTAAAATTATTTTGTGAAACAAACATTTTTTTTACAAATAAATAATTTTACACTCTCTAAGATTCGTACCTAAGCCGATTACGCGAGACGTAAGACGCTCAGCCACGGCAGCTTTTTGGAAATCATGTTTTTGATAAACTCTCAATAAAGTGTAAAAAAAAAAATTCGTTCCAAACAAATTCCAATAAAGTTCCGCATGTGGAACTTCTAGACATGAGACAGATTAGAACTTCGAATGAAACTTTTTTGGAACATTAGTAATATTAATGTCAAAAAAAAAAAGATTTTTATGAGCAAATTTAAAGTGATAAAGAAACGTTGTCGAAACTTTTTTGGAATTTTTTGTGGACGTTCTTTTAGTTCTATAAAAAATTTAAAGTAGTGATTTTTGAACTATTTCCGTACGTTTCTAGAACGTCTCTATGCTACAAAAAATGCAAAAGTGATTTTGGAATGTTTTTTAGGGTGATCAAGAATTAAATTTTCTCAGGCGCCCCATACAAAGGTTTTTTTTAGTGAAAAAATATGTTGGGAATTTGTTTTTTTCTTTCTAAGTAAAAAGAACACGTGCCGCAGGACGATCGAAGTTCATTTTTCGATACAATCGCGGTTTTTTTTTAATATCTCATGAAATATGCAGTTTCAATGAAGATATTTTAAAAAAACTTTTTTTAGGTCTTATGAATTGAGCATTTTAAGAATTACAAATTTTGAAAATAACATTTTTCTTAGTATATAGAAACTACAACAAGCATTAGTGATTGATATGTTACGAGTTATGACGTTGTCTATATTTAAGAAAAACCGTTATTTTTAACAATTTTAATTTTTTAAATGCTCATTTAATAAGATCTAAAAAGTTTTTTTAAAATATTTTCGTAAATACACATTTTATAAAAAAAATGAATATGACCTTTTTTGTCAAGAATTTGATTTTCTACAAAAAAGTATCTATGATTTTTTCCTTTAATCTGCATATTTTATGAGGTATTTTTAAAAAATCACAATTATATCGAAAAATAAACTTTGATCGTCCTGCGGCACGTGTTCTTTTTACTTAAAAAGCAAAAACCAAATTCCCCACGTATTTTTTCACTAAAAAGAAGCTTTTTATGGGGCGTCTGAGAAAATTTACTTTTTAACGACCCCCTCATGTTTTTGAAACATCTTTTTTAACTCCAGAAAAAGGTCAAAAGTGGTGATTATGGAACTTTTTTGGAATGTCCATAAAAAATTCTAAAAAAGTTTCAAGAACGTCCTTTTATAATTTAAAATTTGCTCATAGAAACTTTTTTTTTTTGACATTAATATTACTAACGTTCCAAGAAAGTCCTATTCAAAGTTCTAATCCGTCTCATGTTTAGAAGTTCCACATGGGGAACTTTTTTTAAATTTTTTTTGCACGGGAAGTTTTTCATCGATGTTCGTCATCTTAAATATTAATTTTCATAACTAAATAATAAAATTTAAATATATAATAGTTTATGGAAGTATCAATCAAACAAATTAATATATTCTATATTTATATCAATACTAATGAGAATTTTCATTTTGTTATAAAATAAAATTTTTTGTTAGTGCAAGAATTTTTTTATGATTTTTGATTATAACTTTTTTCAATTTCTTTTTCTTCATTTCACTAAATAATTGCTTTGAAACAATTGCTTAAAAAATTATATTTCTGATTGATTTTAAGAGGCAAACTTTAATATCATTATGAAGGCCCCGGATTGCTACCAAAATTCTTATTTTTAATTATACTTTTAATTTTTGGATACCATAAAAAAAAAATCCGAGCGTCGGTTGGCCCTGCGGGCCAGCCCCAATACTTCCCGCTGTTTTCGAGCTCAAGGAAATCGAAAATATTAATGTGACTATATTTTCGAGCTCTTCAAGCTCAAAAATCTTGTTGCATGCGATTGTTTTTTTATAATTTTTTCAAACTCTAACAAGTTACGGTTTATGCTCCAGTTTAAAAGTACAAGAATCGAAAATCATTAATGAACAAGCGGTTTTTAAATTTTAATTCCCAATTATGTTCAATAAACTAAATATATTGATGCCAAAATCAATATCAGTGATCAAAATCAAGATTTGAATGAGTTTTGGCTTAGGTCAGAGCAATAATATATAAAATATTCGAAAAAATGATTAAAAACTGTGTTTTTTCGATTTTTTCGTTGATAATATGGTTTAAACTAAAAAACACGTTTGATGAAATTATATAATGATCAAAAGAGACCATAAAGAGAAAAAGTTTGTAAGATTTTAGACAGATTCTAGTACAGTACATTTTGATTTATCTGGAAAAAATAAAATAGAATGTTATTTTTTTAACTTTTCAACGCTGATATCGATTGAACTAATTAACCAATTTTGACGTTTAAGGTGGCAATAGGCACGTTCTATTGAATTCTAGAGCTGACTAGAATTTGAAAGCGAACGATTCAGCCGTGTTGAAGATATTTGAAAAAAACCGTTTTTTAATATTTCTTTCTCCAACGATATCTCTCGAACAAATCAACCGATTGAGATGGTTAAGGCAGCATTCGACGCGTTTTATTGAGTTATAGAGCTGATTAGATTTTGAAGTCGATCGTTCAATTCGTTTCTAAGAAATCAATAAAAAACTTAAAAAAAAAAGTTTTGTTTTTCTCAGAATTCGTCTATATTTTCGAGTTTACTTGATCAAATGATCTGAAATTTTCAGGAAAGTTGACGGCCAACAAGCTCTTTTAATTCCCGCCTTAAACATCCAAATCGATTCATTAGTTAAAAAGTTATAGACCATTCACACACATACATACGCACACACACATACATACATTCAGACACTCGGACATCATTCTGAAAGTAGAATAGCTTCCTAGGACCTCAAAACGTCGACATTTGATGAAAACTCGATTTTCGATAATCGGGGTGAAAACAATTACTTTGGGGTTAAAAATTTGTTTTTTTTGAAACACCCAAGTGTACATCAACCTTTTTTAGTTCTAAACCCAGATACTCACAATTATATCAAAAAGCGACGTCGAAATATTGTAATGAAGAACCTGCTGTATGAATGCTGTTGTAATATTTTCACCAGCTATCTAAAAATAACACAATTAAATTAAATATTTTCTCAAATTAATAATCAATAGTATAATTAACATATAAAAAATAAAAGAACCGTGGTACAAATCAGCCACATGAGGCATGTGAAGAGCAGATCAAATGTGACAAGCAAACAAAAAAATCTTCTGACACTTGACATCCTTCCATTGTATCGAGTACCAGCAATTAAATCTTCGCTAATAATATAATCTCTATTGATACTACTGATACTTCTTTGAGTGTAGGAGCCACTTCTTTGTGATTGAAGTGAACCATTTAAAAAATTTTCAGCGGCAGCTCGGAGTTGTCGATCTTCTTCTGTCATCATTTTTTTTATCACTTACCTCAAAAATATGATAGCGATTCTTGGCTTGATTATTGAACATATAAATTTTCAATTACATGGTTTGATGTTCAACAATCAGTTACTGAAAAAAAAATCAACACTTTTTATTAAAATAAAATTTCCATTGTTTTATAGAAAAGCAAAATAATTATTTGTACCAGTTTCATTTATAAAAATTTACCAAGAAAACGCCTGTCATTTGAATCGAATAAAAATAAATAAGTATTAAAATATTTAAATTACAATTAATAAAAAAATTGTTACCTTGATATTGCATAGAATATATGGTGGGTAAATTGCAAACAAAGTTTGTCACTGTTATTATTCACAATACACAGTAATCACACATTTCAATCTATTGTACTTAAATATGTATGTATATATATTATATGTATAAATATATTTAATTATGCCAATGATATTAAAATTTAATTTAATTGTAAAGGATTACCTTATTTTGATTGTACACTAGTACTATTAAATGCTAATAAACAATAAAGGTATGTAGCGACAGACACAACTTGACATTGTTATGTATATAGAGTTGACGATCGTTTGTTATATTTTATATTATTTTTTTTTTCTTTTGTTAAATTCCAGCCTCTTGCGGAGAAAACGAAAAGTATATTGACTGCAATAAATTGTCGACTGTAGGTAACTTGGTGACTCACCTGATGACAAGATTTTCTGGTCAGAAAGTTGGTGTCAATTAGTTCCGATCAAATTGACGACAATTAAAAGCTTTTGTAGCTGTTGACATCAAGTTGTTGTCAACTTACCCGGAAAGTTGGCGTCAATCTACTGCTGCACATTAACGCCAAGTTTTTGTGAAAATTGAAGGCAACTCTACGTCAGCTCATAGATGCCAACTTTTGCTACCAATTTTCTCTGCAAGTTTGCATCTAGTTGTCATTAACTTATAGACGTGCTAATTTTTGCGGTCAACGTAATGACAAGTTGCTGCAATGAATTGTCTCTAACTTGCTGCCAGCCTCCCTAGTAGTCAGTTTAGCTTGAAATCGATAGTAATTTGACAATTGAAATTACCAAAATTCGCTGCCTGAATTGGCGGACAATTTGACAGCAAAAGTTGGAAAGAAAATTTGGAGTTAATTTTTTTTTCAATTTATAGGTAAATTTTTTGACTAGAAAAAAATCCCTAACAAAAATTTCCTTGATTTTTCGTAAAATGTCTATCAACTTCGGGCTTTTTTGTTTTTGATGTTAATTTATACATCAAGTTATAAAATTGCTGTCAATTTCAAACTAAAATGGCTATAAGGAAACTACCCTAATTAGCCACTTTAGCTTTAAAGTAATAGTAATTTGACATTGAAGTCCCTGGAAATTAGATGCCCAAATTTGCCGACAATTTGACAGCAAAAGTTGGAAAAAAAATTTTCGGTTAATTTTTACTCGATTCAGAGCTAACTTTCTATTAGAAAAAAAAAACTCAATAATATTCATTTGTACCATTTCAGAAGGTAAGCAAATTTATGCGTAAAATTGTCTACAATTTAACGGTAGAGAAATATTTTACAATTTTTCAATTCAAACTAACAATAAATTGGTGTAAAAATTAACCTGAAAATTGACAACTTTTTACTAATTAATTTTTCAAGTGAACTTGCATTCTAATTCGGGCAATAAATTTACGTCAAATTGAATAGCAAGTTACATGCGAATTGTTGTCAAGAACGGAAAAGTTTGAAGTTGACGCACATTTGACAAAAAATTAAAGCTAACTTTTGTAAATATATATTTGTAAAGCAAATTATGCTATTAGGGTAATTACTATTTGTCAACAAAAAGTTACAAAATAATGTTAAAAAGTTGACAAATTGTGATCATAAAGTTATTCTTTAGAAATATGAAAAAATTTTAGCTTTTGATTGGACATTAGTGGTGATATCTGTAAGAAAAAATTATTTTTTTTTTAATTTTCAAAAAAGTTTTTTTAATAAATCCAAAACAGTGAGATGAAAAAAAAGAATTACTAGAATTTTTAGTTTATTCCGATAGAATTTAATACCATTTATTTGATTGCTTATAATTAAAATTTTTTATAAGATTTCGGCTGTCAAATATTTTATTTTTCATCTGTTTGCTAACTTCAGACTCATAAAAAGTTAGCATTTGGTCATTTTAAAGATTTCGACAAAGTTGGATTTTTACGTTGAAGATAACTTTAAATCAAAATCTATTGGGATACTAGACAAAGATCAATAATGTATCTATAGATCAAAGATATTTTTAAAGTGCTGACAGAACAATCTTTTTAACTTTACTTCAAATAGATGACAACTGCTACTGCTAACTTGTCGTCAATTTGCAACACCAAAATGAACTAATGTTGCACCGAATGATGTAAGCGTGAACTTGTTACCAACGGGAGCAAAGTATATGGTGGGGAGAACTGAATTGACTATAGCGCTTGCGGTGGAATTCATAAACGTTAATTAATGCTTAAGTTATAGATTGACCTGGTGTTAAAAAAAAATAATTAAAATAAAAAATGGTTCACTCTAGTTGCTGCGTCGTCGATTGCAAAAACACCGGCAGAAATAGTAACTATAAATTTTACAGATTTCCAACAGCAAGTTGGAAATTGGAAAAAAGAAAACAATGGATCAATGCAGTTAAAAGAAAAAAGTAAGTCCTCTATAACCTAACTTGGTTACCTATTTACTGATGATGTACACTCGTCATTAATGTCTGGTCCCCCAAACTATAATTTCTTGACCAAGCAGGGGATTAGGCATTAATGACGAGTGTACTACATGAAAAATAATAAAAATTGAAGCGTAGATTTGTAAGACAATAATATTTTTCCAGTCCTGATGGATCACCCTGGACACCAAAGCCAACTGACTGTATTTGTAGCGCTCATTTTGTTGGAGGTAAAAAGGCAGAGGAGGTTGCAAGTCCAAGTTACATTCCAACCATATTTCCTTCGGTTTACAAAAAATCAAAAATTAACGAGAAAACAGCTCTAAGCAGGTAAATTATTTTAACTAACGGATAATTTTCAATACACCCGGGAAAAAATGATTTTGCCTAATTATATACAAATATACATGAATTTATGTATGATTATATATAATCATATCTACCTCCATGTATAATTATACATGATGTTATATATAATTTGATCTGATCATATCTGACCAATACATAATGTCTCGAGCTATGTATCAAGCTATATATATAGGTCTATATATAATTAGATCTGATTAGACCTGAATTATATCTGTCTATGTATGATAATATATAGGCTTATATATAATTAATACAGAAAATAGAAAGAGACAAATAAGTTACTTTTTTGTTTCTCGCAATCGAGTGAAGACAGTAGCCAAGAAAAAATAAAGATAGCTAATCCAACTTAAAAATATGTTAAAAAAAATAGAAGGTTAGCGTGCAGATTTATACTTGCTTGTAAATAAATACAAGTCTGTACTGCTCGGATGAATGAAGAGTGTAATTTATGGCACAGTGTTGTAAAAAATTATTAATAATTTCAAAGTGGACCAGTATGCTAGCTGGCAATTTTGGTCACGGTCTCGCTGAAGATCGCACTGAAGGTCTTGCCGAAGATCGCGTTCGCAGTCTTCTTGGAGATCACGCGGGCTGTCTCGCTTGAGATCGCACTGAAGGTATTGCTGGAGGTCTTTCTGGAGATCGCGTTGAAGGTCTCGCACGAGACTGCGCTCAAGGTATTGGTGCCGGTCTCGCTGTTAATTTTGTTGGAGATGGTGCTAACAGTCTTGCTGGAGATCTTGCTCTCCGTCGCTACTGTCTTCACTCGATTGCGAGAAACAAAAAAAAAATAACTTATTTGTCTCTCTCTATCTTCTGTCTCTCTTTTTATAAAAATCCAAATTCCTGGCCCTAATAATCATACATGAATTAATACATGACTAGATCTGATCAGATCTGAGTGATATAAGCCCATATATGATCAGATATAGGTCTATACATAATTAGATCTGATCAGACATGGCTAATATAAATTCATGTATAGTTGTGCATAAGTTTATATATGATTTGATCTGATCAGACATTACTGATATAAACTTATGTGTAGTTATATATGTCTATGTATGATTAGATCTGATCAGACTTCATTAATATGAAACCTATAAAGATTTAATTATTATATTATATATTACATAGTATGACTATTTTCTGATATCGATGTTATTAAATTTTTATTTTGTCAACTATCAATCAAACTTAAATCCCCAATACTTGAAAAATGTTCAAAGGTTTCGGCAGCAATTTAAAAGTATAAATCGATATCGATTTATATACGAATCTTTATAAGTTTATAGATAAATACATTTGATTATATGTATCTAATGAATTCTATTGTAATTTATGTACAAAACCAAATTCATCATTAGGTGCATTACCAAAGTTAAGCAGCATCGTCATGGGACATTAATTGGACGGGTGACCTCGTAGTAAAATAGTAGTTGACGGATAATAATTTTTTTTTTTTTTAAATTTAACCGACATTCATACTGACCAAGACAATAAATCCTAATTGAATTACTTAATTAATACTTTACAGATGTTATAAATGAGATTCTAAAAATTACTATATTTACTCTTGCATAATTATATATAATCAGATCTGGCCAATTTTTGGATCTGATCATATATACATGATTATGTACATGGATAAAAAAGTATAGTAAACATTACAATACTATAGTAAAATTTATTAGTTAGTAATAATTACATAATAAGATATTAAAAACTACTATTCCTGATTAAAAATATTCATTGAAAAGGATTGAAAAAGATAAAAATTGAATACTTTTGAATACTTTCTATACCCCAACATTTTCATCTGGACATAAAATTAATACTTTTCAATTCTATTGAATCCAAAAATAATATGAGAATTTCTAAACTCCCTAGGAATTGAAAAAGATTCAAAAGAATTGATATTTTTGATCTTTCTGAATACTTTTTAATACCAACATAATATTACATTGCGGGTCACGTGTAGAATTGAAAAGAATTTAAATGAATTGAAATTTTTGAATCTTTTTGAATCCTTCTCAATACCAAAATAATTCCATATTGGAAGGTATTGAAATGATGAAAGATTGAATTCCTTTCAATACTTTTGAATTCCATTTTAAGAATTACAAAGTATTCAAATGATCGAAATTTCAATTCCATTCAGTACTTTTCAAAACCTCTGTATGGATTGATAAGGATTGAAAAAATTTTCAATCCCTCTCAATGAGAATTTTTAATCAGGGATGCGTAATGTATTTTTTCCTAAGACGATTATATCTTTTACTATTTGTATAGTAAATTTTAGTATAAGTACCATTAATAAATACAAGTTTAAGAAAGTTAAGTTTCTAATACAAAATAGGATTTGTTACTAAACAACATATTAAAAATTACTATACGCAATGTATTTTTTTCTAACATTATTATATTTTTTTACTATTTGTATAGTAAATTCTTCTATGTATAGATAAAATTACAAGTTGGTGGGGATAGGATATACAAATATGTATTACAAGTTCTAAAACTTTTGTCCTAAGGAGACATCGGGCCGTCAAACATAGGAAAGGACTCGCGCGCGGGAGATTAGGGTTCGAATCTCGGTTGAGACCAAATGCTTTTTTAAAAAACAAAAATCGACACTAACATCAATACAGATGATATAAATAACAATAATAATCAAAATGATAGCAATAATCATAAAAAGTTAAAAGCTATTAAAAATTTTATTTTATTTTTTTCCATTCTAATGTAGTAAAATTTACTAAACGGGATAATCAAATTTACTAGACAGGAATAGTAAAATTTACTAAATATAACTAAAAATTAATATGCAATATAGGAGATTTTCCATAACCAGTAAAAATTACTAAACGACTTGTAAAATATGCTTACCTGTTTATTAATTTTTCATATAAATCATAAGCGTTTCAAGATTACTATCCAAATTTACTAATTATTCTCATATTTTTTAGTAAAATTTACTTTTTTTTTCTCCGTGTATGATTAGATAAATAAAATTTTTAAAAACTTTATTTCAGGCATGCGCGTTTTTTGAACCGGAGACTAGCCGAAAAAGAAAAAACTCTGATCACAAGTAGCAACAATGCATTAAAAACTTCAGAAAATAATAAGATTATCATCGACAATGAAGTAAATGACGTTACCGCTGTAAGGGTAAAAGTTGACAAAAGTTGTCAAATTGATTTTTATTCTACCTCAAACGAAACCGACAAAACATTCATTTGCAATAGATACATTTACAATCATACCGATAAATGCGATGCCGAAATCCAAACAAATATAGCGGAAGTAACAAAACGTAGAATCATAATTGGTAAACCCAAATGCAGTGACAAGCAATGCGGTACTCCAACTAAAACTTTCGTTGATCAATCTACTGAAACATCTGTAAAAACATTTGTTGGCTTCGATTCAATTGAAAAAAATGAGCAGCTGATGGAATTAGCTGGTGTTACATTTAATAATTTCGAATTATTGTTCAATTTATTGAGTACTTCGACGAAATTTACTGTTGCCAAAAATAACAGACTTTTTATTTTCTTAATGAAAATAAAAACAGGCCTCACATTTTCAGCTCTGAGTGTACTGTTTAGTGTCCACAGGACAACAATCTCTAGAATTTTTTACTCAACTTTACAGACGTTGTCTGCGGCAACAGCTACTTTAATTTATTGGCCAAAGATGAGCGATATTCAAGCAACAATGCCAAAGTGCTTCTATCCAAACTACTCAAATAGTCGAGTGATAATCGACTGTACAGAATTTAACGTCGAAATTCCATCCACTGTTGATAGTCGCGATTATTGTTTGCCTAATAAAAAAACTTTTACAGCAAAAGTTCTTATTGGAATCACTCCTGGAGGCTTTATCTGTTTGAAATCTAAGGTAGCTGGGGGCAAAAAAACTGATTCGCAATTAACTATTGAATCTGGGCTAATGGACGAATTGGATGAAGGCGATAATGTTTTAATTTGCAAAGAATTCCTAGAAATAAAAGCAGCAGTTGATAAAAGTGGAAAAAAAGTAAAGATTGTTATGCCACCAGATTTTGAAAAAAAAACAGTTTTATCTGCTCAAGGTATTAAAGATACTGATGACGTAGCTAAAGTAAGAATCCACATTGAGAAAATAATGCAACGATTGCGAGGTTATTCGATCTTAGATAAAATAACCGAAAATTTATTTCATTGCGTCGATGATATCGTGCATATTTGTTGCGTGTTAGTCAATCTACAGCAGATGGTCAATAATATAAAACCGTTGAGGTCGAATGAAGAAAAAATGGACGAATAAAATTTAAAAAAAAACTTGGAACTGTATTTAGTTCAAAGCAAAACTCAACTTTGTAAGATAGTTATATTTTTTCCAAAATAAAATTTTATCTATATAGAAACATTTTTTTTTTTTTTTGTAAATATGTACAAGTACGGGAGAGTAGAGTCAATGGACCAAAAATACTTTAACAATTTTTTTTTATATGAATAAAAGCAAAATGATAACTTTTTAACTTCCCGCTAAGAAAATTGCAAATTTTCGAAAATTCGGGAAGTTATTAGTTTCACCTCGATTTGTGAAAATCGAAATCCCAACAGATGTCAACGTTTTGAGGTTCTAGGAAGCTATAATGACTAAATTCAAGATGGTGTCCGAGAGTGTATGTACGTACGTACGAATGTATGTAAATATTCTGTAACTTTTGAACGGATGCACCGATTTTAATCGTCGAGGTGTCATTCGACGCGGCTTGTTATTTACTGTAAACACTAGAAATTTGAGCTTAATCGGTAGGGTACGTTCGGAGGTATTTCAAAAATTAAACTTTTCAAAAATATTTTTTTTGAATAACTTTTAATTCGCTCGATGGATTGATTCCGAAATCTAATCAGCTCTAAACCTTTGTCAGCCGCGTCGAATGCCACCTCAACCATCAAAATCGGTTTATTCGTTCAAGAGAAACCGTTAACGAAAGAATTAAAAAAAATTTTTGTTTTTAGTATTTTGGAAATTTTTCAAAAACGACTTGATAAATCAATTTCAGAATCTGATCAAATGTGAGCTCAATAAAACGCGTCAATTGCGACCTTAAACGTCTCAATTGGTCAATTGGTTCGAGAGATATCGTTGTAGAAAAAATGGTAAAAAACGTTATTTTTTTAAAACAAAGGCATACAAAAGTATTTTCGAGCTCTTCGAGCTCGAAAATGTAACCACTACAATTTTTCGAGCTCAAGGAGCGTGCCTTTTGCGAGGGCAATTGAACCACTAGTCGAGGACAATTGAACCAAGAGTATTAGAGCCACAAACGAATGACTTTTATGAATAATTTACTATTCATTACAGCTTAAAACTAAAATTATAACACTTCTAATAATATTGATTAGTTTATATAACATTATATGTTATAATAATCACTTTTAAAACTTCTGTCAATGGAATAATTTTTTTTTTCTTGGTTAGTTTAGCTTGTTTTCACATTCAGTCAAAATGCGCGTGCATCCCTCGCGGTTTTGATTCACCCTGGAAACACCCCGGAAACACGATGGAATCACGGCGGTTACACGGTGGGTTTTTTGTCATTTTATCACCGTGATTCCACGGTAATTACACGGTGTACCTACCGTGATTCCACGTACACCGCGTAGTCACCGTAGATACACTGTGGAATCTCGGTGAATACACAGTGGAATCAGGGTGGGTACACCCTTTTTTCGATTTTTTAAGCTTACTGGTTCAATTGCCCCCAAGTTCAATTGTCCCCACTGTCCACTATGACTCTACATATTTTTGATAAGTCCAAATTTTATACACATTGATTAGAAACAAGTTTCATCATTGACCTCTTTAGTCCTGAGGCATCATTTTATTTGCTATTTGAATAATTTTTATAAGAGGGTGTGCAAGGTTGTCCGGGACAGAGGGTCGCCTTGGTCAGCCAAATTTTGAAAAGTCTATCATACATTAAATTTCGAGTTTTATTTTATTTTATACTTTTATTGTATTAGAAATAATTAATGAGCCCTAACGTTCAAAACGGATTGTTTATTAATAATTATTATTAAATAAAACATTAAGCAACATTTGATCTAAAAATAGACATTATCATAAGGTTTTTTTTACATATTTTACAAGAAGAAGAGTTTATAATTGATATGTATATTCGTTCCGTGCGCGACAGGAGTGTTATGTCAAAAATTGACAAAAATGATGTTTTTGTGGGTATTTGGTCCAAGCTGGCCTATACACCGGGAACCCCAGTGATATTTTATTAAGGAGGATAGCTTTTTTTTTTAATTAATAAAACGATATTTAAATTTTAATTTTTAACTATATTGTCAACTCAATTACAAATTCGTTAAGATTATGAGATTATTATCTAATAAAATTGTTTAAGATAAGGACAAGATCATTGTCAGTCATACAATTGTTTACTAAGAATCGCTAGTGAATTTCTGGTATTTTATGATAATAATTAAATTGTGCATCTTACTAATTGACCCAGGATGAAAGTGAAGAAATTAATTTTATGATAATTTTTACAAGTATTGCGAACAAATCGCCAGAAATCGATTGCAAGTAGATTGTCCCTGACACAAGCCCTTTGGAGTACTAGGAGATCTAAAGTTAAGCAATTAGTTTTTAATCTAATTGGGTTTAGTGTTCAAGTCCCTTTTGAATTAGCACGCCCAGTGACAAATTCAATGAATTAACTTACGGGGTTATGTGGAGATGTTATTACTCCATATATATTGAGACAAATCGCTTTTATTTTCGCGATCTTTACCAGCAGCCACCAGAATTCGCGGGTTGAACCCTGGCTTAGGCTGGCCTCTAACAAATTTTTATTTTACTTGGACAGAGCAGTGGGCTGGGGTTCTTGCAAAGCAAAGACCCGCACTTATTCAAACTCGATAACGTATATGAAAATTCATCAACTTACCTCACAGCTTAGTATTTATAAATTATTTCTTATAATTACTTCAATTATCTTATGCAGCTTAATCAATAGGTATTGGATCTTATTACATAATTTTACCAGTATTTTAAAATATGAATAAAAGATAGTAGGTAGAAAGGAAAGTATACAAGTTTATTGCCAGTTATAATAATTTCAATTACTCACAATAAATGTCTCTGAATAGTACAATAGAGGTGGTCCGAATAACAATGGATGGCCACGTGGAAAGCGTTGGTTATTACACTCAAATAATACACTGATTTTATGCTTTATAATTAATACGCTGATACTACAGATGTATCAGCGGTAACGTAATGATGATCTAATTAACTTAAACGTATTTTATACTAAAATAATAATATATAATAAACAATAGAATTGCAAGCTAAGTTGCCAGTAAAATATAAAGTATAATAATTAAATTGAATCGTAACAGATTGATATAATGCAAGTAAAATTGCCAGCTAACAAAAATTAATTTAGAATAACTCTGAACGCTAATAGATCCAAGATCGAAGTGTCTCACTGATAATTGAGGGCCTGGGACTTGCCTCTGAACTCTGTCCCCACTTCACCCTTACGATCATGCGTCAACGTGAAAATTAGTCATGTGACCACGGCACTATGACTTGTGTAGTTTCAGACGACAAGAAGACGGGGAAAAATGGGAACCGCAAGGCTGAGGACGACGAAGACAATTCACATTGTCTCAATATATATATTATTACTAATAATAACAGTCCAACACATATTTAAATTTTACCCCGTTACAATGTCCGAATACTTTTGGTGTGTAATATAAAACCATTAAATTTTTAATGGTATTTTTTTTTTATACTACTGGTAAAAATAATTACAAAATTAGTATTTCAACAATTTTTCATTTTCATTAAAAAAAGAAATAACATTGCAGTTATAAATAATTTTCAAAGTTGACGAATTTCATCTGTACACTCAGTTAAGCCTTTTTCGATTTTCCAATAAAATAAAATCCCCATAGCGTACTGACCCTTAGGTGTACGGGAGTACATATTCAATCCATATCTCCACATGGAATTGGTTCATTAAAGATGAGTTCTGTTTGCGCTAGATACTTACGAATAGTATAATGGTCACCCTAAAAAATTAATATAAATAAACTGTAAATCGGTAGTTCAAATAATTTGTTAAAAAATATCATTTACAATTATAAGTATTCAAATACTTTTTTTATTGGACATTCTGTTCCACCCATAACAGCTAAATTGAAAACTTTCCAAATATTGGCTTCAACACTTCTCTCTGAATATGAATGATCGCAAGCAGGTTTTATTCTATTACCATTTGACTCAAAAACAGAAGTGTGATTTATTCCCAGTACGACATAATGCTATTTTGTGTAAGTAAACAAATATGAAAATTATCACAATATGCATAATACAGTTTTAGATTAATTAAAAAATAATTATTACAAATTTAAAGTCATTGCCTTTCTTCATTTTTTTTTTTTAAATTCAAGAGGTGCATCAGTATCCATTCTTTCTGTTCTTATGAAATCATTTTTTGATGTCAGTAACTCAATTCTTTCTATATCTACAATATAATTATATTCTTGGGATGTGCCGGTAGGTACAGATTCTGATATCTTAGATATTGCAATTAACGCATGCACATGAAAAAAAAAAAAAATCGAGTTAATTATTAAAGTTTTTCAATGAATATCGTGTTTACAAAAATTTACAGGTGACCAACCAACGGGTACAGATAACAACATTTTATTAACAATGGTCCATATTGATCAACTTTAAATAAAGTCTAACATATAAGCACAGTACACGCAAAAAAATGCTGAAGTTAAATTTACCACACTAAACTAGTAATAATTTTAATTTCAATTGTTTTCTAGTGTATAGCCGCAATTACGGCCTTTTACACTTTTTGCCTTTATATTGCAAACTGTTTTACTTCTCCTCCTCTGCCTTCCGTTGTGCGGCTGTGGCCCGATTTGTGTTTATACTGTACTGCATAATTACGGTGATGCTCTGCAACCTCCCTTGTGCAATGGAGGTGCAGTGGCTAGGGAAACTACAGAGAAAACCTAGCCAGTACAGTTCGGTTTGGGTAAAGCTCCAGTGATTCCCATTTTACCGATCATTGGATCTTCATCCCGTGCCTAGCGATCAGAGACCTTCGTTCGAACCCCACGTGTGGCTAAACGGTCACCCAGCCAAGTAGTGATCATGCTCGATGCTACTTAACTTCGGTAATCGCCCGAGCCACGCGCGTGCCGAACGGCTGCCTCAGCCGCCTTACTAAACTAGTAATAAATGAACTATACTTTGTGGTCACCGTATTGACAAATAGAGCACCCCTGGGGGATTTGAACCATGGTGAAAATACGGATATGGATCCACGGTGGCTACACGGTGGGCTTGTGCCATTTTACCACCGTGTATACAAGGTATATCCACTGTGAGTACGCGATGTAACCACCGTAGTCCCACTACGTAACCGAGTTTCTGGGTACATTGTGGAATCACGGTTGCAACACCTTGTAATTTCAGTGGTAAAATGGCATAAACCCACTGTGTTTCCACCGTGATTCCAAACCGCTAGGGGTATAATACATGACACCGTATAAGATTAATTTCTAGTGTAGTAGTCCTATTTACTATTCGATTGGGGTAAAGATTCGTAGGCTCAATAACTACTCAATGCAGTATGGAAAACTCACCCTGTGGTTTCTTTAACCACACAATTTTATAAGAATTAGTTGGTATTACTATTTTTGGACATAGTTTGTACTATCTACTCCAATGTGGAGTAAAATGACTGACAAACAGAAACAACAGCACCACTTTCAACTTTTTCATCCCATAGTGTGGTTGCCCTAGCTCATATGAATCAATATATATTTAATAAATAAATTAAGGATAAAAAATTTGAAATTATGACGTGGAGTAGTAAAAACCACAACAGTCATTTACCAAACAGTTGGCTTAACCAACGACGTTAGTAGATATTACTACAGATTATGTACCACAATAGGCTAGTAGTCACTATACGAAATGTGTAGTGATCCTATATATTACTAATCAGTGCAGTATATGTATCCCCGATTGTGGTAAATTTAATTAGACCTTTTTTTACATGTATAAAAATTATCCATGATCAACAACTTTGATAGAATCCAATTAAAATCTCTTTATCATAATAATAACCCGGGAAAAAATGATAAGACCTGATCAGACATGAAAAATGATCATGCCTGGCCAGGCCTGATCAAGCATATTCAGGTCTGATCAGGTATGTTCATGCCCATCCGGGAAAAAAACTTATATATAAAAAATGGCACTATATACTTATATATAATTATGTATAACTATATTATATTATATAATATTATTGCTATAAAAATAAAAAATAAATAAAAAATTCGGGCGTATGGAGAATTTAAACCGTGGACCTTGCGCTCGAAAGTTTAATACGCTACCTACTGATCTAAGAGATTTAGTTGAAAAGTAAGTTTCGTATGAACTTTAAGTAATAAAAATCTTATATGTGATGGATTCTTGGTCAATAAAATTTTGTATCTATGAGCAGACATGAACAGCCATGAACAGGCATGAACAGGTATGATCAGGCTTGAGTGTATTTAACGCTTCAGACATGAACAGGCATGATCAGGTCTAATTTCAGGCCTCATCATACATGAACAGGCATGATCAGGTCTAATCATTTTTTCCCAGGAATCATCATAATAATCAATAACAAAGCAATATAAAATTTTATTAACTCATAATTTATTTCAATATTATCTTACCTACAAATTTATTATTGCGAATATTATCAAGAAACTCATTATTACGGTATTCATTATGAATAATATTCCAAACGATTTGAAAGCGAAAACTTATTTAATATTTTGCTAATACTGAAGACACTTGCATATTTATTGGTGATACTTGCGATATACTGATTATACTAATTATCGATAATTTACGATTATAAGTTTGACTTACAAGCGCAAGTATATTTAATTATCTGAAGAACAAGCAAAAGAAAATATAATATTTCATTTAAAATTTTGAAATTGATACGAGGTTGGAAATTCACTAGAAAAGCAGAGATCGAGCGCGCATGTGGTTTCGTCTCGCAAACGAATGACCTCCAATGAATGATTTGTTAAATATTGTTGATAAATATTTGTTAAACGATGTTGATACATATTTATGGAAAATCTTCGATTGACAAATTTTATTAATATTACTGTTATGTTGTAATTATTTTTATGGAATTATTTTTTTTATAGGCTATTTGAGTAATCTCAGCTAAAACATAATGTCTGAATAAGTTTACATAGAAGTTGAGGTTAATCCAATTATAATGATGGTTGATGATTCTGATACTGATCATGATGAGGGTGAAGAAGTAAACAATACCCTCGCGGTTTTGATTCACCCCGGAAACACGATGGAATCACGGCGGTTACACGGTGGGTTTTTTGTCATTTTATCACCGTGATTCCACGGTGATTACACGGTGTATTCACCGTGATTCCACGATGATTACACGGTGTATCCACCGTGATTCCACGTACACTGCGTAATCACCGTGGATACACTGTGGAATCTCGGTGAATACACCGTGGAATCAGGGTGGGTACACCGTGTTACCATCGTGGAAACACCATGTAACCACCGTGTATACACGGTGATGAAATGGCACAAACCCACCCTGTAACCACCCTGGATCCACCGTGTTTCCACTCCCAGGGTGTTTCCAGGCTGATTCAAAACCGTCAGGGTACTGATGAGATTGTTACTGAAAACGAAAATTGTTCTGTACGCAGTGCTGCTTGGATGCATTTTAAGCTAGATAAAAGAAACGGTAAAAAAGAATCTGCGCAAATCTTAAGTTTACCTACGGGTATTTTTCTTATAAATTTTTTTTTTGTTTCTGGTCTGCTATGAAATTGTAATCATTTGTATACTTCTATATAGGAATAACTTTACTAATGTTTAACCATCTCCGAGCTAAACATAATTATGATTATGAGCCACCATGTCGGACAACATTTTCCCGTAGTCTCACTCCTATTCTTTATCACAAAACTAAACAAAAACTAATCGCAAAATGAAGTAGAGACAAAGTGTCAGGTTTAATGAGTCTTTCATTTACAACAGATTGTTGGAAATCTAAAGTGAATGATTCTTATATTTCGTTGACATTACATTACTTGACTTCTTATCTTCTTCCCAAAAATCTTATGTTAAACATAAAACAGTTACTTGATCGTCACATGACTAATAACATCAAAAGTCACTTATCTGATATAATGTCTGAATGGGATTAATCAAGTATCGATAACGATCTTATTTTTTTTATCACGGATAATGCCCGGAATATATCATCTGCAATTTCTCATTTAAAAGTGACTCATTTTAATTGCTTTGCACATACGATTCAGCTAGTATTGAGGGATGCTGAATCAAAGCCCTGTGGCGTAAGAGAATTATTATTTAAGGTAATTTTTTCTCCTTTAATTGTATATTTTGTTTTTAGTCAGATTTTATCAGAAATGATTTATTCTAGCCTGTCGGTATCGTAATTTTAAGAAAATTTTGTCGTAATATACTCAATTCAAATAAATTATATTGAAAGATAGTGTAGGCCTCAAAGTTTATATACGAATGTATGTTTACTTCGAATCATGGACGAGTGCGTAAATCCAGTCTTAGGAGACTTCTGGTTATCAATATTGGGTCATGCTATTCTTCAAGTCGTGGGCTAATGCTTAAATCGGTTCCATGCGTTTTGATCCTCAGACAAAATATCCCCGACAGAATATCCCCAAGACAAAATATCCCCGAGACAAAATATCCCCGGAGAAAATATCCGATGACAAAATATCACCATACAATACTCAATTTTTTTTCAATTTATATTCCGATTACAAAAGATTAAATACTCAAATATTCTCATGTAGTTTACATAAGAAAATAGAAGCAACTTATTACAAGTATATAATATTATGATTTTTTTATTATATTACGTAAGTTCAACATTATAAAAATATTTTCTTATTATTATTGTTACAAACATTTATACTTTTGAACTTATTCGAAAATAGACCAACACTTATGCTTGTTATCGTGCTGTGCCCTTTTTTCATGGATTTTATGTGTGTTTATTCGAAAATAAATTCATACGAATGTATGGAAATGTACATAAATATATTTATGAGTTTTTTCAAAATATACACTCATGCCATAAATTAAAGGAACGGAAAAATTTTAGAAATTTCTTATTCCTTTATTATTAATAAGGCTGTAACTTCGTAAGAACAAATGTATCGGGACTGAGGACTCTCAAAGAAAAGAAAAAATTTAGAAAATTTTTGTCTCACTGTATTTTTCATGTTTGTGCAATAGCTAAAGCTCCAAAAGAATTTTGATGAAAATGTGCCAAAACTAGAAATTTCAAGCTATAAAACGCTTTTTTTTAAATCCCGATACGATTATTTTTCACGAAGTTACAGTCTTACAAAAATCAATAAGAAATTTCTAAAATTTTTCTGTTCCTTTAATTTATGGCATGAGTATATATATATGCAAATTACTAGCAGCGTAAAAAATTAATTCATAATCAAGAGAATATTTTATCAAAAGTTCATTTTGTCTTAACGATATTTTGTTATCGAGATATTTTGTCGGGGATATTTAGTCCGGGGACAATACTGATACTCAAGCTTAGCTGGGTGTTATCATTTCGATGTTTAAACAGACTTGGGCCAAGCTTGGATTTCAAGCTTTCCCCAAAGTTAACGGATATTGCACTAAGCCTGGGCCTATTGTTCTTTATTCCTATAAGGGGTACTAGGTTCGAATTCTTCTTTGGGCGAACACGAAATAATTATTTAGAATCGTAGGAAGGTTGTAAAACTATTAAGTTTATGCGTGTGTCTGAGATAAATTTGACCAAAATGTACATAAGCCACCTCCCATCACAAAAAAAAAAAATGAAAAAAAACTAATAAACCATTAAAACTAAACATTTTAAGCGAAAAATAATTTTTTTTTCTTAAAATCCACTATATTTCCATGGCGAGAAAAAATTAAGTTTTTTTTGTTAGATCAAACATAATTTCATCATACTGATAAATGAAAATTAGTTGTTCTCATAACTACATATTTATACTTAAACGTACTATCTTACCTCCTTGAGCTCGTAAACAGCGGAATGTTTCGGGGCTGACCCGCAGATTCAATCAGTTTTCCGATTTTTTTTTTTAGATTTCATAAAGGTTAAAAAGAATAAATTCATTAATTTCTATGTAATATAATGTCACGACTAATGTATATTCGTGAGGAATAAATATTTTTAATACATACTCACGAACCGATCGTTTTGTATTTTTATCTGGATCGGAAATCGAATTTTATTTCACGATTACTGAGTGTTCGTAAAGATTAAATATTTTTTAGTGCTTATGAATTATTAGTAATCGTAAAGTTCATAATTTTTTAACGGAAATTTTTTATGTACATCACAACTACGTAACTTGTAAATGGTAAAGAAAAAATAAATTTATAATATTAATGATATAAAAGAAGCGTATTTCTTTTTTCAACTTCACTATGAAAATTATATATTTTTAAAAATTAGTGAAGTTATTGTTTTCATCCCGATTTTCGAAAATCAGGTTTCTATTCTGAGCGTTAACAGAGCCACTTTTTGAAATTAGTGGTTCGATTTGCACTTGGAATTAGTGAATATTCACTTATTTTCACTAATTCATGTTTAGAAAGGAACTTGAGGTGGAATCGATCCAAAGCAATTCGAGAAATTTTGACTGCCGACTTAAAAAAACTCTTGAGGAAAACCCGATTAAAATTTCTTTCCTTTTTAAATTTTTTTTAAACGCATAGAATCATCGCTACATGATCCAAAACATCCTTTGCTCCGACCTACGATGAGTTTTCTTCTCTTCAGTAGCAGTCTGGGTTTTGCGATTTTTTTCCGATATACTTCCAACGAACTCAAGAAGTTTTGCTCCCAAAGATTTAAAATTTTCTGACAACATTTCTTATAAGTTTATAACAGGGCTAAGCTGTTACTCTGGTCGTCCTTGAATTACCTTTTTAAGGGCGCCACTGGAAGGATTAAACGGTCTTCCAGAACCGGTTCTTAATACTCAGGGTCGGTGTAAATTTTAATTCTAAGAGAAGGAAGAGGAAGGATAATTTTATAAATAACTTAGATTTATTTATTACAACAATATTCACTTTTATTAATTCACAACCTTGTAACTAAAACCTTATAATTTTCACAACTTATAACCTTTGACCTTAAACCTTATAACTTTATGCCTTATAACTATTAAACCTTTTGACCTTATAACTTTTGACCCTATAAAATTCTGCCAATTACCTTTGGCGACTTAAGACTAAATTGCCACTGCCTTGGCACCACACACTCTCACACACTCGGTTAAAATCATTGCCAACTACCTTTGGACTTACAATTTAAAATCGGTTACCTCCCGAATTAATTATTAACTATTCTATACATTTTAAAATTCATTTCCTTTACGATCGGCCTAGAAATTTCTACGACGCATATAACTCCGGCGATGGCCTGGAATTATAAGACGACGCCCTGGATCCGGCAATGGAACGACTAAGTATTTATGCAATTAAATTAACATCCTGGCTACGGTCTAAAATAATTAATTTAATTAATATCTGATTGTTTTCCTCGGTGTGTTTTCCCTTTTATTTTCACCGTCTCTCGTCAGATTCTTTTGTTGTCGTCTCGTTCGTCGCGTTCTCCTGTTTTGTCTCGTCTTAATTTCCTTTTTGGTGCTGGCTCCTTCACCTGCTTTTCCAAATAATTAATACAACGATATCAAAGGTACCGGCTAATGGCCTGGTATCAATAATAGTTAATAAAATATCGCTTGGTTCTACAAAAGAATCCAAGTCTAAAATTGATTAATTACCTGAATAACGAAGAGCGTCTTAATTTCTCGGCGTCTTGTCCGGTTGTGTGTCTCGGCCTGAGTTTTCTCTTCACTTATAATTGTACACCCGCTCGACCGAATTCGGCAACTTCCGAAAACTTTGCCACCCCTACTTATCACTAAATGGGACTGACAGACAAGCCCCTACGATTTCTGCGCGGGACGATAGTTGCACTCTACCCCGGATAACCCTCGGGCAGTAATAGATTATATCGACCGCGCACATTATAGAAAATTACAGCAACTAAGCGCGGAAAATTCAAAATTCCCTGTTACAAGTTATAGTATCAAACAAAAATTTTTTTTAATCGGTTTTCCGACCCTTCTCTCCCCTTAATAGGGCGAATCTTATGTTAAGCTGACGTCTTCATGGTGCTTCAGGCAAATCAGGAAAAAATTCTAGTTAGGCGTGCTTAAAACCAAGTTTCCTGTATTGATTTGACATCTATATTTCCAATTAGTTAATAATTATTTCCATTAATTTTATCACTTGTAAGTACGTCATGATTATCATTCAATAAATTGTTAAACGTATTATCTATTTCGTGCACGATTTCTATAATTGACTTAATGTTATGAAATTTCAAAACATAGCTTGGTATTTTAATCGAATTTTTTTAATCTATCATTTTATAGATTACTGGACAGTAGAGAAGCTATTAAGTGTTGTAATAATTAATTAAATAGCCAACTAAGTCGATAAAAATTATTTACAAAAAATATCTTAATCTGTTTGCCACAAACGATAATTTGATATAGGTATTTTTTTAAAAGAAATACGTCATATAAATATGTATGTATACATGTTTATTTATTTATTATTTAAATAATGTAACAAAATTCATGTAAACTTCATTGAATTTACAAAGAAGAAATTCAGAAATAGTCGTAGAAAATTTCTCAACTTACATTCCGCATAGAAAAGCTATATATTGTTTAAAGTATATAAGAAAATATATGGCGAATATGTGATAAATATATAGCGGCAAAAATATCTATATTGAAAAATATATATTTTTTACTTATATTAGATTATATATATATATATGTATAGTGTTTTGTATTTTCGTATATACATTATCTCATAAAATACTCAATATATTCTTGCTATATATGGATAGTATATATATAATTTATAAGTATAATATAATAAACTTGATATATACTTCCATATATTTTGACCCATATAAATAGTGGTATATGGTCTCTATATAATTGATTATATATGAAAGAATTTATATGTTTAAAGATATGGTTCACAATATATTGGAATTATATTTTACCAATATATTAAAACTTATATTTTTCGCAATATATTAAAAATTTTATTTTTTCAATATACTTTTTCAATTTCTACACTATTCCACAAAAAAAGTCAAGTTTATTATTATGATTATTTTTTTTTTTTCATTGGCCTTACATTTACTGAATAACTAACGCAATAACCTAAGAAAAATAAACAAGTGTCATATATTTTACAGTATACTGGAAACCATATATTTTGCAATATACTGGAAAACATATATAAAAAATCGGTCTGTCGGTTGACCCTGCGGGCCAGCCCCAAAACTTCCCGCCTATTTCGAGCTCCTTGAGCTCAGAAAATTGTTGTAGATACATTTTCTCTTCGAGCTCGAAAATACTTTTGTATGCCTTTGTTTTCGAAAGAAAACGTTTTTTACGATTTTTTCACAAACGATATCTCTTGAACGAGTAAACCGATTAAGACGTTCAAGGCGACAATCGACATGTTTTATTGAGTTCTATAACTGATCAGATTTTTGAATTGATTCATCAAGTCGTTTTTGAAATATTTTCAAAATACTAAAAAAAAAAATTTGGAATTAATCGGGTCAGTCATTTCGAAAATATTTGGAAAAAACCATTATCCACAATTTCTTTCTCCCGCGATATCTCTCGAACAAATTAACCGATTGAGATGTCTAAGGCGGCAATCGGCGCGTTCTATTGAATTCTAGAGCTGATTAAAATTTGAAATCGATCGCGTCAGTCGTTTCAAAAATATTAAAAAAAAAAACATTTTTCACCATTTCTTTCTCCCGCGATAACTCTCGAACGAATTATCCGATTTTGATGTTTGAGGTGGCAATCGACGCGTTTTATTGAGTACTAGAGCTGATTAGATTTTGAAGTCGATCGTATGAGTCATTTCTGAGAAATCAATAAAAAACTAAAAAAAAATTTTTTTTTTTTTGGAATTCGCAAATATTTTCGAGTCTATTCGATCAAATGATCTGAAATTTTTAGGAAAGTTGACGGCCAACAAGCTCTTTCGATTGCCACCTCAACCATCCAAATCGATTCATTAGTTAAAAAGTTACAAAGAGTTTACATACATACATACATACACACACACGCACACACACACACACACACACACACACACACACACACACACACACACACACACACACACACACACACACACACACACACATACACACACACACACACACACACTCGGACATCATTCTGAAAATAGTCAGAATAGCTTCCTAGGACCTCAAAACGTCGACATCTGATGAAAACTCGATTTTCAAAAATCGGTGTAAAAACAATAACTTCCCGAAATTTTTGAAAATCATCGATATATATGTAAAATCATCGATAAATATATATGTAAAACATACATAAAAAAGTCATATAGTGACAAATATATTCCCTGGTCGAAAAGTTTGATTTGATTTTAGTCCTACTGCACTGTATTTGGACTACTTGGCCTATTATTGAACTTTTATCGAAATTTTAATCTGTTTTTGATCTACCCAAACCGAAAAATTTGATCTGATTTTAGTCTAATTAGACTATTTGATCTGTTTTTGATCTTTTACAAAAATTTTAAGCTGTTTTCGACCTGTTGTTTTGAAAAAAAATTGCGTTACGGGCAGACAAAACTAGATCAATTTTTGAACTTTAAAAATTTTAGTTCTGAAAACTTGCACGGACAAAACTGGATTTAATCATGGACTTTTAAAATTTTTATTTGTGGGCAATATTTGTTAAAAAAATATTAAGCTACAGAATTGATTATGTTTTGTTTATTATTTACTTAGTATCTTTTGTTTAAAAATGTCCGCAGCTAATAAAAGTTTGACAGCTTAATTTCCAGTTGTCTTGACTATATTTTTAGCTTTTAATAAAAGTGATAAAAAAACTTTTAAAATGTCAAGAAATATTTCTTATTTACTAGATGAAATTTAAAATATTTTGGCATTAGAAAACATCAAAATTCTTGTGACATCTTATTATAGAAGCGCATTAGCATGTTTCAAACACCAAAAAATTAAAATAAATTTATAAATCTAGATTATCATTATTATTATTTATATTTATAAAAAATCCTGTTTTTGATCTGAAAGCGATTAAAAACAGATTAAAAATTATAGTAAATAAAGTCTGTTTTTGTCCTTAAAAACAATTGAACACAGGCCAATAATTATAATAAAAAAGTTTGTTTTTAGTCTAATCCCGATTTAAAGCAGAGTGAATATTATACGAAAATAAGTCTGATTTTGACCTGGATAAGGAATAGTACGGGCAAAAACAGATTAAATTCCTATATAAAATAAATACGATTTATAAATCTGATTTAAAGAAAAAATATTTGAATTCATCATTTATATTAAAACAGATCTAATTTTTTGACCCGGGTTGTTAATATATATTCTAGCAATATATTTTTATTCAATATCTCGACTAGAAATTATCCCCAAGTATACATTGGGACCCCAGAGGGTATTGATGGGGCAAGCCCGATAGCGTTATCCCTATTGGGATATGATTGGGAATATATTGGGAAAGCCCAACATTAAAATACAAAATTTCGATTGGGTTAACCCAATTGGGATAGAATTGGGAACATTTTGGGGCGACCCAACGTCAAAATTAATAATTTGCTGTTAGGCTTACCCGATTGGGAAATAATTGGGAACCTATTGGAAAAACCCAATGTTGAAATTAATGATTCGATAATGGGCTTGCTTGATTGGGATATTTTTGGGAACTTGTTGGGATGACTCAACGTCAAAATTAATAACCAGCTGTTGGTCTTACACTTAAAAAAAAAATTTTACTTTTGAAAATTTTAAACAATTTTTAAATGCAAAATATTTACGTTTTATTATGTATTTTTATAAAAAAAAAAAAAAAAAAAAAAAAATTGATTAAACCTTAAAAATGAAGAAAAGAAACTAAACAACAGCAAAACAAATTTCTGATCTTTTGCTGATTATAAATTTAATTATAAACTTAAAAAAAAACTAAAACTTTAAGGAAAAAATAATCCATATGAAATATCTACTACTTTCATATGTTTATATATTATGTGTTAAGATAAAAATCGAATAGTTGAGTATGTTAACACCAGTGACGCACGTGGTGACAAAATCTTGTGACTATAATACAAGCAAAGACAAATTCAGACAGGTTCGCGTATAAAACAAATAACTAGTATGGACAAATCTCACATACATGTGACTCTTGCATTGGAAAACGTTCTAAGTAACTCATCAAGGCGTAATTTTTTCAATCTTTTACAGTTACAATACCATGCAATATAATTGATAGAAATAATAATAAAAAAAGTGCTATTTCAGTGCGATATAATTGATAAAAATAACAATAAAGTGCTAATATGGTGAATATAGGTTATAAAAATTACTTCTCGTGCAAAGTGAGAATTTGTGAAATAATTAATTTTTTTTTGTTAGTTAACATAATTATGAATTAAGGGTAATAACGAAAGTTAAATAAATAAAAAAAATTGTACCGTAATAAGACGATTTAAATAAAAAATTCATTGAAGCAAATTTTTTTTATGTTGGGATTTTAGTGGGATTTTATTGGGTTGGCCTCAAGTTTCTGTAGGGTGTACCCAATTGAAACCCTATAGGGTATGCCTAATTGGGAAATAGTTGAGTATACTCAATTGGGACCCAATAGGAATGACCCGATTGGGATCATCTTGGGCTATGCGTTACATCCCAACGTTGGGTTCCCTGTTGGGAACCCAATTGGGTACCAATAGGTCTTACAAATTTTTTTCTCGTCGGGATATTATCATATATTAATACGGCAAAAATATAAATATTTTTTGATATATTGTACAATATATCACATTATAATATTCATATATTTTATCATACATGTTTTCACTATAAAGCATTTTCATGCGGGATTGATCATTTATGATTATTATTAGTGATGCAATGTAAAAAAATATGCCGATATTTGCCATTACGTATTGAATAATAGTAGCAACCATATTCTAAATAGTAAACTGTCTGTACAGACAAAAAATTGTAACTATTCCCAGTTCGTCTATGCATATCAACCCGTAATATTATGGCAATAATTACTTGGAACTATCGGATATACGCCTATAATTTCTCAATGGTATGGCAATAGTTACCATAATATTATACTGATGATTACTATTATTTATAAAAAATTCAGAAATCCTTCGTATTATGGGACTCACTATCATATAATTATAGTATACGTTACTATATTATTATGGTAACCGTTACCATAATGAATGATAATGCACATTATGGGAACGATTACCATAATAACATAAGAATTATTACCATAATGATATATATAACACTATGGTAATAATTCCTTTAGGAACTTTTCCGATATTATATGGAGAGATGAAATCCATATAGAATGGAATGGCTGTCATAATTAGTATGGATGTTATTGCAAAACTCAATATTTAAACAAGAACCTACTACCATACGAAATGGGAACAATACCCATAATATATATTGATTGTTATCGTTAATTTTAATATTACAGGAGTAGTTCCCATACCATTATGGGAATGGCTCCCATAATGATATGGGAATGGTTACCATATATAATGAGAATCATCCCTATAATAGTATTGGTACTGTTCCTATATAATTATGGGAACTATTTCCATAATGCATAGTAAAAGTTCCCATAATTTCCTTCCAGTGTACTATTTTTTACCCTTTCTTTACTAAATAGGCTAATACTCTCTCACTTTAAAACGAAGACGTACGATTTAAATCAACCTTGAAGTTGTATATTTGTAACCTTATCTATCAACATACACATAAATACTAGAGTTATCTCTGACGATATTGTTAATAGTTTTTTCTTTTGATTGTCATTGGCCATATTCAGTTCCCCTCTCCAAGAATAAAAAAGAAGACATACGTGTAAAAGGACTATAAAAGTGAACTCAATGATGGCTAATACATCAGTCTGCCAAAATGGGTCCTCGTAAAAGCTTCATTATTACTGGTAAAAAAATCCATTCTTTTTAATATTGTTGCTAATTATATTGTTTTTATCTATAAGCTGTAATGAAAAAAAAAAAAAAAAAAACATTTGGAAACCGCCTGAACCTGCAGGCCAGTCTAAAACCTTCCCGCTATTTTAGTATTTTCGACCTCTTGAGCTCGAAAATACTAAAATTAATACATTACTATAATTAATACATTTTCGGGTTCACCCAGCTCAAAAATGGTAATATCGAACTTTCAATTGTAAAAATCCAAGTATCAAACAATAACGAAAAATAAAAAGTGAATAATAACAATAAAATGAACTATTTTTATTCCGCTGACACACCTAAATAATTGTGTACACATCAAGAACGAAATTCCCTCAAAGATTGAGTCCTTAATATCAATTAATTTTAAGTACTTTCTTTTTATTGTAAATTTTTCGTATTTAAAAAGCATGTAAATTGAAGAACTTTTTTTTTTTAAGCTACTATAATTTAGGTCTATGTTATTTTTTTCCTCTAAAAGCTATTATTTTGAAACTAGTTTTTATTTATAGAGTATTCATTGTTTTTTGAAAGCCTACAAATCGATTTTGCTCTGATTCTAAGGTAAAATCCCCCATTATTGACACTATAAGAATGTCTGTAATTGTTTGAATTTTTTAATCTTTTTTAAAATTAATATAATCAACTTTTTTTGCATTGGACATTTTAATTGATGTCTCTACTTGTATATTTAAATTAATTTACCTAAGTAGCAGTAAATCAAATAAAAAATATATTAATTGAAAAGCAACAAGTCAAGTGTAGGTATTATTGAGAGGGTAAAATAGTATCAGAGCCAACTATTGACATACCATGGATCTCATTATTGACAGGTCTAATGCGCATACGCAGCAGTTTATTAAAAATGATTGAAGACCGCCGTCAATTAGGTTCGAAATAATGATAAATATTTCAATTAAAAACGACAAAACACGATAATTACAATTATAAATTCATCTATGATAGTTTTATTTTTTTATAAATTAGACGATACTATTCTTGCTTTGACAATTTTTCATTCAATGTTTTATTTATTATAAAATTACTAAGCATCGTGTTAAAATAAATATATCGATATGTATGTTAAGGCGGTTAAGTTACTTTAGTTTGTGGCCTGTCGCTAGTTAACACATGTGAATTTTTATGTACTGACTATTGACACTCGCTATTTCTAAATAATAATTAAGATTTATCAGTCTAAATCAATGATTCTGGGGTTATTTAGACTATAAATAACCTGAAACAATTTTTAATAGTACACTTACATTAGAACTGTATAAGGAAATCCGTTTCTAAAAATACGATCTCTCTAAACGAAATTGTTAAGAAATTTCAAACATTCTGGCGATGCCGGTCTACTCAGGGAAATTAATTTTTTTTACAGCAAATAGTTTATACCTAGACATAAAATTAAACTATTTTTATATTTAAAAATATCAAAAAATTGATAAGAAGAATTGAGCAATGTGATCATTCATACAGTTAATTAAAAAATTAATACATTAAAACAATATGTCAATCGTAGGGGTCCTGTCAATAATGGGGGATTTTACCTTATCCATCTAGATTGTATCAGTTTCGAAAGCCAATTCTTTCACCGTTTTTAATAAATTTTTGTTAATAGTGAAAAAACGGCTCATCTTGCGAAAAACATGCATGGAATCAATTTTTTAGGAAACGTTGTTCTCTATTAAATTGTTTATTGCTCTTATATTGCTAAGTAAAAGAAAAAAATTTCAAGCTTAACATAACACAAAATTTTTTTTTTGTAAAAAGTTTAGCTGCTTGTATCTTACGATCAATACACTTTAGTGATATAGGTGTTGTGAGCAATTTTGTAAAAAATGAAATTTTCTGAAAGATTAGTTTTGTGTATGGTTTTCATACGAGTGTTACGTCCTGGTCGATGTTTTGGCGCTGGCGTGGTTGAGCGGTCGATTTGAATTGGACATAATGAGAACTTACATATAATTATAAATAATTATTTAGTAGGGGTTGAACAGCCACCATTCGGTGGTTGAAATAAACTGGTTATTATTTTATATCTCAATCCGATTTATTCAATTGTAAAAGAATAATTTCAATAATGTGAAAATGTACAATTAAATCAATTTATAAATTGTTAGAGTTCGTCTAACAATAACTTCGAAAGGGTGAGAAAGAAGTTGAGTATTTAGTATTGAGCCTGACTGCTCTCTATGATTCTATATTTCAGTCTGCCTTCTCTTGATCGAGAAAAACTAGAGTAAGTCTCTTATCAATACGAGGCGCTTGGGCATCAGGCCCGCGCGTCGTTCGATATAGAGGGGTGAATCGTGATAAGCAATATTCTCCAATGATCCATTCTCTGCTCTCACGCTTTCTCCGTTTTTGTTCTTAACAAATGAGTCACTTATCTATGAACAAAAGTTTTCTTAGAACAAAATAGATGTTTGTGCAGCTGCACGTCTCGAGGATTTACTCGAGGCGTCAGCGTTTATTCGTATTTGATAAAATATAGAAAAATAACTTTATCAATTAATACTTATATCTTTAACGTTCGAATATCTTAAATAATATTATTTTATTATTATATAATATTATTTTATATAATCAATTAAATACTATGGAAATTACTTGGTTATCGATATTCGATATAATTAGTTAGATTTCAGGTCGGTAATTAGAGAAGTAAATGCCCATGTCATCTGACGTACAGGCTGGGACGTAACACGAGGTGCCGTTCTTTCAGTGTTGACAAAAATATATGGAAAAATTGTAAAAATTGACTTTCGGAGCCAATACATTCATTTAGGTGTGTCAGCGAAAAAAGAGTAGTCGTACTTTTATTTAAAGCACTCTAGTAAAACATTATAAACATTTTTTATTGTAATTAAGATTTCATATTGGGCGTCATCTGCATTGTCGCTGTCACTGGAGAATCACAACAACTTCCAACAGTTTACAATTCAGGACAATATAACAACATCACCTTTGAATATAATCATGAGGATAAAGTTATAAATACGAAAACTGTAAATGGAAAATCTGTGGATATTGTTATTTTACCGATCAATAAGATGGTACCGGTTGATTTCATGCCATCAAAAAATTTAGATAAGTTACATCAATTTCCGGTAATAGCATCTAGTATAACGTTATTTGGTCCCTCTCATAATGAACCCATTGAAATATTAACAATTAAAAAACAGCAAACCGCAGCTGCCAGTGATGGTGATGAAATGACAACATACAAAACTCGCGTTTACTCTAATGCCAGTAGCGATAGAATCATGTATCACGGGTACAACAGGCGTTTAGTATGGAGTCAACTTATGGGTGTTGTACTCAAGAAAGAGGTTGCAGATACGATATACAAAGGCGCGCCGGTATTCTCGTCTAATACAAAAAAAATTATATCCTTTATAACTGCTCGTGAAGAGTACACTACTGAGGATGGTGAGGAACTTGTTCTTTTTCCATTAACCGCAATTAAACCTAAAGGTTATTCATCAGGACAAAGTCTACATGAATCCACAGAAGATATTTTACAATACGACACCCAGGGTAAATTTTCCGTATACGGTAGACGTATGATGCCGTATACTGAATTGAAAGCTTACATTGAAACGGTCGTGACCCCGGAAAATATCCAAAACAGTCGAACGAAAAAACACGAATCTGTCGTATTTTATGGTAAGAATGATGTTACTCTCACATGTGTTCAGGGTGACGTCGAAATTGCGAGAACTCGAATCGCCTGCAACTTAATAAAACCCGCTGTGCAGTAGTTAAAAAAAAAAAGAAAAAGATTATCTGGATCTTTATTGCATGAAAATGTCATATTTCATGTGAAAATTATTAAATAATTTCGAGAAAATGCAAAAAAGGATTCAAACCCCATAGGTACATAGAAATTTAAAAACTCTCAATAAACATTTCAATTCAATATTATATCTGAATGTTATCTATGAAATAAAAAGAAAAAAATTAGAAACTTTTACTTAAAAATATGAATTAAAACTACCAAAATTATATTGTAAACTTAAAACATTCTGGAAATTGTGTAATATTGTTACTATTTTGTGAATTTAATTTGTATTTACATTTAATAATTTTTATTATTTAAATGTGGAAAAAATATGAACTGCATTAGTAAACTTGACTACATATTTAGTAAATTTTATTATTCCGTTTAGTGACTTTTACTATTTCATAATAGAAAAAACAAAATTAAATTTTTATTAGTTTTTCAACTTTTTATTATTACTACTGTTAATATTTTGATTATTATTATTATTTATGTTATCTATTTTAATTCCGGGTCGAAAAATTCGATCTGATTTTAGTCTAACTGAACTGTATTTAAACTACTTGGTCTGTTATTGAACTTCTATAAAAATTGTAATCTGTTCTGGATTTATCTGGACCGAAAAATTTGATTTGATTTTAGTCTAATTGGACTATTTAATCTGTTTTTGATATTTTACAAAAATTTTTAGCTGTTTTCGTCCTGTTGCTTTGAAAAACAATTGCGTTACGGGCAGACCAAACTAGATTCATTCTTGAACTTTAAAAATTTTAGTTCTGAAAATTTGCAAGGACAAAACTGGATTTAATCATGGACTTGGAAGATTTTTATGTATGGACAATATTTATAAAGAAAATATTAAGCTACAGAATTAATTATGTTTTGTTTATAGTTGATTAGCGAGACTTTGCGCTTCGGTTTTTTACCCCCACCATCAAGGCGCAATGTCTTAGATATTAAATTTAGATGGGGTAAAACCGAAAATAACCGAAACGCAAGCTCTCGCTAATCCAATTATACTATTTATTTAGTATCTTTTGTTTAAAAATGTCGGCAGTTAATGAAAGTTTAACAGCTTATTTTTCAGTTGACTTGACTGCATGTTTATAGCATTGAATAAAAGTGATAAAATAACTCTCAAAATATCAAGATATATTTCTTATTCACTAGATGAAATTGAAAATATTTTGGTATTAGAAAACATCAAAATTTTTGTGACATCTTATTACGGAAGCACATTGGCGTTTCAAATATTAAGAAAATTAAAATAAATTTATAAATCTAGGCGGTTAAAAACAGACTAAAAATGATTGTAAATAAAGCTGGTTTTTGTCCTTAAAAACGATCGAACACAGGCTAATAATTATAATAAAAAAGTCTGTTTTTAGTCTAAATCCAATTTAAAACAGACTAAATATCATACGAAAATAAGTCTTTTGGCCAGGATACCCGAGTCGAAAAATTTGATCTGATTTTAGTCTAACTGGACTGTAGTTGGACTACTTAGTCTGTTATTGAACTTGTATAAAAATTATAATCTGTTTTTGATGTACCCGGACCGAAAAATTTGACCTGATTTTAATCAAATTGGATTATTACATCTTTTACAAAAATTTTAAACTGTTTTCGACCTGTTCTTTCAAGAATAATTGCGTTCCGGGCAGATAAAACTAGATTAATTCTTGAACTTTAAAAATTTTAGTTCTGAAAATTTGCAAGGACAAAACTGGATTAAATCATGGTTTTATAAGAATTTTATTTATGGGCAGTATTTATAAAAAAAATATTAGGCTACAGAATTGGTTATGTTTTGTTTACTATTTACTCAGTATCTTTTGTTTAAAAATGTCGGCAGTTAATGGAAATTTGACAGCTTAATTTTTAGCTGTCCTGACTGCATATTTATAGCATTGAATAAAAGAGATAAAATAACTGTTAAAATGTCAAGAAATTTTTCTTATTTACTGGATGTAATTGAAAATATTTTGGCATTAGAAAACATCAAAATTCTTGTACATCTTATTATGGAAGCGCAAATACCAACAATGTTTCAAATACCAAAAAATTAAAATAAATTTATAAATTTAGATTATTATAATTAATATTTACATTTATAAAAAGTCCTGTTTTAGAACGAAAAGCGATTAAAAACAGACTAAATGTTATACGAAAATAAGTCTGATTTTGGCCTGGATAAGAAATAGTAGCGGCAAAAACAGATTAAATCCCTATATAAAATAAATACGATCTACAAACTTGAATTAAAGAAAAAACATTTGAATTTATCATTTATTTTAAAACAGATCAAATTTTTTGACCCGGGTAAGGAATAGTACGGGCAAAAACAGATTAAATTCCTATATAAAATGAATACGATTTATATAAACTTCAATTAAGAAAAAAATGATTGGATTTATCATTTATTTTTAAACAGATCTAATTTTTTGGCCCGAGAATACATAATCCAATGTATAAGAAAAACATATATTTATTACATACTCACTATATATTTTTTATGTATGTTTAACTATATATGGCTTTTTCATAAGGGCATACTATTCAATATACACGCTAAGAATTTTATGGTAATGATTCTCATCGAGGATATTTAGTAGTTACCATATTGAATAGTAATTTTAGAATTTTATACAATCACGCTATTAAAAACCATCATACGAGGCTAACTAGTAATATCCCTGAATAATAATCACTCTCACCAATAATAGTAATCACTCACATCACAGATAGCAACATTTATAATTTTCGGTAGCAATGTTTACTATATCGCGATGGTAATAGTTATCATCCCAGACAGGAAAGTACGACGGGCCCAGGCTTGGTTGAACTATGTTGAACTCTGGGCCAAGCTTGTAAGCCAGCCTTGTTTCAGCATTGGTATCATGCATTGAAAAAACAAATAAATTCAATTAAAAAAAAAAAAATTATTATTATTGAAGTACTAGAGTTTGTGATTATTAACGTTTAAACTATTTAAGAGAAGTGAATAATGTGAAAAAAACTCGGTGAAAATTCTGCTGGGCTCTGGGCTCGAACTGCCGTTCCTCTGGTTGCTGGGTTTGAACGCTGGCTACTGGACAAACCTACTAACGTTCAATTGGAACTTTTACATGTTCTACTTGTTTTCTGCTGGTGATCGCCTCAATGCTATGTGATGCTGAAATTAACTTGGTTAATATTATTATCTCTAGTTAATTAACATATTTTCGGGTTGTAAAGAAATATTTAGGAAATTCTATTACGTGATAGTTTATTTAAACTTTATACTACATTTTCAACTTTCTCCCTTCCTCCAAAAAGTATGCAGTAACTGTATTAAGATAAATATAAAAATAGATAATAAATTATAAATAATTTAATAACAATATTGAAAAGTAATGAAAAGTAGTTAAAAAATATTAAAAAGTAATAATGATATGCATAAAGTCGTAATTTAAAGACTTAAGAACAATTATGACAAAAATTGAGATCAGTTCTGACTTGAACCCTCTAATTGCCTAGATAGGCCTGAAACTCTCTGACAATGACACCGCTGGTGCTTCGTTTTCCGTAGTAACCTGCCGGTAATAATATCTTGCAAATGTCCCCTCGGATTTCCAGTTACTTCTGTCCAGTATTTGCTGCACCGGCATGTTATCTAGCCATCCTCTAGATGCTACTGCTGAACGAATAGTACCCGGAGAAGCCTCGATTTTTGCATCCTTCAGGACTGTGCATATCCAGCCCGCTATCATTGTCTGCGACGCCGCCCTGACGGAACCTAATAGAGATATGAAGAGTTTATCCAGGTTACTACCCTTTCGCCTTTTCTCTGACAACTTTATCCAGGCTCTGGTCCACGTTACTGGACATATTCGAATATTATTATTTTTTGCTAATCTCCAACCAGATTGCCTGAAGCTAACTCTGTCAGTTTTTGACCCAAAAGCAGGCCAAAAAATGATCTCTTCCCCTAGATTGGACACATGCTCTTCTGAGATCTTCAGCAACGTTAAATCATGAATACGACGACCTGACGCCAGCAAAAGTATAGTCGCTGCTCTTCGTGCAACCTCGAACAAGGTAAGCTTTGGTAACTCTGCGGTTAACCACCCGAACAGGGACCTGGTGTCCCAAATTGGTGACTTTATTTCTTTAGGCCTGGTAATGGAGATGGCTTTCAAGGCTTGACGAACCAAAAAGTTCGACGAGAGATCACTAGTCTCTCTTCCCGAGCAAAACGTTGCCACCGCCGATTTGTGTACTAAGATGGTGCTGTATGCCAAACCGTCTCTTATGTGGAGACCTACCAAAAATCTAGCCAGATCTGCACCCTCTGGAGAACCCGGATCTACCCTATTTTCCCGACACCATGCAATCCATCGGTTGATTGGGGCCTTGTATGATCCTAGCGTGGAAGCTCTCCAACTCGACTTGATGAGGTCTCTTTCCTGGGGTTCCCAGTCTGTGGTCGCTGATCCCCACACCCAATCTTCCACACTTGCAGTGTAATTTGTTCTATCTCTGGAGGCGGCCTGCCCGTTGTCAGGTCTATCAGCACCCTCTCTAGATTCTTGATCGTTAGAGGTGGCGCCAGACTCCTGTTGGTTAGATCTGGAAGCCAGAATGTCTTTTCCCATCTGGGAGCTACTAGTAGGAACTGACCCTGGCTCTTGTTCAAATGAGCTAGTACTCTTGGGATCAAGCTGGGAGGAGGAAACAGCCAAGCCAGCTTGAATTCCCATGTTCGACTGAAGGCATCGGTAAATGCGGTTGACCGATCTCTGCAGTCTAGCGATACGTAGGTTCTGGCCACTGCAGATTCGGCTGAGGCGAACAGATCTATTTCTGGCGTGCCCTATCGTTTGAAGACCTCCTCGGTAGCCTCTGGCAGTAAGTGCCACTCTGGAAGCGCCTTTTTTCTTGACAGCCGGTCTGCCGTGCCGTTGTATCTTCCCGGGAGACAATAGGCCGATAGAGATATCTGAAGCTCGTCGATCAGACTGAGAAGCCTGTACGTGAGGTTGCATAGCTCCACTGATCTGGTGCCCCCTTCCTTCCGGATGTAGGCTACCACCGTGCGGTTGTCCGACTGCAAGAGAATGTGTGCTCCCCTCAGGGACTGCCCCTGCTGCGCCAACGCCTGGTAAACCGCTAGTATCTCCTTTTTGTTGGAGTGCCACCTCATCTGCGTTCTTGACCAGCTTCCCGACATGAGTAGCCCGTTCAACTGGGCACCCCAGCCTTTGTCGGCGGCATCCGTCGTTAGAACACTGTCACCTTTCTCTTGTGAAGAGGAGAGGTTAGAGACGCGGCTTTCGCCCACCACTCCAGTTCGTCCTGAACCTGGAGATCTATTCGTAGTCTTTCTCGAGGTCGGTTCTGACTGAATCGCATCGAGAACCGTTGGACATGGCGGAAATGGAGCTGTCCTCTCGGAACAACGAAGCTCGCGAAGTTCAAGTGTCCCAGAAGGCATTGGACCTCTTTTAAGGTACAACTTTGAACGTTGCTCATTTTCGTCGCCAGCTGGGTGATGTTCGCAACTTTCTTGTTTGGCAAACTCATCTCCTTCTTCTCTACATCCCATCTTATCCCGAGGAACTCCAAGTCTTGGCACGGTTCCAGGATGCTTTTCTCTCGATTTATCAGCCAGCCTAAGGATTCTAGCAGATCCACTATTGTAGCCACCTGGGAGGTCAGTACCGTCCTGTCCTGGCATGCTACCAAAAAATCGTCCAGATAGACTAGGACTCTTATGCCTCGTGAGCGAAGGATTTCGGCTATCCAGTTCATCACTGTTGCAAAGGCATGAGGAGCAGCTGAGAGGCCAAAGGGCAAGCTCGTCATCTGCATTATTTCTCCTCTGAAGAGCAGTCGCAAGAAACACCTGTGGGATCTTGCCACTCGGATGTGGAAGTATGCTTGCGACATGTCCACTCGGATCAACCAGTCTCCGGGTTGTATAAAGTCTGGAACCTTTGAATGCGAAATTAGATGAAACTCTCTTGCTTTTACATACCTGTTCAAATTCTTTAGATCCAAGATCGGGCGCCTGCTCCCGTTGCTCTTTTTTATCAAGAACATTCTTGATATGAAGCCTGGGCCTGGCTTTGCGACCTTCTCTAAGACACCCTGGCTTAGCAAAATGCTTATCTGTTCTGCCATCTGACTTGAGAATCGAGTCTCGTACTGTGACGTCCGCCAGGAGGCTGACAGTGGTGGTTTTCCTACAAATGGAATATGGAAGTTTGAGATTATATCTAAGATTACCTGCGGAGCCCCTTGTTTTCTCCATTCTGTTACGAAGTTGGCCAACTGCCCTCCTGTACATTTTTGTACCGTCATATAGTCATTTCTTTCGAAATGGCCCTGTCTGCCTAGGCTTTGCTGAGTCTTTTCTGGGAAATTTGGGCTTGTATGATGTTCTCTGCTGTTCTGACTTACCCCTTGAAGCCTGAAAGGGCTTTGACTGTTGGAAGCTCTCGCGCCTGGTGTTCTTGCTCGAACTCGCACTACTGTGTTTACCACTGCCGTGGGCCGGCTCCTTCAGCCAAGATTGAGCACCGCCTAGCGATGTAATTAATGAAGAGAGATTTTCTTTGTCGAAGAAATGCTCAGAACTAGGAGGAATCCTACGCAGAGCTGCCTGAACCTGCTTGTTCGGGGCTTCTGTCAGTATTCTTTCTCTTCTTACGTCAATGCACGATGCTCTCTTCCCGCAGATAACCTGCAACATCTTCTGGGAGTTCTTAAAAATCTCGGACTCTGAACCAAAATTCAAATTAAACATGCCTAGTAATAATTCCGGACTCACTCCTCCCTCGATCGAGTGAGCCCAATTAACAATACCTTGCAAAGTTTCCTGCAAAATGCTATTCTGTACTAAGACCGCTCTTGATAAGCCCGCTAGAACCCGCTCAGTGGAAAGGACCTGGTCTCTGCCCTTATCCAAGTAGCAAAGTTCCTCGTTTACCTTTAGCTCAGAAAAACCTGGAGAAGCTAAGAATTCCTTAAGAGTATTAGAGTACCTGATGTCTCTCCAGTCTGGGAGATTAAACCTCTGGAGCTGCTCTAGAGTTTTTAGGCTTTCCGGCTCAGCTTGATGTACCTGTTTTTTCAAATCAACCTTAGTCTTATACTGTCCCAAATCCAAGGTGCTCGCCTGCTCCTGTGCGTTTATCCCTTGGTTAACGTCAGCTGTTTCCTTATATGCACTTTGACTCTGCAACACCAGATCTGTAAGAGATTGTACCTGTTCTTGTAGCAATTTTAACTCCTCGTTCGTTCCCTCTCTTTCTGTTCTACCGCGACGACGCTTGCGGGGAGGGGAAGGACTCCGTGAACTTTCTACGTCTGCGATACTCCCTCCGCTCTTCTCGCCATGGCCCTCACCCGATTCTGAGAGGTTGCTCATTGTATTTACTTGAATTTACAATTTTTTGGTTTCCTCAGAGAGTGATGCACTATTTAGCACTTGTTTTAGCTAATTTTCTTCTAAAATTAGAACTCAGAATAAATAATAAACTGTGAATTTATACGCAATAATAAAATGGACGACCACAATGGCCGAAAGTACTCAACGCTACGACGGAAAACGCGGGCTAGCCCGCGCTTGTTGGTGATCACGGAGCATAGAGGGGTAAGGGGCTACAACAAATTCCAGAAGATGGCGTAAAGGTAGGACGACTTAAGGCCAGTAAACGACAGCTTCTCTGATAGGGATGCCGTGTATCGGCTCGAAGGGATATAATATAAAAGTTAACCTTTAAAAACGAATCAATAAATAAATAACTGACAGCTGGTTCAATACTTTTATTGTAGGGAACGCTAGTGATACATACATAAATAAAATAGATAGATAGTATACGTATAGAAAACAGAGCGAAATTAAAAAAAATGTAAATAAGTGTTACCTAAATCGAAGCAACTATTCGATTTTCCCAACTGAATATAATCGACTCAAGACAAACGATAATGGCGATTAATCGTATCTAGTGATGCGAAATGGCGGTCATGCTTTACTTTGGTCAAATCACGAGCAATTGACGAGCAAATGCTCGTCAATTAACGTCATATTTTTTTGTTAGTCACAAAAATTCATGAGCATTTTTTATTCTTTTTACGAAAATTCCTCTAAAAAAAAAAAAGCAACTTATTTTATATGCAACCTAAATATTTTAAATATTCAAAATAAAATTTATCCAAAAATTCTGACGATAATAAACAAGTTTGCCTTGCTCAACTACTTAGATGGAATATAACCGTCAAAAATTTTTCGGTCATTTTTTGATCAAATTTTTAATAATTTTTTTTCTTATTTCGCGAGAATCGACATTAAATTCATTAAATGACCGGCGGTCATTTTTTTTAGTTGGTCAATTGACGAGCAATTGACGAGCATTTGACGAGCACATGCTTAACTTTACACCACTAATAGTATCTAAACAAGTGAATATTGAAAAACTCGATTTGTCTGCTCACAACTTTATTGTTGTAAAATCAATAGTTTAACAATCAATTGTGTAAAATCAATTTTCTAATTTTTTGCTCAAAATAAAAAAATTAATATATGTGTTACGTCCCAGCCTGCTCGTCAGATGTCTCTGACTATTTTTAAATACTAATTATTAAGAGACCGATCTGAGACCTAACTAATTAATTAAGATGTATATTGATAATTTAGCAAGTTGCATAATTGATAAGTTACTCTATATTATAGGATATAATATAATGTAATAATATAGCATAACATAATAATATAAAATAATATGATATTATTTAGAATATTTGAAACATATTGATAAAGTTATTTTTCTCTTAATATTTGTTATGTACAAATAAACGCTGACGCCTCGAGTAAATCCTCGAGACGTGCAGCTGCACAAACATTTATTTTGTTCTAAGATAACTTTGTTCATAGATAAGTGACTCATTTGTTAATAATAAAAACGGAGAAAGCGTGAGAACAGAGAATGGATCATTCGAGAATATTGCTTATCACGATCCACCCCTCTATATCGAACGATGCGCGGGCCTGATGCCCAAGCGCCTCGTATTGATAAGAGACTTACTCTAGTTTTTCTCGATCAAGAGAATTCAGTCTGAAATATAGAATCATAGAGAGCAGTCAGGCTCAATACTAAATACTAAACTTCTTTCTCACCCTTTCGAAGTTATTGTTAGACGAACTTTAACAATTTATAAATTGATTCAATTGTATATTTTCACATTATTGAAATTATTCTTTTACAATTGAATAAATCGGATTGAGATATAAAATAATAACCAGTTTATTTCAACCACCGAATGGTGGCTGTTCAACCCCTACTAAATAATTATTTATAATTATATGTAAGTTCTCATTACGTCCAATTCAAATCGACCGCTCAACCACGCCAGCGCCAAAACATCAACCAGGACGTAACATATGGGTCCCAAATCACAAAATCGATGTCTGCGAAAAAAAAAAATTATATTAATGTATACTTTAATAGTAATTAAAAGGCACATCTGATCTTATTCGATGTAAAATTATTTATTGGTAATATTTCGCTGGTTCCATGCACCAGCATCTTCAGACCAAATCTATAATGTTTTACAATTCATAATATGTTTTACAATAGTGATTTTTTTTTAAAGAACGTAATATTTAAGTTGTTAATTTTAATTATTCTAATTACATTTTTAAATCGAACAAAAAAAATTATTTTTTATAGTATTTTATATACATTCAACATATATTTTTTGAACATATATTAACAATAATGTGTTAAATTTATTGAATAATTATTTTGATAAATATTTTATATTTCAGAGGTTGAAATTCAATTGATGAACATATCTCGATGTTTTTAATATTTGACTAGTATTTTGTATTAAAAAATTTTTTTTTTTAGTCATTAAAATTTTTTTCACTTGTTATAATTTAATTTGAAAGCTTAATATTTGTTGTAATTTTTAATTTAATTGCGCAGGTTTTATACTTTATTTTTTCATTTTTTTAGTTTTGTATTGATTATGTAGATGTCATAGATCGATTATTCTGTAGGTAATGTAGAAGTTTCGTTTCTATTATGTGTTGCTGTAGTAGAGTCGTTAATTTGAATTATAGATAAAATTTAAAAGAAAAAAACTTTTATAATATGTTAAGGTATTTTTACCTTTTACCTTTCTCTAATAAAGCATACATTATATTTTATTAATGAGACCGTGGTAGGTTTTGTCTAAATTATCTGTGTCTTTTTGTTTTTTTACTGTGTTACTATTTCTTTCTATACGTATTGGTTCAAAAAGTAGTATTTTTCTGTAATTGTGTTCTGTATCTAATATTTTAATCTTATTGTAATTGAAATTATGATTATTTTCTAATCGATGAGTAATTAGCATTTTCTGTTTGATAGGACTTTATTTTGTTGAAAACAAGACCGAATGATAATAAAAACAACATAAATAAGTATACAGAATAACAACATGAAAGTATACAAGTAAAATCATAAGTGTATAGAATAATCGATCAATAATATCTACATAATCAATACAAAACTAAAAAAATAAAATATAAAACGTGCACAATTAAATTGAAAATTACAACAGATATTAAACTTTGAAATTAAATTATAACAATTAAAAAAAAAATTCTAAATGATTAATAAAAAAAATTTTTTAATACAAAATAATAGTCAAATATTAAAAACATCAAGGTATGTTCAATTGAATTTCAACCTCTGAAATATAAAAAATTTATCAAAATAAATTTTTTAATAAATTTAACAATGTATATAAAATACTATAAAAAATAATTTTTTTTGTTCGATTTAAAAATGTAAGTAGAATAATTGGAATTAACTACTCGAATATTTCGTTTTTTTAAAAAAATCACTACTGTAAAACATATTATAAATTGTAAAACATTATAGATTTGGTCTGAAGATACTGGTGCAGGGAACCTTCCTAGCGAATTCGATCATACCGAAATTTTGGGTATATTTTGAGTGTGTTTCAGACATAGTATACATTTGATAACATTTGGGTACGTTTTACGAATAATTCCCTAATCGTACCGAAATAATACCGAAATTAACGTAAATGTTGGATATGTTTGTGAACTTTTCATACCTAAATTATACTGAAAAAATCATTATTTGTGAAATATAGTATAGATGGCGTTTATAAATGAAATTTCATTTTACTGTTCAGCTTGAATACTGTTGCACCAACTATACAAATACAATATTATGTATTTTTCTAAAGTCAGCTCATACACTCACATTTTTGAGAGTGGAAAGATTTAATTACATATAATAAAAATTTTATATTCTAAATTGTTTTACTGGCGCCGTTAGTGTAAGTTATAAGTAATTGTGTCAACTAATAAAAACGAATGGAAGTGAATATGCTATGCATAGAACAAGATTTTCGAAGTATATGAAGAAACCTAACTCTAAACATAATATCTATCAAGGGGTCACAGATTTTCATAAAAACGGTCGATTTGCTTGAAAAAAACTGAATGAGAAGTCTGTAATATTTCCCAACAGGCAGCGATGAAAGAAATTTATTTAAAAATAATTGGAAATTATTTTTATGTTTTTTATTAATAAAATCAAAAACCTTTTCATTTTTATTGTTCTAAAAAAAGGTTAATAAAATAACGAATTTATAATTTAATAAAAATTTCAAAATTTGAATAAACATGTATTTTATTTCTCTCCTATTAATTTCTTACTTTTATTAATAAATTGATTTTATTGGTTAATAGATTGAAATTCGACTTTGCTAAATTTGATAATTAAGAAAAAAAATTAGAGTGCTTTTTAGGTATATAATGTTCACAAACATACCCAAAATAGAGGCATTATTTAGGTATAATTTGGATAGTTTTTTGGTATATTCCCGAAAAATGACTGAAACTTGGCTAAAATTCAGAGGATATTTTCAGTATTTTTTAAGTATAACCCAATTCGCTAGGGCAGTGAAATATTACCAATAAATAATTTCACATCGACTGAGATCGGATGTGCCTTTTAATTCGGGCTTAGCCTCTGCACTGGTCAGAGAAAGTATTCGCATATTTGGATGACTAGATAGTCATCAGTACTACGCTAGTGTTTCGAGAAGTTGGATTATTAATCAACCCTGACAAATGTAAATTCCTCCGTTCAGGAGTTAAATTTCTGGGAGTTATTGTGAATCAAGATGAACTTCATTCTGATCCAGAGAAGATAGCACCGATTGTTAATTATCCAAAACCTGCAAATAGAAAACAACTCCACAGTTTTCTGGGACTTGTTAATTGGTACCATCGTCATCTACAAGATGATGCCAAAGCTCCTCTTAATAAATTAACTGGTATTAACACCGAATGAAAATGCGGTAAAAAAGAAGAACAGTCGTTTCAACAGCTCAAATAGGCCTTAGTGGAAGATCGGCCGTTGGCTATTCCTCCACTGGATCTCCCATACTATTTATATACTGATTCGTGTGACACGGGACTTGATGCGTTCTTAGTACAAAAAGATCTAGACACCGGAAAAAAATATTTAATTATCTGTCTTAGTCACCAACTTCGTGGTGCAGAAACAAGATAAACGGCTACAGAAAAAGAATGTTTGGTAGTAGTGTGGGCAGTGCGGAAGCTTCGACGCTATCTAGAAGGTACATCATTTACAGTAATTACAGAGCATGCAGCTTTAAGAGGTACATTCTTTATGTGATGCTAACGGAAGATTTGCACGTTGGGCAATAGAACTACTGTCTCAACAAATTACTGTGGAGCATCGGAAAGGCACAGAAAACGAGGGTCCAGACGCATTAAGTCGAATGTACGAAGATAAAGATTCTGAAGACTGGCTAAATATTAAAGATAATCTGAGAAAAATTGACTGTCTTCACTTACAAGTCGCAAACTGGTATGAATTAAAATTTAACAACGTGCGTAGAAAACCTGGTAATCATTTAGAGTGGCGAATCGTGGACGATCGATTGGAATATTATCGTCCAGACCCATTTAAATCGATAGTGGGTGATGTTGATGATACTGCGTGGAAACAAGTGTTAAAAGATTTAGAAGTCCTGGAAATACTTAAAAAGAATCATGAAGATCCTGATGTGGCTCATCAAGGATGAGATCGGATGTATGAGCGCATTAAAAAACATTACTAATGGCCTGGAATGTTCAAGGACGCTGATAACTATGTAGAAGTTTGTGAGATCTGTAAAAAGATAAAATATTAACAATCATCGTCCCAAGTGCCTATGCAATCTAGACAACCTATCCGGCCATGGGCAATAGCTGCTGCTGACATCACAAGCCCATTTACAAGGTCTAGAAAAGGTCATCAATATGTGTTAGTGATACAAGATCTTCACACGAGGTTCATTGAACTGTATCTACTTCGTCGTCATTCTGGGGCCACGGCGGTCGACTCGTTTAAACGTACATTTTCTTCAAGAGGTTATCCATTGTTCTTGGTAACTGACAATGGTCGAGAATTTGTTAACGAAACTCTTAAAGAATTTTTGGAAAGTACGGGAGTTAAGTTCACTCCTTTAGTAGTCATCCATCCGCAGACCAATCCAGTAGAGCGTATCAACAAAATTTTGATAATAGCGTATATTGATAAAAATCAAACTAAATGGGATGAACATCTGGGTGATTTCCAACTTGCATATAACAGCTCATACTACACTGCTCTAAAGCTGTCACTAACTCGTTCAAAGACAAGAACTAAGACTATCCGGTAAAATTACAAAAAACAAAATAGATGACCTAGATTTCGATAATGATGACTGGAAAACCCGTATACAACGTCTCGATGAGTTACGCCTTAAAATTGAAAGTGTTATGCGTAAGGAAAATGAAAGACAAGAGACATATCACAATAAAAACACACAAATACCGGTAGTTATTCTGGGTCATAAAGTTTTCTACCCAAATCGCAAACTTAGTAACAAAGGCTCAAGTTGACGAAGCATATTATTACGAATGAGGGTAAAATCCTCATTGCGAAAGTCCGGAGTGTTCGTAAATCAATGGAAGTTAGGTCTTCTTCCATAACACCGGCCAAATCGGAGATACTGGCATCGTCATCTGCCCAGTGTCTTGGACCGTCGCAGGAGGAGGCCAGGGCGCTTCCTGTTACGCAACAACTGGCAGTTCAACAGCCATTATGTCCAGCAGTGAAGAAACCAGCCGTCCAGAAAGGCTGACCCGAGACCGCTAGTCAGGCCTCGAGTTCCAAAACTGGCAGCATGGATCAAAAGAAGACTCGACATAAGAAGAAGAACTGGGAACGTGACCTAAATTGAGCTGAGATGGAGATGGTTGACGGAGGAGAATATTGTTCGGATGATTCTGGGTGTGAAACCCCAAAATTTTATGCAGACGAGGACTTTTTGATGGATGATGTCTTCGAGATTGGACTGAGCTCATTTGACGAGCCCTTGTCCACCCTCATCTAAGTCCAACAAAAAGAAGAAATGAATCTTTTTCTAATTTTCTTTCCTTTTCTTTTCTTTTTGTTTTTAAATTTACAATAAATCTTTCTATCTTTCCGCATAGACATCTTATTAAGTCTTGAGTACACGGCCGTTCCCTATCCTTAGGATGTTCAGGCCTTTGTGATCATCCGGAACCCGGATGACAGTCTGTTAGGGTGCATTGTAACAGAGTAAATTCGAAAGTCCTGAAAATTTAAATATTTGAATTTTGAATTTATTTACTGTGATAACCGGTCATTGAACTCGTAATTTGTGGGTTACTGACGTGATTAGTCACTGGGCCTCGCATGGATCACTTAGAACCGAACATTCGTCACTTTCCTAAATTAAGTTAAAAGTAGGAATACGAAACGGTATATCTAGGACGGCGTAACGTGGATTTGATCGAGTTAGTCGGACGACTAAAGTGGCCGGACGCATATCAATATTCAGATTAGGCATATCACTAAAAACACCGTTCTATACGATGCGAATATTCGAGGTGAGGAAAATCTAACACACGGAAGACCAACAAAAATGGAAGAGCAAAATTGCAGCTACTGAACCACAGCAGGCAACAGTCACTTTCCATCGAGTGTTGCTGAAAATATCTGGAGGTAAATTATAATTAATTAAGGCCTATAATTAATTTATAAATTGGCCAAATTAATTAAAATTAGCTACTTAATATCTTTCCGTTGGTCTTACGTAAATAAAATGGTAGTCTCAGGCCCGTCGGCCGTTTCAACCACGCGTCGAGTCTCGTGTTCTCGAAAGTTATCGCGCCACTCTTATCCGCCACCTTGTTCGTAACTCTGTATTATTTTATTCAAGACCTTTCGGCCGGAATAAAATAAATTTGTCCGCGTAAATAATCTAGTAAATAATTAAATTAAATTCATTATTAATTTATTCCAGGCCTATCGGCTGTTATAAATTATTTCCTGATCGTGACATAATTCAATTCAGGCCGGAATTTATTTCATTGGTCAAATTAATTATTAGTTAAATAATTTACTCAATAAACGTCCGTCAATTTAGACCTGGGTGACGCCAACGCCGGCCGAATATTCTAGTCGATCTATAAACTTAATTCTTGTCTTAAAATTGATTATAAAATAATTGTTAGTTGAATGAATAAATTTCTGAATAAATTGAAATGAATAAAGGACGCTGAAAAGTTAGATAAATTGAGTAAATTATAAAAACGGATTATTTTGTTGTAAAATAAATTAAGTGTATAGAAATTGTGGGAAATTAATTGGTGAAAAATCGAGTGAAGAGTTAATTAATTAATACTTAAATTAAAACAAAGGCGGCTGAGGCAGCCGTTCGGCACGCGCGTTGCTCGGGCGATCACCGAAGTTAAGTAGCATCGAGCATGATCACTACTTGGCTGGGTGACCGTTTAGCCGCACGTCGGGTTCGAACGAAGGTCTCTGATCGCTAGGCGCGGGATGAAGATCCAGTTATCGGTAAAATGGGAATTTTATCGATCACTGGAGCTTCACCCAAACCGAACTGTACTGGCTAGGTTTTCTCTGTGGTTTCCCTAGCCACTGTACCTCCATTGCACAAGGAAGGTTGCAGGGCATCACCGTAATGATGCAGTACAGTATAAGGACAAGTTGGACCACAGCCGCACAACGGGGAAGGCAGAGGAGGAGAAGTAAAGCAGTTTGCGATATAAAGGCAAAAACTGTAAAAGGCCGTAATTGCGGCTATACACTAGAAAGCAATTAAAATTAAAAAATTAAAACTTAAATTAAAACAAAATTAATTAATTAATTAATGAAAATTAAGTGAGTTACATTTATTAGTAAAGTTGTAATCGGAATAACTTAATGTTGAAAATTTATATTGAGAATTTAGTCATAAAATATTAGGTGAAAAGAATAGTGATGATACTGAAAGTACAGAACAAAGTAAAGTTTTAAGTAGGGTCAAGTTAATGTTAAGTAAAAGATACTGTGTCTGTGATCTAGGTCCGGTGGACAAATTAAGATAGATTAAGAATAGGTCCAGGGGGCAGTTTGTTCATGAGGCATTAAGGTTAACGTCCAGGAAATGCAATATTAAGGTGTAACATCTAGGGGACGGTTTTTAACGCGTGTCGGAGTGTGGTAACGTCCAGAGGACTCTAAGTTTGTCATGAGGAAAATTAGTTTGTCATAAGAATAAAAGGAAAAAGCAAAGCGCTTATAATAAAGGAAATAAATTTAATTTTATATACAATTTATTTCAGTCTATTCTACTATTCCTCTTCTCTCTCACAAAATAATTCTACGAACGACCCTGATTTATCGATTAATATTACAACATCCGGTTCTGGAAGGCCGAGTCCATCTTCCAGCGGCGCCCTTATATTTGACCATAATATTAAGGTGCGATCAAGCTTGATAAGGATAATCCCTCAGTTATGGTACGATCGTTTTAATTAAATTGATTGTTAAAATCGGTTATTTTTTTATTTTTCAAATAGCGTAACATTTTGATATGTAAAATTATAAATTGCCTATCTAACTTTAATCATTTCGCTTAAGTTGCTTATGATTTGTTTAGCTGTATTAGTAAAATAATTTTTATACTGTTTTAGTTAATAACTTTGAAAAACAAAGTTTTTCTCTAATTAACTTTACAAATAATCGATGTTTAAAAATCGTTATTAAAAAAAAAAAATTGATTTTTTTCAATTACTCGAAAGGCCTGAGATCGGTTAAAAAAAATAAATCGAAACGAAAACATTGATTTTTCGATTAGTCGACTTCGATTGCGCATCACTAAATGTAAATGTGAACAAAAAATCTGAGAAACGGTTGACCTTGGGAAAACTCCAAGCTTCCCACTGTTTTCGAGCTTGGGGAGCTCGAAAACGTTATTACTTATAAGCTTTTGAGCTCTTTAAGTTCACAAAACCGTTAGACCGAAAGAACATACATTTCACCGAAAAAAATAATTTTTGTTTGACGATATCATTGAAACGAATCAACTGATTCGATGGTACTTGGCGGAAATCGGAAGAGTTCCTTAAGCTCGAAAACATTAGTGTAAATCCATTTTTGAACTCTTTGAGCTCGAAAATACTCCAGCATGCGATTGTCTTTTTATAAGCTTTTCAATCTTAAACAAGTTACGTTTTATGGTAAAGTTCAAAAATTTGAGAATGAAAAATAATTAACGCACGAGCGTTTTATAAAACGCAGTGCAATCCCTGCCTCAGAAGATTTAAGAGTGTTGGGTAGCGGTGGAGAAACGACGAATTTTCGATGCCTAACCCATATCGCGAGCCAAAAGATAAAAGGGTGTATTGCTACAAGTTAATAAGGATCCAAGCTAGAAGGGCGCATAAAAAAATTTGTTTTTACCATTAGTATTGAAATTTTTCAAACCGCAAAGATCTGTAAAAAAAAAAATTTGGGCATCCTTAAGTTAAAATGGCGTATATAGAGACATGCGCCCTTTCAGCTTTTGGAAAAATAGTGCCTAAAGCTAAAAGAGCGCATAAGAAAAAATTCAAATTTTAATACGAAATACTAACTAATAATTCCACAAGACAAGTAAGATGAAAAGAAAAACAGTTTCCTACATGTTCAGTCACGAGCTTGATTAATTTAAATCAAGCTTCGTGCATTTCCGCTCGGTTCGGGAGAAGCCGAGCTCGCTACTGACTGAAGGTCAGAATAGTGCCGGGTCACTCGCTATTTGGGCCCGGCACATACAATTTCTAACTCAGGATCGTGTCAAGACGTCCTGAGAACCCGCTACAAGCTGACCAATCACAAAATTCGTTTTATATTGGTCAGCCTATGAGAGAGCTCGCTATCAACTGCTACCTTTTGGCGCGCTTTTAAGCCAATAGGAAAATTCGTTATATGCAGCAAGGCTGCCACGTCGACACCAAGCTTCTCGACGACTCAACAACGCTACCAATATTATTTCTACAACTATCTGTCTAACCGCTTCGCTCAGAGATTCTACAACGTGTCTTTGCTACTTGCAACCTCGTGCTTGAACCGCTTCGCTTATTATTTCTTGTGTGATACTAAACTAAAACCGCTACGCTGAATTATCCTCAATATTTAGACAGTATATCAAGGCTGCTATTTATTGAGAATAAATAAACTTTTCTGTCGCCAATAATTAATTGTTAATTAATTATTGTTGAGTTAACCGCTACTGACCACGTGTCAATTTATACGTGAATAAACTATCTGAGTTGCATTCGCTATCGCGTGTTAATTCTAGTCGCATTCGCTATTGTATATAATTCTCATAATTTTAAGTGTAAATAAGTGTAAATAAATCTATAATTTATTTATTGATAAAATCTGTGTAATTTTTAATTGTTTAATTCACCTCGCCTAAACCAGATCCAATTAGTTTATTCGCTCATTTTACACTACACTTTTTTTTTGTAACGGGGTAAAATTCAATTTATCATCAAGGAAACGTGATTTTCCGCGGCTGGTCAGTTACCCGAGCCGTAACCCCAGATGAGTACCTATTAGAGTTTTTCGACTTGTCACCGGGAGCGCTAATTGAAGAAGCTCGGACTTCTGTCCCAAAATTAATTAAGTGGGGAGGCCAATTTTCCGGAAGTTGCCGAAAATCGCCGAGCTAAAAATATATAACCACAGGCAGCGCTGCCAGAACGTGCGATATTTTTACCCCCTCCTGCCTTACACTCAATGCTATTTCACCTCAGAAGGGGGTAAAAATATCACACGTTTTGGCAGCACTGACCACAGGACAGTAGCAAAATCGAGGATAGTCGGTCGAGCCGATAAGCTTAACGGACGTCCATCTGCCGTGAGCCTTATCCAGAAGACCGGAAACCAAGGGATGATCAAGCGAGGCTAGATAGACGCCAAGGGTATCATCCGGTGAATAAGTGTAAAATTGAGTGTTAACATCGTAGTTCTGTGAGTAAATTAATTCTCGGTAGGAGAGCCAAAATTAACTATTAAATTAATTGTTAAATTAATTTCCAGAAAATTTAATTCTCAGAAGAGAATCCAGAATTAATTATTTATTTAATTTACAATTAAAACTTTTAATGTACAATTAAATTTATTAATGTACAATTAAAACTTATTAATTAAGAATAAATTATAAAATTATTTCATTTAAATAAATGGGCAAGTAAAAGTTATAGAAATTGAATTTGAATAAGAAATGGGTGTATTAACTGCGAAGAACAGAACCTGAGTCCAAAGTCCAAGAACAGGAGTCCGAAGTCCAATCATCGGCTTCACGTAAGTTTCCGCTGTATAAATAAATCCAAAAAGAAAATTTACGTGAAATGAAAACGTGTTGATAATTTAACGTATAAAATTAAAATATGATTTAATTGTAGAAAATTAATAATAATTAATTGTAGTAAATTGAGATTAAGTAAAAGAGCGAAAAAGGGAAATAGAGTATATTGTATAGGGTATATTGTAAAACGTGTGTGTGCGTGAGTTAAGTCCAGTGGACAGTAAATTAGAAAATTACCGCGTGTGTGTGTGTGTGTGTGTGTGTGTGTGTGTGTGTGTGTGTGTGTGTGTGTGTGTGTGTGTGTGTGTGTGTGTGTGACAAAATAATTCCAGGGGAATTCAACTTTATTTTAAGATCCGGGGGATCTGGCAAGTTGCAATTTTATTTTAAAATTAATTATAAAGTCCAGGGAACTCAGCTTTAAATAGATCCAGGGGACCAGGCCAGAGCCCATTATGAATAAAGTCCAAGGGACTCAATTTTAAATAAAGGATCCAGGGGATCAGGCCGCCGGCCAAATTTATTGTAAGTTTAGGAGACTAAATAGTGTTTTTTTTAATAATTCAGTGTAATAAAAGACCAGGAGACTAGTTAGGTTGTAAAAGTATAAAGTCCGGTGGACATACTTTGTTAATAAATAATTAGTGAAATAAAAACCCTGTGGGTATAGTTGTTATGTGATAAATAAAATTGATAATTATATTAGTTAAATAGTGTGTATAATTTAATTCAATTCCTCATCCTTCCTCACTCTTGTAAAATTCGACAACCCTGGTGTCAAAATTACATCTCCGGTTCTGGAAGGCCGAGTCTTATCTTCCAGTGGCGCCCTTATTAAGATAATAAAGGCGCCAAACTTAGCAAGATTGAAAAAAATACCTTGTTACATTTTTCTCAAAATTTGATGAAAATAAAATAATTGAAAAACAAAAGTAGCAATTTTTTAATTCAATAAAAAATTTTCATAACGACTATAAAAAATAAAAAAATAAAAATTTAGATTTAAAACAACGTAGACTGTAAAAAATTTCGGTGCAAAAATGTACCCGGAGAACTTTACACGGCCTGTAGTGTGAAATTACAACGTAAAATTCTCTCGGTGTAAATTTTCATGACGTTGAAACTAGCAGATCAGTCAGAGCGGTATTCTAGAACTTTTTGAAGTGACTGAACTACACGTGGTTTTTTTCTAATCATGACTTCGGACTCGAACGAAAAATTTGAATGATTTATATTTTTTTTAAATTATAAAAGTCAGCGACAAAGTTTAACGAATACTTTTTTTTAAATGATCAAAAAAAAATATTTGTTTCCATACTTTTTATGATTGTGGACCCGATATCTTTAGCCCGCGTCGATTTAGGGACTTGAAATTTTCTGGACATCTCCAGGAACTCTCGAGAGACCGAGCAAAAATATCAAAATGCCAGTGGCGGAATTTTTTCAAACTTTTTTATGTCGGATCAAACATCAATTGTTGTCCAGTGAAGCCATAATTTTTTCGAAAAAAAAAATTCCGTCGCTGGAATTTAAAATTTTTTTCCCAGTCTCGAGGATATCCATAAGATAAGTAAAAAATTTTAAGTCCCTGTATCGACGCGGGCAAAAGATATCGGGTCCGCAATCATATAAAGTATAGAAACAAATATTTTTTAAATTTCCCGCTAAGAAAATCGATGATTTTCAAAAATTTCGGGAAGATATTGTTATTACCTCGATTTTTGAAGAGCTCGAAAATACATCTGCACTAGTATTTTCGAGATCCTTGAGCTCGGAAACAGCGGGAAGTTTTGGGGCTGGCCCGCTGAGCCAACCAACGTCCAGATTTCTAATTATTTTTGTTATTACAAAAAATAATTATGTATTATTTATTAGTTTTATTTTATCAGTAAATATTACATTTTTTTTATAATAATTTCAAAAAAAAAGAGAAAAAATTTTTTTATTTTATAACCACCTTAATATGAATGTAACTAATCATATTTATATGGTTATTATGAAAATCACACGATAATAAAAAGTTTTCATACAAATTACATTTAATTTATTTCATCAAAAACAAGAAAATTTTTTGATTTTGTGCCAACAGAAGATAAATAATTATCAAATATTGTAAACCTTATAAAAAAATCTATAATTTTAACAACACACAATCTGAATCAATAAAGTCATAAGTCAAACAACACAACACGCAATATTTAATTACTCAGTTCAAGGATAGCAAATGCAGAAAGTAGAATATATGACTTCATTAATTCATCAAGTTAGAAACAAGTAATGTCTTTTATTTAATCACATGATCAAAAACTAAATGATTATGTGTTAAACCAAATTACGATTTTAATTTTGGTAATTTCAGATGTGAAAATGAAATACGGAAAATCTTTTGACAAATTTTTTTATAACAATTGGAATTTGAATCTTGGATTATCTTATTAACAAAATAGTTCATTAACATAGAAAACTTTGACTGAATTATGCAAGACACCCCATGCTTTCTACTCGGCTTTAAAAAGTATATCAAATATCCGTTAATCATTTAAATGTCACACTGAGTAAAATCAATGAATCAATATAGCGATACAAGTCACACAATATTACAGCAATACGAATAATTAAACCCGTGTGTCAGTAAAGGCAGTTTGTTTATTGATCAATGCTAATTTTCGCTGTAGTTTCATTCGTCTCATTTCTAATTTTTGTGAACGTTTTTCACATAATTCCGTTACTTCTTGGAACAATACTTCAAAAATAAAAACAGTGATTGTCCACATTGAGCTTAAAGTACCGAAAAGATAAACAATTCGAAAATCTTCAAAATCTAATTGATCAAATCCATTTTTATATGATTCGATTCGAGCAGCTAATTTCTTTTTTCTTGATATTTCTTTAAAACGATCAAATCGTTCGGCATAATGAATATGACCGGTTTCAAAAAGATTCATTGCTGCTTTATCGATTTTGTTTTTTAAACTCCAATGTTTACGACTCATAAACACATTATAAGATTTAAATAATAGGTCTTTTGATATGAAGAGCATGTTATCTTCGACATTTCGAAATTGATAAGCGAATATACAATCCGCTAAAGTATCTTTCGTGACTGGAATATATTCCGAATATACAGACTTTAACGGACTTGACATATTTATTGGACGGAAACCATTAATCAGATGAGAAACATTTACTGGAAGTGAATCATTCATCGGATCTATATCGCTCATCGGGATTGAATCCAATATCAGAACTCCGGTGACTACTGGATGTAAATATTCTCTCGTAATGTAATGGTAGCATTTACCAAAATCATACATATATTGCTCATACAAGTATTCCTTATCAGAATCACTTGACCATATTTTTGTGTCAGTTATATAATCTCGGATACGATCATCGAAGAAGACTTTGTATTTATTTGGATGTAAATCATCTAAGTTTTCAACTCTACGGTAACTTGGTTTTGCAAGCATTGTCATGAGTTGACCCTCTAATGCCGGATTAAACATCAACATAAATAAAGATGCAGATAGAAAAGTAATACGCATGAATAAACGTTCTATGGGTGTCGTCATCCCCATATTCAATACCAGAAACAACATATCGAAAAAGGTTTCGATAAAATTAAACTTATTATTGATTAGAATAAGTATAAAAATACTAGTTAGAATAATAATTGACCGTAGCATGGTTTGGTAACAGAACATACTTTCAACAACTTGGTCAAAGATTGGAATAGAATGCGAGTTTGTTACTATCGTGTAGCCTTCTTCTGAGTATAAAGGGATGACATCAAGATATTCGTAATAAAGTAGGTCGAGTGGTTTTGTTCCATCCATATATCGTAAGTATTTTTATTAAATAATTTTTTAGTTCTGTCGGAATATGGAACGTTATTAATTAGATAGTAGAGCATCACCGGTGTGATATTCAACATTGAGAATATGTTTTCAAAAACGAAATATGGATTTCCGAGTTGCCAACTGAGTGGTACAGGTGTCAATTCATTTGATGAAACATCGCCTAATAAATGAAGTGCATAACTTTTTACTGGATAACCATTTAGATTTCTGGTTTTGTCAACATGATAACTTTGACACGATTCCGAATCTGTAACGAAAATTCAACATTTAATAATAAAATAATGGCAAATTTCACGCAGAACTATACCGTTTTCAAATGTCTGCCTATACAATGTCCATCGATTATCTTTCGTTTTCTTCTTAACTCTTCTCCAGGGTTCCGGCGCTCTATCAGTGTAGGGGTTAAATGTGTAGAATATCGTACTCTTGTTGACTTGATCTCGACAAACGTAAAATGAACCGAGGACTTCAATATTCCACACCATCCTCAGTACTTTCATTGCGTTTTCACAGTTTTCACCAACAACGAAAACCAATGACTCGACGTTCCAAATAATTGTCGATTTTATTTTGTGAAGAAGAGCTTTTAGTTCTTTATCAGACTCTGCTGATAGAATATACGAGGGATAATTTGGATAGTACCATTTCATCACAGTGGACTTGAAATCTTTATCGATGATTACAATGGACGCGTTGACCACTTCGTTTATTGAAATTTCGAACATGATGTCAATCAAGTCAACAGTTATAACCGCAGGGTTCAATTTATCAGGAAAGCACAGCTCAAGTAGTTGTTTCTGTTTAAAAAATCAGACAATAATTATATTATCATACAAATCAATTATGCTGTATACGTATGAAATATTAATTACCGTCTCATTGTGAAAAATTTCCAACTCAGTTGGTGCTGCATTACTTTCATCAATATTGTCACACACAATGAAATTCACAAACAAACACAAAATAACAATTTTTTTCCACATTTTATAATGGTTTCAATGAAAGTAATATATTAAATATTTAAAAGTTCGAAAATCCTTCAATAATCTCAACTTATTTTCAACTTATTGTTTCAACTTAAAATAAATCATAGAACAAATAGAGTTGCTTATCGCTCAAATCGCATTCGTGTCCATCCACTTCAATTTATTGCTCATAACTGACAACTCAATAGTATCATTTGCTATAATATCTACTTCATTAGTTGTTAAGGATACGTGTCCATACATGAGGATCTCTTCGATTTTTTGAGCACGCCAATGAGTCCTCGAGAAGTATATGATCATGTTATTAAACGTATAACGCATGAGCATCACACTCATATACTTATTACAGCTAAACAAATTTATGTATATTATATAGTATTCAATTTAAAGATGAATAGTTTAAAGATCCATTGTTTCCCAGCACCAGTTATCATAAAAATTATCATACAAAAATTTTTGCCCAGAACTGGGCGCCACTGAATTCAAAAATATTTAACATAAGTCCATTAGTCATTACATATTTTTCATTCAATTGGATGTATATATTTTTTGCAACGCTTCTAGTTGATTGTTACTGAAAACCACTTTCATTTATTAGTAAACTATTGATTTACAGAAATATAGAGACTGGGACATGACGGTACTACTTAACCGAGTAATTATTTGTTGTGGCTTTTTAATACTGGTTGAAAATTTTTTTATTACTAAAATTTATCATTATTTTACAATAGATTTAATTGAATAAATTTTAGCTATAATTAAGCACTAGGGGTCTAATAAACCCCAGGATCAACTTCAGAGTAAAATTTGAACACAACCACACTTGATTGTGTTGATTTTCATCACAATCCGTTTGTGCTAATTGATTTAATTAGATTTTATGTTGAATGCGATAAACCGAAAGTATAAAAATCAACATTAGGTATTTGATTTTTATTTTAAAATAATCTACATCAATAATAATAATGGTATACTAGTGTTGCAACCTATATAATATTTTATAATTTTTAACAACATATTATATTATCGGATCGTATTTTAGGCAATAATACCGTAAGTTGAGAAAGAAAACACTCATACCGTAATATAAGTACACCACTTCATACTTCACGCGGTCAATTCATAACGAGCAAACCGTGCAGTATCCTTGAAAGCCATTTTCACATCAAAAATTTTGTACGGTATATTTGTTATTTGTCTGACCTATATGTATTCAGGGTGAATGCAGAGCAGGTTATTTTTCATTTTATCCCCTCGGAGTAAAATTTACTCCAGCTTTGAGGGATAGGGCTAAGTATTGATACATATGAAAAAACTCCGCAGGGTTAAATAAAAAGGATAAAAGTTTGCAAACTGAATAACTTAAATATATTGTAGCATATTTTCTATTAAAAAAAAAATATTTTTAATGATTTTGAATAAATAAGAACATGTTTTTATTATACATAAATTTATTTTAACACGGAAATTCCGGATCTAAGGATATGCGATTTAACATAAAATCTACACTGACATATAAGAGAAAAAAAAATAATTTTTTGAATGTAATTTTAAATATATTTCGTTTGAAGAAAGAAAAAAATTTTGGTAATCCCATCTAAATATGAATATCTTACATAAATATTTCAAGATCCATTTGCTTAATTCTTATTTAACGTAATACTTGAATTTTTCAAGTCGAATTAAAAATAACAAAAAATTTTAATATTTATTTTATTCATAAATTTAACATGAGCAATGTGTAGGTCAATATATAATTTTTTTTTTTTCTGAAAATCAATTGGCTCCAATAGCAACATAATGCACAGTTTTTAAAAAGAGTGAGACTATGAACGCGAAATAGCATAAATAGTTTGACATAAAAGTTAAAACATGTAACGCATCGATTGACAAAAGGACACGTATCCTTTCCCATTCCTATTATATTTTATATATTTTCATTTGTTTATTTATTCATTCTGTCGTTAGTTACAGCAGAAAAGTCAAAGAAACTAGACTCACATATTCCGTAGATCTTTTCGCGATTAAATATCTAACTTTATTATAAAGAATATTTTAATAATGATGATGTTCTTAAAGTTTATTTTTTCATGTTTAATATTTGTTAATTTCGTCGATGGTGATGACATTGAGGAGTCGTCAGAATCAATGGATTTGTTAGATTTTCACAATGACACGGTAATTAATCTATTGTTAATTATAACTTAAGTAGGAGTAGATTGGGCTAAGTAAAACATCATTTTTAAGAGAAACAGAATATTTTTTTTTTTTTTTAAGTAATTAGTTACGGTTGTTCAAAAAGGGTGGGGCAAATTAATCAATCTAATCAATGCTTGTGATTTAAGATTCTCAGGAACGAAACGATTTTTTTTCATGTTTTTGTTTCTCTAGAGAATTTAACAAAGTTATGACTAAGGAAAAATAACGCGATTATTAAAAAAAAAAAAGTTTTCACATGGAATGCATTGATTGCTAATAAAAAAGGAATCCGCTTCGATAAAAAAAGGAACTCGTTTGAATTAATATGTAATAAAAATTATAAGAATATTTGATCGTTAAATAATTTTTTATTTGTAGTAATGAATCATTTATTATTACGCATAATATGTATATTATTTACAAATTTCTAGAAAATGAACAGTTATTTTACTTGGCAACAATAAAAATTGAGATTTTGACCGTCAATTTAAGGAGCGAATATTTTATACATAATTAGAATACACATTTTTGAATATATAAAATTTTTAGAAGCAAAAATTATCTATGTAATGGCTCGTTTGATACCTATACTAAACGTACTGCGAACGTCCCCTTCAGTTACCATACAATTTTCATACCCAATGTTAAATAAAGAGCTAGATCTCGGTAGTCTGACTATTGATTTACTAGTAGAGTGATTGATGACGAATATTTTGCATAATTGATTATTGCATTTTTAAACAGAAACAACTACTTGAGCTGTGCTTTCCTGATAAATTGAACCCTACGGTTATAACTGTTAACTTGATTGACATCATGTTCGAAATTTCAATAAACGAAGTGGTCAACGCGTCCATTGTAATCATCGATAAAGATTTCAAGTCCACTGTGATGAAATGGTACTATCCAAATTATCCCTCGTATATTCTATCAGCAGAGTCTGATAAAGAACTAAAAGCTCTTCTTCACAAAATAAAATCGACAATTATTTGGAACGTCGAGTCATTGGTTTTCGTTGTTGGTGAAAACTGTGAAAACGCAATGAAAGTACTGAGGATGGTGTGGAATATTGAAGTCCTCGGTTCATTTTACGTTTGTCGGGATCAAGTCAACAAGAGTACGATAGTCTACACATTTAACCCCTACACTGATAGAGCGCCGGAACCCTGGAGAAGAGTTAAGAAGAAAACGAAAGATAATCGATGGACATTGTATAGGCAGACATTTGAAAACGGTATAGTTCTGCGTGAAATTTGCCATTATTTTATTATTAAATGTTGAATTTTCGTTACAGATTCGGAATCGTGTCAAAGTTATCATGTTGAAAAAACCAGAAATCTAAATGGTTATCCAGTAAAAAGTTATGCACTTCATTTATTAGGCGATGTTTCATCAAATGAATTGACACCTGTACCACTCGGTTGGCAACTCGGAAATCCATATTTCGTTTTTGAAAACATATTCTCAATGTTGAATATCACACCGGTGATGCACTACTATCTGATTAATGACGTTCCACATTCCGACAGAACTAAAAAATTATTTAATAAAAATACTTACGATATATGGATGGAACAAAAACCACTCGACCTACTTTATTACGAATATCTCGATATCATCCCTTTATACTCAGAAGAAGGCTACACGATAGTAACAAACTCGCATTCTATTCCAATCCTTGACCAAGTTGTTGAAAGTATGTTCAGTTACCAAACCATGCTACTGTCAATTATTATTCTAACTAGTATTTTTATACTTATTTTAATCAATAATAAGTTTAATTTTATCGAAACCTTTTTCGATATGTCGTTTCTGGTATTGAATATGGGGATGACGACACCCATAGAACGTTTATTTATGCGTATTACTTTTCTATCTGCATCTTTATTTATGTTGATGTTTAATCCGGCATTAGAGGGTCAACTCATGGCAATGCTTGCAAAACCAAGTTACCGTAGAGTTGAAAATTTAGATGATTTACATTCAAATAAATACAAAGTCTTCTTCGATGATCGTATCCGAGATTATATAGCTGACACAAAAATATGGTCAAGTGATTCTGATAAGGAATACTTGTATGAGCAATATATGTATGATTTTGGTAAATGCTACCATTACATTACGAGAGAATATTTACATCCAGTAGTCACCGGAGTTCTGATATTGGATTCAATCCCGATGAGCGATATAGATCCGATGAATGATTCACTTCCAGTAAATGTTTCTCATCTGATTAATGGTTTCCGTCCAATAAATATGTCAAGTCCGTTAAAGTCTGTATATTCGGAATATTTTTCAGTCACGAAAGATACTTTAGCGGCTTGTATATTCGCTTATCAATTTCGAAATGTCGAAGATAACATGCTCTTCATATCAAAAGACCTATTATTTAAATCTTATAATGTGTTTATGAGTCGTAAACATTGGAGTTTAAAAAACAAAATCGATAAAGCAGCAATGAATCTTTTTGAAACCGGTCATATTCATTATGCCGAACGATTTGATCATTTTAAAGAAATATCAAGAAAAAAGAAATTAGCTGCTCGAATCGAATCATATAAAAGTGGATTTGATCAATTAGATTTTGAAGATTTTCGAATTGTTTATGTTTTCGGTACTTTAAGCTTAATGTGGACAATCACTGTTTTTATTTTTGAAGTATTGTTCCAAGAAATAACGGAATTATGTGAAAAACGTTCACAAAAATTAGAAATGAGACGAATGAAACTACAGCGAAAATCAGCATTGATTAATAAACAAACTGCCTTTACTGACACACGGGTTTAATTATTCGTATTGCGGTAATATTGTGTGACTTGTATCGCTATATTAATTCATTGATTTTCTTCAGTGTGACATTTACATGATTTACGGATATTTGAAATACTTTTTAAAGCCGAGTAGAAAGCATGGGTTGTCTTGCATAATGTAGTCAAAGTTTTTCATGTGAATAAAGGGTTTCGTTAATAAGATAATTGAACATTTAAAATCCATTTTTTATAAAAAACTTGTCAAATAATTTCCAAGTATTCGATTTTTACAACATCTAATATGATCGAATTTCAAACTGTAAAAATTTTGGTTTAACATAAAATCATTTAATTTTTCATGATGAAATTGAATCCCAATAGTACTTGGGTTTTTATTTTATGAATTCATAAAGTGATATATTCTACTTTTTGCCTTTGCTGTCCTTGAACTGAGTAATTAAATATTGCGTGTTGTGTTATTTGACTCATATATTCATGATTGATATTGTTAACAAAATTAAAAAACTTAATGGTTTCAATGGAATAAATTAGATGTAATTTTCACGAAAACTTTTTCTTGCCGTGTGATTTCGATTGTAACCATATAAATGTATTTAGTTACTCACATATTATGGTGGCTAAAAGAAAAAATTTTTTTTTCCGCCTTCACCTTACAAAAAGCATGAATATAGTCAAAAAAATTATCACCACGATTTGAACTAAAATCTTTAATTTAAGGCAAGTTTCTCAAAAATTTCCAAAATCTATACATTATTTAAACAATCTAGTGTTGATTAGCACATCATATAATTTATTTGATCGTGACATATCTAGTGTCAAATTATGAAAATGTATAATATATGTTAATTGTTACTTGATAAATAAATAAAAAAACTGAAATTTCTGTCATTATTGTGCCTAATAATTTGTTTAATTCAAGTCAAGTAAAATTTTAGGAAACAAAAGTGTCACGAAAAATTGCCAAGTGGGTGACGTCAGGGTGTCAATCGACTCCAGGTCTACTCGTTGCTCAGCTCTATCTAATTTTGAGGTATTTTGTAGGGATTGAGAAATTAAATAAAACATTCAAAATATAATAAGCTGAATATATTTTAAAAATTCAAAATTCGATTTGAGCCACTCAGTCTCCGGACATACGGCGGAGCCCTAAGATGTTCATTGGTTGACTGGCTGCTCTGAATTTTCATCCAGGGTACAATGAAGTATAAAATTAAATATCACAACGTCGTATCTCAGATTATATAGAGAAACGGAAAATAAATTGTAGTAGTGGCAACAACAACTGGAGTTCCATTTACCACAGGATGTAGTATAACATGAGACAACTCCAAATTGTGGTTAGATTTACTACAATATTGTAGTTAAGCATCAACTATCGAAAAAAGTAAGATATGCCACAGCATGCGGTATTTGTAACTCCAATTGTAGTTTAATTTACTCGAAATGCGGTTACGTAAAAATAAAAAGTATATAACCATAAATTCTTATAAATTATTTTTAAAAATCACTTATTGAGTTATTTATATATACTAAACATGGTAATTATTTACAAGTGGGGTCCACCCATGCCCTGGGCCATATTAAATTTTTTTGATCAAATTGATCAATTTTTTTTTTAAATTGTTCATTGTTTTAAGTAATTAAAAAAAAAAAAAAAACAAAAATACATCAAAAAAGATAAAATAGAAATTTTATCCAAAAACATGAAAGCCAATTTTTTTTTCCAACTTTTAAAGGCAAAAAAGCTATCAAAATCTTGATTTTTTTTTCCACGACATTTTTTATCATAAATGTGCCTTAAGAACAAGCAGAATAAAAAAAACTAAAAATTTTTAGTTTTTCACCAAGATATGGCCAAAAATACAAGTGGGTGGATCCCACTTGTAAATAATTACCCTAAATATATTTTTGGGTTTTGAAAAAGTCAGATGATTATTTATGAGACGCTTTAATAATCGAGTATACACAACAGGTTAACCCCAAAATGGAGAAATTGCGGGAAGTGCTCCTTCTGTAGTACAACTCAACTCCCGCCTGGAGTATTTGTTACTGCAGTGTGCAGTAGAATTAACCGCAAAATAGGAGTAAATTCAACTTATTAACTCAGTTAAATTTGTTGCATCTTTAGTAACTTTTGTCATTTATGTGGCATCTTTAACTACAAATACATTTACTGCAATCTTATAGTAAATGATACTACATATTATTTTCCGTGTAGTAAACACAGTCGTGACCTGAATCTCATGCATCGTCATAACTTTTGTCTTCGGACCGTGATGAAGTTCGCGGAATTTGGATGAAATTTTTCCAATGGAATGACCAAAGACTTTTAATCGTAAAAATATAAAATCGAACGGAATGTTACAACGATTTAAAAAGATTTTTTTTTTTTACTCAAAATTCACTTATATAAAATCTTAGATAAATCTTTAACTTCCCGCTAAGAAAATTGCAAATTTTAAAAAATTCGGGAAATTATTAGTTTCACCCCGATTTTCGAAAATTGAATTTTTAAGAGATCTTGACGTTTTGAGGTTCGATTTTTTTTTTTAGAATTTTGTAGCTCCCAAACTAATCAACGACTTTCTATGCACAATACACTGTTTGTAGGAAATTGAACGCTCTAGAAAAAATCGGTCTGTCGGTTGACCCTGCGGGCCAGCCCCAAAACTTCCCGCTGTTTTCAACCTCAAAGAGCTCGAAAACATAAGTGCAGATATATTTTCGAGCTCTTCAAGCTCGAAAATGCTATCACATGCAATTGTTTTTTTACGATCTTTTCAAGCTCTAACAAGTTACCTGTTATGCTGAAGTTTGAAAATTTAAGAATCGAAAATCATCAATGAAGCGGTTTTTAAAATTTAGTTCCTGATTTTTGTCAGTAAAATAAGTGTATTGAGGCAGAAATCAATGTCGGGGATCAAAATCAAGATTTAAATAAATTTTGACTCATGTAAGAAACAATAAAATATGAAATATCCGATAAAAATATTAAAAACTACGTTTTATCGATTTTTTTGTTGATAATATGATTTAAACTAAAAACCAAGTTCGATGACATTATATGATCGAAAGAAACCATAAAAAAGATGAGTTGGTATGATATCAGCCACATTTTAGTACGTTATATTATGATTTATCCGGAAAAAATAACATAAAATGTTTTTTTTTAACTTTTCAACGCCGATATCTTTTGAACTAATCAATCGATTTTGATAGTTGACCTGGTAATCGGCGCGTTTTATTGAATTCTAGAGCTGATTAAAATTTAAAATCGATCGCGTCAGTCGTTTCGAAAATATTTAGAAAAAACCGTTTTTCACCATTTCTTTCTCCCGCGATAACTCTCGAACGAATTATCCGATTTGGATGTTTGAGGTGGCAATCGACGCGTTTTATTGAGTACTAGAGCTGATTAGATTTCGAAGTCGATCGTATAAGTCGTTTTTGAGAAATCAATAAAAAACTAAAAAAAATTTTTTTTTTTTTTTGTAATTCGCCAATATTTTCGAGTCTATTCGATCAAATAATCTGAAATTTTCAGGAAAGTTGAAGGCCAACAAGCTCTTTCGATTGCCACCTCAACCATCTAAATCGATTCATTACTTCAAAAGTTACAAAGAGTTTACATACATACACACACACACACACACACACACACACACACACACACACACACACACACACACACACACACACACACACACACACACACACACACACACACACACACACACACACACACACACACACAGACACACACACACACACTCGGACATCATTCTGAAAATAGTCAGAATAGCTTCCTAGGACCTCAAAACGTCGACATCTGATGAAAACTCGATTTTCGAAAATCGGGGTGAAAACAATAACTTCCCGAAATTTCTGAAAATCGTCGATTTTCTTAGCGGGAAGTTAAAAAAGTCTCTTATCATTTTTCAATAAATCCCACTGTTCAAAAGTTATTTAAGCCTTAAGTCAAATTTATTGTAAATTTTGAGAATTTTTTACTTTTTCGGAGAAACTATCAGTCTTATCAAAAATTTCATTAGAACTGTTTTTAGACGATTTTATTCCTCATAAATTATTCTGAATAAAGTTTTTCGAAATTCCACATTGTTCACAAGTTATTTGCATTTCAATGTCAAGCTCTTGAAATCAATCAAAAATCTATTTTTTTAAGAGCTTAACATTGAAATGAGAATAACTTATGAACAATGTGGAATTTCGAAAAACTTCATTCATAATACTTATAAGGAATAAAATTATCTACAAAAAGTTTTAACGACATTTTTTTAAAAGACTGATAGTTTGGCCGGAGAAGTAAAAAAGTCTCAAAATTTACTATAAATTTGACTTAAGGCTTAAATAACTTTTGAACAGTGGGATTTATTAAAAAATGATAAGAGGCTTTTTTTGTAGAGCGTTCAATTTCCTACAAATAATGTATTGTGCATAAAAATCCGTTGATTAGTTTGGGAACTGGAAAGTTCTAAAGAAGAAATTTTTTTTTCCCGTGTTATTTAAATGTAAAATCGGAAAATGGATTGAGGCAAACCTTTATTTTATTATTAAGAGCTCGGATTGGCGCCAAAATTTTTATTTTTAGTTGTACACAGAAAAAAAGGTTGACTTGGCCCAAGATAATTTTCGCCTTCATTTTTTTATTCTTGGGCTGAGTAATTGGGTTTTTTTAATCCGAGAACATTTTCTCCGACTAATATTATAAAAATATTGTATCAAGAATAATTAAATTTTAATTCAAGTTAAATAATCTTGATTTAAGAATATTTATTTCAAGTCAAATATATTTTGTTTCTAACCAAGTAAAAAAAACAATCAAAACAAGATACTTTTCTGTCTTGGTTGGTGAGTATAGTAAATTGTCACAATATATATCAACATCTCAAACCAAGAACTTTTTTTGCGTGACAGAAGAACATTTACTCTCAGTTTGAGAAAACTACATTATCGACCCAAGACAACGGTCTATTGTAATGAGAAAATTTTAATTTTGATTTAGATAAATTATAATCTTAGCTTAATAAAATAACTTTTTTTGAATCATGCAAATATTTACTTAACGGAAGACATAAAATTCTCCCATTGATGATTTTTTTTCTTGACTTAAAAAAATTCTAGTCTCGATTCAAGAAAATAAATGACTCTACTTAAAAAAATATATCGACCTATATTTTTCAGTGAATCTAACCTAATAGAAATATTAAATATTGTCAAGCAGGAAAGTGTATGCGTATATTTAGAACACCGCAATACAGCAGTAGAGAGGATAAGGAATAAACTCTCTCGATTAAATGGCTTATGAACGAATTGAGAAAAATAAATTGTTTGCTCATGGTAGGAATCGAACCTAGACCGATTCAGCATCACGCGGGAGCTTTACCAGTTATGCTACCCGACCATTTCCTGAACATTCGTTCACTTTACCCATATCTAGTTAGCACATTGTACAATGTAGAGTCAAAACTACCGCCACTTTAGTATAGTATAGTTAGCTTTCCCAAGAGAATTTTTGCGTTGAGCCGTGAACGCAGTTGCTGTTGGTTCAAACGTCTACGCTTACTTGCCGCAACACAACAAATACTTAAGCCAAAATATTTCTTACCATTGAATCGAGTACTTTTAATCCTTGACTCAAGTCACAAATCATCTCGATTCAAAATAAATTATTCTTCAAGAAAGAATATTTTACTTTTCGGACAATTGATTATATATTGGGGCAAAATATTTATTTTTCTCACTTTAAGAAAATATTTTTTACTTCAAGAAACATATATTATATTGGTTGAATTAAAAAAAAAATCTTACGCCAAGATATCCTTTTTCTCTGTGTACTTTCAATTTTTGTACACCATGAAAAAAAAAAAATTTTCGTTTTTTTGAAACACCCTATATACATATATATAATTGAACCACTACGTCAATATAAATAAGTTATAGATGAAATTTAAGGGAATATAGTATAGTGCCGGATAGCTCAACTGGTAGAGCACTCGGCGCGATACTGACATGGTCTGGGTTCGATTCCCAGTTCGGGCTATCTATATTTTTCTCAATTTATCTATAAATTGTCTTATTGAGAAGGTTTGCATGTTTTAGGTTTCCACTATATTAAATTGTGACTATGAATCACCTATATATATATATATAGAGAGAGAGAGAGACAATGTGAATTGTCTTCGTCGTCCTCAGCCTTGCGGTTTCCATTTTTCCCCGTCTTGTTGCCGTCTGAAACTACACAAGTCATAGTGCCGTGGTCACATGACTAATTTTCACGTTGACGCATGGCCGTAAGGGTGGAGTGGGGTCAGAGTTGAAAGGTGAGTCCCAGGCCCTCAATTATCGGTCAATCACTTCGATCCTTCGAACTTGCAATATTCTGTATATTATTGGCAATTATCTTGCAATTACATTTTATTGTTTAGTTATTAATTATTATAAATAAAGTTAGTTTAAGTAACTATCACTGTACGTACTGGCGAGATACTCGTAATAGAAAATTATGCTGTGCTACACATCTCTCTACATTACATCCAGCGCTTACATTTTTGTGTAAGTAATTTTTATTATTACAATTGGCAATAAATTTGCACATCTTGTTAATCATTCATTTTACCTACTATTTGTTCATCTTATTCATATCCTATTTTACTAGTAAGGTCCTTCAATAGTTTAATAAAAGTATTATTAATTAAGTAAGAATTGATAAGTTCATCAACAATAAGAAATCTATTGATAAGTCATAAGCCGTGAGGTAAGTTAGCGAATTTCACATACGTTGCCGTGTTTGAATAAGAGCGGATCGTTGCTCTGTAAGAACCCCAGCCCACTGCTCTGTCCAAGTAAAATCAAATATTGTTAAAGGCCAGCCTAAGCCAGGGTTCAACCCGTGAATCCTGGTGGCTGTTGGTTAAAATCTCAAAGAAAAAAAGCGATTTGTCTCAATATATATATATATATATATATATATTGAGACAATGTGAATTGTCTTCGTCGTCCTCAGCCTTGCGGTTCCCATTTTTCCCCGTCTTCTTGTCGTCTGAAACTACCCAAGTCATAGTGCCGTGGTCACATGACTAATTTTCACATCGACGCATGACCGTAAGGGTGAAGTGGGGACAGAGTTCAGCGGCAAGTCCCAGACCCTCAATTATCGGTTAGACAATTCAGACTTCGATCTTGGATCTATTAGCGTCTAGACGTATTCGAATATTCTAATTTAATATTAGCTGGCAATTTACTTGCATTATATTCATTTATTATTTAATTTACTTATTATACTTTACATTTAACTGGCAACTTAGCTTGCGATTTCATTATATATCATATATTTTATTTGATTTATATTTAATTTGTTAAGTTCATTAGTACGTTACCGCTGATACATTTGTAGTATCAGCGTATTAATTATAAAATATAAAATCAGTGTATTCTTTGATATTAACAACCAACACTTTCTACGTGGCCATCCATTGTTCGGACCACCTAAATTGTATTGTTCAGCGACATTTATTGTAAGTAATTGAGAATTATTATAACTGGCAATAAACTTGCATATTTTCTGTATAACTTCATATTCTATCTACTACCTTTTAGTCATATCCTAAATCACTGGTAAAATTATACTGATTGACTAAGCTATATACGATAAATAAATTAATTATAAGGAATAATTTATAAATAATAAGCCGTGAGGTAAGTTAACAGAATTTTATATACGTTGCCGAGTTTGAATAAGTGCGGGTCCTTGCTTTGCAAGAACTCTAGCCCATTGCTCTGTCCCAAGTAAAATAAAATTTGTTAGAGGCCAGCCTAAGCCAGGGTTCAACCCGCGAATTCTGGTGGCTGCTGGTAAAAATCGCGAAATGAAAAGCGGTTTGTCTCAACTGGCGCTCGAACAGGGACTTTGCAGTAATTCAAACGGGTAACAGAAAATTTTATTGATTTTTCTCACGGCTTTACAGCAAAAATTTTATACAATTTTCAGTAATAATCTCAAAAATTTTACCAGTATTAATAATTTCATTTTTCTACATTCATCATTCCATTACATTTCATAATTCATCATTCATTCACCTGTATTAAAATTTTATAAAATATTTAATTGCTCTTTCAACTTATTTATTTTAATTATTATCAATTTATTATAAATTATTTATTTTAAAACTTGTTTATCATTGTAATATTGTGTGCCGGTTTTGTTCCCATAAATATTTCCGTATATTTTGACCTTGAGCGTATACTAGCTACACGTGTTGTAACTCGAGACACTAGTATTTACTCTTCACAGTTTATTATCCTCTGCTTACGCACAAAAGACAACCCAAAGTAACTAATAAAAATAAATACTTAAAATATTAAAATAAAACTTTGGTTTAAATATTTTCTAAGTGAAGAATTTTATTATTTTCTGTACGACACAACAGATTACTATATTCATTTCCGGTTTAAAATAAAATATCTTTTGCTCGACAAAATTGTTCTCAAATAAACTAAGCACTTAAGTAAATTATCAATAGAATCTTTGCAGTAATAAATAAAAATCTTATGAGTCATTGAAAATTTCAATAACCAAAACAAGTTATAAATAAAATTTTTATTAGTCATCAAGGGTCTCAATAACTTAAATAAATTATTAAGTTATAAATAATTAATCTTGACAGTTTTAAAAGTTTCATATTACAATAACTCGTGATTAAATAAATCTATTGATAATCTGACAAGATTATTATTAGTTCGGATTAAGAAAATTTTATTAATAATAAACTTTTATAAACTATTATTTTGAAAAATTTTACTGAGACAGTTTTCCCGCCAAAATGACACTACCGAGAACGCCGATTCCACAATCATCTCTCCCAGTCACTTCGGTCAACAATCCGGGCAATCTTATTCATTTCCCCACCGCATCAAGCGCAATGGATGATCTAGTAGATCTTACGCAGAACGATGAGATACATAATAGTACCCTTTGTACCCAAAGTCAATCTGTTAATAATAACAATGTTTGTACGACCAGTTCGGGCGGTAATGTTAGCGTCCACAACCACAATGTTAGTGGGGTTGTGCCAATTTCAGAGTCCCAAAATACGACCTCCGTTGCCGTATTACAAAATGTAGTTTCGGGCCTCCAGACAGAAATCGAAGCTTTGCGGGCAGAACGTCAGCACTTGCTTCGTATATCGAGCACGGTTTTGCGACCCCCAGGTACTCAATTTCCACCCCCATCTTTTCAACCAGACGCATCAAGCATGTGGATGCCGAGAGAGCTGTTCCCTGCTGCCACTGTGACGTCACAGGCAGCAAACCCCCTCTCTACTCGCCAAGTCATCTCACAGCCACATGCACCCGTATCGGCAACGCAAGCGAACGGACAACAGTTCACCATGTCTGGCTTACCTGCGCGTGAACCGTACGCGCACTCAGTGGTCCCACCACCAGCTCATACGCTTCCAATGCATACGAATGCTCAGCCGACACTCTCGTACACATACATACATCCATCTAGCAACAATAATGTACCCGTACTTACAAATACATACCAACAAGCCTCATCAGTACAAGCATACCCACACGCTCAGCCGTCAACCTGGCACAATACGTATACAGTTCCAGCGGGGAATTCAAATATGAGCGGATCTAACTCCATGCGATTGTATGATCTCAGTCGTCTCGTGAAATCTTGGAATGTTTCGTTCCCGTCTCAAGATCGATCTTCTCCCATTGACGCCAAAAAATATCTAAAAATAATCGAGCAGCGGATGATCAGCAACGATATTTCTTTTGAAAATTTCCATGCAGTGATAACTAACACCCTTCGCGGCGACGTACTCGAGTGGTATTACCAAAATGAAGGATTATTTCACAGCTGGGTGGCCTTCAAGGAATTTTTTAAGATTTGGCAGGTTCAGCAAACAGACGAGTCGGTGCTGCAGGGGATATATTCGGCCAAACAAAGCAGCGACGAGACAGGAGTTGCCTTCATTAATCGGATGCAAAGCGAATTTGCAAAATTAGAAGATCCGTTACCGCAAATGAAGCAGATTCGAATTATAACCTCGCGATTTAATTCTCAGTTTTTACAAAAATTTTCGGATACGACTATTATGACTTACGCGGAATTATATACGCGGGTCAGCGCCTGGCAGTCAACAGCTGATGCGCTGAATCCTCACTTTAAAACTCGTAAAGAAAATAATAGTAGAATTAAAACTCGCATCCAATTAAATTCTATAAAAAGTACAGAAACAGGTCAAGTAAATAGTATCGAGACGTTACAGCCTTCTGCTGTATCGCCCAATAATAACTTCGCAAATAATAATCTCAGTAGAAATAATAGTTTTAATAGAAACAATCATTTTAATAGAAATAATAATTTTAACAATAATAAAAATTTTCATAATTCTAAACACACTGAAAATTCAATACAGTCAAATCCAGTTAATAAAAATGTAGATTTTGAGTCTTCTACTTTATTAAGTAATTTCGAGTCTATGATGAAAACTATTCTAGAGAAATTAGATCAAACTACGGTAAAAATGTCTTCGGGAAACGTAACTCCTATTAATTCAATTCCAGTATCATCAAATAATAATGCAACAAAAACTCCTGTCTGCGGTCGTTGCGGAAAAATTGGTCACGTTGCCGAAGTTTGCTGTGGACCAGTAACCGACGAATTACGTATTAAAGCAGGATTACCTCTCCGTCCACGGCCTCCGATTCCAAAAAACGCGTAAGCGCCCTGGTAGACACCAATCACGTTACCAGGGCTCCTGTACCAAATAATAATTCGGACAAGCCTATTGCCAATATTGAAGATAAATCAAATACGCTCAAATTAAATCCGGATGCTCCTGAATTCGTCATCAGTCGTGGAAAATTCTTTTTAAATTATCCTATAGCTGCTGATACTCCAAAATCGGTTGGTAATGAGAATCCCGATACTGATTTAATTGATTTCTCAACTCCCCTCGATCAAATTGCCGACAAGTTGGTGAGTGAAGAGTCCAGTTGGGAGACCAGTTCGGAAGCTTCTCAACAAATTCGAAATACTAAAAAGTCAAATATTAAAAATTCTGTAAAAGTTTTAAAATCCAAAATTAAAAATTCCATAAATCCGTCGCGTAATTCTCAAAATAAAATTAATAAAAATCGATCAAAATCCCCAATTAAAAATTTACTACTAGACCTGGAAATAAACGAACTGCAACAACCAACTGTCACAAAGCTTGAGAGTACCTCGGAGACAGACGATGCCCTTCTCTGTGATCTAAGGGAGGATAATAGTCCTTTATATGATTCAGAGATTGATGAGTATCGATCTGATTCGAGTGAAAACATTGCCTACTCTCCAAAATTCACCATTCAAATGAATTCAAACAATAAACAGAGTACATTACTGCCAATGCTCAGTAATGATAATAAACTCAGCACATTGACCTCTTCAGACAGCCTCACAGCTCCGTCAACAGTAAGTCGCATGATTGCCAAAATATTTATCGGTAAATGTGAGCTCGAAGCATTACTGGACAGTGGGAGTGAGCGCAGTTATATTTCTGAGATTGCGTACGAACAGCTCAAAGAATATCAACTGCAAGACCTCACACCTGACCCCACTAGCACTCATGGAGTAACCATGGCTAACTCCAAGTCCACGCAAACTCGTGGTGGAGCTCCATTTAAAATTAAACTCGATGGTCATGCTATTATCACTTGGTTAAGTGTTCTATCTGAATTGTCGACCCCAGTAATTCTTGGTCTTGATTTCTGGCAACTAGCAGATATCCAAGTAAATTCCAAGGAGAGTACTTGGAAATTAAATACCAGTCATGTCATTCATACATTTTTCTCTCGGTCCGGGTTCATAAATCAAGCATCATTAAACGTACTATCGTCAGCTGAACGCGTTGATCTTGAAAATTTCCTAGCAAAAGAATTTGAGAAAAATAAACAAGTCCAATTGGGTTTAACACATTTAGTTCAACACCGTATCGAATTGACAGATGATACTCCAATACGTACCAAACCATACCGTCGAAGTCCACCAGTAATGAAGGCGATGCATGATAAAGTCGACGAATTACTCGCGAAGGGTTATATTCAGCCTTCAAACAGTGCTTGGGCATGTTCGCCAGTGATGGTACCCAAGAAGAACAATACTTGGCGCATGTGCATTGATTACCGGCCATTAAACAAAGTCACGAAAAAATCTGCTTATCCGCTACCAATTATGCACCGCATTTTATCAAGTCTTCAAGGTGCTAAAGTAATTTCGGTACTTGATGTCAGTGATGCCTTCCATCATGTTTTAGTTGAGCCAAATAGCCGTCAGTACACAGCATTTTGTGTAGATGGACGAGGATTATTTGAATGGATTCGGATGCCATTCGGTCTCACAAATGCACCCAGCACGTACCAAGAAGTTTCCGATATAGTACGACGAAAAATTATTGAGTCATTAAAAACCCAGTTTTCTTACACTGAAGCAGAAAATAAAATTTTCGCATATCTCGACGACTGGATAATAATCAGTGATGACTTACAAGAGCACAAAATTCTTCTTCAAGCCGTTTTCGAAGGATTCCGTAAGGCTGGAATAAAAATGAATGAAGAAAAGAGCCATTTTGGATGCTCTGAAGTTCATTTCCTGGGCTTTATCATTAATGAAGATGGTTTGAAACCAGATCCAGCTCGATTGGAGCCAATTGCAAATTATAAACGACCTACAAATCGTAAGGAACTGCGAAGATTCAATGGATTAGTCAACTGGTACCATAAGCATCTTAAAAATGTCGCACAAGTTCAAGGTCCTTTAAATAAATTAACAAGTACCCGAGTTCCTTGGGAATGGACAGACGTCGAAGAAAAAGCTTTCGAGGAAACGAAAGAAGCTTTGTTAAAAGCTGCAACATTGTCATTGCCACGTCCAGACTTATCGTATCGTTTATATACCGATGCTAGCAACACTGGGTTAGGTTCTGTTTTAACTCAGTATGATCCAGAACTCGATCGAGAAAATTTAATTATTTGTTTAAGTCGACCGTTAAACAAAGCCGAAATGAATTACACAACAACAGAAAAGGAATGCCTCGCTGTCGTGTGGTCCTTACGGAAACTACCCGGTTATATTGAAGGTTTACCAGTCACGGTCTACACTGATCATTCCGCATTAAAATGGCTTCACTCGCTAAAAGATCCTGCAGGTAGATTGGCCAGGTGGGCAATTGACATTTCCGCTTATGACATCAACGTTGTTCATTATCGGGGTACACAAAATGAAGCTCCAGACGCACTTTCGCGTCGATACGAAGAACCAGAGACTGCTGATTTAATTGCTTCAGATTCTAATCCATCTTCACTGTATGTAATAGCTCAAAATTCCGCTTGGTATGACGAGAAAGTCCGAGTTGTTCAGAAATATCCAGAGAATTATCGTGAATGGAAATATGAAGATGATAAGTTGTATTTTTACCGTCCACTAGCTGTCAAGGAAATACTTGGTGAATTAAATCCTTGGAAAGTCGTTCTAACCGAATCAGAAATTCGTCCAGCTATCGAGAAAGCACACTGTGAAGCTCAATCAGGTCACCTTGGGATTGACAAAACTTATCAACGGATACGAGATCATTTTTACTGGCCAGGAATGTTCAAAGACGTCTCATCTTACGTTTCAGCTTGTGAAACTTGCATAATGACTAAAAGTGATCAGACAAAACCGCAAGGATATATCGGAACAAGACCACCAACGCAGCCTTGGTCTATTATTTCTATTGACACAATTGGTCCATATACCCGTTCAACTATGGGGAACCAATATGCTCTGGTTATTGAAGATCTTTATACGCGCTACCTTGAAATCTTTCCTCTGAAACAACAATCGGGAAAAATCATAAAACATCACCTGATGTCTGTATTTAATCACTGGGGTCCTCCTTGCCAAATTATTTCTGATAATGGCAAAGAATTCATCAACAAAGATATAATTAATTTAATTAGTCAATTTAATATCAAATTTACACCTACTCCTATCGGTCACCCCTGCGCAAATCCTGTTGAACGTTGCAATCGTACAATTAAACCTATGATTGTCGCGTTCACAAGCAAAAATCAAAAAGATTGGGATGAACATATTGATGATTTAAAATTCGCGTATAATACCTCGGTACATACTGCTTTAGGCGTCTCTCCATTCTATCTAAACCACGGACGTGACGCACGACTAATTAATGACACTGATCCTCTTGAAAATCTAGATGTGTCTGACGTTACCGTTTGGCAAGCCCGAATGGACCGTGCAGTTGAACTGAGACATTTTGTTGAGCAAAATATGTTAAAAGCTAGGGAACGCACGCGAAAACAACATGAACGAAGATTTTCTGACATTCCTATAGATTTAAAAATTGGTGATCAAGTTTATTACCTAAATAAAAAATTAAGCAAAAAAGTTGACGGTTACAGTGCTAAATTAGCACCAAAGTATTCGGGACCCGCGATTGTCTCTAAAATTTTAAGTCCTTTAGTAGTTGAATTACAAGATAATGCCGGTAACGATATTGGCACATACTATTACAATGATTTAAAAATTCCTAGACGGTCTCGAAGATGTAACTGATTATTCTCAATATATTTCAGATCATTCATCATGAAAGTTAAAATTCATGGAAAGTCAGGATCAGATACTGAAGCCTCATCTCATGAGTCCGAGGCTGAAGTGTCTGATACTGAAGTATCATCAAGTCAGGCAGTCATACCATCATCTGACTCTTTATCACCCATATTTAACACCGCATCAATATCCACCGCTGAGTTACCCCCTGCTATTGAGAAGACAACAGCAACTTCGTCACCGGTGGCACCGATAATTGCAACCACCGTTGCAGCATCACCAACATGGTCTACTGGGTCAGCAACATCGACTGGACCCCAATTTGCGTTGCCGCCATGGCAAACTACGACTGGCCTCGACTTTGGTCGTCCATCATCCGCACTCTACGTGTCAAGTCCATCAGCCACGCCCACATCAGCAATGTTCGAGACGATGACTAAATTCATGAAAGATGAATTTAGTAAGTTACATGCTCGTATTGACCGTGCCATAAGTCACCGTCCGGCAGTCACGTCACTATCATCTGGGACATCAAGATTCGACATCCAGTGGATGGAACGCATCGATGAAAAATTAGAGGACCTTCAAATTGTCATCCAGACCAACACTGATCAAGTCGCGGAGCTGAAAGAACAGCTTGATTCTTTAAAATCGTCATCAACTGCTCAAGGATCAGGTGTTACTGCTCACCTCACGGCTCAACTTCAACAACTAAATGAGCAAGTCCAGCGAAGCCAGGAGATGATTGCAAATATTAAATTGCCAAGCCCCGAAGAACTTGCCAAGAAATTCCAGGCGATCAACTCGCAAACGCAACGGACCGTTACCGATATCAGTTGTCAGACCACAACGACCTTAGCCACAACCTCTACTTCAGTCAAAGTAGAGTATGACATCGGAATCACGCCAAACAACAAAGCGGTGTTGCCATTACTGGCTCAACAAGCTTCTGCTTGCGGTCCGAATCCAGGACTCAAGATCCGCGATGGTGCATACCAACGTCCACCGCCGGAAAATGCCAGATTTCCACCATCATCACTGCTTGCTAGGCGAATGTCTCGCCAAGAGCTATCGGAAAAGGAAGTTTCGACACTACGAGCTTCGGGAGCCATCTCTAAAGACATTAAAACGAAGATCCAGATGGTAACGTTCGCCAATTCGTTACCGTATTCGCAGACAGCTCCAGCGCCAAGGTATGAGGTTCCATTGCAACCGACAGAGGCTTATAAACAATTTTTGTCTGGCTTACCACCTACTCCAGCATCAAACTCCATCGCAGCCACAACAGATCCAACACCACAAGTTGTGATCCATAATGGTATTCACTTTCTGGATTACACAAGTTTCTGTAAAGCAATTGAGAAAATTTGTGTCACTGTCAAGCCTCGAATATGCCATACCGAATTGAGGGAATCATGGACACAGACGGTAACGACTCAAGCCCAGTCGTTGTTCATCTCCAATGCGTGTCAGAATTGTCGGCAACGAGACCACAAAATTGCCGAATGTCAATTACCATGGCGACCCGACATGTGCCATGTTTGCTATCAGGACCAAGTGACGACGGCAACGTGCTTCCGTCCACACGACAAGAACTACAAAGACTATATTCGGGGACGTTGTCAAGGCTGTGGCATCCCAAGCCAATTATTTGACCCACACTGCAACTTTTGTAATCGCAGATACCCGGGGTACAAAGATTGGATCTCAACGAAGTACACTCCGGAGGACATTGAGCGCTTCCATCGTAGTCACCTGCGCGCTACCAAGAAACTAGAATAAAATATCTTACGTTACCGATTTAGACTGTAAATCTAAATAAAAACACATACATAATCTCATACTCATCTCATTAATTCATTTTATTATTGTTGCCAATTGTAATAATTTTCAATTACAGCTTCGAGTCCAGTAGCAGTTGGTAGCAGAGAAAAAAAAAAAAAAATATTTTTTTTTACTATTCTTTCTTTACAGCCCAGAGGCTGTAGGAAACAAATATTTAAAATTATATTTTTATTTTATTGTATATTTTAATTTTTTTAGTTCGTAAGTTGTAAAGATTTCCGGATCCAGATCGAGGTCCCAGGATCGAAGTGGGATTGAGATTAGAGTGGCTGGACTTGGAATTTAAGTCACAATACTCCTAGCGGCTTGCGATCGATTTCAAAATTATTTTTTTTACTGGCAATATACTTGCATAGCTGGCGATCGACTCGCATTTTAAACACTCAAATTCACTGGCAATATACTTGCACAGCCGGCGATCGACTCGCACTTCAAGTTTAAAATTCATACTGGCAATCTACTTGCATTACTAGCGATTAACTCGCAAAATTTTTGAAACTTGCAATTTCAAGCGATTTATTCGCACTGCTGTAAATAATTTAATGTAAATAATTTAATGTACATATTTTTTTTAACTATTGTATAAGAATCACTGGCAATCTACTTGCACATCTGGCAATCTACTTGCATATCTGGCAATTTACTTGCATCTCTGGCGATCTACTCGCAATATTTTCAGACAACCTAGACAAGAGGTCAAAAGGGTAACCTTGGCTTAGTGGGGGGGATTGAGACAATGTGAATTGTCTTCGTCGTCCTCAGCCTTGCGGTTCCCATTTTTCCCCGTCTTCTTGTCGTCTGAAACTACCCAAGTCATAGTGCCGTGGTCACATGACTAATTTTCACATCGACGCATGACCGTAAGGGTGAAGTGGGGACAGAGTTCAGCGGCAAGTCCCAGACCCTCAATTATCGGTTAGACAATTCAGACTTCGATCTTGGATCTATTAGCGTCTAGACGTATTCGAATATTCTAATTTAATATTAGCTGGCAATTTACTTGCATTATATTCATTTATTATTTAATTTACTTATTATACTTTACATTTAACTGGCAACTTAGCTTGCGATTTCATTATATATCATATATTTTATTTGATTTATATTTAATTTGTTAAGTTCATTAGTACGTTACCGCTGATACATTTGTAGTATCAGCGTATTAATTATAAAATATAAAATCAGTGTATTCTTTGATATTAACAACCAACACTTTCTACGTGGCCATCCATTGTTCGGACCACCTAAATTGTATTGTTCAGCGACATTTATTGTAAGTAATTGAGAATTATTATAACTGGCAATAAACTTGCATATTTTCTGTATAACTTCATATTCTATCTACTACCTTTTAGTCATATCCTAAATCACTGGTAAAATTATACTGATTGACTAAGCTATATACGATAAATAAATTAATTATAAGGAATAATTTATAAATAATAAGCCGTGAGGTAAGTTAACAGAATTTTATATACGTTGCCGAGTTTGAATAAGTGCGGGTCCTTGCTTTGCAAGAACTCTAGCCCATTGCTCTGTCCCAAGTAAAATAAAATTTGTTAGAGGCCAGCCTAAGCCAGGGTTCAACCCGCGAATTCTGGTGGCTGCTGGTAAAAATCGCGAAATGAAAAGCGGTTTGTCTCAATATATATATATATATATATATATATATATATATATATATATATATATATATAGAATTTGATTATTAAAATGCGCGGGAAATTAAAATTTGTAAATTTCAATTAAAAATTCCATTATAGGTTTGGTATCTATAGAAGGTAATTCTGACTAAACTATCGAAGATATCAAAAAAATGATTAGGATAAAATTTATAAAGAATTAAATTTTCTATAAAAAAAGACTCATTAAAATTTCTCTTAAAATTGATAGTTTACGAGTAATTATAATTTTAAGTAATTAAATCATCCATTTAAACTTAATATCAATTTTCGGAGTACTTATATCTACTTAAGGTAATTCTGACTAAACTATCAAAGATATCGTAAAAATGATAAGGACAAAATTTGTGGCTTATTAAATTCTCTATAAAAAATATCCCTCACAAAAATCACTGTTAAATGATTTATTCAAAAGTTATTTACACTCAAAACTTAAATTACCAAAAATCTCCAAATTTTTTTTTATTCTAAACCCGAAATTTCCATAATTTTCAAATTTCCACCCCACCCTAATTTTCCTACGGATTTTTATCTACAAAAATTGATACCCTCACTCAAATATCAAAATTCCTCGAAAAAAATTCACTTCCCCTCTTTCCAAAAAAATCATCAAAAAATTCTTTATAAAATAAATTAATTACTGCAATTACTCACAGATTTAATTAAATAAATTAAAAAATTACATTCAACTTATCAAAAAAAAATGGATTAAACCAAGCGAAAAATTTCTTTGGAGAAAAAATATATATAGAGAAAGGAGGGGTCGTCGGTACTAGACAACGGCAATGGGAATAGTTCGGTGCTCACCACTAGATAGCGCCTACCTTCTGAGGTGTCCCTGTTAAGAAACTTATTTCAGAAGAATTATATTCTAAACTCGAGAGACATTCTGTCTGTAATACTCTCCTGAAATATTTATAAAATTTTTATTTTATAAATATTTTTATATTAGTTATGTTAACACCTGATATGACTGATTGTACTAAAAAATAGTTATCATGACGATTTTCCTATTCATATAATAAGTATAAATCATTATTGTAGGTATCATACTTTCGATTGAGAAACAGTTTTCCAAATTCTAAGTTTAATATCTCTGCAGTAATTAACCTCGACAATAAATTGTCAGTTATCCAGGGGGTCCGCTCTCGTGTGTTAGCAGCGCGTACCGAATAGTACTCGACTAGGGGTCTTTAGGGCCGATGGCACTTTAATCGCATTTCGCGTATGTACAGTTTAAAATCCTTACCATAGTATACCATATTTACCTACAGTATGCTAGAAATTTAAAAATATAAATACTGTAATTAAATAAAATGAGCATTTTTTTTATTTTTATTGTTGAATCTTTTATATAACTTATAATTATTTAAAAAAGTACTTTCTGTTACTAAAATTATCAGCAGGTGTTGAATTGCTATTTAGCTATTGCGCTAGCATGTACGTTTTGCTCTAGGATAGGCTGGACTCAAATTTCTGGGGCGCGCATTTTTCATTTTTTTTTTTCTATTACTTATTTTTTTTTAATTATTATTTTAAGTAGATTTAATAAACTGTAAACGAGTTATAATAATATAAATTTATTTTTTACACATGTAAATATACAATTTTTCTATTTTTCCTACAAGTAAATAACGTTTTAGGATAATTACTAATGATAATAATTTATAATGTTATTAACTAGTATGGAGAATTCATTGTAATTTTTTTATACAATCAATAAAATAGCGTGTACAAAAAAAAATGTTTTTTTTTTTATTTCATATTTTCCGCCATAATTTAATATGTTTAATTAATTTTTTATCATTCAATTACCCATACTTGAAAATAATTGATTATATTAAAAAATTAATATAATTTTTTATGGATACCCTGCTTAAAAAATCGCATAAGATCCGATAGCTTCTTAAAAATTCTCATAGGAATTTTATGAGAATCAATGAGTTCTATGGGAAGCGGGGTCCTCTTCTCATAGAACACTGAATTTTATAAGATTGTATAGGAGGTATTTAAAAAAATTATTTTCTCATAGATTCTGATAAAAGATGCTTTATAAGAATCTATCGGAAAATACAAATGTTTATAAAAAATGAGTTTTTATAAGGTTGGATGGGATAAAATATTTACGGGCTTTATAGGGATCTATAAAAAAATAATAAAATTTACAAAATTTCTATTCAGTTGAGAATGTATGAGGAAATGATTTAGTCACTAACAAATGGAATCTATGAGAAAATAATAAAATTAGCAAAATTTTTGTTTCAATGAGAACGTATGAAGAAATCATTCCGTCAGTAATGATGGGATTCTATGAGAAAATAATGGAATTGACAAAATTTCTATTTGGATGAGAATGTATAAGGAAATGATCTCGTCACTTACAACTGGAATCTATGAGAAATTAATAAAATTAGCAAAATTTTTATTTTAATGAGAATGTATGAGGAAATGATCCTGTCACTAATAATTAGATCCTATGAGAATATAATAAAATTTATAAACTTCCCGTTTGGGTGAGAACGTATCCGAAAATATTTTTATCAGTCACAATTGGATTCCAAAAGAAAACTTAATAAAATTTACAAAATTTCTGTTTTAATAAGAACGCATGAGAAAATGATCCTGTCATTAAAAATTGAATTTTATGCGAATATAATAAGATTCATCATATTCTCGTTTGTATGTTCAATGACTTGTTGTCTCATGTAAGTTACGGTATTTACGCATATAAACATATTAGTCTAGTCAACAAGTGCCTTTTTGACGAAAATCTGTCCAAGACCACCGAAAATTATGATCAAGGTCTGATTTGATTCGAAATAGCATCTACAAAAAAAAAATTGAAGTGGAAATTTGGGCCTGGCAAAAATTATAAGTTATTAACAATTTAGTAAAAAACAAAAAAAAAGTGGTTTGGTTTTTTACAAATAGTTCAACAACTATTTGAGATATCCAAAATCTGTAAAAAGATCCTCAAAGAGCAGGAAATTTCCAAAAAAAAGTCCTGACTCCCCGAACTGTACCAGCAATATTTATAATTTTAATTTAGCGGTGAAAATGGGACTAAAAACGGGTAGCAGCGCATGCACACGCGTTAATAGCCCGGGTCGAAAAATTTGATCTGTTTTTAATCAACTAAAAATTTTAAGTTATTTTTATTCAATTTTATTTTTTATTTACATTTAATTAATATCTGAATTTTAATCTAGTTTTGCCCTTACTATTCCTCATTTAGAATATTTTCAGACTTATTTTCAATAATTTTTAGTCTGTTTTTATTCTTATCTAGATCAAAATCAGACTTTTTCTGTCAATTATTTTTAGTCTGTTTTTATTGTAATCTAGATCAAAATCCGACTTCTTCTGTCAATTATTTTTAGTCTGTTTTTATTGTAATCTAGATCAAAATCCGACTTCTTCTGTTTATTATTTTTAGTCTGATTTTAATCTATATTCGATCAAAAACAGATTAAAATTTCTTTTTTATAATGATAATGATAAATAATAAAAACAAAAAATTAATGAAAGTTCGATATTTTTTTACACACTGATATAAAATAATATTTATTTAATAAATAAATTAGCCTCAATTAACATATAGACATTACTTAAAAAAAATTTAACTTCATCCTCCTTCTTTTCTTTTGATAGTGCATCCTAGTAACTGAGACTTTCTTTGAACATACATTCTAAGAAAAATCAACTATTTTCCTCTGGCTTCTTCTACCTCCAACTCATTTAGTTCCTTATCATCATCTGTTAGATATTTTTATAAATACAGAAAGTCATTATTATAAGTTTATATTCAAAATAAAAGAGAGAATCTTAATTTAAAGAATAATTGGTGAAAAACCTTACCTTAAAAAAATGAATTATTCTAAGAAACTCAAAGATTATGCGACACTGAGTAATCTTAATTTAAAAAAATAAAATTACGTGATAAAATTTTTTTTCAATTCTTTGCTTCATTAAAAGCGTTATATAAAAGCAATAAATTTGAATTCAAAAAATAATTTTAAAAAAAAATTAATGTTTCCATTTATGAACAAAATTAGTTACCACATGATTTATTAAAAATAACAAGAATGAATAAAGTTCAATTAAACTTACTGCTCATGGAAAGTGATTCGCGAATATCTAGATATAAAGGATTATTTAAATTTTCTTGATATTTAAAACGTGCTATTGCTATTTCGTATTACAATGTTACAGAGTAATATTTTGATACGGTTTTTAATGTCAGAATATTTTTCGACTTTATTCAGTGAATTGAAGAAATTTTTATTGAGATTTTAACGGCAATTTTACTACTTTCGTTAAATATTATTAATATTCTATCAAAACAACTAAAAAATATAGCTGTCAGATAATCATTAACTACCAGCATTTTTAAACAAAAGACACCAAGTAAATAGTAAACAAAAAAAAATCCATTCTAGATCTTAGAATACTTTTTACAAATTTTTTCTAGACATAAATGAAATTATTATAAGTCCACGATTTAATCTAGTTTTGTCCTTCTGGATCGCAATTGTTTTTTAAAACAGCAGATCAAAAACAGCTTAAAATTTTTATAAAAGATCAAAAACAGATCAACTAATTCAAATACAGACCAATTAGTCTAAATGCAGTGCAGTTAGACTAAAATCAGACCAAATATTTCGACCCGGGAGAATCAATAGCATAGCGAAAAAAATTATTTTAACCGATTAAATATAAATATTAAGAAATAAAAAAAATTTGGTTCTTTCTAAACACATGGATTAATAATAATCCACCGAAAAAAAAATTTTACCTCAATTTTTCAATTAACTATGCTTTTATTATTTAGTTCATTTTTACTCGTTCAAAGTTTATATAAAAACCTTGATTATTTCTAAACTAAGAATTCAGGATTTTGTTTACTTCGTAGAGCTGTTCTTGAAAGGGCTTAGAATAAATCGCCGTTAGAAAAATTAAAAAATTTCGATTTTTCACTTTTTTTATTTACGATCTAAGCAATTGAAAAATTAAAAATGTAAATAAAGCAATCAAGGAATTTTATTTTTTTGATTATTTTGTTTTCTTATTGCTAAAAGCTACTTAACAATAATTTAAAAAAAATTTTTACTTACATCGTTCAAATAATTATTATAAACAAATGCATTGTTAATAAGATTTAAAAAATTTTTTTTTTTGGGAATAAGATGCTTGATGAAATTAATTATTTTTTAAGAAGAAAATCGTCCCTTAGAAAAATGTTTTTATTGCTAAAAAGCGCATTTGCTAATTAACAATTTTTTTTTTGTTGCTTAGTATTAATATTAATGGACTATTTTTTTTTAAAAATCATAATTTATCATGTTCTCTTGTTTTATAAAAAAATAATTTTTTAATAATTTTCCATTTGTTTATTAAACAAACAATTTGTTGTAAACAAATGAATTTTTACGTTATATTTTTTTTAAATACTAAAAACAACCATGTGTTTTTTTTTATCGGAAAACATTTTAGGAATAATTCGAGTCGAATTTTATTTGTTTTTTCTTGTAATTTAATCAATTCAATAAAGTTTAAAACTGACATTTTTCAAGATTATGAAAAAAGAAAAGAAACAATTGAGTAACTTTCTTAAAAAAAATGCATCAAATGAATTTAAAACTATTAAAAAAAATAAAGAGAACATCATATTATCAAAATTTCAATAATAAATAAAAATAATTTTTTTTAAGCTTAGTCTTGGCCATATATAGTACTGGATAACTTTAAGAAAAAGAATAAATTTCGATTCCCAAATGCATGTGGTGGCCGAGCGGGCTAAAGCACTTGACTCGAACTGTTTTCAGAGCTTCAATTGAAGGGTTGTCAGTTCGAGTCCCATCACATGTTGGAAAATAATTAAGGATTTATTCTTTACCGAAGTTGAAAAATAATATACAGTAGACTCTGGTTATAAAGTTATATTTCTGTCTATACTCTTACTTACAGGAAAAAATGAAATTGACGTGAGAGTGAGTAGAGCGTCCGATGTAACTTATAACTAGAGTCTACACTGTATAACTTTCAGTGGGTTAAAATGAGTTGTCAACTAGTAATTAAATTATGTTTTTAAACAAAGAAATAAATGATTTTGTTTTCTTATTCAATTCAACTGAAAATAATTTAAAAATTTAAATTACTCCAAATAATTTTTAATTTTCTTAGGAAACAGAAATATACGATATTTCTCTCATTTTTTTATTATTATCTCATAGAACCCCATAAGTATGTCGCCTACGAATTAACGTAAAAATAATAAAACTATTTTCTCATTCATTCTTATACAGCGGTAAGAGTGGTATAAACTTGTACCCATAGAATCTTATAAGAAATTGACGCATTGCAAATTATTATCTCATAGATTCCCATAAGAATGTTGCTTACGAATTCACGTGAAAAAATGAAACTATTTTCCTATTCATTCTTTTACAACAAGAAGAAACAAGACGTCTATATTTCCAATTGATTCTTTTACGAAATGTATAAGTACGACGCATTCCTAATCATTCCGATAAAAATGTGAACATGTACAACAAATTTTATATAAGAATGAATGAGACATAAGTTGAAGGATTTGGTAAGTTTCTATCGGATTATGCTCGGGTTTGAATATTCTCATAGGTTCTCATATGAACTATCATTTTTCGATGGGACACTTTACCGATTCATTCTCATAAAAATTTTTTTATGAGAATTTATCGGATTTTTTAAGCAGGGTAAATACATGTAATTAGATCAATTTCATTTATTTTTATTGCTGTTTCGATTTGTTTTATCGATGCTTAATTTATATTCGATAGTCATTTGTTTTAAAAAATGGAATACTGATCATGACAATAAGTCAGAAGAGTTTCTATTGTCTTTTAATAAGTAATATTGTAGTAGACATTATTAGTTAAATTTTTTAATATTAATGAATAAAAACGCTTCTAAATGGGATATAAATGTGCTGTGTTAGGCTGTTCCTCATCAGGAAAATCCGTTCCAAAGCATCACTTTCCTAAAAATGAAATTCGCGCTTTCATGTGGAAAGAAATGATCAAGTGTGAATCAAAAATCTATAATATTTCCTCCGATCGACTTTACAACTATTACATCTGTCATAAACATTTCTCCAGCTCTCTGGTAAAATTAACGGGAACACGGAGATGTTTAATTGAAGATGCTTACTCTGATGTTGATAATTTCATTTTCTCATCGAGCGATTCTCAAGCTTTATGTGTGAGTGCAAATGTCAGCTTAGAGAATAATGAGATGAATCTTAACATTAGTGTTTCTAATCACCTGGATAATGTTCAAGCTCTTGATGGTGTTGATGTTAATGGTAATATTTTCTGGGATAAGCTCGTTGATAGTCTTGAAGTTGATCGTGCTCGTGATAATTTATATGCTAATAATGAACTTTCAGCTGTTGTTACTACTTTGGTAATTATAACTTATTTATTTTACTGTTAATAATTATAGTTAATTTATAAATAAATTGAATTTTAATTTTTTTTTATTTTTTTCACAATATTGTAGGATTGTTCAGCTGATAACAAAAATGACACTTTTAAAGACAGCCAATCATTAAAATCAATTGATAAAAAAAAATACAGCAATCAGAGTTGAATCGATTGAAAATTGCTCTGCGATCGCAAAAAAAAAAACTAATGCATTGAAGTCTTGCTACAAAAAGAAGTGTGCTGAAGTCAGAGCTTTAAAAAAATTAAATCTCTTGTCACAAAATAGTTCTTTAACATCGATACAAAAAGTTTTTATTGAGATGCAATATGAACAAGGTGCAAAAAAATCAAAGGTAATTTTCAAACCTACAAACCAAAATACATTTTTCCTATCAAGATACCGAGTAGTTCAGAGATAGTTTTATTATAGTCAAAATATGTTCTCTGATTATCACAATACGTTTCTTCATAATTAACATGCGCAGTATTATTTTTAGTATTTTAGTTTATTTTTTTTAATTTATCAATATTTCATTATTCTACATTATTCTCGTAGGCAAGACGTTTTACAATGTCACAAAAATTGTTATCCTTGATAATTCACGAACGATCGCCAACGGCTCATAAACTACTCTCAAGTTTTTTTACAATACCGAGTTCTGGAACTTTGAAAAAAGTTCTCGATAAAATCCGTTTCGATACCGAAATAGCTTCAATCATGTCACGTTATTTACAAGTTGAAGGCAAACGTTTATCAGCATCACTCGATAAATACGTCACCGTTATTTGAGATGAAGCAGCAACGACTCCTCATTTAGACTATGATGTGCAAAACGATAAGATTGTTGGCTTCGAAGACTACGGTTACAAGCGCACCATCAAGTTTGCTGATCATGTCCTTATAGTCGCTATTCATTCAGCTTACTCTAGCCAGTTTGTACCTGTGTATCACGGTTTTTGTGAGAGCCAAACTTTTCCAGCTGATTTGACCAAAATTGTTAAATTGGTATTCGATAAACTGATCGATAATGGACTAACTCCTGTTGCGACAATTTGCGATCAGGGAACAAATAATGTAAAAACAATAAAAAATTTGCTATTAGAGTCAAATAGATTAAGATTTAAACGAAAATTAAACCCTGGTAATAATTTGACTCTTATATTTCTGCTGTGTTGTTTTTATTAAAAATCACATATTAAATTAATTAAATAATTGATTTTCAGGTGATACTATCCTTTATCGTGACTGTGAGATTGTGCCATTATTTGATAGTCCTCATCTTTGCAAAGAAATAAGAAATAACTTACTCACGAAAACGTTACGATTTGATCACAAAGCTCTTTCGAAAGCAAGTTTTTGTAATTTGTTCCGTTATATTGACAAATCCGTTTCAGGATTTCAAGATGCACATTGGAAATATATCGAAAAGGCGTGCAGAATAGATAAAAACCGAATGACAGGCTCCAGAGTCACAAATTTAACGGATGAGCATATTTACGAAAAAAAATACACAAAATGAGAGTTGCTCCTGCTGCACAAATTTTTAGTGTTACAACTTCAAATTTAATAAAAAGTTCGGTCGATTCTCCAGGTGATCTATTTTTTTTAATGTGTGTCAACTTAATTTTTATATCTTTTCATTTGAAAAACGATTCCCTTACTTTATTCTCCACGGAATATACCGCAATTTAAATTTTTAACCAATCACATGCATTAATAACTGACCTTAACTTTACCTGGCGCATGCGCTCTGCATATACAACAACTAAGAATACTAATTTTTTTCAAGCATAAAACATAATTGACACAATCTATAAATTATTAACGGACTTAATTTTATTACGTTTATTTAATTTTAGATCCTATTATGACTGCCGAGGGAGAACAAAAGTTAGGTCAGGAGGCGTTGTTTACTGCAGAGATTTTGCTTTATTTTAATGATTTGTTCGACTCAATGAATGGCTCTGAAAAAAAACGAAAACTACTGCGCCTCTACGTAGCAATGTAACTGGAAATAGTTTGCACCACGAATTCTGGGCCTCCAGTCAGTACTTCTTGCCTCATTTGAAGTTTTTGGACCCCAAGAATCCAAAAAAAAAAAAGGCATTTGTTCCGAAGTCATTTAAACTAATTACACGCCATTTAAGAAGTTTTTTAATCGATAAAGTTGGTAGATTTAAAATAAGACATGGGAATACTGAGTCTGCTGCTACGGTTGATGATTCTCAAAATATTGATTTTTGTGATGTAATTCCTACATTCAACAACTTTTTATTAAATGCAGGCTGTGTTGATAGTGATAATAATGATGGTGATGCGGATTACGTTGATGATTTACTTGTAGAATCAAATGTAAAAGTAGTTGCTCATTCATCAAAGCTTGAATCAACAACGGTACTACCGAACATACTTCTGCATCTGTCCCGAAATAATGAAATAAATGCAACAATTAATGAAATCTGTTGTTTGGTGTGATAATTGCATCAAGTCTTTCATTTGAAGTCAAGACAGGTTGACTGCTGATTCTTCTTTTGACCGAATGTACTTTCAAGTACTGAAAGTTATTAACGATTGTATAGTAGTATGTGGCTATTGTAAAAATATCAGTGAGAACTTGAAATCGATCGTTCAAGAACGTGTCAATGATGGTAAAATTGATAAGAATTAGTTAACATGCACAAATTATTACACGGAAATAAATGAAAAAGCAATTAATATTATTATACGGCGATTTATTGTTGACTTGTGTGCTGCAGTAAACGATCATCTTTCTGGAAAGAGTAATCATTTAAAAAATGCAAATTATATATTTTACCAAAGCTGGAAAACACATCAGAAAACTAAAAAAGTCGCGCTTCGGAATAAAGAAGTGCAATAATAATAATAATAATAATTGGGTTAACTCCTCAACGTAGAGTAAAACTGAGTTCAAGACAATACTAAACCAGGAAGTGCTCCCCACAACCTGCCCTTCTCGGATGAGGGCAACCCACTAGCTGGGCGGAGTACCGAGATTCCGAACGATGACGACCTTGGCGAACAACGAACTGCATTTAGGTGGACGGAGGAATTACGAGCCGATCTCTTGATGTGCTATAATAACAGTGAACCGGAGCGGAGAGGCTACATGGCGAGGATGAATGCTCTCTGGAGCAATATGCATCCTAACTACAGCCATCTGTCACAACAACATCTCCGAGACTATGCCTCTCATCTCCGGCGAACACGGAGATCACTGTTAATGAACAGACGATTATCTCATCGTCTGTCTTTTCCAGTACAGTTACATCAAGAGAGACGCCGTTCTTCTGAAGACGCTGACAATGATTTTGAAAGACGACAAGTATGTATCTCAAAGAAGATACACTACCCAAAACAGCTACTTGACACGGAGAACCGAGAACTATCTGCCCGGATTCAGGAAGACTCTATTTTGCTCACCATCAATCAAGCTGTCTATGATGCTGCTTCCTCACTCTTACCTCCAGCGAGAAGAAATATTTCTTCTCCTGAGGCAAAGATGAGAGGGCGCATTCGGCAGCTGTCACTGAAGATTGATGATCTCCGGAAACATGTCTCCCGCATTCAGTGTGTGATTGAGTATGTAAATGCACGTAAAGCATTTACATCTAAAGTCCGCCGCATTGCGGCTGGACTACGCTATCAGCATCACACACTGAATAAGGAGAATCTTCTTAATATCAAAGAAGGTTCCCTTAACAGGTTGCGGGTTCTAGTGACTGCTAAAAAGTCACTAGAGAAAAAGCTGAGGCGGGTTACTGATAACTCTTTGTTTCGGTTAAGTCCTTCACGCTTTCTGACACCTAAGACATCTGTTTCTGGCGATTCCCCGTCCATCGAGCAAGTAGAAGCTTTCTGGTCCGAGTTGTATGGTGATCAACCGAACGTGAATCGTGACACTCCAGCTCTCAACGACTTCGAAGCATTTTGTCGACAACATCGCAACGACAATGCTGATGAAGAGAGCCCCGAAGTCAGCGTGGAAGAAGTTCGTTCAGCTCTGAACAATGGTAAGAACTGGGCTGCTCCGGGTCCAGATGGCATTAACCTGTTTTGGTGAAAGAAATTAACTTCTACCCATAGTCATCTGGCCCGGATTTTTACAGCGTTCATCAGAGGTAATGAACCAATTCCATGCTGGCTTGTAGAAGGGTGAGCCGTGCTCATCCCAAAGAAAGGAGACTTGTCTGACCCGAAAAACTACAGGCCTATCACCTGTTTGAATGCGGTTTATAAGATTTTCACCAAAATCTTAAATAATCGCATTCTGCAGGAGATAGACCCTGTATGGCAGCAGATATACGAACAACGTGGCAGTAAAAGAGGCCTGTCAGGTTGCAAAGAGAATCTGTTAGTGGATCGTTGTGTCATTCAAGACGCGATCTGCTATCAGCGCAATCTGTCAATGGCCTGGATTGACTACCGCAAGGCATTTGACTCAACATCTCATGAGCTTATTCTCTTTTTGCTCAAATGCCTTGGGGTCAATCACGATACAGTGGGATGCATTCGGCGTACGATGCAGCTTTGGCGAACACGGTTCCACATTTCATGTGGCAACGACAAACGTGTAACTGAAGCTGTACAGTACAAACGAGGAGTCTTTCAGGGAGATTCTCTGAGCCCTCTGCTGTTTTGTATCTCACTGCTGCCAATATCTGTTGCACTACGCCGCACCCGTGGATACTCAGTGGGTCCACCAAATGATCGAAAGTATTCGATCACCCACTTACTCTACATGGATGATCTGAAGGTGTATGCTTCTGATGAGGAACACCTTCAGACAGCCTTGAATATCGTAGGGGAGTACACCCGGGATGTTGGCATGGCTTTTGGGTTGGACAAGTGCGCGGTCGTTAATCTGGTGAAGGGTAAGTGTTCTGATGTGCGTGAGGATATCGAGTTAGTAGATGGGAGCGTCATTGACCATCTTGACGCCGGAGAGTCGTACAAATATCTAGGGATTGACGGGAGTCCTATGCAGGACGCCTCGAAAATCAAAACGACTCTCTGCAGCGAGTATGTGCGGAGACTCCGGAAAATCTGGTCATCAGAACTTTCCGGGAAAAACAAAGTCTCTGCAACAAACATGCTTGCTGTCCCGGTACTCCTCTACTCTTTCGGTGTTCTTAAATGGGCCCGAAAAGAGCTCAGAGATCTCGATATCAAGACACGCAAAGTCATGAATATGAATCGGATCATGCACCCTAAATCCTCAATCACCAGATTATACCTTTCCCGGCACATCTGAGGGAGAGGTTTACAGAGCTTGGAGTGTCTACACGATCGTTTGGTTTTGGGTATAACATACGAGGTTGCCAATTTCACTGCAGATGAAAACGACTTCCTTATGCAAATTGTTCATAGTCATGAGAATAGGCATAGGGGAGCGTTTTTATATAAGGCAGCAATGTACGCGGCAAAATCCCTCGGTCTTGGAAGAGTAAACCCTCTTATCGAACTCCCTAAGGTGGAATTTAAGAGGGTCATCAGCAATGCTGAGCAACAAAAACTGCTCAGCACACATATGGACAAGTCCATGCACAGCGTGTTCTTTAAACACGTGCGTGAATATGGCTTGTCCGAGCAGCTGACGTTTTCCTTCCTTAGGTCAGCTGGCCTGATGTCAGAGACCGAAGGATATATTTTTGCCTGCCAAGATGGTGTAATCAATACTCTTGAATACCGTGCTAAGGTGCTCCAGATGCAGCTACCCGACACTTTGTGTAGGGTGTGTAAACAACATCCTGAGACGCTTATGCATCTATTGTCAGCATGTCCTGTGCTGGCAAGAAATGCATATGTCCAGCGTCACAATGCTGCTCTGCGAGTACTTTATTACCACCTAAGACATACTCACGGTATCGATAAAACACCAGTGCTGCCTTATCTGCCAGGAGATATTCCGCAAGTTGTTGAGAATGACCGTTGCCGTATTTATTGGAACGTGCCATTCGCAACAACGCGGAAAATCGATCACAATAAACCTGATATTGTGCTCTTTGATAAAACCGCTCGTGACATTTATGTCATCGAGTTCGGAGCACCTGCTGAGTATAACATCACGGTTAAAGAAGAGCACAAACACGAAATATATCAGGATCTCCTGTTTGAAATTGGCAAACTCTACCCAGGCTACCGTCCAAAGCTTGTCGTACTTATTGTTGGCGTCCTAGGAGGAATGAAACAGACTTTTGTGTCTGCATTGGCTAAAATCCCAACTTGTTCTTCGCAAGTTGAGTTTTTGGCATCGCGGATGCAAAAGGCTGTTATTCTCGGATCCCTCCGTCTCCTAAGGCAACGAAACTTGGCCTGCTGCGCATGCTGATCATCTTGTTGAAGAAACATCGCAGTAATAATGATTTGGCGCTCAGGTGAGACCCTCGGTAGAGTCGGACTACCGGGGATAACCCCCTGAGCATTTAACTAAAAAAAAAAAAAAAAATAATAATAATAATAATAATAATAATAATAATTTTTATTATTATTATTATTATTATTATTATTATCATTATCATTATTATTATTATTATTATTATTATTATTATTATTATTATTATTATTATTATTATTATTATTATTATTATTATTATTATTATTATTATTATTATTATTATTATTATTATTATTATTATTATTATTATTATTATTATTATTATTATTATTATTATTATTATTATTATTATTATTATTATTATTATTATTATTATTATTATTATTATTATTATTATTATTATTATTATTATTATTATTATTATTATTATTATTATTATTATTATTATTATTATTATTATTATTATTATTATTATTATTATTATTATTATTATTATTATTATTATTATTATTATTATTATTATTATTATTATTATTATTATTATTATTATTATTATTATTATTATTATTATTATTATTATTATTATTATTATTATTATTATTATTATTATTATTATTATTATTATTATTATTATTATTATTATTATTATTATTATTATTATTATTATTATTATTATTATTATTATTATTATTATTATTATTATTATTATTATTATTATTATTATTATTATTATTATTATTATTATTATTATTATTATTATTATTATTATTATTATTATTATTATTATTATTATTATTATTATTATTATTATTATTATTATTATTATTATTATTATTATTATTATTATTATTATTATTATTATTATTATTATTATTATTATTATTATTATTATTATTATTATTATTATTATTATTATTATTATTATTATTATTATTATTATTATTATTATTATTATTATTATTATTATTATTATTATTATTATTATTATTATTATTATTATTATTATTATTATTATTATTATTATTATTATTATTATTATTATTATTATTATTATTATTATTATTATTATTATTATTATTATTATTATTATTATTATTATTATTATTATTATTATTATTATTATTATTATTATTATTATTATTATTATTATTATTATTATTATTATTATTATTATTATTATTATTATTATTATTATTATTATTATTATTATTATTATTATTATTATTATTATTATTATTATTATTATTATTATTATTATTATTATTATTATTATTATTATTATTATTATTATTATTATTATTATTATTATTATTATTATTATTATTATTATTATTATTATTATTATTATTATTATTATTATTATTATTATTATTATTATTATTATTATTATTATTATTATTATTATTATTATTATTATTATTATTATTATTATTATTATTATTATTATTATTATTATTATTATTATTATTATTATTATTATTATTATTATTATTATTATTATTATTATTATTATTATTATTATTATTATTATTATTATTATTATTATTATTATTATTATTATTATTATTATTATTATTATTATTATTATTATTATTATTATTATTATTATTATTATTATTATTATTATTATTATTATTATTATTATTATTATTATTATTATTATTATTATTATTATTATTATTATTATTATTATTATTATTATTATTATTATTATTATTATTATTATTATTATTATTATTATTATTATTATTATTATTATTATTATTATTATTATTATTATTATTATTATTATTATTATTATTATTATTATTATTATTATTATTATTATTATTATTATTATTATTATTATTATTATTATTATTATTATTATTATTATTATTATTATTATTATTATTATTATTATTATTATTATTATTATTATTATTATTATTATTATTATTATTATTATTATTATTATTATTATTATTATTATTATTATTATTATTATTATTATTATTATTATTATTGTAATTATTCGTCTAAAAAATTAAAAAATTGTCTATTTATTAACAGTTTGGTTTTCAAAATTATATATTTATATATATAAAAAATAAATTAATATTACCATAACTTGTTTACAGTTTCTTAAATATGCATATGAAATTATTATTCGAAAAAAATAGATAAATAAAAGTACCAGCCTATCCTAGAGCAAAACTTAAATGCTAGCCAAATAGCTAGATAGCAATTCAACACCTGCTAATAATTTTAGTAACAGAAAGTACTTTTTTAAATAATTATAAGTTATATAAAAGATTCAACAATAAAAATAAAAAAAATGCTCATTTTATTTAATTACAGTATTTATATTTTAAAATTTCTAGCATACTGTAGGTAAATATGGTATACTATGGTAAGAATTTTAAACTGTACATACGCGAAATGCGATTAAAGTGCCATCGGCCCTAAAGACCCCTAGTCGAGTACTATTCGGTACGCGCTGCTAACATACGAGAGCGGACCCCCTGCAGTTATCATTTGCGGCTATTAATTTGATATAAAGAGGCTACATTCGTTACTAATTTTGTTAAATAGTTCGGGATTACTTAAGGACAGTTGAATGAAATTATTGGAAGGAAGAATTAGCGCGCGATTAATGATTATTCAAAATTTTAATTACATTATCTTTGGATATTTTACCGCCTAATATTTTTTAGCAGGCATTTCTGAAAGTATTTATTCGATAATAGTTTGTGATTCGAAGTGTTGAAAGGCACGCAACACTATTTTTGAACGGCCCAAGTTTCGCTCATAAATTAAATTCAGCAATCGTCGAGCTTCTTGGGCACTAAGATTACCAGTAAGAGTAATATGTAATTATTTCCAAGTGCTTTCATCTTTAGTAACATTTTTTTGAAAACTGGACTTAATCATAATATATATAATAATGATTTATAATTATTATATATATATCAGTCGGAAAATAGTCAAGATAACTATTTTGTCGTACAATCAGTCATATCAAATGTTAACATAACTAATTTAAAAATGTTTGTAATAATAAATTTTATTATTTTCAGGGGAGTATATAATACTTCTGAAATAAGTTTCTTAACAGGGACACCTCAGAAGGTAGGCGCTATCTAGTGACGAGCACCGAACTACTCACATTGCCGTTGTCTAGTACCGACGACTCCTCCTTTCTCTATGTATATTTTTTCTCCCAAGAAATTTTTCTCTTGGCTTAATAAATTTTTTCTTAGTTAGAGCATACGAAAATTCTTGAGTTAAAAGAGTAGTACTTATTCACATCTCCAAAATTTACTAAAAATTTCTATTAAAAATTCCATTATAGTTTTGGTATCTATAGAAGGTAACTCTGATTAAACTATTAAAGAAAATTAGGAACATCCAAAAATGCACGACTCATAATCCTCATTTATTATGAAATAATAAAATAATAATAAAAAAATGGCGGGAAGCACGAATAAATTTAAAATATATACTATTTTCTTTTATTAAAATTTGTTAGTTTTTTTTTTTTTTATATTAGTATTTTTTTTATAATTATAAGAAAACTTAATTTAAATATCTCGATTAATAACAAAAAAAAGTATATGCAAATAAAAAAAAAAATCAAAAAGAATTGAATTGAAAAAATTCAGGCTTACCAATTAGCAATAATACAAAAAAAAAAGCTGTACTAAGAAGGTTATCCGCAAGCGCCTCTGGTGGAATAAATGCATGTATAATGTATAGATATATCACCATCCATGTTAATTTTACATAAATATATATATGTATAGCTATACGGCCTTTTTATGCTTTTATTAAGTGTAATTAAACGACACTGAGTTACCTAGCCATTTTCAATAGGAGATCTACGAATCTTTCAAAGAATTAAAAAAAAAAAAAAATTTGATTCAATTACTGGATTTTTTCACAACTTATTGTGTATACAGGATGCGTACTCGACGGAGAGGAAATTTTTTTAAACTATTTTGATGTTTTTTTTCGTTTTTATTGAACTAAATAAATTTTTAAAAAGTATGGAATTAATCTCCATTAAATTATCTTAAAAAAAGTATGCTAAATATCTTAATTCCGTGAACTAACAAGGGTATAATAATTGAATTAGTTGCCGAAGTGAGGCGAAAAAAATTTTTCGATCGTAAAGCACTCTCTGATGCTTTGCAACATGAGTCGTGCAAAACGTAAATAAAGCAATCAAGAAAATTTATTTTTTTTATTATTTTGTTTTTTTGTTGCTAAAAGATACATAACAATAATTTAAAAAAAAATTTTACTTGCATTGTTTAAATAATCGCTATAAACAAATGCATTTTTAATAAGATTTAATAAAATTTTTTTTTGGGAAAAAATGCTTAATGAAAATGACGATTTTTAAGAAAAAAATCGTTTCGTAAAAATTTTTTTTTATTACTAAAAAGCGAATTTGCTAATTAACAATTTTTTTGTATTTATTAAAAAGTATTCTTAAAAATTACTTTTATTCATAATTTATTGAGCAATTGAGTTACAGTTTCGATTAAAAGCTTAATTTGTTTAATGATTAATGGAGAATAAAAAAGACTTGAAGTGTTTTAGTCGTATCTTCAATAAGTTATTTTAATAACAATGAAGAAGAACAAATAGATAACGACAAGTCCAAGTGTACAATAATTTAAAAAATTATAGAAAAAATAAAAAAAAAATTTTTCTACAAAAAAAAAAACGCGTGGTTGCTTTTAGTATTTGAAAAAAAATTTGCGTAAAAAAATTTTTTTTTTATAACAAATTGTTTGCTTAAGAAACAAATAATGAATGAACGAAAAAAAAATTTTTTTTCTAATATGAGAGAACATGATAAATGATGATTTGAAAAAACATTATGGTTGTTTAATATTAATATTGAGTAAAAAAAAAAAATGTTAATTAGCAAATGCGCTGTTGAGCAATAAAAAAATTTTTTTAAGAAACGATTTTTTTCTTAAAAATCGTTATTATCATTAAGCATTTTTTTTTTTTTCAAAAAAAAATTTTGTTAAATCTTATCAACAATGCATTTGTTTATAACAATTATTTAAACAATGCAAGTAAAAATTTTTTTAATTATTGTTATGTAGCTTTTAGCAATAAAAAAACAAAATAATAAAAAAAATAAATTTTCTTGATTGCTCTATTTACGTTTTTTATTTTTCAATGCTTTAGATTATTAATAAAGAAGTGAAAAATCGAAATTTTTTCTTTTATCTAACGGCGATCTTTTCTAAACCTTTTCGAGAATAGCTCCGAGAAGTATAAAAAAAATCCGTGGTCTTTAATTTAGAAATAATCAGGGTTTTTATGTAAACTTTCAACAAGTAAAAATTAACTAATTAACAAAAGCATAGTTAATTGAAAAATTGGGATAAAATTTTTTTTTCTGTAGATTATTATTGAATTATGTGTTTAGAAAGTACCAAAATTTTTTTATTCCTTAATATTTAAATTTCATCGACTCTGGGCCGATTCTGAAAACACTCTGATCTCATCCTGCACTCACTTTGAGCCCATTTTGAAAACACTGATTTCATTCTAGATTCACGTTGGGTCCATTCTGAAAACATTTTGATCTACTCTGAATTAACTCTGAAACCACTTTGGTTTCACTCTGGAAAAAGGGCACAAAAAAAACTCTGGAAACATACTGGATTTAGAATGTTTACATTCTGACTATGATTCCAGAGTGTTTCCAGAGTGGGTTGAAGGTCGCAAGGGGTGTCATATAGCTCTTTAACCACTCTCGTATTAAAACTTATTAATTAGAGATAAATATCAATTATAACTGGTATTTTATTTACCTATTTGTTTAATAATCTATCATCAATAGAATCACCAGTTACATGAAAAGTCTTTGAGCTTAATATTTCATTTTTCATTTCTAAATATCTAAATATTGGTTAGCGCTGTTTTTGATAATTTTAATGAATTTATAAATCTTGAACTTTCCAGGGTCGAAAAATTTGATCTGACTTTAGTCTAATTGGACTATTTGATCTGTTTTTGATCTTTTACAAAAATTTTAAGCTGTTTTCGACCTGTTGTTTTAGAAAACTATTTCGTTACGGGCAGACAAAAGTAGATTAATTCTTGAACTTTTAAAATTTTAGTTCTGAAAATTTGTAAGGACAAAACTGGATTAAATCATGGACTTGTAAGATTTTTTTTTATGGCCAATATTTATAAAAAAAACTATTAAGCTACAGAATTGTTTATGTTTTGTTTACTATTTACTCAGTATCTTTTATTTAAAAATGCCGGCAGTTAATGAAAGTTTGGAAGCTTAATTTTTAGTTGTCTTGCCTGCATATTTATAGCATTGAATAAAAGAGATAAAATAACTGTTAAAATATCAAGAAATTTTTCTTATTTACTGGATGAAATTGAAAATATTTTGGCATTAGAAAACATCGAAATTCTTGTGACATCTTATTACGGAAGCGCATTTGCATGTTTTAAATACCAAAAAATAAAAATAAATTTATAAATCTAGATTTTTATTATTATTATTTATATTTATAAAAAGTCCTGTTTTTTATCTAAAAGCGATTAAAACAGACTAAAAATTATAGTAAATAAAGTCTGTTTTTGTCCTTAAAAACAATTGAACACAGGCTAATAATTATAATAAAAAAAGTCTGTTTTTAGTCTAAACCCGATTTAATAAGTCTGATATTGGCCTCGATAAGGAATAATAGTACGGGCAAAAACAGATTAAATTTCTATATAAAATAAATACGATTTATAAATTTGATTTAAAGAAAAAACATTTGAATTTATAATTTATTTTAAAACAGATCTAATTTTTTGACCCGGGTTTAATCAATTATGTAAGTTTTTATTTATACATATTTTGTTACATATGTATATTTTCGTTTGTAACCCCGTTTACTCGAAACTAGTTTGTCAATCCGAGATTTTAGGATACGCGGTTAACAGTATTGCTTGTACATTTATATATAAAATTATAAGAACACTAACAATATTTAAAGCGCAGATTAAAAATCTCAGATTGAAAAATTGACCTCCAAAAATTGGCTTCAACTTTAGTAAAAAAGTACAAGGGCCGTCGTCGTTTGAAACTAAGCGCGAGCTACCGAAACGTCAGGAAGATGCTGAAAATTTTCGAAAAATCTACATTTCCATTCTGGCTGCCAGATAGCATTTTGCACACCTCGAACCTAAAGTCGCCAACTTAAGTCACCTCCACTATTTTGTATAACACTTAAACAAAAAAAAATCATGCACCAATGTCAAGAGGACATTCCAATAAATAATTCCAACATGATTTAAAGTCATCTTGTTGAGTATATCATTAAAAAAAGTTGGTCGAAAAAAAATTTTAGTTGGACGTCAATTGGTCTGTTTATTGGAATGTGCGGATGTAAACACGATATCTCGCGAACCATTCACTGAATCAACCTGTTTTTCTTTTTATTTTGTTTGGAATTCTGTCCAGATGATCCCTTTCGTTATTCACTATCATAGCTCTTACAGTTTTTGTTATAATTTTAATTAAAACTGATGACCGATAGCGTATTTGTATACATAATCCCGTATGTATTTTTTTTTTCGCTGTGGCTCTCTCTCTGATGACAATTTCACAAGCTTGGTTTTGTTGCCTAAATCATACGCCTCAAACGCAAAGCGAAAAGCAGAAAGAAATGTTATAGGAAAGCATTCCGGCTAACTAAGTCCCTAGTAAATTATCTAGATAGATAGCCAGGGTTGCTGAGCAAGCTTTTCCGTAATTTGGCCGTCTAATACTAGTACCCTAATAGCCACTTAAGCTTGAAATGAATTACCTGAAATTATCTGCCCGAATTTGCCGAGAATTAGTCAACAAAAGTTGAAAATAATAATAAAAAAAAAAAAATTTGCTGTTAATTTTAAAAATTAAACTATTGAAAAAAAAAAAATCCAAAAATTGTCTGCTGACTTCAGGATCATAATTTTTTTATTTCATTTGATATTTACGCCTAATTTTTTTTTTCAATTAAGTCATGATGATCTGTCAATATTGAAAAATCAAAGAATGTTTCGTGTTAACGTAAAAATAAATTAATTAATAAAAATAGAATATGAGCGTTTGAGGTGTGCCTTTTGGATTTTCCAAATTTTTTCATATTGTAACGAAAGTAAATAATACACTGATAGAAGGATTTGTTTAGGAGTAATAAATTGATTTATTAAATTTTTCTCAACTGACTTTTTTGGATTTAACAAATATTTAGTAATTATTAACAATATTTATTATAATGAAATAAGTAACATCTTTATTATTAAGAAATATTTTTAATGCTAACAAAGCCTTATTAACATAAAAGAAATATTTGTTAGCACCAAACAAGGCTTGTTAATATTTAATAAATATTTCTTAGACGAATTTGTCGGTAGAGGGCTACACACGAGCCTGTAGTGGTGTACACGTATTAAAAGAGCTATATGTGTGTGTCGTTGCGACGTCATATTGTTTACTCCGTTCTAGCTTGCATTGTTGGTTAAACGTAACCTACAACTGAAGCTCTCATATACTTAAATAATATTTATATCAGAAGTGTTTGTAAATTGTCATCCATATTATAACTATGAAAATATGGAAGCCTTGTTAATTTTATTCAGTTCAATTTTAATCAAATATAAAACCATTAAAAACACATGTACTATCAAACGGATTTTATGTTATTTCTCAGCGTAGTTTAATATAAGAAATTTTAATTTGTTTATTCTAGTTATAGTGTTAATTACTATGAAATTGTATTTTGAAATTAAAAGAACAGAAAATTTTATACGATGGTTGTTTTAGTTATTTTTGTTTATAAATACAAATATTAATGAATGTGTGTAGCTGCATGCAAAAACATATATAGATATATATTCTTGAACTGTGTGATTTTATGAATTAAATTTTAATAAATAAGTTAATAGATAATTTCTTAAATATAAAAAAAAAATTTGTTCAAATAATAAAAAATATATTAAATATAAAATATTCATTTATTAATTATTAAAAAGTGATTCATTAAATGTTAAAAAGTGATTTATTAAATACTAATAAATCATTTTTTAAATGGAAAGAAATCGTTTATTAAATATTAACAAATCGTTTATTAGATGCTAAGAAATATTTATTAAATACAAAAAAATGATGTTTAAGAAATGATTTGTTAAATATTAATAAATATTTCTTAAATAAAGCTCCGTTAAGAAATAATTTGTTAAATATTAACAAATCTTTTTTAATACTAAGAAATCCTTCTATCAGTGTATGCATTATTATTAATATTTTTTTTACATATTAATGTAATCTTCTGTACTTGCTTACAGGCTTTCCGGCGTAATAACTCGAAATGGATTCTAATAAAAATCAGTAAATGTCACGCAGAGACTGTTATAAGTAGTATTCACCCCCATAGTGCAATGGAGCTATGGGATGATAATAATTTGGAGACGACCAAAAGCAGACAGCTTAACCCATGGTTAATCACAGTGTCGGTTTTGAGTTTCTCAAAGTTATATTTATGTATCCGCTTTCTCAGCGTGCTGGATAAAAATAAAAAAACCTGGTATGCCTTTTGTATTAATCGAATTACAAGAAGTCTCAGCGCAATAACATTTTCCAAACTATTATACTGAGTTGCAGTATCCTGGATAATTAACTAGTGCGAAAGCTACACTGAGAAAAAAATTTTCTTCTGACAACTAAATTTTAGTTATGACAACAAAATGATTTGGTTGCCCATTGCTAGGCAAATATTTGGTTGTTTTCACTGAATATTGTATAATCCATGAACAAAACAAATTATTCAGAACTATAAAATATTTAGTAAAGATAATTTTGCGTTAAATAGCAAGCTTATAATCAAATTGATTACCTGTAGAGTTTATAAAAGTAGTCATAATGAAATATATAACTGATTCTTTGAGAATGAGTTATTAATTATAATAAAATATTGTTTTAAAATAACAAGATATTAATTTAACATTTGAATAATTGCATATTTAGAAAAATAATTTATCACCTTCACACGTAATTTTTTTCGTACTATGACAAAAATTGTTCAGGAAAAACATTAATATTAAACATCAATGTCATATTGTAATATAGGATCCCCTGTATTACTATTAAAAATTTTCAGCAGATAACTTGTCGCATGAATGCTTCAAGCAGGCGAATATAAAAACTCTGAAATAAGTTTCTTACCAGGGACACCGCAAATGGTGGGCGCGATCTAGTGGCGAGCATCGAACTACTCCCGCTGCTGCTGCCTAGCACCATAACTTTTAAATCAATAATCATTAGGTTCAAATATATATTTATTAACCTCGAACAAATATATATATTTATTCTGAATGAATATATTTTTTTGTGTCTAAGTAATATTTATTAGAGTTAATATAATGATATTTTGCTTTAAATATTTGGATTTGTTGGCACTACAAAATAGTTTAGTTGACCATTGTATAAATATTTTCTTAACTTTACCGAATGATTCTATTTTCTTAGAGAGAGAGAAAAGTTAATGCCAAATAAATAGAGTCTATTAAATCATTTGTTAAAAATGATAAAATAGATTACGTTGACGTAATAAAATTTAGTTGTCCCAAATAAATTTTATTTTAACAGAATTTAACAAAACCAATTTAATTGTCCAAAGAGAATTTTTTTCTCAATGTATAAACAAAAAACGAAGAGACAAAAAGGGAATCTCCGTTTTTTTTGCAATAACAAAAAATATTAAAGATACCTGAAATTTAAAAAAAGACCCTAAAAACCGAGAAAATTTCAGTACAATAAGTCTTGACTCCCCGAGTTGTAGCTCCATTATTTATAATTTTAATTTAACGTTGAAAGCTGGGCCCGCGCGGCCGTTTCGGTGCCTCCCTGATTAAAAACTCTGATTGAAACTGATTGAATCTGATTGAAACTCAATCAGAATTCTATCAGTTTCAATCAGAAACGAATTTTCAATCAGAAATGTTCGGGAGCGTTCGAGCGTCCTGATTGACTTTCTATCAGTTTCAATCAGATTCAATAAGAAAATAATAATTTTTAAGAACTTATATTCTGATTGAATCTGATTAAAACTGATTGGATTTTTCTCTATCAGTTTCAATCAGATTCAATAAGGAAATAATAATTTTTAAAAAGTTATTTTCCGATTGAATCTGATAGAAACTGATTGAGAAAACTTTAATCAGATTCAATCAGAAAATAATAATTTTTAAAAAATTATTATTGTAATAACAATTCGTATAACGACAATGTACAGAGAAATTGAGCTTCAATTAATATTAAGCATCAAAATAATTTTTTTCTCTCTAAAGTAAGTATTTAATTTGTAGATAAAAATAAAAGTCAACGTCAGGGTTGAAATTATAACTTTTTTTTTATTGAACCTCAAAATAATTCGGTTGCATACAAATATCCCTGATTAAAAACTCCGATTGAATCCGATTGAATCTGATTGAAACTCAATCAGAATTCTATCAGTTTCAATCGGAAACGAATTTTCAATCAGAAATGTTCGGGAGCGTTTGAGGCCTCCAATTGAATTTCAATCAGATTCAATCGGAAAAAAATATTTTTTATTTTCTGATTGAATCCGATTGAAATATTTCAATCAGTTTCAATCAGATTTAATCGGAAAATAATAATTTTTTAAAAACTACTTTCCGATTGAAACCGATTAAAACTGATTGAGAAAAATTCAATCAGATTCAATCGGAAAATAATAATTCATTTCTCGATTTTATCCCGATTGATCAATTTTTTATTTCTCCGTGTAGAATGTTCTACTTGATTTTAAACTATCTTCCTGATGAGCTAGATATAGCTAAAGTCCTTAGTAAAAATGAAACGAGGCACTGGCTAGCGTCTCGCTAGCGTCGCTAGAATCAATGCTAACGGTAGATGACAGACGAGGCGGCCCTCGTTTATTTTTAATAGGGGTATGCGTATTATCTATGAGATACGAGTAGTTTAACATTAGACAGTATAAAAATTGTAAGCTTAATATAGTATAAATCCTTTTTACTGTAGAATGTTCTACTGATTGTATCTTATAAACAGTGCACTTTAGCGATATCACCCTCTTTAGAAAATCTCATAGATTCTCATACATTCCCATAGAGATTTTATGAGAATGAATGAGTTCTATGAGAAGTGCTATACGGTTAAGTATAGGGCCTTATACATACAGCTATAAGAATCTCTCGGATTTTTTTAGCAGGGAAGTATAATAAACAATTCTGTAGAGGACGAAATTTTCTAAAAGATGGGTGCTATGCATCTTTTTCGTACGATGAGCCGTTTTTTTTTTTCACTATTAACAAAATTATATGAAACAAGTAAAAAATAGACTTTCGGAGCAGATAGAATCGACATAGATCGAGTTAGAGCAATTTGTTTTATAGACTTTCAAATTCAACAAATTCTCTGCAAATTAAAACTGGTTTCAAAACGATAGCTTAAAATCTGGCTAAGTTATAGCAATTTAAAAAAAATGTTATTCAATTAACATACTTTTTAAATGGAAAAATTTGATACTCGAGAGAAAGTACTTTAAATTAAATTGAAGAGCTGAAATTTTCAGGGAATTTTTTTCTCAATATAAACAACAAAATTTTCTTGTATCGGCTAGAAAAAAAAAATTTCGTTTCAAACGAAGCGGATTCAATTAGAAAATAATAATTTATCTATCGATTATTTTCCGATTGAATCCGATTAAATCCGATAGAAAATTTTCAATCAGTTTTAATCAGATTCAATCAGAAAATAATAATTCATTTATCGAATATTTTCTGATTAAATTCGACAGACAATTTTCAATCAGTTTCAATTGGATTCCATCGGAAAATAACAATTCAGATAGTATTGATAATTATTAAAATTTGGGCAGATATGAATTTCATTTATCATTAATTCAGCAATTTTTAAAATATCCGAGTATAGAATTTTATCTGTCTTTCCAATTTAATCTATTTTATAAAACGTTAAAACAAGCATTTTTCAGGATTATATAAAAACTTTTTTTAAAAAACTGTATTGATTGAGTTTAAAACTATTACGAAAATAAAAGGAAACATCAATAAAAAATTATATATATATATATTAAGATAGTTAAAAAAAAAAAAATTTGTTTTTTTTTTGGTATCCCAAAATTGACAGTCTACCTAAAAATAAAAATTTCGGTACCAATCCAAGCTCTTAATAATAATACTACAGTTTGCGTCAATCAATTTTTCTATTTTCTATTTAAATAACACGGGAAAAAAACTTTTTATTTTTTAGAATTTTCTAACTTACAAGCCAATCAACGAATTATTATGCACGATAGATATTTTTGTAGGATATTGAATGCTCTACAACAAAAGTCTCATCATTTTTTGATAAATCTAACTGTTCAAAAGTTGTTTGAGCTTAAAGTCAAATTTATAGAAAATTTTGAGATCTTCTTACTTTTCCGGCGAAACTATCAGTTTTATCAGAAAATCTCATAGAAACTTTTTTGTAGGTAATTTCATTTCTCAAAAATTATTATGAATAAAGTTTTTTAAAATTTCGCTTTTTTTTTCTAGTTATTTTCATTTCTATGTCAAGCTCTGTAAAAATAGTTTTCTGATCGATTTTTTATAAATTCTAAAATAAATTTTTTGTATTTTAACTTATATTTTTTTAATAAATTTTTTTCGTGGGGGTCTTTAACGCAAGGATTTTCGTATGCTCCAACTAATAGAAAAAAAAGTTGCTTGAACCAAGAGAAAAATTTCTTAGGAGAAAAGATATATGTAGAGGAGAGGAAATTCACCAGTCCTAGGTAATAGCATTGGAAGTAGTTCGGTGCTCGCCACTAGATAGCGCCTACTACTTGTGAAGTGTCCCTGGTAAGAAACGTAGTTCAGACGTATTGTATTCCAGACTTGGAAGCAATTCTGACACGAGCACTCCTCTGTTCTTTGACAGAGTGACAAGTGCCATTTTTGGTGGTAATATAGTATATCCTATATTACTTCATGACATGAAATCTAATTGTTAATATAGATTCAACGTAGATTTTAATATATTTGATTTTTTAATGTTTTACCATTTAATAATATATAAAATTATTTTTTCCCGGGAATCGATAATTTTTGATTAATTTACAATCGAAACCTTCCGGAAATATCTGATTAAATCCAATTGAAACTAATTGAAAGTCAATCAGAAATTTCCGATTGACTTTTAATCAGCTTCAATCGGATTCAATCGGAAACTTCCGAATGATTCCGATTAAAACTGATTAAAAGTCAATCGGAAATTTCTGATTAACTTTCAATCAGAATCATTCGGAAGTTTCCGATTGAATCCGATTGAAACTGATTGAATGTCAATTAGAAATTTCCGATTAAATCTGATAGGACGTTTTCAATCAGTTTCAATCGGAGTTTTTAATCAGGGCTGCGCGTCACCACCAAGCAAAGTATGCAACACAAAATAATTTTTTTTATAAAATTGGCTTGCATGCGCCCTCTAGCTCAATTTCTGCAGCTCTGTTACCGACAGCGTGACATAATGTAAACGACTAATTATTTTGTTTTTTTAATTAATTTTTTTCGCGAACATAATAAGCCCCAGGAGATTGGTTTTTGACATTTCTTATTCAGAATTTATCGCCCTTTAATTTAATACCAGTCATCATAGGGTTTTACATTAATAGATACAAGTTTTTTAATGAAAATACGCTGTGTCTCGGCTTCCATATTGTTATTTTATTATTTATTTAAAAAACGCCGCCGAATGGAGCTTTCTTATTATTATTTTCGTGATCTACGGAATTTTTTACGTATTATCAATAAAAAAAAATCCAGTAGTTAGTTTCCCCCTACATCGCTTAAGAGTAAATTAAGTGGACTATATCGATCCATTTGAATCAAGACTTGAGAATTGTGTTGCCGACAGTCTTTTGGACAGTATAGCCGACTTATTTAATCCTGAAGGTCCTGAATTAACACTAATGGACGTATTTGGCCATAAAGTACCCATTGAATCACTATCTACTGATTATGATGAGAATTTATACGACACCCTTGATTTTTATTAAACGGAGACAGTAAAAGATGTGTCGATAACATCTAATTGAATTTCACTTCTACCTCTAGCTCTATTAACTATTATTAATTATTTTGATTCCCTCATTAATTAATTGTCCCCGAAAAACGAAATAATTTAAAATTCTAATAGAAGACACGAACATAAAATATTTTTTCGAATCAGTAGTTTCATGATAATTAGACTATCATACAAAATGAATATCGTTGTAAAAAAAATCAATCATTACATGAAAAATTTAAGGCTAAATTAACAATTATAATTTTTTTATGTATGCAATTGTTTTTTAATTTGTTAATAATAATGTAATTATTATAATTAATAATTATCCAATAAAAAAAAATTACATAAGAATCCAGCTGACTTCCTCATGTGAATTCTCATCTGACGCTATGGGATGGATTTCTGAATGGTTTGCTATAGGAATCCAGGATAGATTCCTACACGAATTCCTACTTAATTTCCCATGGAAATAAAAATCATTTATCAATATACAAACCCGGGAAAAACTATTTTAGATAATCAGATATAACCATATAGATTTATATGAATTTTAGCAATCAAGTATATAAGTCGGAATGGGGAAGGAGGGTATCCCTAAAATTTTTTTTTCAATATTTTGCGCCCTGTTTAGAAAATCTCATAGAATCCAATAGATCTTCATAAATTCCTATAGTAATTTTATAAGAATGAATGAGTTCTATGAGAAGTGCTATAGTTAAGTATAGGGCCTTATAAATACAGCTATAAGAATCTATTGGATTTTTTAAGCAGGGCGAACATTCCAAAATCACGTTTGTAAATATAATTGAACACAGGGTTGCAAATAGCGCATTAAATTTATAATTGCATTAGTACTTCAATTAAATTTTTTTTTATTTTTCATAATTCAAAAACAACAAATTAAAAATTATTTTTTAATTTTGAATTCAATATCTCAAAATAATTTTTTAATTTTTAATCCTACGTTTTGGATTAAAACGTTAATTAAATTATGGCATAATCTATTAAAAAGTAGTGATTGGTCAAATTAAGAATTGATATCTTAGAAACTGATTTTTCCAGCCAACAAATTGAAAAAGTTACTAACTTTTATTTTATAAATTCGATATCACTGATCAATTATTAGCTTAAAATATCATTTATTCATCATTATAAATTAATTTACAATATATATATAAATTGAATAAGTGGTAAATAATAAAATGAAAAATTCGTATACTAGATCTTTAGATATTAGGATCCCGGGTCAAAAAATTAGATCTGTTTCAAAATGAATGATAAATTCATATATTTTTTCTTTAATTCAAGTTTATTAATCGTATTTATTTTATAAAGGAATTTAATCTGTTTTTACCCGTACTATTCCTTATCCAGGTCAAAGTTAGACTTATTTTCGTATGGTATTTAGTCTGTTTTAATTCGGGTTCAGACTAAAAACAGCCTTTTTTTATTATAATTATTGGCGTTTCAATTGTTTTTAAGGACAAAAACAGACTTTATTTACTATAGTTTTTAGTTTGCTTTTAACCGCTTTTAGATCTAAAACAGGACTTTTTATAAATATAAATAATAACAATAATAATCTAGATTTATAAATTTATTTTAATTTTTTCGTATCTGAAACATGCTAATGCAGTTCCGTAATAAGATGCCACAAGAATTTTGATGTTTTCTAATGCCAGAATATTTTAAATTTCATCCATTAAATAAGAAAAATTTCTTGACATTTTAAGATTTATTTTTTCACTTTTAGTAAAAGCTAAAGATATACAATCAAGACAACTAGAAATTAAGCTGTCAAACTTTCATTAATTACCAATAATAATATTTTTAGTTGTAATTTTTTTTTTTTTTTTATAGAAATTATAAAAAAAAGCCTTAAATAGTCAAAGTGAGCGACTAATGGTACTGAGCGGGTAGAGGGGCTTTTACCTCAAATAGTAAACAAAACATAACCAATTTTGTAGCTTAATATTTTTTTATAAATATTGCCCATAAATAAAAATCTTACAATTCCAGTTTTGTCCTTGCCAATTTTCAGAACTAAAATTTTTAAAATTCAAGAATTAATCCGATTTTGTCTGCCCGTAACGCAATTGTTTTTAAAACAATAGGTCGAAGACAGCTTAAAATTATTGTAAAAGATCGAAAACAGATCACATAATTCAATCAGACTAATATCAGATCAAATTTTTCGGTCCGGGTAGATCAAAAACAGATTAAAATTTTTATAGAAATTCAATAACAGACCAAGTAGCCCAAATACACTTCAGTTAAACTACAATCAGATCAAATTTTTTGACGATGAACGTTAACTAATTTTTCGGTTCCTCATTTTTAAAATTTTTTTATGTTTATTTTAATAGTAATAACTGTAGATATCAATTAATCGATTCTTTTTCATATTAATTTTAATTTAAGAAATTACAAATTTTGCTCTTCTATGTGTACCAAATTTCGATATAAATAATAGCCATTTTGTAATATATACAATGATTCTGGTTTGACAATAGTATCGAATATACTAATTTTAAGTCGAAAATAAACTACAAACTATTAAAATTTTGAGCATAATTTTTTTCCGTGTATAGGATGATATTTTGAAAATTTACCAAAAATTTTTGTACTAATTTCTAGGAAATTCCGATTAATTGCTGAAAAATAATGATAGTTTATTATTAAGTACAACAAAAAACCAACAGCACAAACTATTCGAAAAATTTTTTTATTTATGAAAAAATATATTAACATAATTATGAAATATCTATATATTAGATAAAATAAATTTTGTTCGTGATGTAATAATATTAATGTTTTTTAATTATAAAAAAAATCGTAAATAATTTTGATTTAAATAAAATTCAAGAATTAAAATTTCGTCAATTTATTGTGATTTGATCGAAAGTTAAGATACATATGATAATAAAATAAATCATTATTTTTCGTATATGATTGTAAATTACTTTGTCAGCAACAGAATTATCGGACCATGATATCATAATTTTTCAACATCGCGACCTTTTATTATTAAAAAGTTATTTACTATTATCGTTAATCGTTTTATATATATTAGGAAGGGCCAAAAAACATAACTAATTTTTTTTTCTTTAGTTACCGTGAAAATATGGTTAAAGATGATGAAAAAATAATTCCGGTAAAGTTTGAGCTCTTAATATTAATATTAAGATGTGATGCTTCGAGATTTTTGATTTACCATTTAAATATCATGGAAGAAGAATAATTTTTTAGTTTGGAATTTTCACCTCGGCAATGGCTCATTGTACGAATAAGCCCAGCATACATTTTTGTAGAAAATTTAATGCTCTACAAAAAAAGTCTCTTATCATTTTTTGATAAATTCATCTGTTCAAAAGTTATTGGAGCTCGAAGTCAAGTTAGAGTAAATTTCAAGATCTTTTTACTTTTCCGGCGAAACTATCAGACTTCTGAAAAAATGTCTCAGAATCTTTTTTATACACAATTTTATTTCCTACAAATTATGTCTGATAAATTTTTTTGAAATACCGTTTTGTTTTTTAGTTATTTCCATTTTAATGCCAAGCTCCTAAAAAAATAGTGTTCTGATCGATTTTAAGGGCATGGCATTAAAATGGAAATAACCAGAAAACAATGTAGAATTTGAAAAAAATTTATCAATGATAATTTGTAGGAAATAAAATTCTCTACAAAAAAGATTTCATGACATTTTTTCATAAGTCTGATAGTTTCGCTGGAAAAGTAAAAAGATCTCGAAATTTATTCTAACTTGATCCGAGCTCCAATAAATTTTGAACAGTGGGATTTATCGAAAAATGATAAGAGACTTTTTTTGTACAGCTTTAAATTTCCTACAAAATATGTACTGGACTTATTCATACAATGAGCCATTGCTAAGGTAAAAAATTCCAAACTAGAAAAATTTTTTTTTCCATGTTATTAAAATGGGAAATCAAAAATCACGAAGCGCCATCTCTTATTATTAATATTACGAGCTCAAACTTTACCAGAATTTTTTTTTCATCTTCTTTAACCATATTTTCACGGTAACTAAAGAAAAAAAAATTTGTTCTTTTTTTTGACGCACCCTAATATATATATAATTTTTTTTTCTATCTTACGCTTTCTAATAAAATCACAATAAAGGTATGATTTTATCAATAATAATTCTTGAGTTTTATAAGAATCAAGTTTCCTAAAATTTACGTCGATAAAATTATGAATAAATTATTTAATTTGGTAATTTAATCGTTCTAAGCGCATCATCTGGATGTGTCTCGAGAATGGCAATCGAGCCAATATTGAATGGTACACCTATACCACCGTCCAACACCAACCCTGCATCATAACAATGTGATCTTATTGTTAAACGATTACAGAATGCACGGGGTTTCATTGTTTTCGGTAATGGCCATATATCATTTAAAATAATATCTCTAATAGCATAACTCATTCGCACGTCATCTGTAACAGAGTAAAAGATATTCAAACATAAAATGAAAAAACATTTGGAAAATCCAAGGGTGCACAACTTTAACGACTCACGTTTTCAAAGTCCGGTGTCCATCATAACTTAAAAACTACTGCACCGATTCTTTTGAAATTTTGAACACTATTTATGTACATAATTAACGAGGCAAAGCTGGAGAGCTTTTTTTAAATTTATTAATAATTCGTACTTTCTAATAACAAAATAAGTCAATTTTTTTCGCTAAAAAATTGTGTTTTTCTTCTTAAACGTTCCAAAAAAGTTAAAAAATTGAAATTTTGAAAAACCCTCCCAGCGTTACCTGGAGAAAACTATTATCTAATGAAAAAACTTTAAACCCTTGATTTCGGATGATCAAGCACAAAGTTATGAGAGGCACCACGATTCTACTTTTTTCTGAGGCGCGTCCGAGTAATTCATGCCATTGCCGTATTTTTCAATAAGGTAAAAGCCCCCATTATTGACACTATAAGAATGTCTGTTATTGTTTGAATTTTTTAATCGTATTTTAAATTAATATAATCAACTTTTTTTGCATTGGAAGTTTTAATTGATGTCTCTACTTGTATATTTGAATTAATTTACCTAAATAGCAATAAATCAAATATAAAATATATTAATTTAAAATCAACAAGTCGAGTGCGGGTATTATTGACAGGGTAAAATAGGATCAGAGCCAACTATTAACATACCATGAATCCTATTATTGACATGTGGCTGTTCCGTACCAGCTGTCTCAAAGTACCGAAAGGTGGCAGCAAGACAGCCGAGACGAAAGTACCAACAGCAGGAGACGACCGAGGAAACAATCTATACAGTTTCGATTACCTTTTGAATAAAAGAAAATATATATTTGTTATCATTCATTATTAAGTTACCGCCAAAGTTATAGCTGTATTTTTTAATATTTATTGAATATAATTTAATAAAGAATAGTGATATTAATTGCATTGTTATTACTGTTATTTAATTAGTAATAGTTAAATATAATTATAATTGTAGAAATAAAACTACAAACTGGTAACCCCGTTAAAAAAACGTTCAGTTACAAATAAAATAACGACGCCATAAAACGAGGTTAGAATCCGTTTTTGATGAAAAAAACCGACAAACAAGTCGAAGTGAAAGACGAAGATACAAAAAAATTTCAAGACAACGACAGTGCTGGTCAATCAAGATTAACCATGACGCCAGCAGAGTATGAACAACAGATACTGGAATTGCGGGAACAAATGACGTTGTTACAAGCGGGAATACAGCAAGTACGTGCAGGTGCGCAACAAGTAGCCCCAAGGGAAAATCAAGAAAATGGACAAAATCCAGGTAATCAAAATGATGTTCAAGCAACAAACTTTAAACTATCTACGTTTTGGGTTAAAAAACCGGACTTGTGGTTTATACAAGCTGAGTCAAAGTTTAGTAAAAATAATATCAGGAGTGACAAAACAAAATACGACGCGGTGTTAGAGATATTGGACGAAAAAGCTATAGAACTGGTATCAGATGTCATAAGAAATCCACCAGAGGAGGACAAATACAAGACGTTGAAAGAAGCGTTAGTAAAACGTACGACAGATTCAGCTGAGAGACAAATGCACATATTGCTGTCAGAAATACAATTAGCGGATAAAAAACCGTCGCAGTTATTGAGACAAATGAAGGAGTTAGCGAATGGTCAGGCGACAGATGAGTTACTAAAAACAAAGTGGATCGACTTGCTACCCGAAAATATACAAATAACAATGAGAGTGCTATCAAAAAAATCATCGCTAGATGACCTTGCGGACGCAGCTGATACCATGATAGAAAACACCACAAGAGCAATATACAGCACCGACGTGAATGCCATTAAGACGACAGACATTGAAAAACGAATATCAGGAATCGAAAAGTGTATGCAGGACTTGGCTGATATTTTGAAGAATAACCACAGGTACAAACAAGCTCGTGGTCGTTCGGGATCGCGGGACAGACAGCAGACAACTAGTGCGAACGGGATGTGTTACTATCATGATAAATTTCGTGACAAAAGTTTCAAATGCAGAGCTCCGTGCAACTACAATGGTCCAGATTTGCGTAAACAAGCGGAAAACTAAAAACGCTACCTTCATCTGAGGCGGTGAAAGACAGCGTCAATTCCGTTAATTCAAAAACTGAATACCGCCTCCATGTATATGACAAAGCAACTAATTTTAAATTTCTCGTAGATTCCGGATCAGTAGTCTCAATTATTCCAAGGACGGCAGTAAGAGGAAAATTAAACAGCGCCGATTTGATCTTATATGCAGCGAACAATACTGCGATAAAAACGTATGGCGTTAAATGGCTCACAGTTGACCTAGGGCTGAGGAGAGCGTTTAAATGGCCATTCATCGTGGTTGACGTCAAATCAGCAATAATAGGGGCAGATTTTATTGCTAACCATGGGATATTGATTGATTTAAAGCGACAGCAACTCTTGGACCCAAAGACAAATTTAACGAGGAGTGGAATATTTGAAAAAACAGAAATACATAGTATTTCAACAGTTGAATCAAGTGAGAACCCGGTGAAATATGAAGACGATTATTTTAGGAAGCTGTTGAATGAATTTATCGATGTGACAAAGCCATCAGCGAGAAATATTAAAAAGAATAAAAATGTAGAGCATCATATCCCGACAGTGGGACCACCGATAGCAGAACGTGCCAGGAAATTAGCTGGAGAAAAATTAAAAGCGGCCAAGGAGGAGATAGACATGTTGCTAGCTTTGGAAATAATCAGACCATCAAAAAGCGAATGGGCAAGCCCGCTCCACATGCAGAAGAAAAGTACAGGTAAATGGAGATTGTGTGGTGACTATAGGAAAGTGAATCAAAAAACCAAACACGACAGATATGCTCCAGGAACCATAGAAGATTTAATACAAAGATTGCATGGCAAGAAGATATTTAGTAAAATAGACATGATTATGGCATATTTACAAATTGATATGGCAGAAGAAGACATTCCGAAAACGGCAATAACAACCCTTTTCGGTTTGTTTGAATTCACAAAAATGCCGTACGGACTGAAAGGAGGATCGCAAACATTTCAAAGGTACATGGACTCAATTTTCCGCGACTTGGACTTTGTGTTTGTATATATAGATGATATTTTAATCATGTCTGAGAATGAAGAAGAGCACAAGAAGCAGGTACGATTGGTGTTGGAACGGCTGAGAGAACACGGTTTAATAATAAACTTAGAAAAAAGTGTTTTTGGGAAAGCAGAGGTAGTATACCTGGGATATACTATAAATGAACATGGATACAGACCACCAGCAGAACGCGTAGAAAAAATTAAAAACTACAGGAAACCTGAAACAATTAATGACTTGAGAAAATTTTTGGGAGTAATTAATTATACCAGGAGATTAATTCCAAAGGCAGCAGAAATGCAGGCGCCACTTAATGAATATCTAAAGGATTCAAAAAAAAATGACAAAAGAAAAATTAAATGGACAACGGAAGCTGAACAAGCATTCGAGAAATGCAAGCAAAGTGTGGTGGAGGTTGTCATACTGTCATTCCCTGCCAATGATGCACCATTGATGTTAAAAACAGACGCATCAGATTTCGCCGAGGGAGCAGCCTTAGATCAACAAATAAATGGAGTGTGGACACCGATATCATTATTCTCGCGTAAGCTATCAAAAGCTGAACAAAATTATAGTACATACGATAGAGAACTGCTAGCCATTTTTGCAGCAATTAAAAATATGAGACACTTGTTAGAATGCCGAGAATTCACGGTTCAAACAGATCACAAACCTTTGGTGTATGCGTTTCAACAGAAATTAGACAAAGCATCACCAAGGCAGATTCGTCAACTGTCGTTTATTTCTCAATTTACCACGGACATCATCCATGTGAAAGGAGAAGAGAACAGTGTTGCTGATGCGTTGTCTAGAATTAATACCATCGATGTACCCACAATGCTTTCCAGTCAAAGGATTGCAGAAGCACAGGAACAGGACCAAGAGCTCCAAAAGATTCAAGAACAATCGTCGCTAAAGCTACAGAGACTAAATATAGAGGGCCAGCAGATATACTGTAACATTTTTAAGAACATAGTGAGACCATACATACCCAAAGAGCTAAGGAAACTCGCATTTGAGTCAGTACATGGAAACGCTCATCCCAGCGGTCGGAACACTAGCAGGACTCTCAGAGAAAGATATATATGGCCTGGGATCAGAAAGGATGCAGCACAATGGTCAAAAGAATGTCTTCAGTGTCAGAAATCGAAAATTCAACGTCACAATCGCATAAATCACTTAAAAATAGACGTATCGGATGCTAGATTTAATCATATAAATATAGATATCATTATGCTACCAAATGTAGATGGATATAGATACTGTCTTACAATAATTGATAGGTTTTCAAGATGGCCAACAGCCGTGCCACTGAAGGATATTACGACGGAAACCATAGTTACAGCACTATTCAATAATTGGATATGTTTCTTTGGAACACCATTAAAAATTACGACAGACCAGAGAGCGCAGTTTGAATCAGCGTTGTTCAAAGGACTAACAAGATTCATAGGAGCAAATAAAATACGGACTTCCCCGTATCATCCTGCATCCAATGGAATAATTGAAAGATGGCACAGGACTTTAAAAGCAGCGTTAATGTGTAAGTCAGGAGTACCGTGGATACATGCATTACCATCAGTGTTGCTAGGATTACGCACGACATATAAAGAAGATATCAAATCGTCGCCAGCGGAAATGGTGTTTGGAACAACGTTGAGAGTACCAGGCGAATTTTTTGTACATCAAGAATTGCCGACAGACCCACAAGCATTCCTAGAAAATCATCGAAAAGCGATGAGAATGATGCAACCGACACAGACAGCACATCATTCAAAGCCAAAAGTATTTATTCACAAAGACCTGGACAAGTGTTCACATGTATTCATACGGTGTGATCATGTGAAAGCACCGTTAGAACAACCGTACCAAGGTCCATTCAAAGTAATTGAAAGACTGAGTGATAGACTATTTAGAGTAGATGTAGAAGGTCAAGAAAAAAACATATCGATAGAAAGACTGAAACCAGCGTATCTCCCACAAGAAGAATTAGAAGAGAATGAGACTGAGCAGAGCAATGAAAATGAAAATGTCTCACCACGTGCAATGATCGCCAAAGGAGTTGAAATTCCCGCCAATCGTGTCAAAGACACTGAAGGGGGAGTGGATGTGGCTGTTCCGTACCAGCTGTCTCAAAGTACCGAAAGGTGGCAGCAAGACAGCCGAGACGAAAGTACCAACAGCAGGAGACGACCGAGGAAACAAACTATACAGTTTCGATTACCTTTTGAATAAAAGAAAATATATATTTGTTATCATTCATTATTAAGTTACCGCCAAAGCTATAGCTGTATTTTTTAATATTTATTGAATATAATTTAATAAAGAATAGTGATATTAATTGCATTGTTATTACTGTTATTTAATTAGTAATAGTTAAATATAATTATAATTGTAGAAATAAAACTACAGACAGATCTAATGCGCATGCGCAGCAGTTTATAAAAAATTATTAAAGACCACCGTCAATGAGGTTCAAATTAATTATAAATATTTGAATTAAAAACGACAAAATACGATAATTACAATTAAAAATTTATCTAGGACACAGTTTTATTTTTTTATAAATTCGACGACACTATTCTTGCTTCGACAATTTTTTATTCAATGTTTTGTTTATTATGAAATTACTAAGCAGCGTGTTAAAATAAATATATCGATATGTATGTTAAGGAGGTTAAGTTACTTTAGTTTGTGGCCTGTCGCTAGTTGACACACGTGAATTTTTGTGTACCGACTATTGACACCCGATATTTTTAAATAATTCAGATTTATCAGTCTAAATCAATGATTCTGGGGTTATTTAGACTATAAATAACCTAAAACAATATTTAATAATACACTTACATTAGAACTGTATAAGTAAATCCGTTTCTAAAAATACGATCTCTCTAAACGAATTGTTAAGAAATTCAAAACATTCTAGCGATGGTGGTCTACTCGGAAAAATAAATTTTTTTTACAGCGAATAATTTATTCCCGGAAATAAAATTGAACTATTTTTCCATTTAAAAATATCAAAAAATTGATAACAAGTATTGAGCAATGTGATTATTCATACAGTTAATTAAAAAATTAATGAATTTAAACAATATGTCAATAACAGGGGCTTTTACCTTATTTCTTCGTGAAAATTTCACAAAATATTCTTCGAACACCATACTTTAATGTACCATTGGTTCGAATAAAGCGATTTTAACTGTGTCGTAACAAAAAATTTTCAAAAAGATGTCATTTTTTGTACGAGTTAACCTTAAACCCCCCCCCCCCCCCCCCCCCGCCGTTAATATAAATATGCTTTTTATGACGTGTCACTGCGATATCACAAATGAAGAACACGATTTTATGTGAGGCAATGAGGTGACTTTGACAGGGGACAGTAAAGTCTAATCTCGCCACTCCGCGTTTGAGTTGTACAATAATCTTTTTTGTATTTTTATTTTAGTACTATCAAATTTGTAAATAATATAATACCTGATAAAAATTGAAGACTATTGTTGTAATCGTTAGAAATTTTGTCAATTTCTTTGTCAGTATATTTACTAGTTGGCGAAGCAACATTTAAAATTTCTTTAACAGTTTGTGGTGTCAAACTATTTATTGCTTTATACCACGCACTCGAACCTGTTCCGGTACTTACGCAAAGTCCAGAACTCTTGAATTTGTGATAATTTTCTTCATCATCTATACGGATTTCCAGCAAACTTGTTTTAGCTGACAATGCTTCACCTATAAATACCTAAAAATAATTTTATTGCTTAAAATTTATTTTATTTCCTAGAGAGAGATTTCCTATTATACTAATATGATTTAGAAATAATATAAAAAAAAAAATTACAATTAATTTTTTTAATAATGTGTAGTAAAACTTTGGTCACTCTAATAAAGAAAAATTCTTCAGCAGAGTAACTAAAACAGACAAACGACTTCCAGCATCACCGTCGTGACCCGTAGTCTAAACTCATGAGGAGGCATGACCCGGGCCTCGGCGATGTTCACTAGAGTAACCAGAGATGCGACGTTGGACGATTTATAATTTTATAATTTTTTTTGTATTGGATCTGCAGATGCCAGGGTTGCAAATAGCGCGTTAAATTTATAATTGCATTAGTGCTTCAATTAAGGCCATGCTCAGGCAGTGCCTCCCACTTTTTAAAAAATTTCAATGGCTTTCAACTCTCATAACCATATTAAAATTATATTAATTAATTAAAAAAAAAAAAAAAATTTTAATTGAAAAAGGGAGAGCGTAGTCGTAATTTTGCTAAGATATAGATTAAAAAAAAATTACTTGCAGTTGATATCAATTGCAAGCTGAACGAAATTTGTAAAATAAATTTCAGTAAAATCGTCATGTCAATTTTAAAATTCGAATTTTCAAACTTTATAGGCTAAAATTTATTTAACAAATTTCATTCAACTCCTGATTGATATCAATTGCAAGTAATTTTTTTTAAATTCTATACCTCGGTGAAATTACGACTACGTTCTCCTTTTTTCAATTAAGGTTTTAATTTTTTTTTAATTAATTAATAAAATTTTCATACGGTTATGACAGTTGAAAGCCATTGAAATTTTTTTAAAAGTGGGGGGTACTGTCTGAGAATGCCCTTAAATATTTTTTTATATTTCATAATCCAAAACCAACAAATTAAAAATGATTTTTCAATTTTTATTTCCATATCTTAGAATTAAAAATAAATTTTTAATTTTTAATCCTACATTTTTCAATTAAAAATTAAATTTCAAATTCTTAATTAGTAAAGTAGCGTTAGAATTTCATGGCTTAGTTTTTAAATCTATGTTTTGAAATAAAACATTAAATGAACAATTTCAATTCGGAAAACCAGATTCGAAAATTTATTTATAATCTCAAATTTCATATTTAATAAATAAAAAGTAAATCAAAAATTTTAATTAGCCATAGCTAAAGGGGATTCCAAAATTACATTCCGTTTTTTCATTTTCTATTATCATATCAAAAATTAAATAAAAAGTTTTGAATTCCGAACATTGGATTAGTGTTGTTTTAATTTTAGATTCTCTGTTTACACTGAAAATTATTCAAAAAATTTAATTCGTAAATGTCTTAACTATGAATGATCTTTTTATTTCAAATTCTATTATATCTGACGATCAAGAGTAGGTTTAAAAATATTTAAACTTGAAGGTCAAGTAAAACAGTATTCTTTCCTGTTATAAGTGCCGTCAAATTTTTAGTCGATTACTTATCTAATTGCGTACCGCATCTAAATTAAAAAGTAATTTCCAATTTTCGATCCCACGTGTTTGATTTAACGAGTAATTTTTTAACTTTTAATCCCACATTTCTGAATTAGAATTAATTTTTGAAATTTTAAACCCACGTGTCGATTTAAAATCTAATTCTTAAATTTGTAATTTGACTTGTCTGATTAAAAATTAATTTTTTGATTGTGAATCCCACGCGTGTACATTTAAATTAATTTAGAAATTTTGAATCGCTCGCACCAAGTTAAATATCAATTTTAAAATTTTGAATCTCACGTCTCTGGATTAAAATTAATTTTTCAATTAAAGTTGTTGAATTAAAAATTAATTTCGTAATTTTAATCGATACAATTTCAATTACGGATTAAAAATTTAATTTTTAATTGCAAATATTCTCATAAAAGAATTCGCAACCCCGATACTAGGTTAGTTATCATGAACTTCTTACTTCATTTAATGCCAGCCAAGGTAATTTTCGTTGGTCAGATACTTGACTGTCCGAATCTGAAACTTTATTGCTATTAACTTGATAGTTACTCTGACCAACAATATGATTTTTTTCATGCATATGAAACGTTGGTTGCCAAATTTGATTTTTTTCTCCTTGAATCGTCACTCTAATCCTAGTCCTCATGACAACTTCATAATCACCCGCGTTCATTAGTTCAAAAATCTTCGGAATATCATCAGTGTATCGTCGATCCAGCATCAAATACCCTTCTGATGAATCTGGATCGGAATTTATTCCGAGAATCGGTTTTTTATTGTCAATAATAAGATTAGCGCCAAGTAAAAATGTTCCATCACCACCGACTGCTATTATCAAATCAGCCCAATCAAAGTGCGCCTGTTCAATAGTGAATCTAGAAAATTATTAATAAATAAATAAGAAAAATGTAAACATTAATTTCAAAACAGCACATTCTTAAACTCTAAAATAAAAACCGGGGTCCAGGCGGTGTACACGGAGAAAAAAACATAGTAAATTTTACTAAAAAATATGAGAATAATTACTAAATTTGGATAGTAAACTTGAAACGCGTATGATTTACATAAAAAAATTCACAAACAGATAAGCATATTTTACAAGTCGTTTAGTAATTTCTCATATACTGGTTATCCCGGGTCAAAAAATTAGGTCTGTTTAAATATAAATGATAAATTCAAATATTTTTTCTTTAATTCAAGTTTATAAATCGTATTTCTTTTATATAGGAATTTAATCTGTTTTCGCCGGTACTATTCCTTATCGAGGCCAAAATCAGACTTACTTTCGTATGATATTAAGTATGTTTTGAGGACAAAATGTTTAAGGACAATTGTTTTTAAGGACAAAAACAGACTTTATTTACTATAATTTTTAATCTGTTTTTAATCGCTTTCTGATCAAAAACAGGATTTTTTATAAATATAAATAATAATAATAATAATCTAGATTTATAAATTTATTTTAATTTTTTGGTATTTAAAACATGCTAATGCGCTTCCGTATTAAGATGTCACAAGAATTTCGATGTTTTCTAATGCCAAAATATTTTCAATTTCATCGAGTAAATAAGAAAAATTTCTTGACATTTTAAGAGTTATTTTTTCACTTTTATTAAAAGCTAAACAGTCAAGACAACTAGAAATTAAGCTGTCAAACCTTCATTAACTGCGGACATTTTTAAACAAAAGATACTAAGTAAATAGTAAACAAAACATAATCAATTCTGTAGCTTAATATTTTTTTAACAAATATTACCCATAAATAAAAATTTTATAAGTCCATGATTAAATCCAGTTTTGTCCTTGCAAATTTTTAGAACTAAAATTTTTATAGTTCAAGAATTGATCTAGTTTTGTCTGCCCGTAACGCAATTGTTTTTTAAACCAACAGCACGAGAGATTCAAAATTTTTAAATTAATTTAAATGTACACGCGTGGGATTCACAATCAAAAAATTAATTTTTAATCAGACAAGTCAAATTACAAATTTAAGAATTAGATTTTAAATCGACACGTGGGTTTAAAATTTCAAAAATTAATTCTAATTCAGAAATGTGGGATTAAAAGTTAAAAAATTACTCGTTAAATCAAACACGTGGGATCGAAAATTGGAAATTACTTTTTAATTTAGATGCGGTACGCAATTAGATAAGTAATCGACTAAAAATTTGACGGCACTTATAACAGGAAAGAATACTGTTTTACTTGACCTTCAAGTTTAAATATTTTTAAACCTACTCTTGATCGTCAGATATAATAGAATTTGAAATAAAAAGATCATTCATAGTTAAGACATTTACGAATTAATATTTTTGAATAATTTTCAGTGTAAACAGAGAATCTAAAATTAAAACAACACTAATCCAATGTTCGGAATTCAAAACTTTTTATTTAATTTTTGATATGATAATAGAAAATGAAAAAACGGAATGTAATTTTGGAATCCCCTTTAGCTATGGCTAATTAAAATTTTTGATTTACTTTTTATCTATTAAATATGAAATTTGAGATTATAAATAAATTTTCGAATCTGGTTTTCCGAATTGAAATTGTTCATTTAATGTTTTATTTCAAAACATAGATTTAAAAACTAAGCCATGAAATTCTAACGCTACTTTACTAATTAAGAATTTGAAATTTAATTTTTAATTGAAAAATGTAGGATTAAAAATTAAAAAATTATTCTTAATTCTAAGATATTGAATTAAAAATTAAAAAATCGTTTTTAATTTTTTGGTTTTGGATTATGAAATATAAAAAAAAATTTATTTGAAGCACTAATGCAATTATAAATTTAGTGCGCTATTTGCAACCCTGCTCATGATTATTTTTTATTATTCATTTATTCTGTATCATCTGACAAAATTGGGTGCTTTTGCTTGTATAATATCTCAAATAAACGATTTAATTATTCAAAAAACAGGACATTCTTATTTAAATATTTATTACCTATTTGTTATTTTATATTCAATGTTTCTTTTTTCTAAAGTATCCACGAGTTTTCTCTCAACAATTTTATTTTTTTCATGATTTGCTAACATCGAATCATAATTTGATCCTCGTTCTAATAAACGAATTTTAAATAGCGATTCATCAATATCTGGTTCTCGCAACCGTTCAAATTTGAATCTTGATACTTTTGTGACAATAAGAACACGTTTTGGTAAAAAACTCGTCGACTGATGTCTCATGATAGACAATTTTATTGAATTATTTGTCGATGTCCGCAAATTAAATAAAATTCCTGAAAAATAAATGAATAAATAAAATTATTTAAATTGCATTTTTATTTTTATACAAAATATAACATTATATATTTGTAAAGATGAAAAAAAATCGTTTATTAAATTTAAAAATTAAATTATATTACTCGCTGCTTCTCGGCGAATATTACTGACGAAAATCGTCATCACAACAAATATTATAACTTTTTTACGTTTTGAATTCACAATATTTACAAAGCATAATTGTAGTATATAACCTTAAATTAAATTAGAATAAGCTGATAAAGCAAACAAACATAAAAGGTTTTTAAAATAATTAAGTATAAAAAATATAAAACACTTCAGTTTATCGAGGTCATTATTTATTTTTATAGTGATAAGTTCGATTTAAAATAACTGTGAATTTTTAAATCATTATCTTACATTTAAATCATTATGACATATTTATATATATATATGTAAATTTTTTTACTGAAAACTTATTGTCATTTTACTGATACCGATTGTCGGACAATTATCTGATGATTGCGTTGGGAGTGATGCAAATTCCCACTTGTGCAAAGTCCCACCTGGTTGGCAGCATTGTCCCTGATAGCCAAGTTGGTGAGAAACTGATGAGAAACTTGCAGCCGCAACTGGAACCAAGTTGACCGCCAACAGTTGGTACCTCCAATAGTTGATGGACATTTTCTGAGAAAGTTGGTGGCAAAAAATGTAAATCCAAAAAGTTGACGATCACTTCCTGAGAAAGTTGGTGGCAAAAGTTGCTTGCAAAAGTTGGCAATCATAAGTTGACGGTAAATTTCTTTTCAATTTCCTCAGAAACTTGCATTCCAGTTGCGGCTCCATACTGGCACCAACTTTCTGAGAAAGTTGGCGGTAACTTGTAGCCAAAAGTTGCAAAAGCTGAAGTTGTCCATAACTTGTCGTCAAGTTGGTCGGAAACTAATGAATGACCAACTTTTTTACGATCAACTCGTGTTATCAGGGGTCATATGATACTAAACTATAGATGTTGATAAAAGCATTTCCAATTTTATCATGCGATGGTTACAGCTCTTCATTATCAATGAAAATTTTGATTTTAATTTTTTTTTTTAAATCTTTATTATCATTTATTAGATTTTTCTTTATTGCGATTATTAATGTAAAGAAAAAAAACTGAAAAATAATATTACATTATCGATAGACTTTATTTATAAAATAAAATACAGTACAGTAATAAAATATAACACTATTAACTTAATTTATATTGTTTCTTGTAATTTTTTATGGAATTCTTTAACTTCCTGTTTCTTTACATCGAATTGATATATGGCATTAAATATAATGCTCCCATTTCTCGTTTTAACTACAAAAAGAAAAATAAATTAAAAGAATTTAATTATTGAATAAAATTAATATCTTAATCAATATTAGTTGGGATTCAATATATAATCAGGAAAACAGGTAATTTTCTTGGGTTACATGTGTAGTTGTATTTTTTTGTTCGTATAGGAAAAATTTCTATGTCAGCATATTAATAATAACTAAGCAAACATAGAAAAAGTTACATTTTTTTTTCTGTGTATAATTACAAAAGTAAAATCTACACGGAGAAAACGAGTCTCGAAAATATAGTAATAATTACAATATTTTAGTAAAATTTACTAACAGAAATGAATAAATACATTTCATTTTGTAATTATTCCAAAACGTTAAGTAAAATTTACACTTCAGTAATTATTACAATATGCAGATTTTAAAAATTCCTATACGTAATAGATTTTTTACTATCATGATTGAATTTTTTTTAAACAGAGTTGTAAATTTTATTACATTAATTTTTAATAAATACAATACAACGGAAAGTATATTTTACAAAGCAATATAGTAAATATTACATTTCTGAGATGTGATAAATTATTGAACGGAATATAAATTTTGCTATTCATGAAATAAAATTTACTACGTGTATTATGAATTTTATTATGCGCATAAGAAATACTACTACATAGTATACAAAAATTACTAAACGTTTAGTAATTTTGTACAATGTTGAAACCATAATATCGTTGTAACCCGGCGTGCGCTCCACTCCCCTGATTAAACAAAACGATTTGTGACGATTATAACTGTTTTAATCGTTTTAAATCGTCATAAATCGTCAATTGATTATTAAAAACGATTAAATTTTTCGAATGAAAATTAAAGACGATTCATGACGATTTGAAATTTTAATCGTCATTAATCGTTTTTAATCGTAAAATAATAAATCGTCTTTTGATGATTTGGGACGATTAAATCTGAAAATCCACGACGATTATGACGATTAGAGACTATTAATGATGATTTGATTTCTAATCATTTTTAATCGTCACAAATCGTTTTGTTTAATCAGGGTCAGTTCTGCCCAAACGGCTTTGGAATAGTGTGTACTGTTAACCTGTCTTCAGGAAGCATAACCTATAAAATTGTATAGTGATTATTTGAGTGAAGGTGAAATATGATTATTTATCGTTTCAAGATTTATTGAACAATGAAATTTCTTTAAATAAAGTTGCAATTACGGCCTCTATGTCATTTGATAATAATTTATTAACTTCCGGTGCGATTGTTATGGTACCATCAGAGGATGTTTATAATTTTTATTCAATTTGTTATTTAATCATGTCCAATACGGATAAAGTCATAGCAATTGTAAAAAAATTGTCATATTCATATAATCATCACTTTTTAGCATATGAAGTAAAAGGATACTTTGTAAATTATGAGAAACTACCATGGTCGATTCTAAAAAACGGGTTTATATCATTCAAAACGCGGTTAGGAGATGGCAAAATAATTTTTAAATTAGATAAATAGTTATAAATCTAGTTAACACTAAATTGTCAATTAGTGTACAGTCAACTATGCTCGAACCAATGATTTCAAATTAATTAATTATACTTTAAAAATGTAACTGTTTAGAAATCATTATAATAGTCACATATATATATTTGTTTATAAGTATGAAAAGATTCATGTATTAAGATAAAAAAATGCATTATGCATTTATTAATAATTCGTATAAATATATTATTTTTTACAATCAGTTAATTTTAATTCTTACTTTTCAAATTACGGAAGCTTATTGTAATTATTAATTGCAATTATTCCTAAGCAGGTTTTGTACTATTCCATATTTGCGATGTATATTTTACTAAAGAGTATAGTAAATATTGCAATATTCGTACTTTAAAAATTACTAAACGATTTACAATTATTCCTAAGCAGGTTTTGTACTATTCCATATTTGGGATGTATATTTTACTAAACAATATAGTAAATATTCCAATATTCGTACTTTCAAAATTACTAAACGACTTACAATTATTACAAATGAGGTTTTATACTATTTCATATTTGAGATGTATATTTTACTAAGCAGTATAGTAAATATTCCTTTATCCGTATTGTAAAAATGACTAACCACGATAAGTAAAATATACTAATGTGATTAATAATATTTCCTATATTTTCAATAGCGGTTCAACATTACAATCTGAATATAGTAATTTTTACCCATATTTTTCAGTAAAAATTACTATATTTTTTTCTCCGTGTAGTAATTACATACTTTGTTCCACTCTGGTCATTGCTATATAGAATAAAACTTTTTTGAATGACGGCTTCAAAAATTGGACGCCATTCTCATGAATGATTTCATGTATATTTTCCTGTGTAACTATCACTCATAGAAAAATACAGTCTTCAGTAATTAAGCTTCTTGTGGCCGGTTCTGAAATAATATGTATTTTAGAGTGAAATTTAGCATAATTTAACATACAAGTTTTTCTTTTTTCACGGAAAAAAATAAACTATATAAATTAAGAAACGACAAGTAATACAGTAATAAAGTGATCAGTAAATACTATCATTCTAAATAGTAATTCTTTAATTTATAAATTAAAACGTAAATAATTATAGGATGAATATGAAAATTTATTGTGTATGCAAGAAAAATTACTATTTGAACTTTAAAAATCGTAAGTGATACTTAGAAAATTGACGACACGTATTATAAAATTTATTATTTGGAATGCTAAAATTCTCTATATTGATACCCGGGTTCCGGGATATAATTTCAAAAGCTAATTTTTAAAGTTTATTTTTTTCCGTGTTACAGTGGACAGTATTCATTAAATTGTTAATTTCTTTATTTACTTACCATTTTCAGTAACAAATTTTAAAGTTTCTTTGTAAACATATTTTAAATGATTGATAACCAATTCTATAAATTCGACAGCCGAGATACTCCCTTTTTTTACTTTTTCCCAAAGAATTTTCACCGAATGGTAATCGAAAAGTTGACAATTGTCGACTTTTGGATTGTTTTTGATACGAATGTTTACCCCTTTGGATGCCGCTATTAATTTCTGGTGTTGATTACATTGATGTCTAACTGAGATGCCTAGGAAAACAATAGCACTTGTTAATAGTATATTCTTTTAAACTCAATTAGTGAAAAAGTACTGCAAATCAGTAAATATTTATTGAGAATTAGTCCCAAGTATTTCACTGATGGAATCAGTGATACACTTTTAGACTATTTCTACAATAAATATTCACTAATTTGCAGTATTTTTTACTGATTCATTTTATTAAAGTGGTAATTCCATACTCCGATCTATTCTCATAATTTGGTATAGAGACTTTATGAAAATGAATGAGTTCTATCAAGAATGTCATGAACCGTAATACCCTAATCAAGAAATATTATTTGAAATGATCGAAAATAATTTGAGTCGTCTAATATATAGATATATACTTAGCATGGATTAAATCGATTTTCTTATTCAGGGTGCATACAGTTATGAGAATCTATCGTTTTTTTTTAAGCAGGATTTGATGTAAAAATTAAAAACTAACGTGTAAACAGCATTGGTGAGGGTTTTTTTATAGATCCTAATTTTGTGTTGATCGATTTATTTATTGCTTCAGATGGATTATTTGTTCTAAATAATTCTTTATCAAATACACTTCAGTCTTCAGGGGGATTACACATTATCCATTGTTTAAAAAAATACGAGAAAAATTTATTGAATGCTTTTGATACCAATGGCGTGGCTACAGCGACAACATTCCAAAATAATTTCTAGATTTCAACTGCTGGAGTAAGAGGAAGCGCCATAATAATTTTTTTAATTTTATAGGCTTCATCATTTTCTTTAATTAATTTTTTTAATCCTAGTTTTCTCATATTTTTTTTCAATAGCCTAATGACAATTAATAATTCTATTATTGTTAAATATCAACAAAATTTATAAAATTGATCTATGAGTGAAGAAGTTACACTGAAAAAAATTATTCGTACATGGGTGAAGTGAAAAAAGCAGCTGACTCGTTGAGCATTAGGATTAGTTATTGAAACAACATTGTGGATAGCTTGTTCAAAGTCCGATATAACAAAATCAGGATTCCAATCCGGAGCTATCGAAGTTTTTACGTATTTTAAAACGTTTAAATAGCTGCTTTCAGTTTTTCGTGGCATTAACACGTAAATTACAGGAAAAACCTAAACATATAAAATATGAAATAAAAAATTTACATAACAATTTATCCTATAGGCCAATCTCCAGTCTCTTCAAATAAATCAGTAAAAAGTACTGCTAATCAGTAAATATTTACGGAAAATCAATCCCATATGCTTGAAACTATTTGTCCAGTGAATATTCGCTAATTGGAGTACTTTTCGCTGATTAATTTTGAAAGAACAAACCATTCATTTTTACAGCTCGAAATTACTTGTATGTTTAAGCTCTAAAAAAAGCTATATATTTAAAACTAATAAACCGATTACAAAAAAGTATGTGACAATCAAAAGTGGCTGTAAATACGTTTAATTTTTTAATTATTTAGTAGCTAGATTATGTTATTAACGAAAAATAAGATTGTTTTATATTTGTTATTTACCTCACCGTAAAGTGACCCCGAAATCACCAGTAATTGCTGAGGCTGACGGGTTTTCACCCGAAAATTCCGCTAACACCTAAATGTGCCATCGATGTACATTCTCTTACAACGGTCATCAAAATATGATACAAACGAAGGACTCAAAAGAATTAACGACGCTTCACTTCCACCACCAATAACTTTTGTCTCCATTTAAATTTTATGATAAGTTTTAATTATTTTTTTAGTTTGTAACTCATATGCCAATAAATTTAATCCCTCGGCGGTCGTAAAAAATCGAGAATAGACGTCAAAACTTTTTGGATTTCTTGGCTGATTACCTCGGTAATCTCGTCCCATTTGGAAACGAACTTTAGAATAAGGACAAAAAGTCACGGCTGTGGTTCTCCTATAATAAAAATGGTAGCATAAATGAATATAAAGAGATAAATATTTTTTTTTTTAATTTATATTTTTATAATATATTTCTATGAATTAATTAATTTTAATATTATTTTGATTAATATTTTTGAGTATAATTTTAATGTTATTTCATCTCAAGTAGCCCAGAGACAAATTTAAGATGTCTTAAAAAGGACAAATTTTTTTTTTTTGTCTCAATGTCAAGTTTTTTTTATATAAATAAGATGTTGATCCTAAGATTCATAGAAAAATTGTCTTTTTTAGTCAGTCTTAAAAAGTCATCTCAATTTGTAAATTATGTTTTGTCATTTTTCTTGTCAAGTCTTTTAAGCTGATATTTTTTTTTGACGACATAAATATCTGATTGTTTTTGACAACATTTTGTACCTTATCAATAGGTAAAAAAACAGCCTTAAAACTGCTCTTATGGATGTTACAAAGCCAAGTAGCCAGATAGGAATTGGTTAAAATAATATTTTCAAACATTTAACTGCTTGAGAGGCAAAAAGTCATGCGCCCGCCTGATGCGCAGAAGCCATCAGAAGTAGAACAACTAACTTACCCAAGTGAAGCTTTATCGTAAACCGATTTTAATTGACCAGCAAGAGGTACATTTGAGGTCATTTCTTTTAAAATTTGTTTAAATTCAAATACTTCCTGAACTTCGGGAAATTTAATACATGCATGCCCGTGAGCTGGCTAGAAAACAAGTTCGCAACTAGGAGGCCTGTACATATTACAAGCTCCTGGACATCCTTTCCCTTTTTTTTTTTTTTTTTTTTGATTGCAAACAACATACCTAAAACAAAAATTGCAGATGTGCAATGATACTAACAAATTATCATACTTGCTTTTGACTTTGTTGAGTACGTCTAAAGTAAGGCGAATAAATAACTTTTTTTCGACTTGTTTCAGCAAGTCAAAAGTAAGGTGAATGATTGTCGTACTCGAAGTGAAGATGAATAAGTTTAAACTAAGATCAAAAAATACGAATCAATTCAAATTAAGATAAAAAAAAGCTCTAAAAGTTAATAAAAATTTAATTTAAGTCAAAAAAGCTGAGATCTTCTCGGAAAATTGTCAGCAAGTCGTTACCTTTAAAAGAAAATAAGGCAAAGCCAGTCTGAATCAAGTATTATATAACGGTGACCTTGGCTACTCCGTGTCCAGTAGCCACGAACCACAGTTACAAAATTTCCCGATTAAATAATTAATTATTAATAATAAATATAAATTTTAATTATGATGTTGCTGGTTCTGAACGCGGGAAATAGATCTCAGAGAGTAGGTCGACTCGTTTTGACCGGACACGCGGCTGAAATTAAACTTATTCGCTAAGACACTGGTGATGAAAGTAATTTTTAGGCTTAATTCAATTATTATATATATTCAATTTTATTTAACCAAATTCCCAAATATGTACAAAATTCCCCTTTATATAAGATTAAATTCTTTTCAAATTAATTGAGTGTCCAGCGATAATAAATTTATTTCGCGCGTAAATTTCACTGGACACACCAAGACTAAATTAACTATTGAATATTGTGATAATGTCGCCTTGAAGAGAGAGATATATAATTAATAAAATTTTATTATAATCTTATCTGGATTTTATTGAGTACGACGTACTGATGGTATCGGGCGTCGCTGCATGGTGGATCTTCAGCGTAGATTCTGGTCAGGTTCCTGGGCTGCTGACGGGCTGGACACTTGGCGAATCACTCAGACGAAAACTTCACAAAATTTGGTTTTGTGAACCAGTTTATAGAAATAATTATTCACAAGAATTAATTTAATTTTAAACAATGAACACTCTTAGGCGTGGCGGTAGGTTCCAGCGCTTGAACTTGAATCAATGTTCAGTTGATCCTTGAACTTGAGTGTCGCTTGAATTTATCGCCTGCACTTGAATCGATTGCCTGCACTTGAATGTCGGACTAAATGACTAGATATCGTTAGGCTGACTCAAATAAATTGTTATGAGTCCTGGTGCTAGAGTGGGACCTCGCTAAGCGTCGTCAGTCCACTCTAGCTGATGGCCAGGGCCTAAGTCTTCGAGCAGGTATTTGCTGGCCCTTTTATATCTTAGTTTTGGAGGGGTGGAACTACCCCACTGTCGTCTAAGTTCGAATTCGATCTAGGTGGCCTCTAACATGGCCCCCAAGTGACTAAGGAAGTGTTAATTAATATACAAATTATTCTAATAGATGGCCGTAGAATCAGTTAGACTTTGCGCTCGATTTTCAAATCGTAAAATCAAAACGCACGTTTACAATTATTCTTGATCCGAGATGTTACAAGATTTATATATTAATTGCAATGGTTCGGTGCCGACGTTACATATATGCTATGGATATGAACTTTAGTAAAAAATTTAACAGATTTCAAACCACCGTAAGTTTTTCAATGACGAACAATTAAATTGTTGTATCTTATAAAGTGATTAGTACAGTAAATGAGCCCGACCAGTAAATGAACATTATATAATTCTCACCTACATCATTTAGACTTTAATCACAATCACATAAAAAAAGACTTCATTGCTGTTTGATTGACAACTTTTAGAACTTGACTTTTAATTTTGTTGCATCCTTCCCGTACGAAGAAAATATATATGTGCGGGCAAATTTCATATATGAGACATATATGCCTCATATATGTCTGAAATATGAAATTGATGAGACATACATATTTTTTTCGTATGGATTTAATATTGAAATATAAAGAAAACGGCTGTTCATTTATTGCTTCAGTAACTCAGTAGGCAAAAAAATATGATAATAAAAAAAATTACGAAAATTATTGTAAATTACTATAAACCATATAAATTTCATATTTATGAGATAATAAGAATTACGTACCATCGGTCTTGACCAATTTTCTTATGTTTATTATAAGTATATCCATCATGATGTAAATCATTTGAAGCACGAATTTTTCTTCGAGCTGGAGGAACAAACATCGTTGAGTTACTTTGACAATAAAATGAATAGTAAGTAGCGAAAAAAATGACAGTCTAGAATTCTTACATTTGAATGGCTTAAAATTTTAAACTACGCATCAGGTAATTTTAGTGATAAATTTTTAAGACTTATAGCGAGAAAAGATTTAAACTTAGAGTAAGGGAATTATTCAATAAATAATAAGAAACTTCCAATACTATGTTGTAAATTTATTTATTTTATTGAGATTAATATATAAAATAAAAGAATTAAATACATACATTTCGATAATAAATCATTGATAAACTTAATTAAAAACATTTACTCACTTAAAAAAATTTAAATTAAAGTAATACGAAAAACGTATCAAGTGGGGATTTGCACAGCACAAAGTCCCACTAAAAACTCTAGTACCCAAAATTAAAATAATAATTTTTAAATTGCTTGTATTTTCTGTAGGAATTTGATTGATATGCTTTATACTCGTTGGAATTGACATATCTTGAATCGAATAAAATATAATTATTATTACTTAAATTAAGGTAATTCAAATAAGTATCAAGTGGGAATTTGCACAGTGAGATATCCTATCGATTTCTAGTGGTGCCAAAAATAAAAAATATTATTGGTGTTTTTCGACATATCCTAATATACTTATATTTAATTTAATTGAAGATGTCTATTTTAGGTAGGATCTATTATCAATCAAATTCCTATGTAGAAAATAAAAGCAACGTAAAAATCATTATATTACCTTTGCGTACTAGAATTCTTTAGTGGGACTTTGCACGGTGCAAATTTACTTATTTAAATTACCTTAATTTAAGCAATATTAATTATATTTCATTTAATTAAAAATATATCAATTTTATGAAGTATCTAGCATGTCAATTAAATTCCTACAGAAAATACGAGCAATTTAAAGATTATTATTTTAATTTTTGGTACTAGAGTTTTTAGTGGGACTTTGCTATGAGCATATTCCCACTTGATACCTATTCGAATTTCGTTAATTCAAGTAATAATAATTATATTTTATTTAATTAAAGATATATCAATTTTATGGAGTGTCTAGCATATCAATCAAATTCCTATAGGGATTACAAGTTTGTAAAAAATAATTTTTTATATTTTACGTACTAGAATTCTTGAGTGGGACTTTGCGCTGTGCAAATTCCCACTAAGAAACTTTAAGTGCTTAAAAATTAACTGATAATATATAACTTGTAAGTGTGAAGTTGAAATTAGACAGTTTCACTGAACTTATTGAATTATCGTGTAATATCCAATGAATGATCCATAATATTTATGTTTTCTTCTGCACCTTCCGTTGTTGGCCTACGAGGGCGCTATTGTACAGCCAAATTTTTAAATTTCGAATATAACATTGGCTCGATCGGTAGTTTTATCGTTTGACGAAAATATGCATAATTGTCTATACTGCATGCAATTCTTATGTATAGTTTGTTCTCAAGTGATCAATGCTGCCAACATATTTTTTGTAAGTGGGTCTTTACACAAGTGGGGATTTGCATCACTCGCGACATTTTCTGAGAAAGTTGGTGGCAAAAGTTGGCAATCATAAGTTGACGGTAAGTTTTCTTTCAATTTTCTCAGAAACTTGCATTCCAGTTGCGGCTCCATACTGGCGCCAACTTTCTGAAAATGTTTTGATGACTTACCATGGTGGAGATTATGGGCCCCATAAGTCGGCCCAAATAATCCCTTTCTTACGTAGTTTCTTCTCCTCCGCCGGTGCGTACTCGTCCTTGCCGGTGGCCTTGAAATAGGCCTCAGAATAATTCCCCTAACGAGGGTCGTGGAAAGGGATGCTCCCACTAGGCGGACGGACGGATGGAACGTCCACTGGAATCAACTGCCAACCCTCACTGATACCAGTCCAGAAGACTGTGTTCTCCCTTGATGCTTCCTCTGGACAAGACGAGCCTGGAGGGCCCGGTTCCTCCTTAAGGGCGAGTGACTCCAGCTGCTGAATAATACCACCAGAACCCGACGGGTCACGAACTTCACTCGACGCGATACCAGAACTTGGTAACTTATTAACCGGGTTTGGAATGACCAACGTTACCGGATCGAGGAGGACTTCCTCGGCAACGATCTCTAGGCGGGAACGTTGGTGAACTGAACGACCGAGATCCTCGTGGATCGTTCGAATGATCCGGTCGAACTGGGCCTTTTTGCCTGACCTTCGGCTTCTCGGCATGAATTTTTGGGATGCGGAAGGGAAGTGCTTAGGCTGCCGGTATCAGCGCCCAAAACAGATGAGAGTATTAGGCTGCCGGTAGCAGCGCCAAATATGAGGTATGAGATTATTAGGCTGCCGGTGACAGCGCCCAAAGTTCAAAATAAGGAGTGCGTATTTGGTAAAGTACGGACATATATTTTTGCCTTAAAGTCCGAGTGACAGGATCAAGCCAGCAGTTTTATGTAGAGTTCTTAGCTCTTCTAGATCTTGTGATCGACTGCCTTGATTCTGTCCCTCCTTGGTATTATACATTATCAAAAGTGTTAACGTTGCATCTCAGGTTTCCTATGAGAGAATCGTCGTGGCCCGGGTCTCATGCGTCGTCATCTGTTTAGACTATCCGCGAGCCACGGCGACTCTCTTATCGCAAGAGATTTCCGTTACATTGTTGGTGATGAATAAAATAATATCGCCAACAAAGTAACGATTTATTAATTTATTATTTAATTATAATTCTAAGAAGAGTCGAACCGTTTATTCGCCCACCGTGGCGAATAAATAATTCGAGACTTCAAAAAAAAAATTTCCAAAAAAAAAAATTTTATTTAAATTTAATTAGAGCCAGAACGTAACATTGAATATAGGAAAATTTTTATTTTTAATTAAAATGTTGTATCTCTTTAATGCATTAGTATATAAAAATGTACTTGATATTATTGTGTTGAATATTGATGGCATATGAAAAATATTTTTTATGATTTTATGGCAAGTCTTATCCTTCAAAAAGTGAAAACATAAAAAATAAATTATTGATTTGTGTATTGTAATTTATAGTAATAAAAATAATCTAAAGTTAATTATAAAGACTTAAACTATGTTGGTTTATAAATATTGCTTGGTTGAGGCAAAGCGTCAGTAATGTTGGGCATCTTGTACAGTAGGTCTACTCCCGCCGTTTACTCGTGAGACTTGAAGATGTGTAATAAAGCATCAAATGTAAGAAAATCAGTGAACCAGTCATAATTGAGTTTCACGTCTATTTATAACGATTAGTATTTGTATTTTTATAAAAATAATATTGAAACAATAATAAAAAATAAAAATTTTATGCTTTTTAAAAAGTAATATTAAAAGTATTTTAATATTGAAAGTATTAAAATTAACGGATATAAGAACATAAAGTTAATGATAAAAAATTAAAGCTTTGGAGTTTTAAAAGACTTTAGGTTCTTTTAATGCAAAATTAACATATATGAGAAATTTGGGTAAATAAAGAAAAAAAAAAAGAAAGAGAGAGAAAGATTAAATTATTTTCAATGTAATACAAATATTTGAATAATGATAAAATGAATTTGAATGAAAGTTAATTAAAATTGAAAAAATAATAATAATGAAAAATCAATTAAAATATAACAGTGATCAATAAAAAATATAAATAAAAATTTTAAAAAGAAAATAAAAATGTGGATTGTTCATTTGAAAAAAGTTTAATGAATTTATAGTTATAAAAGAAGGGCATAATTTAGTTATAGTTATTAAGTGTAGTTAAATTCATTCTCAAGTACTACTGCACAGTTTACTAAATCATTTGAAAATTTGTATTTTTTAATTAATAGTTAATTTTAATTAAAGAAGATTTTAATGGTTCTATAAATTATCGAAATAAATGACAGGATTATATATTTACACATAAATAACAGTATATAAACAAACGTTAAATAATCGAAGGTGCTTATATAATGTTAAAAGAAAAAAAATTTTTTTTAAAAAATGTTTTTAATAAATATAAACATGCAATAGTCAACTCAAGATAAATTTTGATATAAATAAGTAAAATAAATAATAAAAAGAAAAGAACTGTAAATATATATTATAATTAATTTTATTTTTTCGGCTCTTGATATTAAGACTATGATGAAAATTTTTTTTTTTACATTTTTAATGTTGATTATAATAAAATTGCATTCAAAAAGCTTAGCTCAAGTACTACCGCAGTTTACCAAGTCATTAAAGTTATGCGCAAACTATAAAAATTCAAATATATAAATGTACTATCTATAATTTTAAAAATAACAGTTTCATTTTTAATTCGATTGATTAATAATTTCTGATATTGTCAAAAAGAAAAAATTGTTGGTTTAAAAAAAAAAAAAAAAAAAATAATTTCAATGCATAATGAAAAGAGATTACTATTGTCACGTTATTAAAATATATCGCTTTAATATTGTGTGTATTATTTATATTTTTTTCTTTATTCAATTTTACTAAAAAATTTAATGAATAAAAATATAAAACATATTAAAATTTTTTAAATTAACATTACAGAATTGTTTAAGATAGTTAATGAAATGTGAGAAAATTATAACATGTGATTGAAAGTATTTATAAAAAAAAATTGGACTATGTTGCTTCATAATTGTTTATTGAACGAAGCAAAGCGTAGATAGTAATGAGCTATAGAGAACAGTATAAATTTACTCATGCCGTTGATTCGTAAATAAAAATAGGAATGCTTAAAAAATGATTAGTATAGCAAAATTGTTGAATAAATATTGTAAAAAAAAAATTTAATGTATGTAATCATTTATATTGAAATAACAACAGGAATAATACTACCACAATTTACAGTGGTAAAAAAAAAAGGCAAAGAAAGAATATTTATTAAGATTCCGATGCTTCTATTCAATAAGAAGAGGTCATTTTGTTTTCTAGATATTAAAATATTTTAAAATAAGTGTCACTTTTATTACGAAACATATATAAAATATATATAAATTTGTTGGAGTTTAAAGATCAATACTAAAATATTATTTTAAATTATTTGTAGTTATTAATTCTATCAAGTTATTAAAAAATTTGTGAATGTGAAATGATGTTTTAGTATTAAAGAAAATTTTTATAAAATAAATATTGTTTACAAAAAAAAATATGAGTAATAAATAAATGATTGATAAATTGTAATAGATGATTAAGAATAAAGCAAATGATATGAAATGAGTTTAATTTGTATATAATAATAAAAAAAGTATTGATAAAAAAATTACACTATGTTGGTTAATGATTGCTAGCTCATCGAGGCAAAGCGTTAGTAATAACGGGCATAGTGTAGAGTAAGTTTACTCCCGCCTTTGACTCGTGACTATAATAAAACATGTTTAATAAGGCATCCAAGTCAAATTTCATGTCAATTGTCATTATTAATATTTGTATTTTTAAAGAAATAATAATAATAATAATAATAATAATAAATATCAAAGTATGATGAGTTTTATTTATAATAAGTTTTATAAGTGCTTTGTAGAAAAAAATCCAGTAAGAATTTAATAATATATATGAAATGAGAAAAATAATAGTTTCATTTATAATTTAAGGTAAATTTAAATAATTTTGTAACTTATGAAATTGTCAAACAGCAAACTTGGTTTATAAAAAATACAAACAATTGACCCGCATGAAAAAAATTATACTTATATATTAAATCAACATTTTTTTTTTACCGTTTTAATTAAATATTTTTGGAATGAACGAATATGATATATAATATTATATATTGACAAATATTAAATTCTATGCAGGTATCATTGAATTTAAAAATAAATTTCAATTTTAAAAGGTTTATTCCAAGCTTACATCATAATCTAAATCCAAAAAAGTCTAATTCAGTTTTTCATAGTCAGAGTTGTATGTTGACTCCAAAATCTACTTAATATATATGTATATATATATATATATATTGGGATATTTGGATCTTTTTAGATATTTCTTCATTTTATTTTCTCAGTTAAACTGAAATGTTTAATATTCATTTTCTCAATTAAAAAAAAAATTTTTATATTATATATTTTTAAGTATATTATCCAATATATTGAAAAAATATAATGAGCATTATTACTTTTTTATATAGCATATACTTTATAATATATGTCTCGATTATAGTTAATTATGTTGGAATTTATATTTTTAAAATAAAAATAAACTAACTGTTTTATAATAAATTTTATTTTATTTGAGGGTTTTTTTTTTATTCTTATTACCAATTGTTCAATAAAATAATATATTTAATTACTATAATTCATATTAATTGCAATACAAACTTGATTGAAGAATAATTATTCTGTATTTTATTAATTCAACTTTTAATAATATTCAACAAGACAGTTAAATTTTGCCGCTTATTGGTGAATATTTGATATGAATATCGAAAAAATTTTAGCGAATATGGCAGAGTTTGGATGAATAAAAATTTTGAGTATGTAAAATAATAAATATAATAATAATGTTAAATTTGATTTTTTATACGATTATTAATTAATAAATTACGAGCAACCTACAGTCACTACGTGACTGCCCGAATACTATTGGCAAATTTATTAAATATATTTAATACGATTATAGTATACGATTTGAATTTAATGTTTATTAAAAATCTTTACTTTAAAACTTACTCCAGAATCTTTTGTTTATTTTAATTATCATATGAAGTTAATCAATAAATTTAGAAAAAAAAGTATTTTGATTCTATATAATTATTAAAAAAAAAAAAAAAAAATTTTATGAGTTTGATCAAAAAATAATAATTGTTATATATTATGTATTAATGTTAAAATATTTATCTAAAACATAAAATATTGATGTTGAAAACGCTGTGGATTAATGTGTGTTGTAGCTGCCATAGTAGTATAATAAAAACTTTACACGATAAGTTGAATGTTGAGTGTAAGAATCAAATAATATGGAATTTTAAAGTAAATTTGCACGATGACTATTAAATTTAAAAATGTACGTGTACATATGATCAGATCAAGGTACTTTATTTCGAAAAAAAAAAAAAAAAAAACCAATAATAATAATAATAATAATAATAATAATAATAATAATAATAATAATAATAATAATGAAATAGCAATAATTATATTAATCAATTAATTTTTATGCAAGTATAATTAAGAAAAATTGAGAATATCTCGTTATTTAAGAAATATATATACCTTTAGTATAATAATATGAGAATGAATCTAGATAGTCACGATATTATTACTTATATTGAAAAAATATTATTATTTTCTTTTCTTGTATCAATTAAGTTTTTTTGTCAGATTGTGAAATTGAATATAAAGTCAATTGAAATATAAAAATATTTAAAGAAAGTATAGACATAAATATAATATAATATAATTTGTATTAATATTTTTCAAACGATGTTTTGTGATGATTTATATGTAAAATTGTATAAATGTAATACTATAAATATATCAAATGTATACGATATTTAAAATAAAAATATTTGAAAAAATAATAAATTAAATATTTTTTCATGTATGATTTCTAGAGAATATATGATAAGAATTGGTTATTTTATAAAATTAATAATATTTTTCATTATTATTATTATTATTATTATTATTATTATTATTATTATTATTATTATATATTTTAAAATTATTTTATGTTCAATTTAAAAAAAAAAATAAATAAATAAAATTTTTTATTAAAACAATAAAACTATATCAAATAATAATAATTATAATAATAATAATAATAATAATAATAATAATAATAATAATAATAATAATAATAATAATAATAATACAATGTATATACATTTAAATAAATAGAAATCAATATATTAAATATATACAATACTTGAAATAAAATTTTAAAGAAAAATAATTGATTAAATTTATTTATTTATAATTTTTATAAAATAAATGATAAAATCAGTTTTTTTTTATATAAGCGATAATATTTTTTATTATTATTATAATATATTAAACTGTTTTTATACTATTGTATTTTTAATTAAAAAAATAATAAACTAAATAATTTTATATTGAAAAAATTGTCTAAGTGGCAACAGGTAATTTAGATACAGAGAGCTACCGTTGTATCCGCCGCCGCTGACACGGCTGGCAGTAAGCGCGCAACTGTAACTCTTTTAATCGCCGGCTCGTACTAGTATGAAAGAGTGGTCAGTTGAAGCGGTTCAAGTAAGCACTGGCGGATACTGGCTACGGCGAGATATACAATATCAACGCATCAGTACCACGGGTCGATGTCTATGACTGAATGACTCTTTATGTGGTAAATCGCTACGGCGTTTATATATTAGTATGTATAACTAAAATTTAGTGTACAAATAAAAAACTGAGTATCGACTTACTTGTTTCCGAGCAAGAATAAAATATCACGTTTACGTGTATACAATAAACCAAGTCGCTTTGATAATAATATATCTAGCGAGAGTAAAATTTGCAACAACGAGAGGATGTTTGAAAAATAAAATTATTATTCAATATTGTGAATAAATAATGTAATTTCAAAAATTTTGAAGTGTTGTAATAAGCAAATGCTTATAAAAACAGCACCACTTTAACAACAGATAGGATTTTTAAAATACTATCGTGTATGTATAAAGTGAAAGAGGAGTTATTCTGGTGTTTTAAAAACTAAAACATATAACGAAGCTCCCTGGTTGATCCTGCCAGTAGTCATATGCTTGTCTCAAAGATTAAGCCATGCATGTCTCAGTACATGCCGTATTAAGGTGAAACCGCGAATGGCTCATTAAATCAGTTATGGTTCCTTAGATCGTACCCACATTTACTTGGATAACTGTGGTAATTCTAGAGCTAATACATGCAAACCAGAGTTCCGACCAGAGATGGAAGGAACGCTTTTATTAGATCAAAACCAATCGGTGGCTTGTCCATCGTTACTTTTGGTGACTCTGAATAACTTTCTGCTGATCGTATGGTCTAGTACCGACGACGAATCTTTCAAATGTCTGCCTTATCAACTGTCGATGGTAGGTTCTGCGCCTACCATGGTTGTAACGGGTAACGGGGAATCAGGGTTCGATTCCGGAGAGGGAGCCTGAGAAACGGCTACCACATCCAAGGAAGGCAGCAGGCGCGCAAATTACCCACTCCCGGCACGGGGAGGTAGTGACGAAAAATAACGATACGGGACTCATCCGAGGCCCCGTAATCGGAATGAATACACTTTAAATCCTTTAATGAGGATCCATTGGAGGGCAAGTCTGGTGCCAGCAGCCGCGGTAATTCCAGCTCCAATAGCGTATATTAAAGTTGTTGCGGTTAAAAAGCTCGTAGTTGAATCTGTGTTTCATACTGTTGGTTCATCGCTCGCGGTGTTAACTGACATGTTATGGAACGTCCTACCGGTGGATTTAGCTAAGGTCAAACTTGGCGGTCCAATTTAATCCTATCGCGGTGCTCTTAATTGAGTGTCGAGGTAGGCCGGTACGTTTACTTTGAACAAATTAGAGTGCTTAAAGCAGGCTTATTTTGCCTGAATACTGTGTGCATGGAATAATAGAATAGGACCTCGGTTCTATTTTGTTGGTTTTCGGAATACCGAGGTAATGATTAATAGGGACAGATGGGGGCATTCGTATTGCGACGTTAGAGGTGAAATTCTTGGATCGTCGCAAGACGAACAGAAGCGAAAGCATTTGCCAAAAATGTTTTCATTAATCAAGAACGAAAGTTAGAGGTTCGAAGGCGATCAGATACCGCCCTAGTTCTAACCATAAACGATGCCAGCTAGCGATCCGCCGATGTTCCTCCGATGACTCGGCGGGCAGCTTCCGGGAAACCAAAGCTTTTGGGTTCCGGGGGAAGTATGGTTGCAAAGCTGAAACTTAAAGGAATTGACGGAAGGGCACCACCAGGAGTGGAGCCTGCGGCTTAATTTGACTCAACACGGGAAACCTCACCAGGCCCGGACACCGGAAGGATTGACAGATTGATAGCTCTTTCTTGATTCGGTGGGTGGTGGTGCATGGCCGTTCTTAGTTGGTGGAGCGATTTGTCTGGTTAATTCCGATAACGAACGAGACTCTAGCCTGCTAAATAGGCGTTTTTGGTATCTTGAAAGATTTACTTGATTTTCGGATCAAGTGATTTTTACTACCAACGTAAATAAATATCTTCTTAGAGGGACAGGCGGCTTCTAGCCGCACGAGATTGAGCAATAACAGGTCTGTGATGCCCTTAGATGTTCTGGGCCGCACGCGCGCTACACTGAAAGAATCAACGTGTCTTCCCTGGCCGAAAGGCCCGGGTAACCCGCTGAACCTCTTTCGTGCTAGGGATTGGGGCTTGCAATTATTCCCCATGAACGAGGAATTCCCAGTAAGCACGAGTCATAAGCTCGTGTTGATTACGTCCCTGCCCTTTGTACACACCGCCCGTCGCTACTACCGATTGAATGATTTAGTGAGGTCTTCGGACTGATGCGCGGCAATGTTTCGGCATTGCCGATGTTGTTGGAAAGATGACCAAACTTGATTATTTAGAGGAAGTAAAAGTCGTAACAAGGTTTCCGTAGGTGAACCTGCGGAAGGATCATTAACGTATAATATACAATACAAAATTTGTATCTGTAATATATATACATTATAAATATTACTTTCAAATGTGTTAACGCACGTAATGTAAAAAATAAATGGAAGGAATACTTAAATGAAAAAAGTATCTTTAGAAACTTTGTGTTTGATTATATTTGTATCAAATGGTCATGGTAACCTATATTAATCTATACTCTAAATGTCTCGTGCATGTTGTGTAGATAAGGTTTTTAAATGAATATACGCCATGACTGAATTATATTTACAAAGTTTCGTTGCCATATACATCTAATGTATAGATGGCAATTTTACATTAGAATAGGATATAATATGTTTCTAATGTAAGAGACATTTTGTCAATTTATAAAAATTACGTTAACAAGCAAAGAAGAGAAAATATAAATATTTTCTAAAAAAAATGATTATCCTGAACGGTGGATCACTTGGCTCGTAAATCGATGAAGAACGCAGCTAATTGCGCGTCAACTTGTGAACTGCAGGACACATGAACATCGACACTTCGAACGCACATTGCGGTCCACGGATCCAATTCCCGGACCACACTTGGCTGAGGGTCGTTTATTATATAAAAACTGCTTACATTAATTTGTACTAGCGATGAAGTAAACAATGAACGTTTATCATCAGTATTTGAATATAAATGGGATGATGTCGTTTGAAAATATTATTATACTTGAATCAGTGAAATATCATTATAACACTGTCCAACTGAATTTCGAGTCTACGAATTATAAAATTATATAGACCGTTATCAGTTGATACTGTTTTTCACTGATTTTTTCTAATTCAAATTGACGACCTCAGATTAAGTGAGACTACCCGCTGAATTTAAGCATATTAATAAGCGGAGGAAAAGAAACTAACAAGGATTTCCTTAGTAACGGCGAGTGAACAGGAATTAGCCCAGCACTAAATCCTATGGTTATGCCATTGGGAGATGTAGTGTTTAGGAGGAATCATTCAACCCGGGATTTATTATCATGTCCAAGTCCATCTTGAATGGGGCCATTTACCCATAGAGGGTGCCAGGCCCGTAGTGACTGGGAATTATTTCGGGTGATTCTCTCCTTAGAGTCGGGTTGCTTGAGAGTGCAGCTCTAAGTGGGTGGTAAACTCCATCTAAGGCTAAATATTGTTACGAGACCGATAGCGAACAAGTACCGTGAGGGAAAGTTGAAAAGAACTTTGAAGAGAGAGTTCAAGAGTACGTGAAACCGTTCAGGGGTAAACCTGTGAAACCCAAAAGATCGAATGGGGAGATTCATCGTCAACGTTTTTAGTATTAATGCAGGCTATGATGTGATAATAGAATCCTTGTGGTCACTAGATTATACTTGCTTGTATTATTTTGCTAAATTCGTCGGCGTGCACTTCTCCTCTAGTAGAACGTCGCAACCTGTTGGATGTTTATCTATGGTCCAATTGGTAGCCTTTAGTATTTTGTTATACTGAAGACCTTTGGTGTCCTGATAAACTGTCTGACAGTATACATATGGTATTGAGCCGCAATCATTTGCGTTAGGCTTACCGCAAGCGTGATTTTTCTTCTGGTAGTGCGGATTTAATGCCGTCGCTGGGAAAAGTCTGCTGTTAGCTGTGTAATGTCTTTAACTGGCTTATTTACCGGTTAGCGATGCTACTGCTTTGGGTACTTACAGGACCCGTCTTGAAACACGGACCAAGGAGTCTAACATGTACGCGAGTCATTGGGATATATTTATATAAACCAAACCTAAAGGCGTAATGAAAGTATAGATTGTCTCAAGACAATTGAGAGAAGATGGGTTACGTTACGATGTAATCCCGCATTCTCAGGACGTTCTATTCTCATTGAGAAAGGGCGTACCTAGAGCGTACACGTTGGGACCCGAAAGATGGTGAACTATGCCTGGTCAGGATGAAGTCAGGGGAAACCCTGATGGAGGTCCGTAGCGATTCTGACGTGCAAATCGATCGTCTGAACTGGGTATAGGGGCGAAAGACTAATCGAACCATCTAGTAGCTGGTTCCCTCCGAAGTTTCCCTCAGGATAGCTGGCATTTATAATTTTGAGTCTCATCTGGTAAAGCGAATGATTAGAGGTCTTGGGATCGAAACGATCTCAACCTATTCTCAAACTTTAAATGGGTGAGATCTCTGGCTTGCTTAAATTATGAAGCCATGAGATTTCGGATCAAAGTGCCAAGTGGGCCATTTTTGGTAAGCAGAACTGGCGCTGTGGGATGAACCAAACGTGAAGTTAAGGCGCCTAAATTAACGCTTATGGGATACCATGAAAGGCGTTGGTTGCTTAAGACAGCAGGACGGTGGCCATGGAAGTCGGAATCCGCTAAGGAGTGTGTAACAACTCACCTGCCGAAGCAACTAGCCCTGAAAATGGATGGCGCTGAAGCGTTATGCCTATACTTCACTGTCAGTGGCAAGTGAAATGTATATATTTTATATATGTTATAAAGCTCTGACAAGTAGGAGGGTCGCGGTGGTGTGCGCAGAAGGGTCTGGGCGTGAGCCTGCCTGGAGCCGCCATCGGTGCAGATCTTGGTGGTAGTAGCAAATACTCCAGCGAGGCCCTGGAGGACTGACGTGGAGAAGGGTTTCGTGTGAACAGCAGTTGGACACGAGTCAGTCGATCCTAAGCCCTAAGAGAAATCTTATAATAATATGGTGTTATATAATTATAATATAAAAAAATACACCTATTGGGCGAAAGGGAATCCGGTTTCTATTCCGGAACCCGGCAGCGGAACCGTATACAATTCGTTCACTCGCAAGAGTGTTCGTCGGGGTAACCCAAAATGACCTGGAGACATCGACAGGAAGTCCGGAAAGAGTTTTCTTTTCTGTATAAGCGTTCAAGTTCCCTGGAAACTTTTAGCAAGGAGATAGGGTTTGGAACGCGAAGAGCACCGCAGTTGCGGCGGTGTCCGGATCTTCCTCTCGGACCTTGAAAATCCAGGAGAGGGACACGTGGAGGTGTCGCGCCGGTTCGTACCCATATCCGCAGCAGGTCTCCAAGGTTAAGAGCCTCTAGTCGATAGGATAATGTAGGTAAGGGAAGTCGGCAAAATGGATCCGTAACTTCGGAATAAGGATTGGCTCTGAGGAACGGGGCGTGTCGGGCTTGATAGGGAAGTGAGTTGACTGACGTGCCGGGCCTGGGCGAAATGATTGGTGTTCACGCATCAGGATTTGAGCTCGGTCCCGTGCCTTGGTCTCTCATGGATCTTTCTTGCTATGAGATTATAGCGGTGTGAAAGCATCGTTATTATTCTTTTCGGCCGTCATTTAACGTTCAACTCAGAACTGGCACGGTCCAGGGAAGTCCGACTGTCTAATTAAAACAAAGCATTGTGATGGCCCTTGCGGGTGTTGACACAATGTGATTTCTGCCCAGTGCGATGAATGTCAATGTGAAGAAATTCATTTAAGCGCTCGTAAACGGCGGGAGTAACTATGACTCTCTTACCAGTGTGACGTGGTTTTTTGTGCTCCGTGTCTAGCTACTCTATACAGGTGAAATAGTTGCTTTTACACCAAGTGAGTGTGTTCAGCGTGTGCGGAAAATTTTTTTCGATCATTTTGTGCTAATAATCTCGTTTTGCATCTAAGTAGTTGCTTAATAATCAATAAGTGAAGTTTGTGGTTGTTATTGTTTATATCAGCTGGGGTTAGACCCCATGCTGCCATTTTTGTCTTACGTGTGTACTAAAACATACTCAATATAGTGTAAGTGTCGCCATCTATTGGTGTCTTCCCGAACCTCGGTCGGCAAGGAAGATTTCCTCAACCGCGAAATTTAAATCTTTCCAAGCCCGCGAAATTTGAACTCAAAAAGACCGCGAAATTCAAATTTTCTCGGACCGTGAACTTAAAAACAAGACTTTAGAAGCCCGCGAAATTTGAAATCCTCAAGCCCGCGAAATTCAAACTAAGACTATAAAGGCCCGCGGAATTTGAACGAAATTTATGGCAGACAAAGAACTGATTGCAATGGACACGTCCGGAATTGCGTCCCAACATCATGTAACACCAATATCGGTGTCTCGGGAATCCAAAAGACGTGCTGAGGGTTCGCCGGAAGTTCCAACCCTTCGTAAACCTATGCCAATCTCGATTGAAGAAGTCACCTCTATCGTCGAGTCAGTGAATGCTAACAAGCGTACTATAGCTACTGCTGTTGGCAAGGATCCTCCTCCTTCAAGCCAAAGAGTAATCACAGCAGTGAACAATATTACCGGTCTCTTCAACAAGGTCACGGAGGCGTATCGAGTGCTAGCTACACGAGTTGAAATGATGGAAGAACTGCATGAAGTTCTCGTTAATGGGAAAATGGATCAAACAGCCGTATGTAACCAGGAGGTTTTCAAACTCGAGATAGTTGACCTTATTCGTCGTGAAGTCGCTGAAGCTGTTAGTCAGCAGTTTGAATGCACCGCAGGAAGGGAAAATCACAATAATGTTGCCAGTATCATCGCGGGTGAAATGAAACAAGCCGTCAATGAAATTAAATCGTCACTTGCCTCGACTCCTTCGAAACCTGCTCCTTTTTCGTATGCCGCGATTTCCCGCCGAGGACTGAACGTCGACAATCGTCTTCCAGCTGTCCAGGGAGATTCGAGTAGAATGAAGTCAATCGACTTTACAGTGGTTCCCATGATCGGCTTCACGGACAAATATGCAACTTCGATGGACATAAAGAATAAATTTCGGTCTGTCATAGTGCCGGCTAGATACAACTTAAGGGTTGTGCACCTTATTACCCTCAACAACGTTAAAGCGATTAAAATAATTGCGGAAACAGCTGATCTTGAGAAACTGAGGCAGGCTGATGAACTTAAAAGCGTTGGTCTAACAATCGAAGTACGTCAGAAACTAAAGCCGAGACTTATCATACGTGGAGTCCCCACGGACATTCCGATGGAACAGATTGTCCCCTCAATTGTGTCAGACAACTACTTGGATGCCAATAATGATGAGATCAAACTCATCTACCGCTACCCGGTGAGACAAGATCGAAGAGGTGTGAGCTGCGTGATCGAAACCAGTGCGAGGATCCGTGATATTTTGATGGCCAGTGGTAGAGTATACTTGAACTTCTCGTCATGCAAGATCGAAGACCATATTTTGATCAAGCAGTGTTTCAACTGCCTTGGATTTGGTCACATTGCGAGAGAATGCAAGCGCCCGAAGATTTGTGCCAACTGTGGAGGTCCTCATTCGTCCAAGGAATGCCGTGAACAAGCACCGCTAAAATGCCACAACTGTCACATGGCCAGACTAAATGAAACCTCACACTCAGCCGTAGATACCATGAATTGTCCAATCATTCGCAAGCGCATGGAGGACAAGGCGCGAAGCATAGACTACGCGGATGGAGGAGAATCATAGCGCGAATGCGAGTGCGCTACCGAGAGCAAGGGTGGCATCCCTGCCAGTGCCAATTGTGGTGCTCTCGAGGCTAAGCGCATCCCAGCTAACTGGCTACGAACAACATCTTCGTAATAGAAAATTAACCTGCCAACCATCCTCGAACGAGGAAAACCCCACTGGTCACACAAGTGATAAACAAACTGTGAGCAGAAGAAGGGGGGGTATCTCTATGCCTCCCCCCAGTGGGGAAAACTCTTCAGTAACTCCTGGAGAACGTACTGATAGCAGCGAGCAATCAAGCAACAATAACGCAGCGTCATCTGGTGAGAACTTGAATATGTTTCATTGCCCGCACTGTGATAATTCCTTCACTACACTTCGTGGCCTTGGAGTGCATAAACGAATCCGACACCATGAAGAAGTAAACGCCGAAATTGATCTCACTAGGAAGAAACACCGCTGGCAAGAAGAGGATCTTCATCGCTTGGCCCTTGAAGAAGCTCGAGCCCCGTCCACGATACGGTTTATGAACGAGTACCTGTTCAGTAAGGTGAAGACAGACCCAGTTAGATCGGTATCGTCCATTAGCTCGATGAGAAGAAAGTCGGAGTACAAAAACCTCGTGAAGAAGTACCGCGATCGGCAAGAGGACCCTGCCAATACCACACCTGAAGTTGAGCCCCCAGCACCCACCCACGTACAAGGAGAGAGTGGACCGAGTCATGAGACAAACCAGACAGTTGTAGATGCGCCAAATGGGACTCAAAGCGATCCTCTTGAAGAAGATGGATTGGGGAAATGGTTAGAGTCAGCTATTAACTACCTGAACTCCGATGGCAAAGGAGAGTCTGGCCGCTTTTTCCTGCTTTCAGCAGTAAGGGCTGTCCTTTGCCATAGGAGTCCAGAAATTGACCTTGAACTCTGGTTCCAAACGAGGTTTCACAAGCACGTTGAGAGTGACCAAGCCCCGAAAACCAAGAGAACGCTAGAGAAGCCGATGAATCGGAGAGAACGCAGACGTCATGAATACAGAGCTATCCAGTCACTTTGGTCAAAGAATATGTCGAAGGCAGCCCGCAAAGTCCTAGACGGTGATGCTGAGGAGCAACCGCACCCAACACTGGAAGACCAGACAGTATTCTGGGCGGATTTACTTAATTCGCCGAGCGAAGAATTCATCCAAGAGAGCGAGCCTAATCCAGAAGTCATTCATGAGGATGTTGTTCGACCTGTCACAGTAGCCGAAATTCTGAAATATAGACCGGATCACAAAACAGCCCCTGGACCGGATGGCCTTAAGGCCAAATGTTGGCTAAACAACGTGTCCAATATGGTAAAAGCGATTATTATGAATACGATGCTCATGTGGGGTCAAACGCCCAAGATCTGGCGTGATTCAAGGACAATACTAATACCGAAGGAACCTGGTACAATGGATCCGGCGAAATTTAGACCAATATCGATATCCTCGATCGTCCTGAGACACTTCCACAGAATTCTTGCTGGCAGGCTTACAGACCTCAATATGTTCGACGAGCGGCAGCGTGCCTTCATACGTGCGGACGGAGTTGCGGAAAATACCTTTGTCCTGTCTGCTGTCCTTGACGATGCATGGAATAAGTTGCGACAACTGCACCTAGGAATGGTCGACGTGAGGAAGGCGTTCGACACGGTCTCACACAAGGCCCTTCCGTGGATCCTGAAGAAAAACGGAATTCCTGATCGATTAGTGTCCTACATTATGGAATTATACAACAAGGCCAATACTGTCATTGAAGTTGATGGAAAACATTCCAAGCCTATTCATCCTGGTCAAGGTGTACGGCAAGGTGACCCCTTGTCATCCGTCCTATTTAATCTGGTCATGAATGAAGTGATTCAAGCGGTAAGTGATGTAGTCGGATATAGGTTAAGAAGAGCAACAGTTAATGCACTAGCATTTGCTGATGACCTAGTCCTACTTGCGCGCACAAAAGAGGGTCTGCAACAAATCCTAGACGCTGTCATTAAGGAAATGGCCAAATACGGTCTTTCACCGATGCCAAAGAAGTGCTGCTGCCTTTCATTGATGCCATCAGGAAGAGACAAGAAGATGAAAGTCATTACGGAGCCCCTATTCAAGATCAGCGAAGTACCTGTTCCACAACTCGGAGTTAAAGACTGCTGGAATCAACTTGGTGTTGAGTTTGGCGTTAAAGGCCCCAAAATACCTCTGTTGCAGCTCAGTGACCTGCTTAGTCGGGTAACTAAGGCCCCCCTGAAACCTCAGCAGCGCATTAAGATCCTCCAGACCTTTCTGATTCCCAGATTCACCCATAAAATGGTGTTTGGGAAGCTAACGCATGGAGCTCTGAGAAGGTTAGACAAAGTGATCAGAAAGACGGTCAAAGAATGGTGCAGATTGCCGCACGATGTTCCGACAGCCTACTTCTATGCGCCAAATAAAGAGGGTGGTCTCGGTATCACATGTTTTGCATCAAAAATCCCAGAATTGTTGTTGAATCGCCTGAAGAGCCTGGATAAGTCCAACTTTGCAGCCGCCGTTGAAGCCAGCACCAGTCAATGGGCCCAAGGCAGAAGAAAGTGGTGTCGACTGACGTCTCTTCGGGATCGTGAATGGACATCTAAATTGCATAAGTCGACAGATGGCTTTGATCTCAGGGAAACCAAAAACACTCCACCGTCCTATCAATGGCTCAACGATCCATTTGTGAGAATCCCAGCACGCGACTGGGTCCAATTCGTTCGTCTCCGCATCAACGCCCTACCATCTAGGATGCGGA